>NC_136070.1:481128414-481729589 GCF_964261635.1 Lissotriton helveticus | reverse complement strand
TATATTTTACTGTATGTTTTATGGATTTGTAATTCAAAATAAATATGTAATACAAAGAAATCCTTATTTACATTACTGCTGACTTCACTTCTGTCAGATAGGAATGCCATTCTTTCAAGCAACACACTGTCTATGGTAATAATATGCCACTTAACCAGAATCAGATGCACAAAACACTGAACAACCCCTGGTTGTTACAGATCACAGCTTCAGTCAGCAGGCTTTAGGGAAGAAAGGATTAGGATCAGTCAGTTTTCGATCTTTTTTTCTGGTAACAGACAGCAGTCTTTCTTCAGTTGTCTTGCTACACTGATGGTGGATCAGTGATGACAGATTACTCTTGCTACATCAAACTCACTTTGGACCTCAGGAGCATGTTCTCACAGTATAATCATAAAGGCGTTTGCTGACAAAAATTATTACATTTAAAGCAATGTGTATTACCCATTGTGATTTTGTTAAAAAGGGCCACATTATTCCTAAAGCTGGTCTTTTTCGCAACCAGATGCCTTATACAGCCTCAGATGCTATCTCACTGCATAACTAATTAGGGTGCAGTGCATAACCTGCAGAGTTCAACAAAAATTCCATTAACAATGCAGTCTTTATCAAACATATGTTGTATTACCAATGAGGCCTTTACCACAATTGCCTTTAGCACACATAATTGTAAGTATAGAAACACGCATATTAATTTGGAATAAACTAATTTAAAATGAATTTTAATGATGTAACAGTCATAAATTCCATTTAGATATATTTACTAGGTATTATGAGATGTAAGGGTAAGGTATGGGGAGGAGTATTAATACTTATTAAATTATAAAACGTAGGTATTATTATTTAAATTATATTTAGATTAATTAAACAGCAATGCATATTAGATTAACATTTGCAAAACAATCTTTTAGGAGCAAGATGTAGGGGATTACGAGATAAAGGGTGGGGAAGTGTATTAATACTCAGGTATTTATTAAAATAAGTGCATAATAATAATTTAAATTAATTTTAAATTATTTAAACATTAATGTATAATAGCTTAACATTTGCAAAGTAATGTTTTAGGAGTGGGATGTAGAGAACATGGGGTAATGGGTGAGAAAGTGTATTAACACTTATCAATTATTAACATGTCTATTTATGAATAATTGAATAAAAACATATTCAACATTATTTAAAAGAGTAATGTATATTAGTTTAAATTATGCAAAGTAAAGAAATAAGAGCGTGGTGTAAGGGGGTGTAGGGGTAATTGGTGGGGAATGGTATCAATACTGAGGTATTAATCATAATCTTTGAGTAATAATTATTGAAATTAAATACAATTATTCAAACAGCAATGCATATTAGATTAAACTGTGTACATTAATCGTTTGGGATGTAAAGGATTTAGGGGTACTGGCTAGGGAAGTGTATTATTATTCGAATAATATTTTGTATTATTCGAATAATATTTTGTAATACTTGTACATTCGTATTTTAATTCAAATATGAATTATTTGAAAACAATACACTCTTGTTTAAAATGTGCAAAGTATTGTGATTTAGGATATAGATGTAGGGGGTATTGGGTTGATGGGTGGGGACATTTATTGATACTCAGGTATTAATTATAATATTTGTGCATTGAATATTTAAATTAAATTACATTTATTTAAATAGTAATGTATATTTGTTGGAAATTTACAAAATAATATTTTAGGACTGAGATGTAAGATGATTTAGGGGTAATAGGTGTGTAAGTGTATTAATGCTCTGATACTAATTATAATGATTGTGCATTCATTACTTAATGTAATACATATTACTTCATTTAAATTAAAAATTGAAACAGGAATACATATATTTTATAATACTTATGAAAAACAGTAAACAAACCTTAAAAGTAAATAAAAGAAATATTATAGCATTGCAAAGATTTATAAGAAAATATAAAAGGTTGAATACATGCAACACTATTTGTCATTTAAAATAATTTTATTAAATAGAATAAAACAATAAGAGTTACGTTTAAAATATATTTTCATTTTAAAAAAATATTTTTGATTTGTAAGACTTAAATTATTTTAAATTACTCAATTTAAAACATTTTTGTTAAACAATTTCCCCCAATTTTCCATTCTTTTCTTTTCAATGGGAGAAAATTTGTCTTTGTTGATTTTACATTTCAGGTTTACTTTTTTGTTGTGTGTTGCTTTCTACAGTCGGAGTATTGCAGTCAATATCAGAAGCACGGAGGAGTTACAGTCAGGTAAGAGCAATCTAATTTGTTTAAAATAACATATTGGTTTGGAACTTGACTGGAACGAGAGATGAAGGGAGGTAATTAGGTGTTATACGATAAAAGTAATGTTTACATTGTGAATGTTTCTGAAGCTTTTTCCTTGAGAGTGAAGGAATGTATGACTAAAGTTCTATTTTCAAATTTTGTTTCTTTGTTTCATAGTATTTTAACTTTTTCAGAGAGTATGTCTGTCATCTTGGTCGCGGACAAAGTGATAGGTTTAATAAAGCTTTTTATACAATTTCACACAAGGGTGCACACATCGTTCCATGTGTTACATTGCATATATTTTTGCAAGTTTTGTATTGACTTGCGTTGTGCTGCGCAATGCAATTTCTAAGTTGTTCCATTTAAATGTGGTGTTTTATGTGACTCAGAAACATTCCAATGGTTTAGTAATTTTGTATAGGTTTTATAATGTTGTTTTCTCTGAGTATTTAATATGTATTCAATCACCATATCGTAGTTTAAGTATTTTTTTTATTCATTATAATTAATTTTTAGTACAAAGGATTGTGTGTTAAACGTATGTCTGGTATAGGTATGCATGGTTAAGGTATGTGTTATAAAAGTATTTACAATGTTATCAAATATAAATGCTTGGTAAAGGCATATGTGTGGAAATGTTAAGTGTGGTAAAGACTGCAGGGTAAAGGCATGTTTTGTAATGTCACATACCCTGGCAGGTAAAACTCTTATAGTGAGTCCACATCTAAAACACTTTAACCTTATCCAACACCAAATTGGACAGACATCGCTCCATTGGGTAGGCTCCGAGCATCTGATTCATTTGAAGCACAATCTCGCACCAACATGCACTGCATTTACCATGATGCATTGGGGCAAATTGAGTGCTGGATTGTGAGGCCGTGTGCTCCCACCCTCCTTCCATTTTAATGGTAATTGTCAGTCTAGACAGGCAACATAGCATATCAAATAGAGATCATTGATGATTGAATACGCAAGGAGGAATTATAGGATATACATGTTTTCTTTAGTGCAAGACATAAATATCTGTTTTTTGTTAAATGGGAAACATTACACTGGTTTGCCTTCAGATAAGTAGATGGGTATTCCTAGCGATAGAAATGACTATGCATTTATTTAGTTTTTTCACCGATTTTAGGGGAGTCTATTTTAAACCTTGGTTCTAAAATGCAAAATTAGACCTGTAATTGCATCACTGACGCTTCTCTTGTTCAGATGCACTAACGGGATTTATTCTCCCATAGCTGTTAATAGAGCATGTAAAAGCAAAAAAAGAAGGAAAAAAATCCGAATAACTGTATTATCTCGAAGGCATATTCTAAATATTTGGTTAATTTAGCACATTAAATGCTTTTTAGTGATTGTTCTAAAATGTATGTGTCTTAGAAGCAATTTGTAAATGTTGTGTACAGATGGGGGGGCTTAAAAGCCTTTTAGGTGATTGATGTAAAAGCTATTTGAGTAAACAAATAAGGGATTTGACCTTGAAATCATAACATTAAAGTGTAGCACAACTCACTGCAGAAATGGAAATAGGAACCGAATGATTGGTATAATAAATACCACAGCCCCTCATGCCCAGATCGTACACTATAGGTCTTTAGCAAAACCTCCAACAGGGTCATCTAGACCCATGTAATGTTACCGGGTGTGATAATGCCCTGGCGGAGAATATAATTGGCACCCAGCCACACTTATAATAATAATTCGAAACTAACTTGAGCAGACTGTAATTGCACACGTTTACACGCATTATTATCCTGTGTGCAGTGTTCCAGGTAAAATCTGATTCCAAACGTAAGACAATTGCATTGTGAGCTCAACTCCTAATTAGTTACTTCTAAAACAGGAACAAATGCAACACCCCCCCCCCGATAAATGTATTTTATGATGAATGGTTGGGTACAGGTACTTTCAGTCGGGTATGCCGAGGTGTCGGACGGATTTCACCTCGGATTTTTTGCATGCATACACTGACACACAAAAAAACACACAAACACGCTCTCTTCTCATCTGTTTTGAAAGCCCTGGAATTAGTGCTGGCACACTCTAAAGAATATGCGAGAGCTAATCTAATGAATATGCAAATTGACAAGTACGTCACAGGAAATTTCGACTGACTACCTGAGACCTCAGCGGCAGACAGAAACTTCACATTTGTTATTGACGGCAGGCTCTGCGAGACACATGTTGACGCATATCTATACAGGGCCGCACTAGACCCAAACCGACCCTGGCAAAGTGCTCGGCCGGGCCCCCTGGGGAGTTGGGGGTGCGGCGGAGCTGTTTGCCTGGGCCGGTTTTGGATGATTTTGTTACGGGGGCGATAATGCAGCTGCAAAAACGGCCTTGGAACATAAACGGACCCCCACCCTGGCGGCCCACCAGAGAAATGCCCGGTGCCCGCTACGGCCAGTCCAGCCCTGTATCTACAAGACACTCAAGAAGCACAGGGCCTGGGTTAACCCGGCGGCATGAAGGGCATGCTAACCCGGCGGCATGGAGGGCATGCAGGGACAATCGTGAGACGCCACTCACAGACCCGGAGAAGAAGCAGCCTACACCCTTTAAATTTAAATTGACACATTTTAACTTTGTACATCCCACCTACCTGATGCCAGTTAATCTCAGCAGGATGTATGCAGGCAGAGGGGCAGATTGTCCCAGATGTGGAAGGGAGGGAGCCTCCTTCTTACACATGGCATGGGAGTGCCCGAAAGTTCACGATTATTGGTTCAGGATGATTGCGAGGTTGTGGGGATGTGACTGTGTTGACAATTGAGGGACTGCCCGGAGAGTTCCTGCTTGACATCCTTAAGAAGCCTAGAGGAAGTAAAATGTGCCAGAAGTTTAGGCAGCTGGCATTACTCTTAGCTAAGAAAAGAGTTTCTATGTGATGACAGGTGTCAGAGCCCCTTTCATAACACTATAGTGGGCAATCGCTAAGAAAGGACATATGAAGCTTAGTCACATGGACAACAAGCTTCAGGTGGACTTGGAAACCTGGGCTTCACTACTAAGAACTATGCACCCGAACAAGAGGCGGAGGAAGGGCGGGGTGCACGGTCTTAGGGCACAGTCTCCTCTGGGCCGCAGGAACACACCGGGGGGTCGACTGTGACCGCCCTGAGCCCGCCCTTGATGGTCACTGGACAGTTGAGGTGGGGGGACAGGACTACATGGATGCTGAATGCTCCAAAGCAGGACTGCTCTTAATGTCAAGTGACAAATAGTTTCAGAAATGAAGACAAGGATAGGATTAGCCGAGAAGGGAATGGGCCTGGAGGGAGGGGCAGTTGATGTCTTTGTAAGGTATTAACTCGGCAGTAGAATGAACATGGTTAAAGTGCCATTACCTTTTTTCCCTATGTTTTATTTACTGTTTCTAATGTTTAAATCATTGTTAAATTCTATATTGAAGGAATACAATGTACACAGGTATATTGTGAATATGATATGATGTAATGCATGGAATACGGATAGATATTCAATAAACTGATTTTTTTTAATGGCCTGAGGCAGGGATGTGTGTTAATATGGATCTCCAGGGGGATTTGTCCTCGGTATTAACAGCAACAAAGAGCTTCAGTACCAATAGAGTGGTGTACAGGGCTCAATGGATCTGTTGTTGGGCTTGTTAGCAGGGCAGAGGCTATTGTTTTTTATGCCTCCTTTTTGGACAGAAGCCTCTTTAATATCTATTATATCCAGGCCAAGTATAATGAAGTGATCTTTTGGTTTGATGACCAATCATGGCTTAAATAAGACTTTTGAGAATTTCAGCTAACTGGTTGTTTTGCACAATTGCTTGAGGCTCAAAACTGCAAATGAGGGTACCACAATTTGGATGTCTGGTTCTATTGGATGCCTAGTTCAATTTGGATGCCTTATTCTCTAGGAAGATCAAATAACAAGATGTCAGATTCCTTTGGAAGATCAGATTTCCTGAGATCTCGGAGCTGATCTTTGGAATCTTGTTCTCAAAGTTCATCTGATTATTGCAAAGTTGGTTTGGGAGGAAAAGGGCATTTTGGCACTTCAGAAACTGCTATTTCCTGTACTATTTTAAAAAGTACTTTGGATTGGTTGATTTTTGGTTTATTTACAGTCAGAAAGTAAGCCTTCTTTACATATTGGTCTAAATCCATGGTATGGCCACCTATATGCTTTACTTTTGTTTTGTTTTGATGCTTTAAATTGAGCAGTAAAGTTGGTGTGTTGTGGTTTTCATAATTTCGTAATTATGTGCATGTGAATGTTTTAAAAAACCATGTATAAGCTGTTAACGCTCGTAATGTCCTATCACAAGCAGCACAGCCTTTCTAAGAATAGCTGGTATGCCATTGTTATCACATAACATGTAAAGCACTCTGATACCTTCGGGTCTAGCTAATGCTATATAAAACCCAAAATCATAATAATTATCTAATAAAATGTATTACGAGTTTACATTTACTTTTTACCATTCACATGTTTTTAAAACAGTCCACGCTGAGACTAGAACCCGGTTCCCCAGGTCTCAAGGATTTACAATCTATTACTCCCTGAACCATGTAAGAACCATTTGAGTAACGTAGCAAAATGGGAAGCGGAACCGCACAGTAAAGCAATTAAACTAGATTGGACACGATTCCACATGATGTCCTTCGAACACAACATGTTGCCTATTCTTTCACAAACAAAGTTTATGATCATTAATAGAACCTACTGGACCCCAGCCAGACTATATAAGCTTAAATTAGTCCAGTCCCCACAATGTTGGAACTGCAACTCTCAAACAGGCGAATTATCACACATGCTTCCTTCTGTCCAATGCTACAAACCTTTTGGAATAAAGTCTTCAAATATATCACTCAGACATTCAATATCTCCCAAGTTAAAGAGTTATCATATATTTTACCAAACTTCCTAGATCAGGTTTTAAAGGGAGAAGGTGACCACTTTCTGCTAGATTTAATGCTAACTTTGGCACGTAAAATAGTCCTGTACAACTGGAAAAGCTTTGGAAAAATTGCATTAAAAAAATGGCAAGAATGGCTAACCTTCATAAGATGAGTAGACAATATTGACTTACATAACTCCCCTTGGAAACCTAAATATAGGAACATATGGAAATCTCTTGATTTCGCCTACATGGTTTTTAAACCCCCTTGAAGCGTCTGACCCAAATGTGATTACAACCGGGTAAATCGCAGACCTCCTGGCAAGAATTCAAGCATTCCAACTAGGATTGAACTATGGTTAACCTATCAGAGCACTGTTAGAACAAGGAACCCAGCCCACACAAGTTAATAGGAGTGCCCCTTGACCCCAAGCTTGTTCTTTTACTTTATTCCATCAGTTACTTTTTATTGATTTATTTTCATCGTTTTCTATGCCTAAAGGAGGATAAATGTATGTACCAGGATTGTTAAATACTATGTTACATGCTTTCACCAATGATACAACTGGTACATTTGACACCTCTGTCTTCTTGATCACTACTTAGACCCTCTCAATGGGCCTAATGGACACTGGACGGCAACAGTTAAGCCAGCATGAGTACTCGTATCTGTTTTTGTAAACTATCGCTGCCATCTCATCTGCGATATTTGTAACCTGGCTAAGACAATCACCTAAACATATGTACCCTTACCTATTGTGGTTGGTTATTTCTTACATCGTCACTGTATCATTTGTAAAACCAGTGCCCAAGGTCATTCTCGGATCTACTTCCTCTATCAAATCTGAACTTTGATGTACTACTGGGGAAACATCCTTTACAACGCAACTTTCACCACGCAGTGCCTTTACGATGCAACTTTTACAACGCAAACCATAACAACGCATTGCGCTGGGGGGCGCTCTAGGATAGGGAATACGTTTAATTTACTATCCAACACCTTCCCTAGTGTCCACGGGGACTGGAGTTGGAATAGTAAATTAAACTTTCACTATCCAGCACACCAAAGCGCTATGCGTTGTAAAGGTTTGCGATGTAAAAACCGCGTTGTAAAGGCATGCGATGTAAAAGCATGCGTTGTAATGTCATACATCCGTACTACTGTAGTTGTATTTCCTTTGCCCTGTCTATTTATTTGTTTTGCATTTGTAAAACCAATAAAAGTTATTGAAATCAAAAGAAAATGCTTGAGTTATGTTCTGCTTGTATGAATGAATGAATGAATGAATGAATGAATTTATTGCTTGGTTACTCAAAACCATTACATTTAAAACAAGATACAAAAGTTAAAAGAATCGTCGTCTTAAAAGAAATTCTGTATAATTAAGATCAGAATGCTTGGGGACTAAGAGGAGTAATGTCCGTAGCCTTGCGGCCCAACGTGCTTCTGCTCAATCAGGGGGAGCGCCAGCAAAGACTGGTCCTGGCTGCCGCAAGCTTTAAATCCCAGCCCCTAACATCCATCTTCCCGAAAGCAAGGACCGCAACCAAAATCGGTCGATAAATGGCTCAGAAAATCACACAAATCGAACATCGACCACCAACAGATTGAACATCATGACCTGGAACATTGCAGGGATGATACAGCTCGTCCAAAACCAAGCCGCAGTGGCATTCTTGGAAGGGGCGGACATAATTTGTATCCAAGAAACTTGGGCAACAAAATCTATATGAATAAGAGGGTACGCAGAATACTGCAAACCAGCCAGCAAGAATAACATATTTAGAAGACCCTCAGGTGGGATATCCATCAACATTAAGCACTCGCTGAACCTCGAATTCATGGAAATAAAAAGCCTATCAAACATGTTCTTGGTGGGCATTTTGAAAGGCCTCCACTCGACCAACGGCCCACTTTAAATACTGCTAATTAACGTTTATTACAATCTTCATGGGCCGGGGCCAAGGATAATTTGATCTTGTTAACAAGTCAGCTAGAAGCTCTGCCACTACAACATCCTTTATCGGACTGTATCATCCTTGGCGACCTCAATATACACAACATAGGCGTCATGGCCACACAAAGCCACCACCCTGGGGCCAGCAACGCATTGAACGCTTTAATAAAATCCTACAATCTGGCAACAGCCCACTCCGGCCTCTTAAAGAACAACCCTGGGGCTTTCGTTGCCCCCACTTACAACAATCAAACAACGATTGATTATATCATATTAAGTGAAAAATTACAACTTTCGATATCGATCACGCCGCTTTAACACTCACAGTGAACCTCACAGTAGAAACTCGACATAGGACACACTGCATCGGGGCTCTAAACGGTGAAGAATTGTACAAGCTACCGAGAAGAATAAAATGGGGGCCAGTTCCAATCACTAAGTTCAACTAATGGATAAATACATAGGCAGGCTGGCCATCAAGCGCCCATAACAAGGGCGTAATAGAAGAATGGGACAGATTCGCCTGGAACTTAGCGTCTTTGCTTCGAGGAGACACAGCAAGTACAAACCGATGGCATCCACCACACATACTTGGATTTATTCCGGCAATCAAAGAAAGCGCCAGACAACTAAATGCCAAACGCAAAGCATACTGGAAAAACGGCACAGCATCGGACAAAATGCTACTAAAAGAAGCAGCAAAAAGTCATTCAAAGAAGGTGTGGGCCGCAAAACGCGAATATTCCGAGGGACAATGGCTGAAAATCTTTGACTTGCTGAGACCCTGTAAATCCCAAGAGTTTTGGAGCTATTTAAACACCTTAACTCAAGGAAAAAATCATAGAGAGAACTCCCTCGACGTAAACACATGAGTCGGCCAGGATAAATCTTTATACAAAGACGATCGAAGTAGATCTTACTTAAATAAAGCCCTCGCAGGGAGTGAAAAAATAGACACCACAGCCCACACAACGGCCGTTCCAGAAAAATCTTTAGTCTCCAAGATTCTAAAAAAAATCTGACAAAACGGGGCACCGGGCCCCAACGGCCTTCCTGGCTCTCTGTTCAGGGCGAACATAGAATTCTGGTCTGAGAATTTGACACAACTGTACACAGAATGTTGGTTCCTGGGGGACGTTCCAGACTCCTGGAGAGGGTCGCTTCTGCACCCAATACACAAGAAAGGGCCGAAATCTGACCCGACCAACTACCGCATGATCGCCCTGCTGGATATCGAGGGCAAGGCCTACGCGAGTACCATTTTGGCAGAACTAGCAAGCTGGGCGAGTGCAGAAGGCCTGCTGCCCCTCTTTCAAACAGGGTTTAGACCCGGGGCATCAACCTTGGACAACATAACAGCTCTTTCATACCTAGTCCATCAAGCACTGTCGCGCAAAAGCCTCCCTCTCTTCGCTTGCTTCATTGACTACTCTGCAGCGTTTGACGGGGTAGACCGCGCAATCCTTTGGAAGAAGCTGGCACTTTGGAACATCAACCCAGCCCTATTGAAAGCAATTCAGTCTCTGTACCAAAGAACGTGGGTCAGAATTAAACTTTCGAGTGACTCCGCTTCAGAGAAAATTAAAACAGACCGCGGCCTAAAGCAAGGGTGCGTCTTAGCACCGCTGTTGTTTAATCTATTCACAGCAGATATGGACCAAGCCCTGATTGGAGCCGCTCTAGCTACATCGAGGATTGGGGGCACTAAAATACAGTTTACGCAATATGCCGACGACTTGGTACTTTTGGATCACACCAAAATAGGCCTACAAAAGGTACTGTCGGCCCTGGCAATCTATAATGATAAAAACAAGCTGGTGGCCAATCCATCTAAATCCAAAATTGTAATCTTTGGGCACTACCATTAAAAAAAACTAGCAAAATGGAGCCTCAGCTGGCTGACTCTGGAATGCACATAGCAATATAACTACTTGGGCTTCTGGTTCCACGAATCGGGGCGCCCTGGAGTTCATTTAAGGAAAATTCAAACCAAAGGGAAAGCCATCATTTATGCACTCTGCAAACTACAAGCCACCCTACACAGCCCTACAACGATGGCCATGTTCTGCTTGTAGTTTTCCTTCAATTTTTCCAGTTTAGAAACATGTCTTTTCATATTGGTCAGAGTTAGACTTCCTCATCAGGCATTCAAAGAGAGCAAGCGAGAGAAAAACACATTCATGGGGGAATAAGAAGGAAGATAAAGACTGGCAAAATGTCACAAAGGGAGAAAAACTGAACCTGCAAGAGTAAGAAAAAATGGCAGGGATTTTCTGGTAGTGGATTAAAGAGGAACCGAAACTGAAGCCCTCGTTTTCGGCGCTTGGACATTTAATAACACCAGCTGATGGTTTCTGAGCAAAGTTTGGGCACTGCAACTCATTCTTGTATTATTTCACTCTCATCTGTTTAAAATGGTTAATTACTATGACAGTGGTTCAAGAAAAAGTTTCTATTTATTAACCCCTTCCACGCTGATGACGAGCTGGGCTCGTCATGAGGTATCCTCCTGCTACGCTGATGACGAGCCCAGCTCGTCACGTAAAATGCGCTTTCGCAAAACTCCGCGTACGAGCGGAATTCCGCCCGCACGCATGCGGTTAAGGAGGTTGTGAAATGTATTATTAAACCAAATCAAAATGAATATGGTTATTTTGCATGTCATTATTCATGACTACAAGGGTGTGTGACAAAGCCATATTTTATCATCAAAAGTCATGCAGTAGCCTGGATCAGCAACAAAAATGTTTGGTAACCTGATTACCTCACGTCTGGCCTGCTTGTAAATATTTTGAATTCAGTAATAATACCACTGTAGATGCACATTAACTGCCTTAGTAACACATAAACACTACATTATCACAGCAGAAAGTGTTTGTTGCAGTAACATGACCTCATCAATGCATAAAATGATTTACTTTATTCTACCCATCTCAAAAGTGCTAATTTTATCTCCAGTTGACTATCAACAGAGTAAAAGCCCGAGGTCCGATTTAGAGTTCAGCGATCAGGGTACTCCATCAGAAACATGATGACTGACAGTGTCAGCCAAAATCTCGGTCTAACTGTAACATTTAGAGTCAGACAGACAGTCAACTTTCCATTGGTGCTGCCCCCATGGCTCTGCTGGAGGAAAACGTATTCCAACAGCCTGACAGAGTGCTGGCCGTCTGATTATGGACATTAGACCATCTGCTCTATTTATAGCTGCTGATCTATTGTCCTTTTTTTCTATCTGTTACCACCAGGAAAACCTGTTGGTGACAAATTGAAAAATTAAAATAATGATCCCAGATATTTGTTTTTTTCAGAAACAAACTCTGGCAGTTTGTTTTTGAGAAAAAAAAAGCTTGGCGATCGGCCGCCTTAACAGACAGCAATTGTCTAGAGGTAAGCTTATGGTGATCTCTGAATTTGGCAGGCTGTAGATAGGCTGGCAAACCAGTGCTTAATTTGAGCTAGTGATTTCTGGTACTCGGCACCGGCACTTAATTGTCAACACCGACACTTATGACAATCAACCAACTGGTGGCACAGTCTGTCTTATTTTACATAAACACAACAACAGTTGTTTAATAATTCAATATACATTAAAAATGACTAATTCTTGATGAGCAAGTCATTCTTTTACCTTTGGGAGGCCTGGAATAGTCTGCATTGTCACACTTGTAGAAGTGTGATGGTTAGTAGTTGCGTTGGTACTGTCATTGGCAGCACTGGCAGGGGCAATGGGTGGCACCACCTGACAATGGCCCTAGCACATTTTTCAAAAGTTCTTTTGTTTACAAATTAAGCACTGCAAACATAATGTCCTCTGCTATCCTAACTGATAGACTACCGCCTGCGAAACTCTAAATCAGGACTTTGGTCAAGCATGCTGCATGAGTGGCGAGTGGTAATTAAGGTGGGAAAAGAGTACGCGAGACCAGCGTACCCTGCGGAACCACACGCATGGCTTACATTCACGGACAAGCTTTCTAAAAAAATCTCTGAACATTCCCAGATTCATACCAAGAATTAAATAGTGTAAGAATACATGTTATCATGCCAGCAGCCCATACCGTGGATTCTATTTTGCTTGGTCATTTCATGACTCAATGCTTTGCCCTGAAGAAGTCTGCTGTGATTGAAACAGCATAAGACGAAACACATTTTGGCAAAAGGGCATTTCTATGATGACTAAATAATAAGAAATACTTCTAAAACCACAACCTCGGTTTGGGATTTCTGTGTGCTGAGAGACATTGAGAGGCTGAAACGATTGGATCAAGTGGGGTGGACTGAACTGGGGTGCAGTGGTTTGGATTGGGATAGAGTGGGGAAAATTGGAGTAGAGTTGGGCAGATTGTTTTCGATTGGAGGGGCAGACTGGAGTGGGGCAGATTGTTTTGGATTGAAGTGGAGCAGATTGTTTTGGATTGGAATGGGGCAGATTGGAGCGCGACAAATTGATTTGGATTGGAGTGGGGCAGAATGTTTTGGATTGGATTGGGGAAGACTATTTTGGATTGGAGTAGGGCGGACTGGTGTGAGGCAGATTGGAGTGGGTCAAAATGTTTTGGATTGGAGTGGGGTGGATTGTAGTAGATTGAATTGAGTGGGGTAGATTGGGGAGGGAGTAGGGTTGATTGGATTGGTGTGAGGTGGATAGGATTAGAGTGGCATAGATAGGATTGGTCTGGATTAGGATGGATTGAATTGGTGTGGGATTGGAGTGCTGTGGATTGTTGTGGAATGGAGTGGGGTGAATTGGGAAGGAGTGGGTGGATTGGGGAGGTGAATTAGATTGGAGTGGAACAAATTGGAGTGGGGCAACTGGAGTGGGCAGATTGTTTTGGATTAGAGTGGGGCAGATATTGTTGGATTGGAGTAAAGCAGATTGGAGTAGGATGGATTGAAGTGGGGCAGATAGATTTGGATTGGAGTGGGGCAGATTGGAACGAGGTTGATTGGAATAGGCAGATTGATTTTGATTGGAGTGGGGCAGATTGTTTCAAACTGGTTTGGGGCAGATTGTTTTGGATTGGAGTGGAGTAAGTTGTATGAATTGGAGTGGGACAGGTTGGAGTGGGGCAGATTGTTTTTGATTGAATTGGGGCATATTGCAGTGGGGTAAATTGTGTTGGATTGGAGTGGTGCAGAGTGGAGTGGGGCTGACTGTTTTGGTTGGAGCGCGAGAAATACGCAGTTGTCAAGAAGAAGTCGCGATGGAGGAAGAGGGAATCCCGGGGACACCGCCGATAAGGTAAGTGGTTTTGAATTGTTCTTTTTTAACATTTTAATAGTGCGGGCAGGAGGCGGGTGGAAGGCCAACTCCGCTCCGCCGCGAGTGTGTAAAGATTTGTCTGCTCTGCCTACTTCGCGGAACAGGCAAAATTCCGCAGATTCTGTGGGCGGAACGGAGTTGTCCACCCACCCCTACAGAATAGTACCTCAATCATATCTGGACCAGCGGTTGGACACTGATTAATCAGGGCTTGGCCCCTGCTCCACAAATAGAAACGTAAATGACGACTTACGAGACTGCAAAGAAGAGTGGCGGGCAAACCAACACATGGAAAGCAACAGGAGGGCTCCAAGCCTTTTTCTGTATACAAGAGCATCTCGCAAGCGAGACGCATGAGCTAGTGCATGCTCTCACAGGCTCAACCCTAAACAGAAATGACTTTCGATTCATTCATTCAGTTCATAAAAAAGTTATCAAGCTAAGTAAATGCCGTTCACTATCAATATCCATTCACATTTCCCACCATAGGCACAGGAAGATGTCCTTGAATTAATATCTGTTGTTTTCATTTTCCAAATGGTGTACACTGACGAACGAAGCATAAGTCTTCTTACCCGCTTGAGTGCTTTAATTTCTGCTGTGTAGCCAGCTGCTGCTTTCTGTTCCTTTCCTATTTCTGAAACAAGTTGGACTATTGTTTCTCTGCTGGCTTTCAACTCCATCTGCTGGCTGGCTAATGCTTCCTCGAGGCTTGCAGTTCTTGATGTTTCATTAAAATGGTCTTTCAGTAGCTCTGAAACCTGTATGAAGGATTGGAAAAACCTTTGTGCTATTAAAAATCAACTGGGTATAAAACAGCGCATTCAGTACTTGCCTATGACTAACAAAGACATGCCTATATCACGGAAGCAGTCCCTGTCATGGAGAAAAAGCATTACATAAACAAACACAAGACGGTTTTGAATTAAGATCATGTATTGTTAGAAGTACATTTTTCTGAGCGGTAAGGATAAAGCTGCCTTTGTGATGACTATTACTTTACCATTATCAACTGCCTAGTATTTCTGTCACTAAGCAGCAAGACCCAAACTGTCTCTAGGGATGGCTTTAACCCATTTAGCGTGGCGCAAAATCCTCCCCGCTGCGGGCGTTCTATTGCGCGGGCGGGGCCGCGTCGGCCAACGGATGTGCGCAGCACTACTGAGGTAGTGCTCGCGACGGCCGTTGGCCGACGGCAGAAACGAAGGGGTTAAAGTGCTAATACTGTGTACGCATGGACAGAGTACAGCATAACATAGAACGTCACTTCCGTACTCACGTCCTCATCGGTTATAGGAGGCAATCAGTATGAGCTTCAGTTGTGGCCGGCATGACTCGCGGGTGGGAGTCGCAGGGGGGGGGGGGGTAATTTAATAATATTAAAAAAGGTATTGCATAGAAACAACGAGATTATTGTAACCTGTAGGATGTATTGCAGCCTACATGGACAAGGGCAGAGAACGTGCATGAATGGTTTGGTGCCCCAGAGGACTGACCAAACCAGTCATGTGCACTCAGGAGTGGCCAGCCCCGCCCACCCGCTCACCCACAACCAAACCCTTGTTGTACTTCAAGACTTCAAGAAAGCAGTGGGGCGAAGCTCCTCTGCCCTAGTGGAGGACCTGCCCCTGATGAGCTTCTTGACTGATGGTAGAGGTGTCGGCAAGAGAGCATTATTAATAGGGAAGAGCCTATGACTAAGGCCCTCATTTTAAGTCATAGTGGAATAACGTCAAGTGATACAATAAGGAGATTCCTAGGGGTTGAAAGGTCAGTCCTTTAAAACACACTCTGCTGTGCAATGTAAGGGTTGGGTAGAAAACTCTTGCCCCCTCTATGGAGAGGAGATCTCTATAATCTATTGGTAGTTGATGTCACTCCATGGGAGGTAGTGTAGTTACGTACACCAGACCAGGTGAGGCCAGGCAGACTTTACCATGATCACAGTGTACACTGACTGGGCTACACTTGATAATATGGAGCATTCTCAAAACCAAGGGATAGGAGGGAGCGCATACAGAAATACAAATACCCCTGTTCAGTCCTTCGTTCGCCTGCCCCCAGGGACTTGGGTGCTATACCCCTCAAAGTGTATTTGAGGTTTTACTGAGTTACCAATATATTTATGGGACAGCACCAAGTCCTAGAGTAGTGGTCACGGATATGACAAGCTGATAAGCCAACCCAGACTCCTTCAGGACAAAAACATGTGTAGATGTCTTGTAAATCCATTGGATACATTGAATCATTGCTCTGTAGAGCCACCAACATCTAAGATGGAATTTGGAGCTTTAACGTTTGCAAGACTGGAACTGGTAGAGATCGTAAAGATCCATGATGTGGGAAAGCCTTCCTCCACTTTTCATTACAGGGAAATAATTCAAGTAATATCCTCACCTCTTTTCTTGGAGCAGGACTGGCTAGTTTTCTGTTATGGATCAGAGCCTCACTGCATTATATAAATGTTAATGGGATGGAGACTGTTACACAGGTGGCCTGGTAAGCAGAGGTTGTGTCAGCTGTAGAGCAAATCCCTTCTTCTCCACTGAGAGGACCCATATGACATTAGTTAGCTGGGTGAAGTGGAGTTAACAGGCGGAAAGGTTTCTCCTCACTGACTTGTTTGCCTTGTTTCTGGCTGGGAGAGAAAGATTTTTCCAAAGCATCTCCTCTTCACAGACCTGCTTCTTTAGGACAAGGAGCATCCAGCAGATGTCTTCCGTTGAAAAGACTTCTGATTCTTGAAAGTCTGTAAAGCTTTCCCCAGCTGGAAAAAAGGAGAAGGTTAGGACTTGGTGGCCCTAGGCAATTCAGTGCTGTCGGTCTTGTTTCATTTGGAGGATATCATTCACTGAGGTACTTAACTAGTTCTTCCCACTAAAGGGTAGGCAAATTACCTTCTTCAGGGACTCTAGCATCATATCCAAAGACATGAGCCTTGATGACCATTGGATGGGCAGGTCACTGCTCATAGCTCTGGCGCCTATGTCAATCAGGATCATGGGCATTATACATTTCTGTTCTACAGCTTCTTTGCCAGGTTCATGGACAAGTACTCTCCTTTTACATACTGCTGGAGCATGGAGCATAGTTGTCCAATTTCTGCCAGAGAGGGCCATGTTCGCACTGGCCAGCTGCAAGGAGTACCACATTTAAGGAACTTATTAATGAATGCCTCCAGACACTCAGCCTCCTTGTTTATGTGGGACAGCATTCTTTGTGAGAAGCTTGCATCATTGCCATAGACCGAGGGAAGACATTCACTGACCCAATGCCTGGAAATATTCTGAGGCATGTGGCTTAGTGCCAAATGTTTTGAGGAGTAAAGGCTCAGAGGAATGTTTCTTCCACACCTCCGGGGCTTGCCTGAGAACTTGGAGCTCTAAGGCTATGACAGACAAGGGAGGGGATGCAGTTATGGCAACCAAAGCTTAAGTGCCCTCTCTTTGCAGTGCAATTTCTGATATTGCAATGGACAAAATCTCCAAAGCTATGGCCATAATAGATTCATAGTGTTGGGTCACATCCAGGTCCTCATGATCACTGGTATAGATAATCTGGCTGGAATCAAGCTTATTTCTCGGATCTCCTAATTGGGCAATCATCTTGAGAGGGGCCTGGTGTGCAGTTCCACAGAGGAATCGTCCATCTAAACAAGAAGCAGATGGAATCAGAATCGAAGTCAGAACTGGTCTGTGGATTGGGTGACAGGTAACGGTTGAGTCAGAAGGACTGATTCCAAAGGCTGATCCTCAGCCCAGGAAGTGGCATGGTAGCGTGTGGAAGATGTACTGGAAGCTGTGGTACCACAGTGGGCAGGAGCTGTAACTGGACTTTGGGCTGAGAAGCTTTTCTGGCTTTCATCTTGACACCCAGCAAGAAGAGAAGTCTGAGGAGAAGATGGGTGATATCATGATGATGAACCCTGTAGCATGATTGAAAAAAGTGAGGGAGTGGTTTGGCATCTCTTCCAATTACTTTTGGTTGGATGAATTGTCATGGAATTCATTACCCCCAGAGGATGGAATTCTGATGGGCACAGTGTTTTTGAGAACTCAACCACTGGCATCATTCTGGGGGGAACATCGTTTACAACGCGGTGTTTACACCGCGTTGCCTTTACAACGATGCCATTACAACGCAAGTCGTTACTACGACTTGCGCTGGATGGTGCTGTTGTATAAGGAATATTGTAATTTTATATTCCAACACCTTCCCTACTGTTACGTGGACTGGTGTTGGAAAATAAAATTATAATATTCCACAATCCACGCCCTACAACGCAAGTCGTTGTAACGACTTGCGTTGTAATGGCAGCGTTGTCATGTACCGCGATCTAAAAGATCGCGTTGTACTGACATACATCCATTCTGGGACCCTGAGAGCCAGCTTGGGCTTGGAAACCCTATGCCAAGTCTGCTGATCAATGAGGTGGAGAGGCAAAGTGGGAAGAAGGGGTACATACTTCTGGATACAGTACATCTCCAAACGCCAGGGCAACAGGACTAAGGTGATATTGCCAGAGGAGTTTCAACAGTAGAGACCAGTGTTCTAGTTCTTTTTGTGCCACCTGCGCTTAAGGTTGACTCTGTGTATGCACAAGTAGGTAAGCCTGTCTCTGGTATTTATTTCTGCACTTAAGAGCTTCCCTGGATGAATGGATGATGCTCTCCTTCTCAACAGTCCCTCACATGCAGGAGACCAGCTCAATCATAGTGGTGGAGAGCAAACAAGTCTAAGTTCCCATTAACTCCTAACAAAGTGTCTGTATTTTTATTAATATAGAAAGGCTTGTGCCAACCAAGACTATGACACAGTCCATCCATAGGAGGAGGTGGGCTCCAGAGCCAGTCTCCAGAGTCACCATATCAACAAAAAGAGTCTATGGGGGCGTGACCAAGATGGCGGACTGGTGAGTCGCGTTTCCCGGGGACTCCCCATTCCTGGCTGTCTCGCCCAGTCACATTCGTGCTTAGAACCCCATAAGCGCTATCACTGCTGGTGGCAAAGTGAATGCAGATCGCGGGACAGCCTTAGAGGGGTACACTACAGGGCTGGGTGCTCAATCTGCAACCATAACCAGCCCGGAGAGGCGGAGCGGAGAGGAGGCAAAATGGTGCCCGACATCCTGAGACAAGGGGGCCTGACCTTGCAGACGGTAGCCGCATCAGGTGGCAGCAGAGCGGTGGCGACCGAGCGAGCTGAGACGCACTAGTGACAGACGGGACCGACAGCAGAGACTACGCTTCTGCAGGTCTCTGGAGCCAGAGGGGCCTCATGTGAGGCGGGGCTCCCTGCGGTGGGGTCGCCACTCGGCCTGTGAAAAGCATAGTGCTCGGCCAGTGACATCGCCAGGCAGTGTTGGAGCCCCTGGGGAGCCTTACGATCCTGCAGTGCCCGGAGTAGGGGGGACTGCGTGGGTGCTGGAACCTGGGAGTGAAGCAACCGCGCGCTGAGTGATCGTCTGGCAAGCCCCGGAGCCTAGCGCTCGGCCAGGGATATCGCCTGGCAGGGTACAGCGACGTTTGTAAGCACCAGGTAGGGGGCACCCACACAGGAGGGAGTAGCCAGGAGAAAGAACAGCAATCTCCCTGCCCGACCCTGTGCACTTGTTGGTGCGCCACAATGGGGGGTGACCCACATCCGGTGCCCCTGTCATATCCCCTAACACCAGGGACTGGGATCAACGGAGACATCACGAGGGGAGGCCTAGATTTCAGCGGAGCACTAATTGCGGGCCCTCAGCCCGGACCCCGCCTGGAGTTGAGGTGTGCTCGTAACTCAGGAGTGACTGCGGCGGAGAGGAGATTGACTGCGGTAGGCTGCCCGGGCGGGGTTCCCACCGCTTGGCCTGCCCGGAGCATTGCACTAATGACCTGGTAGTGAGGGAGACCGGGGCTGAGCTGGCGACGGCCGGACCGTTCTACAGTGGTAATGGGGAACCACGGGACCGGTCTCCACTGCGGCAGCCAGCAGTGGAGCGGCCCGGGAACTCGGGCACTAAAATCCGGGGCCGGAGCGGCCGGTGCAGAGTGAAGGGATCAGCAGAGTCCGGAGCCACTGGTGGGGAAAGGGACACGGTTGTCCAATGTTGCGCGCCACATCAATGAAGCCCCTGCTCACAAACTCGACTAGGGTAATTGGCACACGAGGGCCCGCGGAGATCAGAGGGAGATCCCCCCACCTGGTCACGCTTCTCCCACTCGGAGGGACCTTGAAGGAGTGAATATGCCCAGACTTTCCGGGACACTAGACCCGGGTGCTGTCCCTACCAGGGAAGGAACATACATCAAGGAACAGATAGACCTTCCATGCCCCGGGTGAACTCGGTGGGCGCTGATATCCACATCAGAGTCATTACTCTCTGGCCAGACACCCCGACCAGTGGAGGAGAGGGATTGCCCGAGGCATAGAGAGAAGCGGGGACCAGTGCCAGGGCCAACTCTAGCAGGGAGGAGGATCGGCCCCTCACTGGGGCCTGGCCCAGCTTCCAAGTATATCCTCGGTAAGAGGGAAGAAGGAGCAGACACTGAAGGAGATGCTCTCCAAAGGCTCCCTAACCGGGGAGAATGGGGGCCAGTCATCCCCTGCACCGAAATTGCAAACGGACCTGGAGGAGAGGGAAGACCCGATTACTCGCTCCTTTCTGGAGTCACTCTTTAATACGCTGAGGGAGAACTTTCAGGCACTCAAAAGCGAAGTTGAAGGGGAAGTGAAAGAGCTCCTCCGTGATGTGGACGCGATTGGCGAAAGGGTGGCTGCCATAGAGGACCACTAGCAGACCAAAGATGAAGAGGTGGAGCTGCTCCAACAGGAGGCTATCCCCCTAAGGGAACAACAGTTTGAGTTACAGGCCCACACAGAAGACCTCGAAAACCACGCGAGGCGGAACAACATCCGAGTTCGGGGAGTGCCTTTGGACGCAGAGGGGCCCGACATTGCGCAATATCTGCAAGGGATGTTCCGCGACATCCTGGGAGAGTCGCAAGACTTCGGAATCCGCTTCAATTGGGCGCACCGAGTGGTCTTCAGGTGACGGGCTCCTGCCCCCTCGCTGGACATCTTAACCTTCCTTCCAGACTACCCCCTCAAGGACCGCATCTTGCAAGAGGCCAGGGTGAAACAATCGAGCAAATATCATTTGCACTCCATCGCTCTCTACCAAGACCTGGCCGCCATAATTTTACAAAAAGGAGGGATTTTAAAGGAGTGACTGCGCACCTGCGAGAAGAGGGAGTGGCTTACTCATTTGGACACCCCTTTCGATTGATTTTCAAAGTAAATGGTAAGCTGTATCAACTTTGTTCTCTCCAAGAAACATGCGGTATCCTCTGCTTGGAGCACCACAACCCGGAAGAGAGGTCCAGCTGGGAACGGAGGCCTTTGGGAGCACATTGGCTGGGAGTTGGGTGGAAGCGATTGCCTGCCCTGGGGTTTTGGCCCGACCCTAACACTATGGCGCAGGAACGATGGGCGGCCCTAAAAATGGTCCTCAAGGACACTGCATCCCCATACAGCTTATGACTTTAACCAGGGGCACAACACGCATTGTAGTTTAACTGGCCGGGGGGTGGGTGGGGGAGGGGGGCTGGGGGAACTTGGTCCACAGATGTTCCCGACTGCTTTTTTCTCCACGTGCCCGCGCCATTGGGTGACGGGCAATGGACAATGTTTTGGGATTGGGGTTCCTCAATTGGGGTTAGGGAGGTGAAGGGGGGAACTGGTGTGCTATAGCAATAGGCAGGGCGACAGGATAGGGGGTCAGAGTTACTTAGCGTAGCGGTATCAGGAGACACATACGCAGGAGGGGTGAACAGAGCCACCCAGGGGAAGCAGGCAGGTCTCACGATAGTACCATGGCACGGTCCACCCTCCAGGTAGTCACCCTCAATGGGAAAGGGCTTAACAACCCTGTCAAACAGAGATCCATATTGTCCTATTTGGAAAACCTCAGGGCAGATGTGTGTCTTCTTCAGGAGTCCCATCTCCTCCCCAAGGATTGGCACCGGCTGAAGTCCTGGACTTTTCCCCGGCAATTCCTCTCTTCCACATCCAACAAGAAAGCGGGGGTGGCCATATTGGTCACCAGGAGCTTCGTGGGGACAGTGGGGGACAAAGTGAAGGAAGTAAAGGGTCATCTCTTGACCTACCGGCTGGGGGTGGGGGGATCATCCCTCGTGGTGGGATCTATTTATGAGCCCAATTCAGGCCAGGAGAAATTCCTGACCGCATCCCTCTCCGAGGTACTGGGCTATTGATAGGGGGGATATAAACCTGTATTCAGTGGTGGATAGGTCCGGTCATCAGTACGGCCAAACGGGAGCCCTGTACACTGCAGGGAAAGAATGGCAGGGGTGCCCGCTCTCACCCCTCCTCTTTGCGCTTTACGTTGAACCATTGGCCCAGAAGATCAGGGATAACCCCGAAATACTGGCCATCCCTTTTGGCGGGGAGAGAAACTCTGTGAGCTTATATGCCGATGATATCCTAGCGACACTAGAGAAGCCAGAACAATCGGTTCCGGCATTTTTATGCGAGCTGGACTCCTTTGTGCAGGTATCTGGTTTCCAGGTGAACGTGGGAAGGTCCATGATTCTGAGCTTAGGTCAACAGGGGGAGTTCTCGAGAGGGTGTTTGGTGTCCTTCGGGGGGCTACAGGTTCGGGATATGGTCCCATATCTGGGGTTGGACCTAGCCCCATTCATGGCATCATGATCATGCTCAACTGCTCCAAGCTACTCTCCCAGGTCATAAGGGACCTCCAGCGGTGGAAACACCACCCACTGTCACTGCTCGGGCGCATTCCGGCGATAAAAATGTCCATTCTTCCCAGAGCGCTGTACATATTCCAGACTCTACATGTGTGGCCTCCACCTGGGATGCTCCATAAGCTACAACAGGCAATACAGCATTTCGTATGGGCAGGAGCGCGGCCTCGTCTACGCAGGGATCTTGCCCATAGACCTCCAGAGGAGGGAGGCCTGGGGATTCCGAATGTACTAGACTATTTTAGAGTGGCATAGCTTAGATACCTGGTGGAGTGGAGCCGACCAGATTCTGAACAGAGGTGGTTGTTCCAGGATAGAGCGCTGGCGAAAATATCCCTCTGGAAGGTTCCCTTCTTGAGGTAGATGGATGGGCCGTCAAATCTCAGGGGTTCACCCATTATGAATTCCTTGTTGCGAGTGTGGGATAGGGCGGCCGTCAGATGAGGGTTGACGTCCTTCCCCTCACCATTGACCCCTCTATTTGACAACTAGGAGTTTAGTCCGGGGGTTGGATGAAAGGGCATTTTTAGAGTGGCGAGACTCAGACTGCAGGGCGGCAGGGCACTTATTTGATTTAGATGGGATACTCCCATTCTTGGAAGTGCGACAACTATACGCCATTCCTGACTCGGTCAGTTTCAATACTTCCAACTCGGCCACTGGCTCCTCCAGTCAGAAGTACGGCCCCAGGTGAGCAGGAAAGTAACAAAATACGAAAAATGGCTGCTGACGAAACATTCAAACAAGAAAATGATCTCTGAATTGTACAGCTTGCTGAGAACACCAGCCCACTCGCGGCTGAGTTGATTAAGGCTCTAAGGGGGGCTGTAGTAGATCTGGGAAGGCCGCAGAGAGCGACACTCCCATAGTCCACTCTCGTAATTACAAGAGTCTGAACTGCCTGTTTAAAGTCATTTGTGGGTATGAAGGATTTCAATCTTCTCAGAGTATTCATCTGGAAATGTGCTCCTTTCCTTGCTGCGCTGATGTCATTCTGCATATTAAGCTTATTATCCAAAGTTATTTCTAGTGAGTCTAGAATTCGAGGTTGGCCGTCGAGTGCAGTTAGATGCTTCATCCACTCATGGATGGTGTTAGTTTGGCTGGGGGGGGGGGATTAGGAGGAATTCTGTTTTGAGGGTGTTAAGCTTTAAGTGGTTTTGTGGCGAGCCAGGTCTGTGTTTTCTGTAGCGTCGAGTTAAGGGAATTGATGTCTTCAAGTGAGTGGACCTTAATGTAGAGTTGTGTGTCGTCTGCGTACATGTGATATTGTACATTTGAGGATTTGAGAAGCACGGTGAGTGGTTCCATAAACGGACTGAAGAGTGCCGGAGAGCGGGAAGAACCCTGGGGTACTCTTAGAGTAACAGGGGTGGGTTTGGATAAAGATTGTTTGATCTTGACTCTTTGTGTTCTGTTTTGTAGGAAGGAAGTGAACCAATTTAGAACTGTTCCAGATAGTCCCATGGTATGTTTCAGGAGGTCTAGTAGGTTTTCCTGTTTGACGGTATCAAAGGCTGAGAATAGGTCGAGCAGGATTAGCAAACACACTTTGTTTTCGTCCAATATTTGTAATGCGTTATCTATAATATGGGTCATGGCTGATTCGGTGCTGTGCCCGGTCCGAAAACCAGATTGGAATTGATCAAGCAGGTTGAAGTGTTCTATGTGGTTGCTAAGCTGATTGTGAACACACTTTTCTAATAGTTTGGCCAGGGTAGGGATGTTGGATATAGGGCGGTACTTATTCAGGTCAAACGGGTCCTCCGAGGGTTTCTTCAGGATGGGGAAACATGTCTAACTTTGAGGATATCTGGGATGGCTCCTTGGAGAAGGGGAGTGTTTATGATCCTAGTCCATAGGGGCACTAACATTGGAATGAAGTATTTTAGGTGGGTTGTTGGGAGAGGGTCAATAAAGTGATTGGAGGGATTCAGAGACCTGAGTATTTTTAGGATATTTTCTTCGCTGTAGAGGTTGAAGGCGATCCAGGAGGCATTGTTTTTGAGGTCATGCTTTGGGGAACAAGTACGCGAGGTCGTCATTGAGGTCAATGAAGTGAGCAGGTGTGGATCAGTATGGGATTGTGGATTATTAAGAAGTTCAATCTTTATGTTATCGGTCTTGGTTGTGTAAAAGGAGGTAAATTATTCGCAATTGGGGGGGTGTTTCTAAATCGATTTGGGGGAATGGGCGACTCCCATAGATTGAGATTTGATTATTCTGAATAATCTTTTGGGACGTTTATTGGCCTGGTCTAATTGTTTTCTAATAAAGTCAGCTTTAGATCATCTGGTCTTTCTGTAATAGGAGTTTTTTGTGCGTCTTAGTAGTTTGAGGTGGTCAGAGGATGGTGCAGCTCTCCTTGTCATTCAATTGCTCTAAGTAATCTTCTGTCTTCATTTAGCCTATCATCATACCAGGGGTTTGTTACTTTAGAGGTGACTATTTTCAATTGTTGGGGAGCTAGACTGTCTAATGCCAAGTTCATAGCGTGGAAATAGTGATTAGTAAGATCATAAACATCCTCTAATCCATCAGGTGGGGACAAGAGGGTCGGACAGGTGGTTAAGAGTGAGACAGGATTTACGGTATTTAGATTTCTCTTCCAGATTTTCGATCTTGTGGGTTGTACAGAGAATGGTTTAATAGCTTCTTTGATATGGCAAGTGATGATGTGATGGTCAGACCAGTCACAGGGGAGGATCGATTCCAGCTGGGTGGAGTCCGTCTTGGAAATTACTAGATCCAAGGTTGAACCTTTTTCATGGGCGGGATTATCACAAATTGGGACGAGTTAAGGTCGGATAGGAATGCTTTGAGGCTATTTACCTCTGGGTCATCAAGGTCATTCCAGTGGAGGTTGAAGTTCTGGTGTCCATCATTAGAAGCTACGATATCCATTATCTGTGTTCAATGAAGGTCAGGTTATTGCCTGGTGGATGGTAAAATGCATGTAGTGAGCATATTGGCTTGTTATGATTAGTGAGATCTAAGCATAGGTATTCGCAGGACGAGAGGACAGGAGGGTTGGAGCGGGTCACAGTGAGGTAGTTTTGGTGAATGCAGGTGATGCCCCCGCCTAGCCTATCGATTATATCTCGTCTTGTGATGTGAAAGTTTGCGGGAACTAGAATGTCTAGGATAGGTGTAAATGATTCATTAAGCCAAGTTTCCGTTAAGATTGTGAGGTCAGGTTCATTGGTTAGTATGAGGTAAGCTATTTCTGCGGCATGGCGTGCGGCCGACCTACAGTTTAGTAGGATACATTTTAGACTGGTCTTGGTAGGAGTCATGTTGTGGTCATCTAAGAGGAGTACTTTCTTGAGATTGCGTTCCACAATACCTCTGGGAATATGTCTTGTAACTCTAGAGGCATTGGGAGGGATAGGTTGAATTAGGGACGATATCTGTGTGTTATCAGTGAGCTCAAAATTAGGGGGGGTTGGGTCGGGGGCTTGCAAGAATGTATTAGGGAAGTTAGATCCTTCGTTTAGAGTGGAATATTACTTTTGATTGGGCGGGATGAGGCATTGGTGAAAGGTAGTGTTTTCCATCTGTCGAACTTCTTTGACGGGGAGTTAGCTCGAAGCGGATGAGTGAGTTTTGCTTGTGTCTTGGGTTGTTGCCGGATCAGGTCATGGAGTGTTTGAATATCCTGTTTGATTTGCTGTAGGGACAGTACTATTTCGTCTAGTCTAGGGTCCGGTGTCAGAGATATCGTGTTCATATCCTGGGTTGTAGTTAGGTGAGGAGGAGGAGACCCCACACAGGTTATTATTTGTGTGCGGTCCTGTGACGTGGGGTGAACCGGTTTGCTATGTGGTAGTTTTACCGTGGGGTAATCCGTAGCAGGAGGAAGTAGAAAAGGGAGTTGAATGAGAATTGGTGTGTATTGTAGGTGTGCGGACGGTGATATTCAGCGTGAGGGGGGAAGGAGAGGGTGGGACCATTGATTGATCGGATGTATGGGTGTGGGGGGGCAGGTGCATAATTTGTGATGGGATTGCTGTGGATGGATAGGAGGGGAGTGTCAGAGGGAGAGTGTTTAGGTGGGGAGTCAGCTAGTGAGTCAGGCGGAGAGATGGGGGAGTGGCTTGATGGGGAGAGGGATAGTGTGTTGCAGCCTTGATTTTGATGAGCAGAAAAATGTTGTCTAGCAGCTTTAGGTTCTGGTCTGATGCTTGCATGAGGATGATCCCATTATGATAGATGGAAATTGTAGCCACTGCATTGTAAAACGGGGAGGGAACGATGGATAATGTAATTCCATGTGCTGTTTTTTTAGAGGATGCTATCAAGAATAGGACAAGGAAGGCTTTCTACCATTGGGCTCTTCTTTTGGTATAGAGGATGATGTAATTCGTTATATGCCCTTTGTTATTGGAGTAGTAAGGGTCAGAGATTGGAGTTTCGGGGTGTGATTTTAAAAGGCTATGTTTGTAGCTTTTGGCTGCTTTTTTAGTAAGGTTGGGAGGGTATTTAATGGCATAGGTGTGCAGGTCTGTGATTTCCATAGTATATGTTAGCTTTATAAACGGGGTATAGGATGTCATAGGGTGAAATCATGAGCATACAAAGGGTTAATTAGGTGATATAAAAGCCATTCTAAGATGGCTTCTAACTTCTTCACTGATAGTAAACTCGGGGTTGTTGTCCTACCACTCTTTCCATGAATCAAGCATCACTGTGTCTAGTCCTTTTTCACTTTCCAGAGAGATCAATTGGAATAGTTGGTCCTTTGTTTCTGTTTAGTAGTGCATTGTCCATGGTAGTCCTACTTCTATTTCCATGAATTGATGTGGACTAGGTAGTCCTGTTTCCATTTAGGTACTTATGAGTGCCATTTTGAGGGGAGGCACTGCTGGTGATTATAATTTGTGGACAAAATGGAGGCCTTGCACTGGAAAACTGACCTTCTAGGTGACCATCGAGTAAGTGTGGTACTCAACATAAATTATACAGAGATGTACAATAGAGGTCGATCAAGACCCAAAGGTTTTTGGAATATTGCCAAGTAGGATTGGTTGCTCCTAAAACAGGTCAGCGCTTTAGTGCCCATGCAGTTTTGAACAAAGCGCGTCTCAGTCCTTTAGAATCGGCAGGAAAACAGTCAGTGAGTTGGAAACACGGGACCAGTCACCCTTGCATGTTCCGCCGTGAGCCTCAGACTCTGGGGGCTCGTGCCTAATGAGGGGGAGGGAGGGTTAGTCTAGACGGTAGCGATCCTAACGCGGAGACTCCCATGGGTTAATGCCTCTGAGGGGGATTGTAGGTAGGGGGAGCAACACTTGAGACTCCAAGCTTAGCTCTGATCACTGGCGCTGCATACCGTGGTTCACAGCCAAGGTGACGCTCTCTCTGGGCCCTTGGTGCGCCTCCGAGGATGTCAAGGAGCTAGTACATAAAGAAAAACTTCCGACGGTGCAATCCC
Source organism: Lissotriton helveticus (assembly GCF_964261635.1). Taxonomy (NCBI): domain Eukaryota; kingdom Metazoa; phylum Chordata; class Amphibia; order Caudata; family Salamandridae; genus Lissotriton; species Lissotriton helveticus. Next base: position 481,701,009 of record NC_136070.1, on the reverse strand, counting down.
GTGACTTGTAGTTGCAGGGATGCCGTCCCAGGGGCTCTCGGTTCTCCTCATGTGATGTAGAGGCACACGGGCGCAGGGCAAGTCCACAGCGAGTGTCAGGGTAACTACAATGATCATGGTTAGCGGAGGACAGGGGTCGTCAGCTGATTGATCCTGTCATTACAAGGGTGCAATCTTGACGCGCCGCATTTACGGGGACCCTCAGTCATTCACTGACGATGCGGGAGAACTTGGTGAATGGAGAAGTTCTTCACCGCCAATGCCCGGGTACTTTCAATCCTAGGAATCAGACGGACCGTCTCTGGCAATTAATCGATTGAGGATGAAGCCTCCGCAAGGGCAAAAATCTCTTTGTTGCAGAGTACTAGGCTCCGTGGATCCTACCTTTGTAATGGTGCCTTGTAGCGACAGTCTCGCTCGGGTAGTTGTTAAATTGTTTACATGTTTAGAGGGGTTAAGCCTCGTACTCAGCTTTGACACAGACCTATCTTCTGGCCGCACTCTATGGACATTTGGGTGCTCCCACATGGACGATTCTGCTTGTACGAGCTGGGGGGAGGGGGGATATGCTGTGATTTGGGTACGGAGGTGCCCTGTATATGTGAGGTTTTGGTCTTACAAAAAGTCAATAAAATAATGCTAACCATAAAAAGAGACTATGGTAAATGACCTTCACCCTGAAAGAGCGATAGACTCAACCTCTCTGTGCAACACCCCATCCAGTACAGGAACCAGGCTTATATCTTTGTTGCAAAGCTGGCTTGGGTCCTTTGTGCCCATATGAGTAGCTGAACTTGAATGAATATTGTAACAGAGTTTACAGGGAAGCAGGCTTACATCACAGGTCTGGGTCTTCTTCAAGGCACTTTTTCCCCTTCACATGACCACACGGTACAGTTGTGACAAATCGTCAGGTACTAGGAGTAGATATACTTAGGACTTAGTACTTTTATTTTCCTGGGGATTACTTTCACCTCCTGCATAGTGATAACAAGAATAATAGGATGGGTGGGAACTATTTCCTGGGGATACCTCACAGTTTCACTTGCAGGAAGAATGGTCAGTATCACACTTAGTGCCTGTGACCCATAACTTACCTCCTGACTCTTCTTTTTGGATTGGTACACTCTTGCTTTCCATTCATTACAAACATTTATTAAAGGACTTTGTATTCCTGGGAGCATAGAGTGATCACCCGTGCACCAAAAGACTGTTCCTCACACAGAAGCCACATAAATGATATGGGTCAGCTGCTGGGAAAAGATTGATGGCAAGACACAAATTGCCTAAACAGACAACTGCAATCTGATCTGAAGGAAGAAGGCGATGGAAATAAAAAAAAGAGCAGATAAAGTGTACCTAACAACAGCATCCATAATCACCAGAGATGTGGCCCTTTTCAGAATTATTAGGATAAAAGAAAGAGGTTCAGATTCACACCAATGGGTGAAAAAAAAGTCTGGCAAGGACACCCATATGCTCAGGCACAGTGTTTGTACCACATGGGCACATGCATTGTACCCCACCACTTAAGACTGGTCGAACTTTTAAGCATACTGGCTAACAAAATTACAACAAACATGGTTTGTCTCAACATGTAGGTTTATAGTGTCATGAGCATGATTTAGTGCCTGATATTTACCTTTAATGAACATAAATTTCCATGTAGGACTTACATATAGAATGGCAGCCAGTGGGCTCTGCCCACTCTGGTCTCCATGTAGGTTTATAGCACATTCTATGTGTCTCCATATAGGTGTAAATAATTTTTCATGTGAAAGAGCACCTTATACTTATTTTCATGAACAATATTCCATATAATTGTAAGAAAAGCTAGGTGTGGCCCAGAGCAAAAAAAGGCAAGAATAAGGAGCTACACACTATGGGCCATATTTGTCAGGAAGTGATGTAGCGCAGCAGGTCACCTTGCTGCGCTGCATGACCTTGAAAGGTCAGAAATGCACTGTAGTTAACAGAATAAGGCACATTCCTGCCTTTTCCCAGCGTTGGTGAACAATATGCTGCCTAGCACCAATGCAGGCACTCTTGCACCGTGGTACAAGGGTGCCTGCATTGTATGCAGATGTGTTTTTACACAGGAAGGTTTCACTTCCTGCACAAAAACAATCCCCTGAGGTATATATTTATTCTCCTATCTGTCGTGCAGAATACCGCACACATAGAAAGAGGAAAAAACAAGGAGAAATGAAGATAATTCTCCTTGTTACGCCTCCCCTAGGAAGGTGTAGCATTTTAGCGCATTCCCAGGTCTACCAGTCATAAAAAAATCGGTGAATGTTTCAAAATCCATGGGTTTCGCTTGGGAACACCCAAGCACCACCATGGAAACCCCCCCCCCCTTTGGCAGAGTAACGCAATCCGGCGATTAGCGCTGAGTTGCATTACTTTGGATTCTGTGTGGGTAAAAGCAACGCAACCCCTTGATAAATATGTTCCTATGTGCCTGCAAAATTTGGCGTGCTTTCTTCATCATGGGGGAAGATTCCTATGGAGGTTTCAATGTTATTTGAAAATTGCATTGGATGAAACTTCGCTAAAGGAGTAAGCCATTATGATTTTGTTTTATCAGCCAGCCATTACATGGGTATATGTTTTCTACGAGGCTGTCTTAGAAAAAATTGAAAATGGTCTTCAGATGTGGACAGGAAGTTGGCGCAAACAGTAACTCATTAGAAGAGATTCAATGCATCATTACAATACAGAACTATAATTTTTATGTTTATATCACTCCTGGAAAATTAGAAGAAATTAAGTCATCTGACTTAGGTATGAGTAATAGATGCAATATGAAAGGGACAGACCCAGCACAAAAGTGTGCGACCTGCCCTGCCCTAAGTGGATAGTTGGGTAAAATATTTATTACATCAAATATAATGAAGGGCAGCAAAATTCAGGTGACCCACAAAGGATTCTTGCTTTTGGTTAGGCTTGACACCTATGGTCCTTTTAAGTGTATTAATGGCTATTAACGTGATAGCAAAAGCATGGGAAAAAAGACCCACATGTATTTGGAATCGATGGAGAGGACTCGGCATGTGCCTAGTATCACCCTTCTGCTTGTTAAAGTGGATCCATATTTATGGGATTGCCACATTACTACTTAAAATGTGTAGGTTTCTAAGGGCTCCTCTGCATACGTCGAAAGTCAGGAACAAAAAAGATAACCAGCAAGATTTTTACTACATGGTGCAAAGTTGGCAAAATTTTAGACAACAACAAGACAATTAATATGATACGGTTTGTTAAAATTAGTGCTGGCACTAAATTAGAATATATTTTCAGGTATTTAAACAAGGAATGCTGTGCCGTTCCTCAGAGGAAGGACGTACGAGTCGCACTATTGCACTATTGGTACTCCCAGCCTTATTTTAAAACCCACTTTCACGTCTACACACCTCTGGCCCCACACCCGCTCTTCACAAAATGGCTGTTGGATAAAAGATCTCCGGTAAAGTGCCCCTCTTTGAGGTGAGCCCGTTGGGTATTGCACCGCCGACCCAACGAGGAGCAGCCCAGATGATGAAGCATGACACCTGAAAGGGTGTGTGAGGGCATTACATCCAACAAAATGGATGCCCAACTGTAGATCTCAGTGAGACCAGCGGCATCCAAACAATAGTGCGACTCATACGTCCTTCCTCTGAGGATCGGCACAGCATTCCTTGTTTTGATAACTTGGTTGGGGCACATGCTTGTGCTGGATCTCCCCCTCATTAGTAGTGGAAATTGCCCCCTTCTCTCTCACCCTTATGGAATACACACAATATATTTTCAGTACCTTCGTTACTAAAATGTTGAAGGGGTCTTCGTGTCCCTTTGGATCTATCTTCAGATAAGGGGATAGTTTACCAATACTTTCCGATACTTTTTTCTCCAAGCTGTACGCTTTTTGCTCGGCCTTTTCTCTTTCAAGCAAATGTATCCTGAAAATAAGGTGTATACATGCGTTTATACATTAATAGACAGTGACAAGTAACCGTGTAGAAATTCTGATCAACTTGTGTAATACAACTGATTAAAGATATTTGATATTCGATACTACTATCAAAACCCATGATGATATTTTTCCTACCTGTATAAAAATATTATGACATGCTCTGCAACAGTTTACTGAGTGAAATAAACTTGCAGGAAGCCCACATTTCCAACTGGGAAATGTTGCGCCCTCTTAGTACCTTTACCATTGACAGTTTCCAATCTATAATATTTCAAAATGTGGCATCTAGAAAGTAACAAAACAAACCACACCACTGTCTCTGCCTGAGCACGTTATAAAGCTCACCTGTACACCCAATACTTCTTTGGCTCACTGCACTGCTTGGTGACACATTTTGGGAAAATATAAGTCACTAGATAGTAAGGGCAAGTGTAATGGCTTCTAGTGTCATGTAACTTGCATTGTGTTTCTCCACCAATTATCTGTGTCTGCATTGATTCCCTGTTGGCCCCCATTTGTCCATTCTACCATTTTTTCTAAATCCTGCCTCACATGTTATCTCCTTAAGGGGTAATATCTTTTTGGGCAATCTTTTTTATTTGTTATTTATTTCACTTATTTTTAGATGTCCTCACGTTCTCATCTGAAAATCCAATGATTTGCCAAAAGCAATTGCCAAGTATGGTTTCACTAAAATTCTCATCATCAGTCAGTCAGTCAATCCACTTTATTCGATTAGTTAAAATAATAAACATACAAAAAACAAAACACAAACATAGACAATATTACAAATCATTTAACATAACATTTAAAATACATAGACAATATTTAAATTAATTTAGATAAAAACACTATCACCGAGTAAAACCCCTTGTCTTAAAAAATTAACAGTAAACTTTAAACTCTTATTTAGGAAGAAATCATCATCAAATTTATCTTATTCTTAATCCTCACTGCTGCTACCAGAAAAGATGGATGCAATATTAAAAATATCACCAGGGTTACACAAAGACTGTAGAAAAACTAGCCCTGGTCTAACCTGAGAGAAACCCCTTCCTCTCAGGATAGGTACCAGAAATCTCATACGAATATTGGAATAAAAGTCACAGAACATCATAAAATGTAAAGTATTCTGGGATGAGAAATTATCACATTGGCAAGGTTCGGCATCATCAGGATTACACCATCCCTGATAATCCCACAATGTTAGATGAATCAAATAAAAACGCAGCCTAGTTAGGAGCCAACGATGATAAGGCGTGTTAACAGTTGACAAGTAAGGTTCCATGTTAATAGATGTTTTAACAAGTAATGGGCCCTAACTAAAGGTTTACATAGCTCCTGTTCTTCTCGCCCCAGCATCAAAGAATTCTTAAAATTCAATTTTACCCACAACACATCCTCCTTCCGAATCTTATCAGGGCCCTCATAAAGCTCTGGCCATCCTATTTTGGATAACATTCTTTTAACATACGACAGCCATTTAATTTTAGAGGACTTATCTAACTTAACACAGTCCCGTAAAATCATGTGGTTCAGGTTTCAGCCAAGTTTTGAGCCAGCAAAGCAACGGAGCTGTACTCAAAATGTCAGTGACATAGCCTAGCCCTAACTTCTGATGTATAGCATACAATGGGGTAGATTGTTGTACAGACAAAAGACTACGTAGAAATGTATTTTCAGCTATCTGTATCCCAGCCTGATCTTTATGGCCCCATATAGAGGATCCATAGGCCGCAATAGCCAGGCACTTGGCTTTATATACCTGTAGGATAGCCTCTATTGGTCTAGCCCCCAGACACTGTGCAAACCCTAGTAGAGATGAGGAAGCTCATATGACTGCGCTCTTTTTAACTTTTTGTTGCAGAACTCAAGATGACCTATCATCAAATAGGACTCCCAGGTAAGTGAAGGAGGACACGGAGAAAACTTCCACGCCATTAAAGTAAAATGTTTTTCTAGCTCTGTGACCTACTGTCATAGTGTGTGTCTTTCCATTATTCACAATCAAGTCCAGTGAGTGCATGTACGCCCCAAAGGCATCTAAGAGCCTCTGAAAACCCACCGCAGTACGGGCTAAAAGTACTGTGTCGTCCGCGTATAAGAGAACAGGGTTCGGGCAGTCTCCCACACGTGGGATATCCAGAGCTGCCTCCACCAGTGATTTGCAAGATCATGAATATAAAGAGTAAAAAGCAGGGGCGCTAAAATGCATCCCTGCCGGACGCCCCTGCCCGAATTAAAAGATATGGTGCAGTCACCTGCCAGGGATATCCTAACCGAAGCTGTGAGGTCTTGATGAAGATTAGCTAAAAAATAAACTAGACAAGGGTCAAGTCCCTTTTCCAATAAAATGTTCCAAAGCTTCGACCTGTTAACCAGGTCAAACGCACTGGATAAATCCATAAATGCCATTGTCAGGCAACCCCCCTTAGCCATAGTATATTTGCCTATTAATAGATGCAGATTTAAACACTGGTCCATAGTGCTCCTCCCACATCTAAATCCATATTGCATATTAGACAAAATCCCCCTCTCACTTACCCAGTCTGTAATTTTAGTTAAGATTACCTTTCCTAAAATTTTCACAGCGGAATTAATGAGGGATATTGTGCTGTAACACCGAGGATCCCCTCGCTGCTCCTTTTTAAAAATAGGAATAATAGTTGAAGTTGAAGAGGCCGGGAACCCTGCTGAACCCACAGCACTAATAACATTTGCAAGGATTTTAGCCCAGAATTGAGGGTTACTTTTATAGAGATCTGCAGGAACGCCACCTGGGCCCGGCACTTTATTGCTGGCAGTATCTCTTATGGCTTTCTCTATTTATCCCTCATTAAACTCAATCGGGGTGCTAGCTTGATGGAGCAAGGGCCAGGGGGTGCAGTCCAAAGCCCCCCTGGACTCATAAGTCACCTCAAAATGAGAGAGCCACTGGGCGTCTGTGATATTACAATCCTGAGCGTCATTATCCTGCCCAGAAAAGAAAGGGGTGCTTATAATGGCCCAACACCTGGAGCTATCCCTTAACACCTCCAAGGACAATAATGAATTCCATGCCTCATCCTTGATCTCTTTTTTCCGACTGTGAAGTACTTGCTTATACTCGTTCCTCCACCCGGCTATCAGATCCCTATCACAAGGTTGTTTTTTCAGGGCGAAGATTAAGGAGCGGTGAGCATGTGAGCATTTCTCATCAAACCACCTCGGGCCACATGTGGTTCTCGGTTTGGATTTGTTAATGTTAATGTTAATGTTAATGTTAATGTTATGGTGATTTGTATAGCGCACGGCTGCCCCAGCAAAGGGGCGTCCCGGCGCTGCGGACAGACAGTTTACAGTGAGGTGGAGGCGCAAAAGAAACTATTGTTGAAAGAGGTGAGTTTTGACAGCCTTTCTGAAGGCTAGGAGATCCTGTATCCCGCGGATAGCTTCAGGTAGACTATTCCATAACTTGGCCGCCAGGAAGCTAAAGGAGCGGCCGCCCACTCTGGCCAGTCTGGTGCGGGGGATGATCGCAAGATGCTGCCCCTCTGACCGGAGCGATCTCCTAGGGATGTACTCTGACAGAAGCGGGCGAAGCATTGGGGGGGAAGAGGTTTTGAGAATTTTGAAAGCGAAGCACAATGCTTTGAACTGGATCCTTTTGCCCACCGGGAGCCAATGCAGTTTCTTCAAGGTTCCGGCAACCGAGGAATGGCGCGGGAGACCCACCAGAGCCCTGGCTGCCGCATTCTGAACTCTCTGCAGTCTAGTGATTTCAGCTAGATTAGCCCCCAATAGGAGGGAGCTGGCATAGTCCAGTCTGGAAAGGATGGTCGCCTGGATGATAACTTGGCGAGTGCGGCAGTCGAAGAACTTCAGGATGGGCCTGATATTACGCAGGACGCCAAAGCATGTGGCGGCAACTTTTTTTGTGTGGTGCGTGAACTTTAGGGCAGAGTCCACCCAAACTCCCAGGTTTTTGACACATTCCTTAGGCATAGGGGGTGAGCCTAGGGCAGCCGGCCACCAGTTGTCACCCCAGGCCGAAGTGTTTTTGCCCAAGAGGAGTACCTCCGTTTTCCCGGCGTTTAATTGAAGGAAATTTGTCGTCATCCAGTTGGTGATGTCAGTGAGTGTCTGTTTAAAGTGATGTGCCTCCAGACCACTGTTGTCATTAAGTGCCACCACCAACTGGGTATCATCTGCATTGGATACCAGTGCAAGTCCATTTCTTCTAGCCACCTCTGCCAGGGGGCGGACATATACATTGAACAGGGTAGGGCTCAGGGAAGAGCCTTGCGGCACTCCCTGTCCAATGTTATGTTCCTCAGAGATGTAAGGGGGGGTAGAGACTCTAAAAGACCTGTTGGAAAGGAAGTCTCTGAACCAGCCCAGCGCTGACCCTGTGATTCCAATTTCCTCCAGTCTCGTCAAGAGGACCTCGTGTGACACCGTATCGAAGGCAGCACTAAGGTCCAACAGGACCAGTGCTGCCGTGCCGCCAGTGTCAAGGATGGTACGGAGGTCCTCTGAAACACTGAGCAAGGCGGTCTCGGTGCTATGACCAGCTCTAAACCCGTGCTGAGAGTCATCCAGGATGTTATTGGTGAGGAGGAAATCTGACAGAATGTTGTTGACGTGTGCCTCGATGATTTTGGCAGGCCAGGGGAGCAGGGAGATGGGTCTGAAGTTCTCAGGAAGCGAGGGGTCTAGAGTGGGTTTTTTTAGAATGGGGGAAACCCAGGCCTGCTTCCACTTAGAGGGAACTTTGGCAGTCAAAAGGGACCGGTTGATGATTTCTCGGATGTGCTCAGTGATAGTTTCGTGGGCTTCGCAGAAGGTATCCGGTTTAAGGGGATCTGCCGGGGAGCCTGATTTAATCTTTTTGCAGATTTTTTGGAAACTCTCTCACTCAAGCGTAGATAAAGAGGAGAGAGAGGGCCCAGTAGGGTCAAAAATGGCCGATGGCTGCGGGCCTTTAGGAAAGGTGTCATAAATTTTCTTAATCTTATTAGTGAAGAAGTTGGCCATATTATTACAGAGGTCAGGGGAGGAGGTAGTGGTATTGACGGTTTTTTTTGCGGTAAGATCTTTCAAAATTTTAAATACAGCTTTCGAGGTGTTAGAGCTGTTATTAATTTCATTGGCATAATATGCCGCCCTTGTTTTGCAAATCTTAGGATGATAGGTTTTTTGAAGCATGACATAGTCCAGTTTGAGATTAGCATCGTAGTTTTTCCTCCAACCCCTCTCTGCCTTTTTGCATTCCTTTTTCAGGATTGCTAATTCGGAATTATACCAAGGACTAGTAGTGTGGATGCGAGTCTTGGAGTATCTGGCCGGGATCAGGGTATCAAGTGCCTGAGTGATCCAAAGGCAGAACTGGTCATAGCTAACATCTAAATCTTCAGTAAAGGGTGGTGGATTTAATACCAGGAGATTATGTAGGTCTTCAAGATGAAGTTTTCTCCATGGCCGTTTCTGGACTAGAGGAGTAGGTGCCGCTGCAGGTCTCAAATTGTACGAGATAGACAGAGTAACTAAATGATGATCGGTCCAGGTCATAGGGATTGGCGTGTCTGCGGAGCAGCTAGTGATGTTGGAGAAAATGGGGTCCAAAAGATGACCCGCTCTGTGAGTAGAGCCCATCACAAGTTGAGTAAGTTGGAACGCCGCAAGATCTGCGAGAAAGGAGGCAATTTTGGGTTCGGAGTCCTTGTCAAGATGAAGATTCAGATCACCTATGATCGTAAAGTTAGCTGATTTGAGAATATAGGTGTCCAAAAACTGTAAGAGTGAGCAAATGAAAGGGGTGTCTGCACCAGGGGGTCTATAAATTAAGAGCCCCGTCGCGCAGAACTGAGAGTTGATTTTGATCGAGAAACGCGCGCTTTCACAGCCCTTAATATCTGTTTTGCTGAATTGACAGTCAAGGTGGGATTTGATTATTAAAGTTATAGTTAGATCACGGCCTATCTGAGTACAAATGCCCTCAAAAGCTCTAAGTACCGCATCCTTAGTGCTTAGAGGGTCAGTGCAAATAGTGATGCTATCTGTACATTTCTCCCACAGGCCCGTGAAGAATGTATCGGGGTTACATTGGCCCATCTAACCGCCTCCTCTGATCACAATGCAGCACCTTATTCGGGACCCAATTCCTACCTCCTTTGCCCAGGATGCCACAGGTAATATCCAAGATTAAAATAACCAGATTATGATCTCTCAAAGGAGATTCCTGAGCATTATAAAAAAATTACTTTGTTCAATAACACTAGGGACATAAAAATATAATCAATAACGGTGTTTCTAACCTTGGCTTTAAACGTGGGGCACCGATCATGAGGGTTAGCATAACTAGCTTCGAAAAGATCGGCAACAGTTAAAAGGGACTCAAGGCCCTCGCCCGTGTAGTGTGCTCGAAATGTGAGGCTGTGGCATAATTAAAGCCATGCGGATCCTCAAATAAACAATGTGAGTCACACAAGTGCGTATTAAAATCACCCATTAATAAAACATAATAAGAAGTGGATTGCTTTAACTTATAATCATTAAGAAAATAAAAAAGTACTTAGGTGCTGATTTACATAGTCACACTCCCCAGAGTTGTAGATATTCACTAATAAAAGCTTTGGATGGCTTTGCTTACTAAGCTCCAATATCAGGCAATGGGGAGAGTCTATCTCTAACCTTTTTAAAGAGCCCCTTAAGTCCAAGGAAAGAAGAAACAAAAGACCACCTTTTGCTCTGCCCGCTAAAGCTGGACATGCAGGTAAGAAGTATGAGCTAAAACCGTCTAACCAGAAATTATCCCCCCTGTCCCAGGTCTCCTGGAGGGCAATTATATTGAATGTTTTTATATAAGATAATCAGTTGGGATCATCTCTTTAAGATCTTAAACCCACAATATTCCAGCTCAGAATTCTGCATTTATGAATATAATCACCATCACGTTCAACTCTACCCAAATCAATAGGACATGGGTCAGGAGTGCAGTCCACACTGCCAATGTTAGTACCTTCAGGTATAATGGGACTTACTGTCCCTGTACTCACCACAAACGTGGACTTATCTCAGGCAGAGGTAAAACAGCGGGTTGACTGATAGCTTCCTTTATCTCTGAAGCAGCTACTGGTAGCAGTCAATCATAGGCATATAGACCTGACAAAGGTGCAAATCTATTAGCTAATTCAGGGTCAGAAGATCTCCCTATGGGTCTATGGGGTACACCCGGACCTCCCCCCCCTAGCAGAGAAGGATTGCCGGGTCTATATAAATAGCTAGTGGTAAGAGGGAGATTTCCCCACAATGACACCCTTTCCTTCTACTCCCTAGGTGCTCCAGTAGAAGTCCAACAACCTGCTTGTTATTAAAGTTGGCAATTACACAATCACCCTCCCAACCTTCATAGAGTGTCCAACCCACAGACCCCGTCTTGCCATTAACAATTGATTGCAGATGTCCCAGCCCCAAGCCCCAGCTAGCTTCAGTTGCGATGTAAGCCAGTGCATAGTTTTGGCCATTAGCTAGTCAGTTGGTTCCAGCTGCCCCGCTGGCAAGGTCGGTACAATCCTCAAGACCACTACCAGAGGGGCAGCGGCTGGTGGGAGATGTAGTGCCCTAAAACCATCCTCGACAGAGCTATGGGCCGAACCATTATGCACGGGAAGGGGATTTCGGCCAGATTGTCAGTTGGCCAGCATTAATTGATTGCCTATTGTTGTATAGCGTTTTAGGACCCTAGTGTAATTTACCGATTCATGCCCTTATATAGGTATAATTCACCTTGCCCTTATATAGGCATAGAAATCATAACCATATTTAGACATAACCCATCCAGTCCAAATACAAGCATGGCTACTTCCACTAGTTCCAAAAAGCCTCAACGATTTCTTGGAAAACTCGGCTTCAGCAGTCAGGGTCATCCCCTTTCTTGAATATTGATTTGTCCTAGAAATCATGGCGTTTTCAAAGAACTACCATTCCCTTGGGGTTCTTTGGTGACGTTATTATGTCTGACTTCACGTCAAACTAGGCACCTTCAAGGTATAAATATGCCCACACTTGCCCTAGCAAACACACTGTGGTTTGGAGCAGTTTGACTATCTACTTGCCCGACGCAGCTCACTACAGCAAGTGCCGAAGGAAGCCGACCCTCTAGCTGACGCACTGACAGAGAGGCTGCCTTTCTCTCTCTGAGAATCCAGCTCCAGTGTTTCCAAGCTCCCCTTGTTGGGAAATCGAGTCCCGAGACAGAGATACCAGACCTCCTTCATTCTAAACCAAGGTACGGAGCTGATAAGACCCCAAGAGAAATCTTGGATAGATTCTTGGCAAAGAAACTAAACCTGTAGGTATAAACACCACCTGATGTTGCTCGGATTTACGCTGGCGAAGCGTGACATTGCCAAAGCATGGACGGTGCCCCGAGCCCCGTCGCTTACGGCCTGGATGAACGGGATGGACTTTTGTATGGGTATGGAGCAACCCGTATTTATAGCAAGGGGGTGTCCCCGGAAGCACTTCAAAATTTGGAAGAGGTGGGCAGATTATCGGGGCCTGCACTTGGACCCGCCACCTGAGGAGGCCACCCTCCCGACAATATAATGAGATGGACTATGGGCAGTCACGGTTGGTGTTATGTGTACATGGCAAAGTATTACGTATAAATTCTCTGTTTCAGGTGGGCGAGCTGGCACACAAAGAGGGGGGAGTGGGGTGGTTTGGGGGGGTTGTGTGTTTACCATATCCTGTGTTTGACTTCTTTTTTATCGGGGTTTTTTCATCTGTTCTTCTTCACTTCAAATGTAACTGACGAATTTACTGCTACAGTGACGGTGGCAGTTGACTCTGGAGGACAGAGCGCTGCATAATATGTGATTTCAGACAATAAAATCTGTTTAAAAAAAAAAGAAACTAAACCTGTGCTACACCACTATTACTTCTTCCCTCGTACTAGACTTAGGTTAGGTACATTGGGGTAGGCGTATTTTAGAAGCACCAGCTGAGTACTTTTAGTCTTTGTTATTTTGTATGTATTTTATGGCTTAGAAACCATACCATGCTTTTACAGTATTACTTTATAATACTCCTCTTGCTGTACGCATTATACTTTACAGTCAGTATTACGATTGTAGCAGTTCATTTTTTCTACATGAGAAAGAAGACTATTCAATAAATACTTTTATTGAAAATGCCCGTCTCTCTATTTCTCTGCACCTCTGATGAAACAAAGCATGCACGATTGACTGAGTGAAATATCTATCTATTGTTTCCACGACTCTGAAGATACGTTTTATCTTGGGGAAACAAAGTTGTCATGTTTATGCGGTTGTCAGAAACTAATCCCTTCTTGTTTATTCGAGAAAGTTTCTAGTGACTTCTGAGCTAGCTGGCACTCACAATTAAGTCTAATATATTCGATAGAGACCTAGTCGACCTGAGTCCTACGCCACATCTATAGGATATATTATTCCAATGCGCAGAGCCTATTGGGAATATAGGAACTACACTACATGGTGCCCAACGTTTGGTAAGGCACTAATGTAACACTAGATACTAGAGTAACTCAGTCATGCTTTCAGAGAGACCCCTTTTTCCCGTAACATACTCCAATAGACGTCTGGAGTGGGTAAAAGGATAAAAAATCCGCCATAACTGAGTAGGACGAAAAATCCTATTTATTAGTTTTTGGTTTGTTCAATGTTGAAGGATACAGTGTTCCAAAATATTGTGCACCTTATCTTTGTTTCCTTGAAACTTGCTCTGCAAACTTTCAGTCAACAAAATGAGTGACCCAGAGAACGGTGGAGATGCTGTAAATGCAAACCAACCAGGTTTAGACGTTACAGGTTTCCAAGAAACCGATGCGGATGCTATAATCATCCCAGGAAATGTACGGAAAACCATTACTGGGAAGGTTATAGCAAATGGCCTATCACCAAGAGGTGGTAGGGTAATTTTTGTCATAGAGGCACATGAATATCTGCAGACAGAGGTATTCTATTCATGGATTGTCTTCCCTGAAGCAAATCCAAGAACACATGTGTTTCACTTCTACAAAGAAGAGGAAACTCCAACGGAATACACTCCTTTCGAGGATATTGAAATTCCATTAACATACCAAGAGCATGTGCTCTGGTTTAAAGGCACCCTACAACATCAAAATCACATTACCAGGCTCGGTCCACTAGGTAGACCAGGAGCAACATGGCTGGTACCAGCCAGCTATACACCACATGCTGCCATTGAAGAAATGTCAGGTCCAGAACTATTAGTTCAACTAAAACAATTAATCAAAATACATAGACAATTGGTTCAATATGTCATGTGGACTCTAACAGTCCAACCTGCTATCAGGATTCCACAGCAAACCCCTTACCAAGGGAACACAAATAAAATTACACCACAGACTATACAATCATTCATTGGTAAATTACCCGCAAAATGGGAACAGATTCCATTCTGGTTAGCTCAAAAGATGACTCAAATAGAGGCAGTATTTCCAGATAGTACACCTCATGAGAAACACAGAGATTTTAACAATGTTTATGTTTATGTTTATTTTTCTTGTAGAGCCCTATAATACCGAGGTGTCTTGGCGCTGAAGTGAGAGGGTGAAAACACAGTAAGAATGCTTATGGCCTATGCAGTTGTAAAAAAACAGGTTTTCAAATTCTTCCTGAAAAGCTGGAGATTCGGCTGACGTCTCAAGGATATAGGTAGTTTGTTCCAGAGCGTTGTTGCACACTGTCTTATAGCTCGACCGCCCCATCTAGCTCTTCTAAATTTTACAGTTTTTTATTAATCCTTGAGTAGTCGATTTAAGTGGTCGTGGGGGAACATAGGCTATAAAAAGCTTTTGAAGATCAGCTGCACTCCCCCCATTTACTGCTTTGTATACCAAAGTTAGCACTTTTAATTAAATACGTTGTTTAATAAGGAGCCAGTGTAGTGATCTGATTCCAGCTGATGTCGGTTGTCCTCTACGCAACCCCAGAAGAAGTCTGGCAGCCGCGTTTTCCAGGGATTGCAGTTTTTGTAGCTGAAATTTATCAATACCCAGGAACAATGCATTTGCATAGTCCAATTTTGATAGGAAAAGCGCTACCATCACAGTTTTCTGGAGTATTTGAGGAATAAAAGGGAGAATTTTTTTGCAGTATTTTTTAGAGGAAGAAGCAGGAAGAGACAAGGCTATTTACCTGGGTGCCAAAATTCAGCTTATTGTCAAAAATAATTCCCAAATTTCTAGCCTTGTCAATAGGGTGAGTACATTCTCCAGCCTTGACCAGCCACCAGGTTTGACTCCAAATAGATTGGCCTATTCCAAACTCCATCACCTCTGTCTTTTCTGTATTTATTTTTAAATAGTTCTGGTGCATCCATCTCATAATGTCAGTGAGGCAGGCATAGAACCTAACTGGAGTGACTTCTGGATCATCGGTGATGGAGATGATAAGCTGAGAGTCATCAGCGTATGTTATCAGTCCAAATCCATGTTTTTTAACTAGACTAGCTAGGGGGGCAATGTACAAGTTAAAAAGGATTGGTGACAACGCAGATCCTTGAGGCACTCCACAATCTGTTTACCAATGGGGATTGCACCACACCTGGAGGACTGCGACACTTGGGGTACAGTCTTTGATGCAATCTACACAAAAACTCATGGTGTTCCGTCTATGGAGGTAATACCAGACGTCCTGAAACAAATTCAAAATGAATACGGGGCAGAGCCTGCTTTAAATCTGGGTATGAAATTACTTAAAGATTTCAAACAGGTCTCAGCTATAATATTAGCTAATATTAAAGGTGAAGCAGCATCCGTGGTGATCCGCCAAAAATTAAAAGAACCTGATGTAACTGAGCAACCATATGAATTGGCCAGAATAATAGAAAAATCCTACGAAGAACTAGGTAGAGATAGTTTGGGTGGGAAACCAGTTAAGCCCCAACTAACAGAAAGTCCTGAAAAGGTTTTCATTAAAAACACTCTCACTACTCCTAAAAAGAAGCGGGAAAATACTAGACAGACTCTTCCTAAAGAGAAGCGTTCTCAATCCAGGGGTAGGTCTCCTTAAAAGGAGCCCTCTGAAAAGAGGTATAACCTCAGGAATAGGGATAATTTGAGAAAACCTGATAGATATAAAGATACTGATACACGTTCCTCTCGTACCTTTCAGACTTCCTCACAGAAATCGGAAAGAAGAGGACGGTCAGCAGACAAGGAAGAACGCGTGAAGTCCAAAGACGATCAACGCGTTCCAAAAAATAAGAAAACCTAATTCACCAAGAAGAAGGTAGCAGGTCTAAAAATCAGGCACGCCGAGGATCTTGAGGACACAACTCAAGAACGGGGAGTGGGCCCAGACAATGCTAGACAGCGCAGCAGAAGTTACCATAGCTCGCAAGATCCTGAAGGATCATCTGGAGACAGTGGACTTGAATGAGTACATTCAAGTTGAAACTGCTGATACCAGGGTTAGTGTACCCCATAAGTTATAGGAAGTAACACTCCGGAAGGAGGGGGACATAACTTGGAAAATAAGAGCACTCTTTTGGGACAAGCTCTCTAAGGGTTATGACATTCTTCTAGCTGAAAACGACAGGCCACCAACATTTGTCAGGGAGTGCCCACATGGCGAAGACATCATTATGCCAGCCTTCTCTAATCATATTTCAATACATTTAAAATACACCTATGCCAAAAAATGGGCTGTGGCCCAGGCTTCAGCATTATATGGAAATCATGTAGGATGGGATGAGGATTCTCCTCTCCATAAAATCCAGTTAACAAATCAACCAACTGCTCAGAGGCAGTATCCAGTTAAGCAAGAAGCTAAAAAACAGGTCAGGGAGATTTTAGATCAACTTGAATACCAAGGGGTGATTGAAACATGCACCTCATCAATGAACAATCCTTTGTTTCCTGTCTCCAAACCAGACAATACATATCGTTTAGTTTTGGATTACAGACATTTAAACTCTTGTTGCAAAACATTGTGCGTAAAAAATATAAAACCACATTAGATATTTCAAACGGTTTCTTCTGTCAAAATATCGCACCTGAAAGCAGGTACTTGACCGCTTTCTCAATTATGGGGACACAGCGTCACTTCTGTCGTCTCCCCCAGGAATTCAAGAATAGTCCAGGGTTATTATCAGCCAGAGTAACACAGTTACTACAAACGTATGATGATGAGGCATTATCTTATGTCGATGACACCTATCTAACAGATGATGACTTTGACAGGCACTTGAACAGAGTGAACACCATAATACTTGGTTTTGCATCTGAAGGGTACAAATTCAACTTAAAAAAATCAAGAATTGCCCTCCTCAACATCCTATTCTCAGGATACAAACTTTCAAGTGAAGGCAAAAGCCTAGCAGCAAACTTTTTAGAGAAATGTGCGCTGCTCCAACCTCCAAAAACGCTGAAAAACTTACAGTCAATTCTAGGTTTCCTGAATTTCGGAAGAACTTACATTCTAAATTACGCAGAAAGGGTTAAACCTCCCTACGAATTAATCAAACCTGATTTCAAACCAACTAATTGGACTCAAAAACACACAGAAAATGTGCATTCAGTGCAAACAGACATGCTAGCTACATCACATTTACAGACACGCGTAAGCATACGTAACCTTGTAATCTGAATCATCCCAGGAACATGCGGATTTATGTACTTAACCTTTAATGAAGGTGAAAAAGTACCAATTGCTAACAAATCACACTTGTACACACAAGCTGAAATGAAATTCACTTCAACAGAAAAAAATTCTGACAGCGGTTCAAACTGCTGTAGCAAAAGAGAGAGCTCTCGCACAGGGTAAACGCATAATGGTCGTTACTCCTGTACCTGTCTTAGAGGCAGTGACAAAAGCAAGCATTCCGAATGCAAAGGCTTTACATCCAAGATGGATACAATGGGTTAACTCTCTTGCTGCAACAGAAGTTGAATATGTGTTTGACCCTTACTTGAAAACTCAATAATTTCTACAATACGAACAAGAATGTCCTCTGCCCACTGAGATTCTGCCTCGAGAACAGTTACGAATGTATAATTTATACAGACGGATCAGCACAGGCCGCAATTAAGGGTAAACCTAGCTTACAGTGCTGCGTGCGTGATTGTCAAAGGGGGCTGGCGCGATGGTAAATTCCAACCTATGGTCACAAAAACACAATCTCTCGGAGACTGTACAGCTCAGCGAGCTGAACTACAGGCTTTCAAGATGCGCTTGAAAATACCGATCGCGAATTCCCCACACTCATAGTGTGCGATTCATATTACTGCGTTCAATTTTACAATGAATACTTGCAGAACTGGGTTCAAAACGGTTTCAAGGATGCAAAAGGTGGCACAACCAAGCATAAGTTGCTAGGGGAACAAGTAGTTCAATTATAGAAAGAACTACAAAACACTCATGTGATCCATACACTGAGTCATCAACGCGATGGCGGTCATGTTGAAGGGAATTCATTGGCTGATGAAGCCGCGAGGGCAGATGTGCAAACGGCTTCCGTAGCTGCAATCACTAGTTCAAAAACAAAAACAGACGGCGAAACAATGCTAGCTGTCAATGCCACAAGCAAAGGCAGCGGTGCAGCGTTACCTCTAAATTATCCACTCGAATATGCATACATAATTGATGCCAACTCCTTCCCTTTTGCTCGAATCCCTGGAGTGGGGGATAGAGTAATCCCAAACAGGAGATGTAGAGGAGCTTTGATACAAGAAGCACATATGGGAGAGGGTCTGATACATCAAGGGATCTCTAAATCCATTATAGAATTAAAAGAGACGTACTGGTGGCCAGGGATGAATACCCACATTCACGAGTTTTCAATTAATTGCCATGACTGCAATAGAGATCGCATCAAGGAACGCCGTCAGATACCTGACTACAGTGTAGCCAGCCCCGTAGAGACACCATTGTTAGACAGCATTAGGCTTTCTACCCGCAAATGTCACTATGGACGAATGCGGTCCCACAACTATTAGGTCAGATTCATTTGGATGTGGCCTCAGCGCTCGGCTGACGCACGAACTGTTATAAAAGATTTGCGAGTCTTTATCGGCACATACGCAATCGGCACGCTACATTCTGACCAGGGTCCTGCGTTTAGCTCTCAAGCTTACAAGGAGGTTATGGCCAGCTTGGGCGTTGCATTGCGGTACTCAAGTCCATTCCATCCTGAGGGAAATTCAGTAGTGGAAAGAAACAACTGGGACATAAAGCAATCTGTGACAGCTAGGTTATTAGGCTCGGGTGACGGGTGGGTCAAACATCTAATAAGTGTCCAACGTAGTTTAAACAATCTGCAACAAATTCTCTGGGTGGAATCACTCCATATGAAATTCTTTTTGGTACTAGAATGATTGTCGAAGACCTCGATCGTCATACTTCAGTGGTAGAACAAAAACCCTTTGATATCAAAGACAGTGTGGCTGTTTTACAGGACTTAAATGAAACGAGAAAAAGTCTAAGCAAAACTTTACAGAAGCCAACGACCAATGAAGAAAAACCACCTGTCCCAGCAAGGCCTGTCTGGATTCCAAAGATTGGGGATCTAGTCAGAGAAAAGATTGTGGATAAGAAGGAATTTGGGCCTTCATACAGAAAACCAGTACCTGTGCTAGCAATCCACGGATCAAGAACAGTGTTACTGCCACCCCTTGCTGGAAGAAAGGAGAACCGGTTCGTATCAATTGACCTGGTAAACCACATCATGTGGCCGATAATAAGTAGTAGGCCCAGTGGACTCCAAAGACGACCAAATCTTACCACTATCCAAGAGGTTCAAACTGAGAGACTCATCACCTTTAAAGAATCTGCAGTAAGAAAAGAAGGACTATGCAAAAAAGTAATGGAACTTGTGCCTCTTGAAACCCAAATAACAGTTCATCAAGACACTCCTGTCTACAATGACATAGCCTCGGACTATACTAATATGACAAGGGACCAAGCAGCTCCAGCGATTTCGAGTAATCCGGATGCAATACCGACAATTGACAGAACTGCCTCTGGCTATTTCATCAACTTTGATACGTTTTCTGAGGATCCCAGTGAGCCCGAAACAACGCCAGCTAATAAAACTTTCAAGGACCAAGTAACAGAACTTTTTCAGCAACTAGAAAAAAATTATCTGGTTTCACCATGGGTTGAATTTTGGATTTTGTTAGGCGTACTTTTTCTCCTACTTTGGCTCATTCTTGTATTAAGTTTGGGAACGCTGAGAGATGGAAAATATAGTAAAATGGACACAGCAAGTAAGAACATCAAATTGCTCCTGAAGCCACACAAATCATCTCATCGTGAACAAAGAGACCTGTCATCAGTGAACATCACAGCCGTTCCTATACCTGGTGGTATAGCATGGGACAGAACTGATTATGACATTTATGGTCCTGCCGAGCTGTTGAAGATTCCACATCAATTTAAGGTTTCCCTTGAGTGACTTTGTTTCACCCAGCACATTTTCTGATGATTGGGACTTTGAGACTATTAATAATATGATGTCAGTTTTAGAGATGTCTGCAAAATTTACAAACCATGAATACTTAGAAGGGTCATCAGAGAATGAGCAAATGTATTGTTACAATCACTATGGTCCTCTTTACGTGCACAAATCTGCAAACCCTAGAAATGTTTATACTTATAATCAATGGGAACATTGTCCAACGCCACCAAAGGGTAGTTCAAAAATATTTTATGAAAAATGTCCATACTTCTCAGGTTTTAATACCACAAATCCGGAAACATTTTATTTGAAAAATTTTAATAAGACAGCAATGAAAAGTATGTAAACAAATACAAAGTACATTTATTCAGCAGCCTTTTATGTCCAGCTGTCCTCGTTAGGTTTCGACTTCTGGAGTGACAACATAGAAACAAAAACTGGCTGGGGCTCAAAAGACTGGCAAGTACAGGGAATAGAAGCTTTATTTCGAGCCTGTATTATTCCTGAACAAATAATGTTTTTGAATGACACTGTTCAACAAACATCCTGTCTTGGCCTAGCCAAGATAAAAGATTTAAACAAACCGTCATACCTGCACCTTGAGCTGATAGTAAAAACACTTCAGAGGGAGGGGTTGACGTAACATCGATTTTACTCAAAAACAGAACTGATCCTGATTGGAAAAAATGGTTAATCTGGCCCACAGACATAAATAACTGTCAAGATAGATTCCTGAACAAGACACAAGGGATTACAGTAACTCGGCCAAACCCAAGATATGTCCAGAGACAACATCCAGGGATAGTAACAACATACAGTGTAGGAAAACTATGCCTCTAATAGCTACAAAAATCTACACTTACAGAGGTTAAACAACACTTAACTTTACTTAAAGATGCCGTTGATTTGAGAGACTTCTTACTAGGGCCTCATAAACCACGTCATAAACGTTTCATATATGCCGGTATTTATGCTGCTTATAATGAAGCATGGAAAGTCATGCAAATGCAAACTGCAGAACGAATACGAGAAATTGATCGTATTAATTTAGAGAAAGCTCTCTCTGTAGTTGATAATGGGTTAACAACTCTGTCATCCAGAATTTATTCTTTGAACAGCATTGTATCCTCTGCCATAGACATAATAGAAAAGGACTTGCTCATGTTACAACATGGACAGTCTCAATTGCGTTCTATAATGCTGCTAGGCTGGACGTTATAAAATCTTCGTTCATTCTATGTGCCTTGGCGTCTAATCAACACCACGTCATTGTTTACTGGATTTAACCTCACAGATAAACAAATCTCTTTGGCACATACGGTGCTGAGCATAGAAGAACTGGAAAGATTACCATTGACTGTTTTTGAGAAACAAGCCATAGAAAGGATAATACATGGCACCATTACGTTGCCAGTGACGATTTTCCAGTTTCCGTATTGCTTGAAACACATACCAGCAGGCCTGTATGAAAGGTTGGGTATACAATACATATAGTCAACTTGGGATTTACCATACACACACAAATGTTGGAGTGGGGGAAAAGAAGTATTTCTTAGTGGTACACAATGTAACAGCGCACTAAGTGGTGCAGTTTTATGTCAGGGTATTAATTTACATGGAGCCTGTGATGGTTTTTCAACCAACTTATCCTGCCACCTGCAAGGTCCCCCGGCAGCAGTGATAGATCCAATTTGTAGGCAGCTTTCCAATGAGAGCTACATAATGTTGAATGATCACAGCTTTTGTGGAATGATGCCAGGAATTGCTTATCTCGTAACTGTGTCAGCCAGGGTCACTTGTTGTATGCAAGTATTGTTTCCTAAAGCTAAGACAGACGGGGAGTCGCCATTATGGCCTTCACTGAACATCTCTTCTATTTAGATTGATACTTTAAGAAGAATGAAAGCGATTCTTTTACAAGAAACTGTGTCACTGACCTCATCTAAAGAGACGCATGAACTACAAGTTGCAAGGTCCTCTCCAGAGATACATGCCCTATTATCAACAAACTGTCCATAATATTTTGTAGAAATGTTAGGTCGTATCTTAAACATGTCTGATACCAGTAGTATTGTACATGTATTTAAGACAGTTTTTTCTGGACTGTTAGCACCCTTTGAAGCAGTCCCAGGCATTTTTTCCAAACTTCATGCACTCTGTGTTAAGCGGCCTGCCTCTCATTTTGGGACTCGTAAGCAGGAATACTATTCTTGTTCCTTCTACTCCGATATGGCAAGTCCGCTCTTACTTCTTCCCTCGTACTAGACTTAGGTTAGGTACATTGGGGTAGGCGTATTTTAGAAGCACCAGTTGAGTACTTTTAGTCTTTGTTATTTATGTATGTATTTTATGGCTTAGAAACCATACCATGCTTTTACAGTATTACTTTATAATACTCTTCTTGCTGACCGCATTATACTTTACAGCCAGTATTACAATTGTAGCAGTTCATTTCTTCTGCATGAGAAAGAAGACTATTCAATAAATACTTTTATTAAAAACGCCCGTCCCTCTATTTCTCTGCACCTCTGATGAAACGAAGCATGCACGATTGACTGAGTGAAATATCTATCTATTGTTTCCACGACTCTGAAGATACGTTTTATCTTGGGGAAACAAATTTGTCATGTTTATGCGGTTGTCAGAAACTAATCCCTTCTTGTTTATTCGAGAAAGTTTCTAGTGACCTCTGAGCTAGCTGGCACTCACAATTAAGTCGAATATATTCGATAGAGACCTAGTCGACCTAAGTCCTACGTCACATCTATAGGATATATTATTTCAATGTGCAGAGCCTATTAGGAATATAGGAACTACACTACACTATGCCACGATGAGAGCGATTGTGCGTGATGTTACTTTCTGAACACCCCCGGGGTCTATTATCCAACTCCCTTGGAGTGCTCGGTTAACTGGGCAAATTCACTAGAAATGTTCCCATCCTCATCCACCTGACAGCCGGAGCAACCAGCCCGGCAACGGGAGCTGAACCTTCTCTGCCAATTCTACTCAAAGATGCAAACCTAGGATTGGATATTGAGGTAGTCGGCGGAGGGGGTTTTGTGATTACAGGATTGCACAGTACGTTCGATGAAATTTCAATCGCCCGAATAGTTGTTTTCAGAGAGGCTTCAATAGAATGAAGATTAGGCACAACATGCGATTCAAAATTAGTCAATCTTTCTTCAATACGAGTTAACCTGTCAAGGATGGGAGAGAGAGATGACTCAATTATGGCCCCCATTTTCACCCATAGAACCTCAAGAGCTTCAGGAGGAACACCCAACAGGTCAAGGTTCACAGTGCCATTAATAGATGTTGCAGACTGCGATTCTGTGGTCAGAGGAGATGTCATAATCACGTTCCCGCCGTTCTTGTTGGTCTTCTGCACTTTTGCACTTTTCTGCCTTTGTGGCTCCCCTCTTCCTCTTTATGGATGGCTCCGGCATAGTTACCGTAGGTTCCTTAGTTTGAGGTTTGGATTTAGGCACAGTCCTTGTAGCAGCACGTGTAAGGGTGCCAGCAGATGTACCTTCACGGGCGAAATCATCAGCAGGGGCAGTATTTGGGACCTCCACTATTGCCGATAAATCCAGCGCGGCATGTGATGACTGACTAACACCTTCAACTAAGCCACAAGAGTCAGAGCTTGTGACCAAGCAGCGTTCAGGCGTACGCGCAGATGTCAAGGCGCCCAATGATGAGCGTTTAGTTTGTAAAACATCTAAGGATGGATGACGTTTGGTCAGAGCGATCTCATGTGCAAGAACAGAACTGGCCCTAATTAAAAATTGGTCCAGAGTCCCTGCGACGCTTCCCCCGAAGGTGCAAATCTACTCTTTCCTTTGCGAGTATTCATCTCAAGCTAAGTGCAGTAAACACAAGAAAGACCAAAATGTTAGTATCCCAAAAGCACTGCATAAGATGGATTTCAAGCAGACCTGCTGGACCGCTGGAGTTAAAGGGGGGGCCCGGCCCGGCCTCTTCCGGTCTCTAACTGGCTCGAACGGGCCCACCCTTGGCCCGGGCTTCGCCCGCGCACATCCCGCGTCGCGTATGCCCTCGCAGCCTTGCAGAAGAGATGCGGCGTGCCCCAAGCAGAAAGCCGAGGTCTGTGGCGTCAGCCTGGTGGAGCAGCATGCAAGGTAGGGCCCACCCTAAAATTCTCGCACTCCTTGCACTGACTGGATGACCATTATGGAAATTAGATGTCCACGGACAGAATAAAACCACCACCAAGAAACAGACTCGCTATATGAAGTGTCAATCTGCGGACTGCATCGGCTGCAGATGATGATTAGTATAAGGAAAAAGCATGCAGATTCACAGTATAAATGAGAGTAATAAATGGAACAGTAAAACTAATTAAACAGGCATTGGAAATGCAATAGATCTCGCATTTGATTGAGTCAAAGCTGTTGGAGTTGTAAATGCCAATGCCTTTTTACCCATATGTTATGGAGTGTATGTATGTGGTGTGTAGTGGAATTATGTGGGTTGGATTGTAATTGTTAGTTGTGGAATTGTGAGTTGTGGGGTGGCTTTGTGTGGTGGTAGTATGTGGTATGGTATGCAGTGGAATTATGTAAATAGTAATTATGTGGCATTGAGTGTATTGGAATTGTGTGGCGTGGGATTGTGTGTTATGGAGTGTAATTATGTGGAATGGTATTTTGCGTGGTGGAGCCGCATGTAGTGGAGTTTAATTATGTGATGTGCTGTTGAATTTTATGGCATGATGTGGAATTCTGTGGTGTGGATTGGATGTATGTAGTGTGTTGTGTAATTGTGTTGTTGAGTTGAATTATGTGGGTTGGTTTTGAATTATGCGGTGTAAATCGACAGTGTGTGGATTTGAATTGTGTGGGATGGAACTGTGCGGATAATGAAAACAAATTTCTCAAAAGCAGCACACCATAGAAGCAACCTTGTTCAACAATTATGCAAGATGACCTGCGCAAAAGAACAAGTATTGAAGAACAAACACACGAAAGCACACATATAACAGATACAACTCCACTACTATAACCCTAGCACACTGGTCCTCATTTTATTGGTGTGTGAATATCATCATCATGCAGCAACCCTCAGTCCAGACAGCACAGGGCAGTGATGCAAAACACATTGCAGACAGCGCACAGCCATGCTGCACACAGCTTAAAAACCAAAAGCACAAAGTGACCAGTAACATAACATAATGCAATTTCTTTCTGAAGATGAAACCTCATTGTTCTCAATGCTTGGATTAGAAATATAGAAGTGCAGGTACTTCCTCCTCTTTTCCCTTCACACAGGCACAGACAGCTGTGGGGTTTGTATTCAACGATGGCGCAAGAGAGGGGCTCGGCGGCTCAAGGGGGAAGTACAGCATGGGAAGAGGGAGGCAACACGGCACAAGAGGGAGGCACAGCAGTACAAGAGGGAGTAACAGCGGTTCAAGAAGAAGGCACAGTGCCACACGAGGCAGCACAGTGACTCAAAGGAAGATGGTGAATCGCATCCATACCTGCCTATCAGTTGACAGATGCGTACGGTTCATATAAAGGTTTCCGTGGACCAGTGCTCTACTATTTATCAGTCCACCCCCTCCCCAGAGAAAATACACCACATAGCTTTGTCAAAAATGACTGGCAATATGACGGTCAAAGTTAGAGTACCCGTCCTGCAAAGTTTAGGTGAAATTATGTATTAATGTAAAATGATCTATGTGCTTACAGTCCCGAATGTTAGAGCAGTAAAACGATGTAGTCAAAGTTCAAATGTCATTTAAGGCATTTAAAGCACTACATTTTTTTAATTGCTTAAAACTGTATACATATTTCCCAACTAAATTTGTTCCAGCAAAGCTGACTGGTTTAGGGGAGTTGTGTAAGGGAGAGTTATACAGGGATAGCAAAACGTTATGATTTTCAAAGTGCACAGGGAATTTTGTAGAAAGCAAGAGAGCAAAAACTGCAGCCAAATGTCACATGAAATCAGAAGTTTGGTGCATGTCTTTGGTTTGGTTTGGAGTAATTGTTCCCAACAGTTGGGGAAGAATTAAAAATAAAAGGAAAACATTACATAGAACATGTTGTCCATTGACTATTTTTTTTTAAATTTCATAATGCAATTGCCCAAAACCAGGTAAAATGTTTCGTCCCCCCAACATCTTGGGTCTATGGATTCAGTTTTGAGATATGGCAGTGGTCTGGTTGCATATTGAACTTTGAATGACGTTACACAGTGTAACAGAGGACATTACAAACAGCATCATCAATGACGTCACTCATGATGTCATACAGCACTACCTATAACTACACCGTTCAGGAGAGAACCAGCATTTTATTTACAAATTGATTTAAATAAAAGGCAGAAATTTCTACTGACTAGGTTGCGGTTAAAAACAATCCATTGCCTAGTTGCTTTCCCCACTCAAGGCTCATGGTTTGCTTCACTTCCAGTATGCCCTTGCGATAGTCGTTCATGCCAAAGCACTTTGCACTTTATTTTATTTTGCAGTTTTTATACCCGCCAGAGGAAACGGTTTACTCGTCCACTTTTACTCGCTGTTGGGATTAGAAACCATAAATTGTCATTTGAATACTTACTCTCTTTAGAAACAACTGAAATGATATACTGTCTTTTAAACTATCTTTTTACTACTTTTAAGATTCGTACCAAATATTAACTATTAATTATAATGTGTAATTATTGTGTATGTGGACCTGTTGATTTTATGGTTTAAATATTTTATAGATTTTCACATGGAGAGAAAAAAAAGAACAGGAACCTCTGCCCCTTAAAACAGTGCAATATAGACATCACATGTCGATAATGATAGCATTACTGAGTAATATGCAGGGAGCGGGTCCACAGCAGAAAGAGTAAAGTAACTATAAAACCAAGTGCCCTCCCACCCATCCCCCCACCCCCGTCCCCTGTCCACAAAACAAAAGGGTAGGGAGAAAAAAGGGAAGGGGAGGTGCTGAGTTCACGAAAGATCATTGTGGCTGTGTGGGATTACGCTTTGGTGGGATCTGGTTATCTGCTAGGCGGAGAAGTTTAAGATATCGAGGACATGTCAATACCCGAAACTCCATTGTCAGCAAGGTTAGGAAGGGACGCCATAGTTCTGGGAATTCATTCCCCTTACCCGCCAGTGTGAGGGACAGTGTCTCCATACCCAGTACCATCCAGAGTCTCTGTAGCCAACCTGAATGTGGCGGAATTTGGGGAGAACGCCAATGCGCTAGTATGTTCTGGGTGGCCTCTCCTAGGGCAATAGCGATTAGTCAACCCCTCTGGGATTTCAAGGGATATGTTAGAGGGTTGGGTAGGCCTAGCAGGATATATGCTGGGAAGCGCGGGAGCTGTGTATCAAGATGGGAGTCTATTTCGTCGAGGATTGGTGTCCAGTATGGTTGGAAGTGTCTACAACTCCACATGAGGTGCTCCAGAGTTCCTACCTCCCCACAACCTCTCCAACACAGAGCACTAATATGGGAGTCAAAGTGATGCAAGCGCTCCGGTGTGTAGTACTAATAGGTGGCGACCTGGTCACAGTCTCAGTGAGACCTGTCTGGTATGCGGAATGTCAGGCTCTGTAATATATGTCATCCCATTCTTTACGAGATAAAGTCCTTCCCAGCTCCCACTCCCAACAAGTTTGCCAGCATTATATGTGAAGGTGGTGTCCGTTAATAAGTGCTTGTAAAGGACAGAGGTGAGTTTTTTATCAGAGGATCGAGTAATCAGCCATTTATCGTATGGGGTTAATAGACGTTGACTGCCTGGTTTAACTTGCGGCTGAAGTGCCCAGTGCCTGAGTTGTAGGTAGGAAAGCCGGTCCTTTTCCGGTATGCCATAATCTAATCGGAGCTGTGGGAATGGGATGATGCCCTCCAAGTCAAACAGGTGCCCCAGGAAGCGACATGAGGTGAGGCGCCAGCTTGTGAAAGCTTTAGGGTCAGCTCCCGGCTGAAAGTCGGGGTTATTAAACAATGGTGTCAGAGGGGAAGGAAACAATGTCAGCTCGTTGGGGACGGCAGTGCGGTCCCAAGCCTCCATAATGGTGCTTGTGACACAAGACGCGTAGAGGTTAGGTGGCCTGTGTTTCTTCCGAAGGAAGGGAACACCCTGTAGGGGCATGGCGGCGACCGCTTGGTCTTGAAAGAGTCAATGTTTCCCAGATTCTAGGCGGCTCCATTCTACCAAGTAGCGGAGCTTTGCAGCATAGAAGTAAAGCTGAAGATCAGGTACTCCAACACCTCCTCGCTCGGGAGGTAGGACCGCGATCGCGTGCTTAAACCTTGGTTTGCTGCCCTACCATATAAATTGTGCTGGATAGGACTGAGTTTGCTGGATCCAACCGGCAGGGGGGCGCAGAGGGAGGGTCTGAAATAGGTAGAGGATTTGGGGGAGAATTGTCATTTTGGCGGCTGCTATTCTGCACAGCCAGGAAAGGGGGTACTGTTTCCATTTGCCCAGTTCTCTTCGGATATGAGTGCGGAGCCTGTCATAGTTAGCAGTGACAGTAGCTTGTATGGTAGGACCTAGCTGCACTCCGAGATAGGGGACCGTAGTAGTGGACCACTGGATAGGGTGTTCTTCCCGTAAGCTGGCTAGCGTGTCCGCAGATAGCGAGATATTGAGAGTGGTCGATTTGTCCATATTAATCTTAAACCCCGAGGCCTGCGCGAAGTTATGCAGCTCAATAAAAAGGGCTCGTAGTGCTTGGACAGGGTCGGTGAGAGAAAGTAGAATGTCATCCGCATAGAGGCAGATTGTGTGTCTCCTCCAAACTTGATCCCGGTGATAAGGGGATGGTGTCTAACTCTCAATGGGAGTGGCTCCATATACAGCACGAACAGGAGGGGAGAGAGCTGGCATCCTTGTCGGGTGCCACTCCTGATGGAGAATCTGGAGGATGTTTGGCCATTAACCCGGACTGTAGCTTGGGGCGAACGATAGCAGTTAAGGATGCGGGTGCACATCTTTTCTCCGAAGCCGAATCTCTGCAGGACATGCTCTAGATAGGGCCAATGGACCCTATCAAAGGCCTTCTCTGCATCGATGGCCAATAGCATGTATTCCCCTTGTGTGTGGGAAGCCTTCTCAATAAGGTGCAGTACTCTCTTCGTTTTGTCACTGGTTTGCCTTTGGGGTGTAAAGCCCGCTTGGTCCGGCTCCACCAGTTGGGGCATATAAGGGCCTAGGTGTGTCGCAAGGAGGCTTGCGTATAATTTAATATCCACATTTAAGAGGGAGATCGGCCTATATGCGCTACAAAGAATTGAGCCCTCCCCGGGCTTCGGGATAACTACAATGGATGCGTCCAGCATTTTCTCAGGAATTGCTCCGTCCTGGGCAAACATGTTGTACCGGGTCAGGGACCACAGGGGAAGGATAGGAGTCAGTAGGCTGGAATAGAGCTTTTAGAGAGGGTTTTATTTTCAAGTAATCTTTCTTTCTGCGATTAGACAGTCTTATGCGTGCGATCTCGTCAGGCTCCGTTCTGACGCCTCTGGGGAAACACGGTAGTTCCAGGGTGTTGCGGCGTTGTCCAGGGGGTGAGGCAGCCAGAGTGATGCCGTCTCAGGCGACCTCCAGGCGAGTCCGGGATAGCGCCACCCAAAAGGAAAGGAACAAAAACAGCGGTATGTTATGTTATGTTATGTTATGTTATGTTAAAATTTATTTATTCAGCGCTCGTATGCCCTTGGGCTTCATGGCGCTATCGAAAGAGGAACATAACACAAGGTAGTGAAGCTAATAGTAAGCTTGTCTAAAAAGCCATGTCTTAAAAGAATGCCTAAACGTGAGGAGGTCTGGGCATTGTCTCAAAGATAATGGGAGAGAATTCCAAAGGGTGGCTGCTAGATGGTGAAAGGAGCTGCCGCCCACCCGTTTTTTTAGGTCTCGTGACCTTAAATGCGCGCAAGCGCATTGAGGAGCGAGAATTCAAGTGCTCGAAATCCTCTTCAAACCAAGGGCTTCGTTCCTTGGCGTTTTCTTGAAGTTCACGTGGCCACAGGCACGCGCTTTTGGGCCATAAACTCTGTTCCCCACAGCCTTACATTCATTTCTCCTCCCCCTCCCCAGCCAGCTTCCCCCAGGCCGTAGCAGCACTCCTCCCACACCAGCACCTCCCCTCTCTCTCCCCGCAAACACAGCCTTTACATACTTCAAAGGCTTATCACTTCACACGGCCGCAGGCCGTGCAACCAGAGCACTTCAGTTGGTGCGCAGCCCCCCTCCCAGCACTGCCTTGTTACTCTCGGCCAGGCTCCGCATTTCACCCATTGAAATAACTTTAGAGCAGCATAAAAGGGTATACAAACAAAGTAATGTAACTAAACAGAACATATATTCTTAACTAAATGTGGCATATACATGGATAATATATGGAACGTATGTAAGCATAACATACCATATGTTGTCATATAGCTCCTGTATATCCTTATATCGTGTTAAGTTAGCATAGGTACATTTGAGGTTTAAACGCCATTTTTCTTTCTTGCAACTTCTGCACACGACACTTAATTGTTGACTTAGCTTTCAACCTAGTAGTTTGCCGTGGTTTATGTGAGAATAATATGTTATTGCTCTGATATCAGCTTTGCTTAATAAACTATGTCTGCACGAAGAGTGCTGAAGTTTCAGGAACAACACGATATGGAATTGTTATGAGGTCTGATCTCCACGCCTTCATAGTCATAACACAAGTGCAGCCTTTGCCAACTCTGGCTTCAGGCGGGATTGATATTGCTTTGCACGAGGCACATAGAACACACTTGATGCGGTGCACATGCAGAGAGAGCTGGTGTATGCTGATGTGATTCCTTTCATGCTAGGACACTAAGGTATGGGCCCGCCCTAAAACAACCCAAAGAGACCTTCTTAGCTAATAATATAATATATGTGTTAGGGTGGGTGAGATATAAGTGTTGTTAACTCTTATTCCTTACAGTATGTTAACATGCTGTCACCATTCGCTTTTTATGTCTTAGTAACTATGCTGGTAATTTTGCTACTGATAATAAGTATACTTGTATTATCTAAGATACTGCGCCTGAGAAGACGGCATTAGTAAATAAACATTTCAAATGCACATGTGTCTTCTTTACTCCATGTTCTGGTTTGTAATGATAACATAACGAAAGAGTGTTCATGAGTCCCACGAACCCTGAGGTACTGTAAGTTCATGTTCTGGTTTGTCTAAGCATTGGGAGTTTGATACGTCCAATGAGACACTGTAGCTAGCTCGGTAAGGGGTGAGTTGGTTGCTAAGGTGAGTTTTGGGACACCCTAATTCGCCGAGGTTCCACTCCTCTGTGCACAGTTCTGTGTGAGAACAGAAACCCTGCGACATGGCGCCCAACGGTTTCGGTGGTCTTATATCATGACACTCGAGTAGTTTATCGTTCATTCCTTAACCCCTTCACCTCCGTTTCCAGAAAGCGGGGTGTCGGTGAAACCTACCTATTTTTTGAAATAGGTCTTTTTCAAGCTTGATTCTTTCTTAAACGGTTTCTTTGAATTACTACCCAGTTGTGCTACAAAGTATTCTTTGTATTTTCTTGTTTCCAGTGTTGTCATGGCGGCGGTGGCCATTGCGCAGCATAGTCGCGTGGCGGTACGCAACCATCTTCAGACGTACCAGGTCCCGGTGGATGGGATGGCTGTGATTTTCGTGGTATGTGCAGATCCGGCGTTCCCTTACGAGTTGTTTTACTCTTGGGTTACGTTTCCGGCTGTGGACGCTAATTCTGGTTTGTTCCACTCCTACACCGCCTCGGCTGTCCCGGCTGAGTATACACCGTACAGGGCATTGGAAATACCTATTGATCATTGGCAGCATCGAGTTTGGTTTGATGGCGCCCTCCCCCACTCTTTGTCCGCTGCGAGGTTAGGTCCACTCTCAATTCCAGGTACAAATTGGCCTGCGTTGGGTGGCTTTACCCCGCACCCGAATCACGGCGCTTGTACCCTGCAGGAAATTCGTAGGCTACATGTTGTTTCCATTTCCGTGATTCGTGCATTAGTGCAATACATTGGTCGCCACCTGCCTGGTGGTCCCCAGGGGGGTGCGGCCGTTCCCATGGATCGAGGCGGAATGCGTCTCAATCCAGTGATGGTTAATTCGGTTTTTGGTGCACGTCCAGTTGACAACGATGACTTCCCGTTCTGGCTAGCAGAGAAGTTTGATCAACTGGAGGCGGTTTTTCCGAATTCTACTCCTGCTGATAAGCATAGAATGTTGACGATTACTTTACCGAAGGATTTAACTCCTGAACTTGTTGACTGTGAAAGCTGGGGAAAAACATTTGCGGCCGTTTATACGAGGTGCTTCGGCACCCCGTCTATGAATGCCCTGCCTGACATCATTAGACGTGTTCAGAATGATCACGGTCCAGAGGCGGCGGTTGAATTGGGTATGCGCCTGTGTGGTTCTTTTGAGATTGTATGTGATCTCATACTCTCCAATGTTAAAGGGGATGCTGTGAACTTTCAGGTGTCGAACGCTTTGGCTGCTCTGCCCGATGCCGATAAACCCCGTCAGTTGGCAAAGATTGTTGTGGCCGCTTATAAGACGATTGGCCGCACAAGTAGAGGTCTGAAATATTTTACAGTAAAGGAGAAAAAACAACCTCAGGGACAATCTGCAGTTGCAGATGTCCAGCCTAAGTCCAAAAAACAGAATTGGCCTAAAAAACAGACACAAGGGAAGCAATATAAGCAGACTCAGGATTCTTTTCCTGCACTACAGGCTCCTGCACCGACAGAGAAAGTTTATGATTTGCGCGATCGTGCGATGATTAAATCACCTGATCGATTTCAGGGTTCTGATCAACGCTCTCCTCGTTCCTTACAGGAAACATCGGCCCCGAAGACCGGTGGAGGAGGGGGTGGACGTGGACGTGGTGGCCAACAGGGACGTGGTCAGTCCCGCCAAGCTGACGGCGCAGTGAAGCAGGAGGATTCTACGCCTAAGAGACCGCAGTTTGCGAAAAAGAAAGTCGCAGCCTTAACAGCGCATCGATATGCCACAGATAGTGAGAACGCGGCTTCGGAATCTGACGTGGGCTCTGACCTTGCTGGACAGCGCGGCGGAGATAACCATAGTCAGAGAGGCGCTGCGTCCACTACTGAGGGTGACAGCGACTGAAGTCTACGTTGTGATAGAAACAGCGAATACGAGATTAGCTCCCCCTGAAAGACTTTTTGAAATTGTCCTGTTAATTGAAGGTGACATACAGCGTACTGTCAGAGGGGTATTTTGGGAGAACCTTTCTTCCACGTATGACATTTTGCTTTCGGAGACTGACTGGCCCCCACCTTTTGTGCTCGCAGCGCCGCGAGGGGAGGAGGTAATCCTTCCCAGTTTCGCGCACACTGTCTCAACTGAGCATGCGCAGCATTTTGCAGAAGAGTGGGCTCGGGCTCTTGCACCGGCTCTGTACCGCAACCAATGTGGTTGGGATAAATTGTCTCCTTGCCACGAAATTCCTTTGCGGTCTGAGCCGCAGCCTCAGCCTCAATATCCCATACGGCGTGAAGCTAAAGCTGCCGTCGCAGAAATCCTTGAACAATTGGAATATCAGGGAGTTATTGAAACGTGTGTGTCACCGATGAATAATCCCCTTTTTACTGTGACCAAACCTGACGGATCATATCGTTTGGTGTTGGATTACCGGCATTTGAACTCGCATTGCCGTAACTGTGCAGTACAGAATACTCACGGCTCTGCTCTAGTGGATAGTCTAGTGCGTAAGCGTTTCAAGACAACGCTTGACATTTCCAACGGTTTTTATGCCCACAGACTGGATAGCTTTAGCTCCCAATGGACAAGTTTTACGTCCGCTGGAGTGCAAAAACGCTTCCGGCGACTCCCGATGGGCTATAAAAATAGTCCTGGGGTCTTCACCTCCAGAATAGTCACTCTATTGGAGAGTATCGATCCAGATGCATGTTCTTATGTGGATGACATTTATCTCACAGACGACGAAATTTGGATGCATCTGTGTCGAGTGAATTCCATAATTTGCGTCTTTGCAGATATGGGTTACAAATTTAATTTTGCAAAATCGCACATTGCAGAACACACAGTGTTGTTCCTCGGCTATGAGCTGAACAATGAAGGTAGAGGTTTGGCTCCTCACTTCTTGGAAAAATGCGCTCAGTTGCGCGCTCCAACAACACTGAAAAAATTACAGTCCTTACTGGGCTTCTTGAATTTCGGCAGAACTTATGTTCCGGAATATGCCCAGCGTATCAAGCCTTTGTATGCTTTGATACAACCAACTTTTTCAAAATCATGCTGGCTGCCTGAGCATTCTGCCATTTTGCAATCTTTGCAGGCCGATCTGCTCGCATCTAAATACTTACTGACTCGTGATAACCACGCCAACCTGGTGATAAGAATAATTCCAGGGGCGGTGGGTTTCACGTACCTGACATTTAATGAAGGTGACACAGTACCTATTGCTTACAAGTCACACTTGTACACTTCGGCTGAATTGCGGTTTCCCACTGTGGAGAAGGTTTTAACTGCAGTACAGATGGCGATTCTTAAAGAACGAGCTCTGTCACAGGGGAAGCGCATGTTAGTGGTAACACCCTGTCCTCATTTGGAGGCAGTCACAAAAGCCAGTGTACCAAATTCAAAAGCTTTGCACCCTCGGTGGATTCAGTGGGCTGCGTCATTGACATCCACGGATGTCACGTTTATTTTTGACGCCTCCTTACGGTCGCAAGAGTACTTGCAGTATGAATTCGTTCATCCTGCTCCTCTGGCTATGCGACCTTTGGAGGACTTCCATTGCATCATTTACACTGATGGGTCGGCGCAGGTTGCGCATGGCTCTAAACATGCCTACGTTTCCGCATGCGCCATTGTGGTCGGTGCTATGTTGAATGATGAGTTCATTTCCAGGGAAGTGCACACGTTGCCCCTGGGCGATTGCACTGCACAATTGGCTGAGCTTCGTGCTCTTGTACTAGCGTTGGAGTACGCAGATCCAAGTGTTACTACTCTGATTGTAAGTGATTCTTACTACTGTGTCCAGTCTTACAATGAAAACTTGTTCTTTTGGATTCAAAATGATTTTCATGATTCCAAGGGTAGCACAATAAAACACAAAATGATCTGGGTTCGAGTGGCAGAGTTTAAGGCTATGTTGCCTCTCGTTTATGTGATTCATACTCTCGGTCATCAGCGCGTGGGAGTTCACGCTGTTGGCAACTCGCTTGCTGATGAGGCAGCGAAATCAGCAGTATCTACATACTTTGTTGCAGCGGTTACTAGGTCAAAAACCAAGATTGATAGCGACATCTTGGCAGCAATTGCTGCCTCTGAGAAGGGAAGTAAACATCCTGCGGGATTCCCTTCGAAGTACAAATACCACTTAAGTCCCGAAAAGGTTCCTTTTGTGACAATTCCTGATGTTGGGGAACGGCTGATTCCCAACTCGGATCGCAGAGCAGACTTGATTACAGCGGCACATGAAGGTGTGGCGTCTGCGCATGCGTGCGTCTCGGCCACTGTAACTCAATTACAACAGCGTTTCTGGTGGCGGGGACTGTACAAACAGACGCGTGATTATGTCCTTCTTTGTGACATATGCCAGCAGATTAAACCTTCGACTGCTACGCGTCCGCCTCAGACTCAGTTGTACATTTCTAATAAACCGCTAGGTTGTGTTTATTTAGATCACTGCGGTCCTTTTTCATCTGATACTGCGTATAAGTACATCTTAGTAGCAGTTGACTCATGCACACGCTTTGTGTGGGTATGGCCACATCGCAGCGCTGATTCACGGACTGTCATTAGAGATTTGCGTGTCTTTATAGGGATTTTTGCCTGTGGTACCTTCCATTCGGATCAGGGTCCGGCTTTCGCCTCTAAGGCGTATAAGGATGCCATGACTTCGATGGGGGTCCAAGTCAAGTTTTCGTCTCCCTACAGACCTGAGGGTAACAGTGTAGTTGAGCGAATGAACCGTGATTTAAAGCAATCTTTGACAGCCCGAGTTATAGGCACTGGCAGAAACTGGCTGGCTCACCTCTATGGCGTGCAGCGTGCTCTTAATAATCTCCCTAGAAGGTCTCTGGGTGGGCGGACCCCATACGAAATGCTCTTTGGCATCAAGATGTACGTCCCTGACCTTGACGGTCTAGACTATATGGTTCGCGCCACTTCCTTTGACGCAGATGAACATTGCAATGTTTTACAGAATCTACAAAAGACCAGAGACAGTCTTGCAAAGGAACATTTGCCCTCCACGTCGGATGATGCGTTGCAGATCCCGGTAGTTGGCTGGCTACCCCAAGTTGGCGAACTGGTTCGAGAGAAGATCGATAACAAGAAAGAATTTGGTCCTTCCTATCGAGCTCCGGTTCCCGTCGTTGGAGTGAAGGGCACAAGAACAGTAATTTTACCACCACTTCCTGGTCGTAAGGAAAACAGGTTTATTTCAATTGACAATGTCAAGATACACAGAGTGGCCGATTCTTCTTAGCATGACACCGTCTGTTTCCTGTCCTTCCATTGTGAGAAATTCAGTTATGCCCACTGCTTCTATTAATGAACCTGAAGTGGCCATCGAATTACCTGCTCTTTCCAGTCCTTTATTAAATAATTTACCCGGAACTCACGTTGATGAGACAGACTATGCCTACCCCACTGATTTGTCCATACCTGACCTGCAAGCACGTTTAGCCACGGAATCCAGATTTTCTTTTGACTCAGTTTCTATTGCCTCAAAGAACCCCTCTCGTGTTGCAGTTTATGCAAGCCTGTTTAAAAAACATTTTTTGATACCCCCTTGGACATACATTTGGCTGGTCCTTGTTTCGATTTACCTATTTATGTCAATTGGTTTTGTGTTTTATTTTTTCCGAATCATCAATGGACATTATGTCGAGGAAAGAACATGCATTACTCATTTAAATGGAACTTTGGGCCCACTTTCCTCTTCACATTCTACACATAGATTAAAAAGAGACTTGACTTTGGTTAACATCACAGCATGGCCTGTCCTTGATGGAATCGTGTGGGATGCAGTTCGGTTTCAGATTCATGGTCCAACGGAAGTCGTTAATGTTCCTAATGTACTTAGAGTGAATATGAGGGATGTGGTGAAACAGAACATTCGTTCTGATGACTGGGATGTTCATGCTGTAGAAAGTTTGTTTTCTGATTTACAATACTATGCTGCCTTTGATGCTGAGGATTTATATTTAGAATATGCAAATTATGGTGAATTATTCTGCTACCAACATTATGGCAATCACTTCTTACACAAAACATCATCCAGAAGGGATACTGTTAACTTTACTCAGTGGGAACATTGCCCAGCACCTCAATAAGGGAGTTCTGAAACGTTTCTAAAGAAGTATACTTACTTTACTGACTTTAACCAGTCCAATCCCGAGTCCTTTTATTTTAAATTTCAAAAAATGCCAATGTCCAAGGTTAGACTTACCGATACTAAATTGTTGTATTCGAAGGCCTTCCTTGATCGATTAGTTACTGGAGGCTATGAGTTATGGAAGGATACAATAGACCTTAAATCGGTTTGGGGTTCAAGGGCCTGGCAGGTACAAGGCACTGAGGCTTTGCACCGTGCATGTCTCATCCCGAATCATATGTTATTTCTCAATGAAACGATTTCCCAGACCACCTGCTTTGGATTGGCTACTTCTAAAAAGTTAAACACTCTTTCTTTCCCGGAGTTGGAAGAATATGATGGTTGGAGTAATTTTACTCAGTTGTCCATTAGAGAGTTACAGATTCTACTTCTTAATTCCTCCTTTAACATTTCCACTGTGAATCCTAAGGGTTGGCTGCTTTGGCACCGTAGTGCTGATTCTTGCCAACATAGATTTTTGAATTTAACTGATGGTTTTAAAACTGTTAGATCTGATCCCCGTTTTGACTTAGGTCATACTGTCACCTCGTATTCTGTGGGCAAATTATGTCAAAATTGGCTGAAACATTCAACTTTACCTGCGGTTAAGGATCACCTTTCTAAACTAAGTGCAGACGTGGACTTGAATGATTTCATTAAAGGCCCGGCTAGTGGCAGGTCGAAAAGGTGGTTATATGGGGTTTACAATGAAATTTGGAAGCTATCACAGATTGAGGCTGCTACACGCCTTAGGGCTATTGATCAAGCAAATCTTGAGAAAGTGCTTGCAGTTGTTGACAATAGCATTAATGTGCTTTCCTCTAGAACTTACACATTGGATAATATTGTGTCGTCAGTCGTCGATATTGTACATGATGAAGTGTCAGTATTATACCATGGTCAAAATCAATTACGATCAATCATGCAGTTTGCATGGACCCTTCAAACTCTAAAAATGGGTAAAGTTCCCTGGGGGTACATGAACGTTTCTTCTTTATTTGCACCGTTTAATTTGACTGACAAACAACGCTTACTTTCAATGCATGATGCTTCCTTTTCTATGTTACATATTGAAAGGTTAGAATCTTTACCTTTTTCCGTGGCTGAAGCCACTGCTGCAACGTGGCTTATCCACGGTTTAATAACGTTACCTTTTGCTTTATATAAGTTTTCAAATTGTATGAAATATGTACCCATAGGTCGTTATGAACCTTTAGGTAGCGGTTTCCTTCATGAAGTCTGGTCACTCCCGTACACATACAGATGTTTTAAGGATGACCAGGAAGTTTATCTGACAGGGGAGGAGTGCACTGAGACGCCAGATCATTCTTTAATGTGTAGACACATACAGTTACACGGTTCATGCAACAAGGACCGACCGAATATGGCTTGCGTTTTACATGGCACGCCAGTTCCTGCTATCATCCCCACGTTTAAATTATTAGAGAATGGTAGTTATTTAATGCTCAATAATGAAAACTGTTGTGGGTTAATTAAAGGTATAGCTTTCATAGTAACAGTAAGTGAGCGGGTTATTTGCTGCAGAAATGTGCTTTATCCTCCCACACATGAACATAGGGAG
Organism: Lissotriton helveticus; assembly: GCF_964261635.1. Lineage (NCBI taxonomy): Eukaryota > Metazoa > Chordata > Amphibia > Caudata > Salamandridae > Lissotriton > Lissotriton helveticus. Next base: position 481,661,627 of record NC_136070.1, on the reverse strand, counting down.
TCTTCCATCTGGCCACAGATACCAACCTTGGGAGCAGAATTCAGCGGCATGGCAAGAATAAGGGCTCTTTTGTCCCAGAAAGAGGTGGCCTTGAGCTCGGCCCGTGAAACTTTCGTGCTTCACATTGCAAACACCCGTACAGAGGTTCAGGCTCTTTTGAATACTGATTTGCCTTTGCATTTCGGAGCGATGGTTCGAACTATCTTTAACGCATCCTCCACAAAAGGCCTTGCACATTTTTTTTAAAGTTGTTAGCAGTGGTCTCGTGACTTCATTTGAAAAGATTTTTGGAGTCATCCCTGCTTTCTTCCATTCTATTTTTTCATCCTTGTTTGGAGGGTTCCCATTTTTACTTGCATTAGCAGCTGGCGCGCTAGTGTTTTTTTGTCTTTTTAAATATGGATGTCCTTCCTGTGCAAGACCCCGCGCAACAGCTACTGACGCGGTTTCGCAACCGCATGCTTGAATATTATGGCACACTGCCGTTGGCGACTTTGAGCACGGCATATGGATTATCTTTTCGATTCTCCTACTTCACCTGTGTCCAGCCTGTATTTCACTGCCTGACCTGTGATTTCCATTGGGCCATTGATTTGTGTCTCTGCGGACCGGTTTCTCCTGACGTCGATTTTAATCAGCTGATGAGTCCTATCATTGCTCACGAGTTGGTTTGTTCTGACGAGAGGATTATGGCCTTAGCAGTGGCGCATGGACTAATGGGTCCCTGGGATATATTGTCGGCAGCACAGACTTTCTTGGAACTGAGTTTTCTTGAAAACCCACCGAGCTGTCCTCTGATGGTTATAGAGGATCCGGTGCTGGGAGAACACGTATGTTCCTTTCATCTTTTAAATTGGATGGCTGAACTATTTTCGGATGAGGACAGTGATTTCCTATTAGAGGCAGTTGCTGCTTATTTTTCATATACAGTTTTATCATAGACACTGCTTCGGATTGACGTGCTGATTAATAGCATTTCATTGATTTTATTGACTTATTTGTCAAGAACTTTTTATTTTTTGTTTGCCTATTGGCTTGAGCCACGTTATATTTTTGGGCTATTTTTTAGCATTACTTTTTAAAGTTTAGTTTCGACTCATGCTCGTTTACTGTTGAGTTCTGCTCTCATGTGATGGCACTTCTGTTATCATATTTAGTCCGTTCTCGGATCATGGGGGGGTGTCATATAGCTCCTGTATATCCTTATATCGTGTTAAGTTAGCATAGGTACATTTGAGGTTTAAACGCCATTTTTCTTTCTTGCAACTTCTGCACACGACACTTAATTGTTGACTTAGCTTTCAACCTAGTAGTTTGCCGTGGTTTATGTGAGAATATTATGTTATTGCTCTGATATCAGCTTTGCTTAATAAACTATGTCTGCACGAAGAGTGCTGAAGTTTCAGGAACAACACGATATGGAATTGTTATGAGGTCTGATCTCCACGCCTTCATAGTCATAACACAAGTGCAGCCTTTGCCAACTCTGGCTTCAGGCGGGATTGATATTGCTTTGCACGAGGCACATAGAACACACTTGATGCGGTGCACATGCAGAGAGAGCTGGTGTATGCTGATGTGATTCCTTTCATGCTAGGACACTAAGGTATGGGCCCGCCCTAAAACAACCCAAAGAGACCTTCTTAGCTAATAATATAATATATGTGTTAGGGTGGGTGAGATATAAGTGTTGTTAACTCTTATTCCTTACAGTATGTTAACATGCTGTCACCATTCGCTTTTTATGTCTTAGTAACTATGCTGGTAATTTTGCTACTGATAATAAGTATACTTGTATTATCTAAGATACTGCGCCTGAGAAGACGGCATTAGTAAATAAACATTTCAAATGCACATGTGTCTTCTTTACTCCATGTTCTGGTTTGTAATGATAACATAACGAAAGAGTGTTCATGAGTCCCACGTACCCTGAGGTACTGTAAGTTCATGTTCTGGTTTGTCTAAGCATTGGGAGTTTGATACGTCCAATGAGACACTGTAGCTAGCTCGGTAAGGGGTGAGTTGGTTGCTAAGGTGAGTTTTGGGACACCCTAATTCACCGAGGTTCCACTCCTCTGTGCACAGTTCTGTGTGAGAACAGAAACCCTGCGACAATGTAGAGTGCAGAGTGCAGATTCAGAGTGCAGTGTGCAGAGTGCAGTGTGCAGAGTGCAGTGTGCAGAGTGCAGATTGTGAGTGCAGACTGTGAGTGCAGATTGTGAGTGCAGATTGTGAGGGCAGAGTGCAGATTCAGAGTGCAGATTCAGAGTGCAGATTCAGAGTGCAGATTCAGAGTGCAGAGTACAGATTCCGAGTGCAGATTCCGAGTGCAGATTCAGAGTGCAGATTCAGAGTGCAGAGTGCAGATTCAGAGTGCAGAGTGCAGAGTGCAGATTCAGAGTGCAGATTCAGAGTGCAGAGTGCAGCTTCAGAGTGCAGAGTGCAGCTTCAGAGTGCAGATTCAGAGTGCAGAGTGCAGATTCAGAGTGCAGAGTGCAGATTCAGAGTGCAGATTCAGAGTGCAGATTCAGAGTGCAGATTCAGAGTGCAGATTCAGAGTGCAGAGTGCAGATTCAGAGTGCAGATTCAGAGTGCAGATTCAGAGTGCAGAGTGCAGAGTGCAGAGTGCAGAGTGCAGATTCAGAGTGCAGAGTGCAGAGTGCAGATTCAGAGTGCAGAGTGCAGAGTGCAGATTCAGAGTGCAGAGTGCAGATTCAGAGTGCAGAGTGCAGATTCAGAGTGCAGATTCAGAGTGCAGATTCAGAGTGCAGATTCAGAGTGCAGATTCAGAGTGCAGAGTGCAGATTCAGAGTGCAGATTCAGAGTGCAGAGTGCAGATTCAGAGTGCAGATTCAGAGTGCAGAGTGCAGATTCAGAGTGCAGAGTGCAGATTCAGAGTGCAGAGTGCAGATTCAGAGTGCAGATTCAGAGTGCAGATTCAGAGTGCAGAGTGCAGATTCAGAGTGCAGAGTGCAGATTCAGAGTGCAGAGTGCAGATTCAGAGTGCAGATTCAGAGTGCAGATTCAGAGTGCAGATTCAGAGTGCAGATTCAAAGTGCAGATTCAGAGTGCAGATTCAGAGTGCAGAGTGCAGATTCAGAGTGCAGATTCAGAGTGCAGAGTGCAGATTCAGAGTGCAGAGTGCAGATTCAGAGTGCAGAGTGCAGATTCAGAGTGCAGATTCAGAGTGCAGATTCAGAGTGCAGAGTGCAGATTCAGAGTGCAGAGTGCAGATTCAGAGTGCAGAGTGCAGATTCAGAGTGCAGAGTGCAGATTCAGAGTGCAGATTCAGAGTGCAGAGTGCAGATTCAGAGTGCAGATTCAGAGTGCAGATTCAGAGTGCAGCTTCAGAGTGCAGAGTGCAGATTCACAGTGCAGATTCACAGTGCAGATTCAGAGTGCAGATTCAGAGTGCAGAGTGCAGATTCAGAGTGCAGAGTGCAGATTCACAGTGCAGATTCAGAGTGCAGATTCAGAGTGCAGATTCAGAGTGCAGAGTGCAGATTCAGAGTGCAGAGTGCAGATTCACAGTGCAGATTCACAGTGCAGATTCAGAGTGCAGATTCAGAGTGCAGATTCAGAGTGCAGAGTGCAGATTCAGAGTGCAGATTCAGAGTGCAGAGTGCAGATTCAGAGTGCAGATTCAGAGTGCAGATTCAGAGTGCAGAGTGCAGATTCAGAGTGCAGATTCAGAGTGCAGATTCAGAGTGCAGAGTGCAGATTCAGAGTGCAGATTCAGAGTGCAGAGTGCAGATTCAGAGTGCAGATTCAGAGTGCAGATTGCAGATTCAGAGTGCAGATTCAGAGTGCAGATTCAGAGTGCAGATTCAGATTCAGAGTGCAGATTCAGAGTGCAGAGTGCAGATTCAGAGTGCAGATGCAGAGTGCAGATTCAGAGTGCAGAGTGCAGATTCAGAGTGCAGAGTGCAGATTCAGAGTGCAGAGTGCAGATTCAGAGTGCAGATTCAGAGTGCAGAGTGCAGATTCAGAGTGCAGATTCAGAGTGCAGATTCAGAGTGCAGATTCACAGTGCAGATTCAGAGTGCAGATTCAGAGTGCAGAGTGCAGAGTGCAGATTCAGAGTGCAGAGTGCAGATTCACAGTGCAGATTCAGAGTGCAGATTCAGAGTGCAGATTCAGAGTGCAGAGTGCAGATTCAGAATGCAGAGTGCAGATTCACAGTGCAGATTCAGAGTGCAGATTCAGAGTGCAGATTCAGAGTGCAGAGTGCAGATTCAGAGTGCAGATTCAGAGTGCAGATTCAGAGTGCAGAGTGCAGATTCAGAGTGCAGATTCAGAGTGCAGAGTGCAGATTCAGAGTGCAGAGTGCAGATTCAGAGTGCAGATTCAGAGTGCAGAGTGCAGATTCAGAGTGCAGATTCAGAGTGCAGATTCAGAGTGCAGATTCAGATTCAGAGTGCAGATTCAGAGTGCAGAGTGCAGATTCAGAGTGCAGATGCAGAGTGCAGATTCAGAGTGCAGAGTGCAGATTCAGAGTGCAGAGTGCAGATTCAGAGTGCAGATTCAGAGTGCAGATTCAGAGTGCAGATTCAGAGTGCAGATTCAGAGTGCAGAGTTCAGATTCAGAGTGCAGATTCAGAGTGCAGAGTGCAGATTCAGAGTGCAGATTCAGAGTGCAGATTCAGAGTGCAGAGTGCAGATTCAGAGTGCAGAGTGCAGATTCAGAGTGCAGATTCAGAGTGCAGATTCAGAGTGCAGAGTGCAGATTCAGAGTGCAGAGTGCAGATTCAGAGTGCAGATTCAGAGTGCAGATTCAGAGTGCAGAGTGCAGATTCAGAGTGCAGATTCAGAGTGCAGATTCAGAGTGCAGAGTGCAGATTCAGAGTGCAGATTCAGAGTGCAGAGTGCAGATTCAGAGTGCAGATTCAGAGTGCAGATTCAGAGTGCAGATTGCAGAGTGCAGATTCAGATTCAGAGTGCAGATTCAGAGTGCAGAGTGCAGATTCAGAGTGCAGATGCAGAGTGCAGATTCAGAGTGCAGAGTGCAGATTCAGAGTGCAGAGTGCAGATTCAGAGTGCAGAGTGCAGATTCAGAGTGCAGATTCAGAGTGCAGATTCAGAGTGCAGATTCAGAGTGCAGATTCAGATTCAGAGTGCAGATTCAGAGTGCAGAGTGCAGATTCAGAGTGCAGATTCAGAGTGCAGAGTGCAGATTCAGAGTGCAGAGTGCAGATTCAGAGTGCAGAGTGCAGATTCAGAGTGCAGATTCAGAGTGCAGAGTGCAGATTCAGAGTGCAGATTCAGAGTGCAGATTCAGAGTGCAGATTCACAGTGCACATTCACAGTGCAGATTCAGAGTGCAGATTCAGAGTGCAGAGTGCAGAGTGCAGATTCAGAGTGCAGAGTGCAGATTCACAGTGCAGATTCAGAGTGCAGATTCAGAGTGCAGATTCAGAGTGCAGAGTGCAGATTCAGAATGCAGAGTGCAGATTCACAGTGCAGATTCAGAGTGCAGATTCAGAGTGCAGATTCAGAGTGCAGAGTGCAGATTCAGAGTGCAGATTCAGAGTGCAGATTCAGAGTGCAGAGTGCAGATTCAGAGTGCAGATTCAGAGTGCAGAGTGCAGATTCAGAGTGCAGATTCAGAGTGCAGAGTGCAGATTCAGAGTGCAGATTCAGAGTGCAGATTCAGAGTGCAGAGTGCAGATTCAGAGTGCAGATTCAGAGTGCAGAGTGCAGATTCAGAGTGCAGATTCAGAGTGCAGATTCAGAGTGCAGATTCAGAGTGCAGATTCAGATTCAGAGTGCAGATTCAGAGTGCAGAGTGCAGATTCAGAGTGCAGATGCAGAGTGCAGATTCAGAGTGCAGAGTGCAGATTCAGAGTGCAGAGTGCAGATTCAGAGTGCAGATTCAGAGTGCAGATTCAGAGTGCAGATTCAGAGTGCAGAGTTCAGATTCAGAGTGCAGATTCAGAGTGCAGAGTGCAGATTCAGAGTGCAGATTCAGAGTGCAGATTCAGAGTGCAGAGTGCAGATTCAGAGTGCAGAGTGCAGATTCAGAGTGCAGATTCAGAGTGCAGATTCAGAGTGCAGAGTGCAGATTCAGAGTGCAGATTCAGAGTGCAGATTCAGAGTGCAGATTCAGAGTGCAGAGTGCAGATTCAGAGTGCAGATTCAGAGTGCAGATTCAGAGTGCAGATTCAGAGTGCAGAGTGCAGTTTCAGAGTGCAGATTCAGAGTACAGATTCAGAGTGCAGATTCAGAGTGCAGAGTGCAGATTCAGAGTGCATAGTGCAGTTTCAGAGTGCAGATTCAGAGTGCAGATTCAGAGTGCAGATTCAGAGTGCAGAGTGCAGATTGAGAGTGCAGAGTGCAGATTCAGAGTGCAGAGTGCAGATTCAGAGTGCAGATTCAGAGTGCAGAGTGCAGAGTGCAGAGTGCAGAGTGCAGAGTGCAGATTCAGAGTGCAGAGTGCAGATTCAGAGTGCAGATTCAGAGTGCAGAGTGCAGATTCAGAGTGCAGTTGCAGAGAGAACTCAGCAGCACCACCACAGCATCACTCAGCACCACCACAGCACCACTCAGCACCACCACAGCACCACTCAGCACCACCACTCAGCACCACCACAGCACCACTCAGCACCACCACAGCACCACTCAGCACCACCACAGCACCACTCAGCACCACCACAGCACCACTCAGCGCAATCCCAGCATCACTCAGCGCAATCCCAGCATCACTCAGCGCAATCCCAGTATCACTCAGCGCAATCCCAGCATCACTCCGCGACATCACAGCATCAATCTGTGCAACCATTCAACAACAACTGGTTCAATTATGTTCTCTCAATGTTTCAAGCTTTATTACAAATGTCACAAAAAGATGTTATTTCACTTCTGTTCTTGGATTTTCATCACAATAAAATACACTGAACATAATCTTCACAAACGTTATTTACAAAAGTTTAAGCTATTGCCAATATAAATTACAATCACTTTTATTTAAGTATTAATTATTTTAAAAAATTAAAAGCCGTTGCTATTTGTAATATCAATACATCTAAGTCACGTAAATACAAAACATGTTGCATTACAAATGCTATAGGCGTCACATGTGCGAAAGTTATAACTATTGGCATTGAAAATGACAAAGCTATTAATTTAGCTATTTTCAAAATCAACACATAAATAAAAAAATTGTCATTTACAAGACCAATAGCTCAAACTTTCATAATGCGAGACCTATTGCATTGCAAATGCTTGTCTTAAAAGACGGGATAATTAAAAGCTCTTTTTTAGCAGAGCGGAGGTTTAATGAGGGGCTGTATCTGGACACAAGTTGCGCAATAAATTTGGGACCAGTGTTATGTAGGGTTTTATGAATGATGCAGCCAGTTTTAAATAAGACTCTCTGTTCCACCGGCAGCCAGTGAAGATGTTGATAGACTGCCATTTCGGCTGTTTGAGGATCAATCTGTCTGCTTGGTTTTGAACAAGTTGGAGTCTTTTCAGCAAACCAACTGGGAGTCCTAGGTAAAGACTATTAGAAAAGTCCAACCGGGAAAGGACAAGGGCTATTATAACCTGAATGAGTGCGGTATGAGTTAAAAATTGAGAGATTTTTTTAATTTTTCTCAGTTGGTAAAAGCTGGCAGAAACGACAGCACCTACTTGTCCTTTCAGTGAGAGATCGGCGCTAAGAGTAACGCCCAGACTCTTGACAGAAGTGGATTTCGTTGGTGGGTTTCCCAGATCAGGTGGCCAGAAGTTTGGACCCCAACTCAGCTCGCTTTTCCCAGGCAAGATCAGTTCTGTCTTGCCTGGGTTGAGTTTGAGATGGTTAAGACTCATCCACCTCTGAATGTGTTGCATGGTGTTCTGAAATTGCGCAACAGAGTCTGAGGTGTTAAGCGTAAACACGAGTTGAAGGTCGTCTGCGTAATTGTAAATAATAACATTAAATTGTTTTAAGGAGTGTAGAAGAGGGCGGAGATAAGGATTAAATAATAAAGGTGATAGTGAGGATCCCTGTGGGACCCCACAAGTGGATGAAGTTGTAGGTGCTGTAAAGGAGCCAAGCCTAACTGCTTGTGTGCGTCCAGAAATAAAGGAAGCAATCCAACTTAGTGCGGGGCCTCTTAGACCGGCCTGTTCGACACGGTTGATCAGAAAAGAATAGTCAACCGTGTCGAACGCCGCCGATAAATCAAGAAGCACCAACGCCTGATGTGTACCTTTGTCCGCGTTGGATTGCATAGTATTTTGGACGGCCAAAATCACGGATTCCATTGAGTGACAGGGACGGAAACCGGCTTGGTTAGGCTCTAAGTAATCGGAGTCTTCGATAAACTTAGACATGCAGTTGGCAACGTGGGCTTCCAGTAATTTGGAGAGATAGGGGAGTAGGGAGATGGGTCTGTAATTGACCGGGTTATGAGGGTCTGCTCCTTGTTTTTTTATTGACGGGATGAGTAATGCATTCTTGAAGTTGCCAGGCACCTTGCCCTTAGAAAGTGATTCGTTTAGTAAGGAAAGAATGCCCTGTGGGATAGCTTGGATCACTTCTCTAATGATGTAAGAAGGACAGACATCATAGGGTGACCCAGATTTAACACGGTTCGAAAGATTAGTAAGGGTTTTAGTGTCAATAGGGAAAAAAGTGTCAAGTGTAATAGGGTTGAAATAGATATCATCCAAAGGGACAGATGACGGGGAGTTCAGAATACTCTGTTTTATAATGTTGATTTTGTCCGTGAAAAACAAGTTAAGAGAGTTACAAAGTTCCTGGGTAGGAGTCACAGAGGGGGCGGTCCTTTCACTATTACTAAGGTCATTTACAATTTTAAATACGTCCCTAGATTTGTTTGTGGAGCTTGTAATAATATCCGAGAAGTATTCAGTTTTATGTATCAAAATGGTTTTCTGATAATTTTTAGGGGCTATACAATAGTTCTCTTTATCTAAGGGTAGGTAGTTAGCCCTCCATTTTCTTTCCTTTCGGCGTACCTCCAATTTCAAGGTTTTTAATTGTGGGGTAAACCATCTGTGAGCGTCATTGGGACGAGAGCGAGAGAATTTCACCCAGGGTGCATGGATGTCAGCTGCTTCTAAAAGCCAATGCGAGATGGTTTCCTCCATGATGTTAATATCTGTGTCTGTAGACAACAGTGGTAGAGTGGAGGCCAGAGTCTCGATAAAGGTTGATGTATCGATACCTTTCCATTTCCTGACGTTCCCACCAGCCTCAAGGGTGTATTTATTGTTCCCGTCCACTGTACAGGAGAAGTGAATGAGAAAGTGATCAGACCAGATGCAGGGTTCTATAATGGGAGTAGATAGTGACATATTGTGGGACCAAATTTGGTCGAGGCTGTGGCCTTTCTCATGAGTGGCAGAATGGATGTGTTGCGTTAGGTTTAAGTCAAGGAATAAGTCCTTGAGTTCAGCTGCTTGCTGGTCTGCCTCTAACTTGTTAAACCAAAAGTTAAGGTCACCAACGAGAATACATTTTGAGTAGTTTGTGACGAGGGGGGCCAGTTGTTCTGCCAGTAATGTAGGAAATTAGGGCATAGAGAGTGGGGGGCGATAAAGCAAAGTTACCAGGATTGCCCCATTATCAGTGTCCAATTTACACACGATATTTTCAGTGTCTTTTAAGACTAATGACGGAAGTGCGGTGAATTTATGGGATTTATGGATAATAGCAGCTACTCCTCCTCCTTTTTTTCCGGAGGGCCGGTTGGAAGAGAGGATATAATACTCCGAGGGTAGAGCTGCTAAAATGTCAGGTAGGGAGTCTAAAGTAAGCCAAGTCTCTGTTAACATTAGGATGTCAGGTTTCTCAGATGTTAAGAGTAAAAACAGGTCGACTTGGTGCTTAATCATAGAACGCGTATTAAGGTACCAGCAGTTAAGTGTTTTTTCTGGTTTAAGTGATGATTGCTTAATGGTTAGTGGGCGGGTGGGGTCAATGGCGGCAGACTTGGTTTTAGAAATGCCATAAGAGTCTGTGCGTTTCAGCACGTATAGGGGAAGAGTAGTAGGGCTCAGATGTTCTGCCGATTTCAATGCTAACAATTCACAGATGGAATAAGAACGTTTTTGCGTAGAGTCGGTAGCCCCTAGTCCCGTGCGGTCGCGGACGGGCGCAGACGGGCTTACCTTCGGCGCGCCATCGCCGCGCCCGCTGCGCCCGTCCGCTGCGCTCCCGGACACACATTGCCTTTTGAGCCCAGCCTCCCCAGAGCAGCTAGACCGCTAAGTCCGGTCCGGCCCGCTCCAAGATGGCGCCTCGCCCTCCACACAAACGGCACAGGCAGCCGCGGTGGAAACGGGGCGAGGTACAGATGGAAAAAAGCAATTACACCTCAAAACACTTCAGTGCAGTACGCAAAATAATGTGTGACAGTTTAAAATGTATTAAAAATATTTCTACAACGCCGACATCTAAATCATGCCCCACGCTGTTAGAGCTTCCTGTGAAGAGTATTTTCATGCGCGATGAAGCGCTGTGTATTGCAATGCAGTTCCCAGCAAAAAGAACCCCCAGGCGCTGCCACTACCTGTTAGTCCTCGATGGGCTCTGGGCTAACTGACCTTTTAAGCACAGCCTCCCCAGAGCAGCTAGACCTCTAAGTCCGGTCCGGCCCGCTCCAAGATGGCGCCTCGCCCTCCACACAAACGGCACAGGCAGCCGCGGTGGAAACGGGGCGAGGTACAGATGGAAAAAAGCAATTACACCTCAAAACACTTCAGTGCAGTACGCAAAATAATGTGTGACAGTTTAAAATGTATTAAAAATATTTCTACAACGCCGACATCTAAATCATGCCCCACGCTGTTAGAGCTTCCTGTGAAGAGTATTATCATGCGCGATGAAGCGCTGTGTATTGCAATGCAGTTCCCAGCAAAAAGAACCCCCAGGCGCTGCCACTACCTGTTAGTCCTCAGGTATCAGGGGAGCGTCCAGCACACTCAGCTTAGGGACCGGGAGTGAGGGAAACCTGGTGCTCAGTGAATAACCAAATATCGGTAGTGACGTAGTGCTCGTGAGGTAGGGGTACAGGGGGTCGACTTGGCGGTATTTACGCAGTGGTCTAACCACTCCAACCCACCCACCCCGCAACTTTGCCCCGTACCTTTGTAAGCCACGCTCCTCCCGCGGGAGCGTGGCGGGGCGCTTCGCAGAAACGTTGGCCTCCTGGCGTGCTGGCTTCAGCTGGGCTGCTCGTGATCTGCTCCGTACTCGGTCTCCACTCCACACCGCTCTCGTCCTCCGGGGAAAGGTCTTTCGGCGTCTTCTGGGTTCTTCCTTCTTTTGACGCCACGACGTTCAAGAGGGGCGGAGTCTCGCCATCGAGGCAGTCAGGCTTAAAGGCGCACTGTCCAGTTTCTACCTCGCATCCCTAAGGGTACACAGAGTCAGGGATAGACCACTCCTCTGCAGGAAGGTACGACGGCTGCTGGAGGGGGAGAGAAAAGGGCGAGAGAGGAACAGCTGACCACCAGTCACGGTACACGGGCTCCTCATCCTTAGCCTCACAGGGGTGACCCATCGCCCTGTCACACAAGTTAAAAAGGTCCCACAGTAAGGGGGCAACTTGATTGCAAAAAGTTTTATAAAAGGCCACCGAGTACCCATCCGGGCCCGGCGATTTACCTAGCCAAAGGCGAGAGATAGCCGCTATAACTTCTTCTGTCCCGATGTCTCTGTCTAAGTGGGTGGCTTGTGCGGGGTTAAGAGCTGGTATCTGCGCAGATTCTAGATATTTGAAGCTGCGGAGTGTGTCAAGGGAGCCGCCCGAATGAAGTTTGGCATAGAATTCCCGAAAAGCTTCCGCAATTTCTATATCATTCGAAGTGGGGTCACCCACAGGAGGACGGATGGCTTGCACCCCTTGTCGTTGTCTCGCCTCTCGCAGTTTATGGGCCAGGAGATAGCCACATCTATCCCCACCGGTGTAGTAGGAGTGGCGAAGGCGGAGGGCCACATATTCAGCTTTATCCTAATCCAACGCCGCCCCAGTACGTTGATGCATCTGCTCTAATTCAGCGACCCTCTGGGTGAGCTCAACTCTTTTCTGACAACGTTCTTTGTTAATGGCCGTGGAAATAGCTATGAATTCCCCCCGTAAAACTGCCTTGAGGGCAGTCCATTGCGTCGCCAGTGAGGCATCCGAGTTAGCGTTAAGGGCTAGGTAATTCGAAATGGCTGATTTAATCTGTTCAACTATAGAGGTCTGGTGTAACAAGGAATTGCGAAGGCACCAGTGTCGCAGGGGCAGCTGCGTGTGTGGGAGCAAGAAGAAGGCCATGACGGAGAGAGGTCAGAGAGGGACGCAGTGAGGATGTCCGTGTCAGTGGCTAGCGCCTGCAGTGGAATGGAGCAGAGGAAGTAGTCTAGCCTAGCATAGGTTTTATGGGCGCCTGAGTAATAGGTGTACACTCGGCTGCGGGGGTGGAAATAACGCCATAAATCAACTAGGCCTAATTTGTGTATGCGGGCTAGTCTCAACTGTGAAATAGCCCCCACCTGGCTAGTGAGCTGACAGGAGCGGTCGGCAAGATTATCAAAGACAAGATTCAAATCCCCCCCAGCAGTAAATGTCGTTCTGAGTTAGCTGTCGCCTCAGTGAGTGCACTATGGAGGAATGTATCCTGACCCTCATTGGGGGCATACACCGAACCCATTATAAGGGACACCCCAGCTACTAGGAATTGGTATGTGAGCAAGCGGCCCCTGATCTTGGCGTCTTTCTGAAGTACCTTGCCCCGGAAGGAGCGTGAAACAAGAATTGCCACCCCCGCCGACTTAGTAGGGTTGGAGGAGAAGAACTGCGGGAGGAAGGCTCGGGATTTCATCCTGTGGTAGTCTTTGTGTAGCAGGTGTGTTTCCTGTAAGAGACAGATATCGGCGGGGGAGTGCTCCAAGGGTCAGGATCTTAAGCCGTCTATCTGACATCCAGTGCGTGAGAAAAATGTAAGCTGTAGTAGGCGCCATGCGGACAGGCTACGCGCGTGACATTGAGAGGCGAGGATCTTGTCAGGACGTCCGATGATCTGCACTGGTGAGAGGAAGGGAAGTGTGGACAGGGGGAACCCCGGGTAAAAGTGAAGAGGAGGAAAAAGGAAAAAAGAAAAAGAACCCCAGGGCCCTCGAGAGAAGGAGTCTCCGGAACTAGCTCCCAACGGGGAACAGTTCGAACAAGTCTAAGTGGCAAAAATAGTTTGCCGCCCCAGGACGACTGGTTAGTCAACCAAATGGAGGCCATCTCGTGACCAAGAGGGAGGACTGCTCCCCCCGCCGTCTTCCGCAACCAACAAGAAGGCAAGCAGAAAGTCAGGTGCTTCAAGGGAGGTCACTTGGTGGTTGAATCTTCTCCGGAAAGGGCTTTGGTGGCCGCAGTGATAGCTGCTTGTTGACCTTTGGCAATCTCCGATTTGGGCGGCCACCTAGGGCTCCGTCACCTGCCCTGCCTTTGCCATCCCGACAGTGACGCTTCGGGTCTGGAGGCGGTGCTGTGAGTGTCATCATCCTCAGTAGTTTCCGCAAGCCCCAGCAGGCAACAGGCCTCCAGGAAGGCGCGGATCTGGTGGAGCCACCCATTAGGTCAAAAAATGAGGCAAAAGGGATGTCCCCAGGAGTATGAGATCCCTTGTTGCCGAAGGTGTTCAGTCACTGGGCGAAACTGGTGGCGTCTTTGCAGTGTGATCAGAGCCAGGTCCTGGAACAATAGTGGAGAGTGGCCTTGGAATGAGATAAGGTGTAGGGATCTAGCTTTTGCAAGTATGGCCTCTTTAGTCTTAAAGTCCTGAACGCACACCAGAATGTCTGCTGGCGGCGCATTTGTGGCTCGGGCAGCCCCACTCTATGGGCCCTGTCTAGGACAACCTCGGAATCGTGCTCGTCCCCCAGGATGTGTCGAAAGAGGCCCTGGGTGAAAGCGAAGAGGTCTCGTGTGTCATCTGAGGATTTGACCCCGCGGATCCGGATGTTGTGCCTTCAAGATTGGTTCTCTAGGTCCTCCATCTGGGTTTGAATATCAACATTTTGATCTTGGAGTCGGATAACCTCTTGTTGGAGTATGGTTAAGTCCGATACCGTGGCATCGCTCCTCTCCTCGAGGAGGGCAACCTGTTCTCCCATGCTGTCCACGTCGCGGCGAATCTCCTTGATCTCCGCGGCAAATTCAGTCTTGATGGATTGGATGTGCTCCCTAAGGGTGAGGAACAGTGACTCAAGGCAGGCTTTCGTGATTGGTTCATCTCCGGTGGTCGTTGGGCTTTTCGCCGACTCTGCCTCATGAGTCGCGGTTGTCGTATTATGTATGGATTGCGAGAGACCAAAGATGTCTTTAAGGGGTTTCACTTTGTTGGTTCTGGCTTTGGACATCCTTTCAATCTCCAGCCAGTGAACGCTGGTGTGGGCCAAGGGTCAAGGAGGGTACCTCTAGTGAGATGGCCGGCTCCCCCGTTCGGAAAAATTCTCCTCACCGTCTTCCTGAAGTGTTAGTGGCCCTTTATTGTCCGTCCAGAGGAGTGCACCCATCCAGCAGGGACCGCTTTAACTGCGGCTGCCTCAGGTCAATGGTCCCCCGGGATTAAGCTCTTGCTGCGTCACGTCTGGTGTGGAGTAGATGTGGTGAACATTGTGTCCATTTGTCCCTGGATCTCAGCGGCAGCTCTAGAGGCCGGGGCCAGAGTTCAGTCCTGCTGTGTATGGCCCTCCGCTCAGGCCCCTGCCACGCTCTACAGATGGGGTTGGTGCGATTGGGCTAGAATAGCCACTGGCTTCAGGAAACTACATGGGGCCCCACGCAGGCAGATGCTGGGTGCATGCAGTAACGTCAATGGGTGGCCTAAGGGACAGCCAGTCCCCCTTCAAATCCTCCCGGCAGGACCCGGCAACCGCAGCAGGCCAAGGCCTTTCATTGTCTGGTTGCTACTTCCCCTAGGCCGGGCACCGGGCACTTCGTGGCAGCTGTGGTGTCTTCACAGATCTATCCCTGGTCCGCACTGGTCTCCCTTGAGTCGGGGCTCACTCTCTACCCCACCAATGCGGGCAATTCAGCCTGGACCCGGGCCCCTCAGTGTTTCAAGCAGTGCCCGCTCCATGGCCTCGTGGGTGGCTGGGGTGGTTGGCCGCTATGCAGGCAGGGCGATTGCAATCATGGACGGAGGGGAGGGGGCCCCCGGGTGCCGGGATGCAGCGCTGTTAGTGGCTCGAATTTCCTCGGACCCCCCCCCCCCCGAGTCCGCCGGCTCACGTAGATTTTTGCAGATGCACTCGCATCTGCACAGGGCTTGACTTTACCCCAGACTGGGGATTGATGCGGCCTAGAGCTTCAGGTAGGTCCGGGCCTCATCCGCGTAGTGTGTGTGGCGCTGGGCACGGATTCCCTCCACCTCTTCCGCTGCTACAATGGAGACTTGGGGCTCTGCCAGCACCGGGAAGTCTCTCCGCCCCCGGCGGGGATCGTGGCCACGTGGTTAGCTCTTACCGCAGTCTCTCTGATCAGCGCCTCCGCGGAGGGGTCCGGGCGATCCTCCCTGTGCCGCCGGCTGGGTCGCGGCTCCACCGTCAGGTCAGAGGACCGATGGGTCGATGGAGGGGCGCCGGGAGAAAAGAAGCTGGCCTCGGTGGTTTGAGCCTGAACCGCCGCATTGTCGGGGCCTTTCCGGCGTGGGACGGCCGGGTCTGTCCCCCAGCAGCGCTGATCCCTACTCCTCGGTCACGTCTGTGCGTTCATCCCCCGGCTCAAACCGGGTCCGGTGTGTACCGTCAGAGTCTGTGGAGTCCGCTCACGCTGTTCGGGCCCCCGGGGAGCAGTGCTGTACTGCTACGGGCAAACGACGGGCAGGAGCCAGCAAATAAGCGCCCTACCTCACCGCCATCTTGGCCACGCCCCCCGGCCTGCTGATTTTAAATGAAATTATGTATGTGCAATCTTTTATGGCTCTTTCAAGAGTCGAATAAAGTAGTTTCTGACTCTAAACCTTTCAGAGTCTTTTCAGCACCAGTCTCATATTTGGTAGACCCAAATGTCATCAACTTTCAGCATATTTGAAAGTGAAGGCGGTAGACCAAGTGTTGCGAGAGGGTGAGTGAGTAAGAGTCAGTCAGTAGGTGGCTGGGGGTTTAATAGTAGTGTAGGTGAGTATCTAAGTGACTTAGCTACAAAAGGTGTAATCAGTTGATGATTGAATGGGAGATTTAGTGCTTGTGCAGGTGAATGAATGGGTAAATTTGAAAGTTAATGATCAATAACATGCATCCTAGAGTGTTCCTTTTTTATGATGTTGTCATCTGGGTTTGTGAGATCTACTGTGACATCATCCACTGGATGGCCGCTTTAAAGTTCTACGTCATCTGTAATTTCAAGTGTGGGACCTTGAGCAGAGACCTGGTTGAGCAGATAAGTGTGTGTAACTACCCTTAACATGTCATTAAGGTATTGTTTTTTTTGTTGCCAAGGTAATCTCATATTGTATGCTTCCCATAATTCACAACCTAACATAATGCACATCAATTATTTCCTGTGATTCACAAATGTATGCTATTCTCAGGATTCATGGATTTCAGACAATATAAATACAAAAAAGTAAACAAGCATTTACAATGCAATAGGTCTCGCAGCATTAGAGTTTGAGTTACTGGCATTGTAAATGACAATGCTTTGCATAAATTTTTTTTTTATTTGCAATTGGTATATAAGAATTGTTTGTGAGAGAAGATAGAGTATGTGATGAAGGGAGGAAACAGGGAGAGGAGAGATCGAGCCCGCCACGGACAGAGGAAGAGTATGGGGGGACAGAGCATAGAATGAAAGGAGGGTCAGGGAGATGAGAGACCGAGCCCACGGCGGAAAAAAGCATATTGCGGTTCTCTTCAAGCTTCTCTTTGCCGGTGTGACCCCAGTGCGCTATCCCCCCCACCGAAGCAGACCTAATAAAACAAGGCTAAGTAAGCTTGCTTTGCTCAGTCTCAGTTGTGACGCACATTGGCGGTTAACAGACTAGATTTTAGACCGTTCATGATGAGGAGTCATGTCGCCTTCCACGCCACGTATTTAGAAATATATGTTGCATTACATTTTCTAAATGCCAGATCCACTGGGGGCCGGTTTGAAAATGAGAAACTCTGAATTTTTTAAAAATAATGTTATCCCTGGACTTAATAAATCATAACATGTAAAATTAAACCTAAAGGTTTGCACACGTTGCACCCGCACAATGTGAAAGAAATAGTCAGAAGACAGAGACGGCAAGTTCGAATCCACATCAATCAGTAATACAGTACTCACGCACTGCGCGACATTCTACACACCCCTAACTGTAAATTACTTTATTTTCGTGACTTAGAATGAAAGGACTGAGTTCACAATCTTCTATTTGAAATTGGCTGCAATGTTAAATAAGCAGGGGGGAGGAGGAGGCAGCCGCAGCCCGAAGAGAGGGAGCCAGCGGCAGTACCAGGTGAGCCCGAGAGAGTACGGAGAGTGTCTGTTAAAGTTAAAGGTTCTGAGCCAGGGAAACGCTCATTGACATTAAAAACAACTATTTAAAAATGCCAATTGTCTCGGCAGGGAGTGTGGAGTAACATCTTGAGCTGAAAATTTTCGAACTGAGTTCGAGTGTCGGCGTTGTCTCTCCCATGGTGAAACATCAAAGCGGGCGTGACCATTCTAAAAGCACACACGCTACCTCCTCGGAAGTAATAAATAAAATGAAACATGAAACACGGTGCCTGTCAATGAAGCTGTGCTGATAAAACAAAATAAAGTTTATTTACACACTAGTTGGAAAATGGAAGCGCGAGCACCGTGCAGATACACAAGCTGAGGGGTAGGGTATCCCTTCCTACCCCTCCGCTTATTGTAAATGGATTCCTCTGCACTTGTATGGGCGGACAGGCATGACTTTTTTTTTTACATTTCTGGACGGAGCATGCGCGAAGTTGTTAACGTAACCAATTGTATCGTTGGTGCTGGAAGTACAGCTTTGTCCGTACGATCTCATGTCGGTGATACTGTCCTGTAGCCATGCTGGTGAAAATACACGTTGTCTACCGGTAAGACGGCGCAGCTGTGGGTGGAACTGCAGCAGGGTGTGGTGTGAAATGCAGCAAGATGGGGTGGGCGCGTGCGTGTGGGCGGGGGGCCGGGGATTGACTGTGTGTGTGCGCTCGTGTGGCGGAGGCGCCGGCGGGGCCCCGGCGGGGGGGGGCTGGGGAGGTGTGGTGTGGTGTGGTGTGGTGTGTGTGTATGTGTGTATGTGTGTATGTGTGCACTCGTGTGTGTGTGTCTCTGTGTGCGTGCGTGATCCATGGTGACTGAAGAGCCTGCCGGAATCGGAGCGCGTGACCTGATCCGATTCTGGCAGGCTGCGTGCGTGCGTGTGCCAGTCTGTTGTCCCAAACCTCGTTAGTCCTTGAAAGCCAGAATGATTACAATAGGACTCCACTGCGACAATCGCTTTCGCGATTGCGTCGCAGTGCGAGCCCTAATAAAATATGAAAAATACATACCAGGTTATGTACATCCAATGTGTCCCACTTAAACTCCCATTTAGAGGATAGACACACAAATATATGTTTATGTTCATGAAGTTAATAATGCACTGTTACCCGCACAGTGGTATCCTGGAGTACACCAAATCTAACCTGAATCCAGTGACATAGTGAGTGGTTATGCTGGAAATCAGGCACAGATCTAGGTTTCATGGACACCACTGGTTTATATTATGGTCTAATTATGCCACCTTGGGGTGCTTGTGGGAGTTATAAACCACTCAGGTTATGGAGGAGTGGGGGAATCATCCACCTGAGTTCCTCAGCAGAAACCTGATGTGGCTGCCGCTTCAAACAAGCATTTGCAATGCAATTGTCTCTCCTTTGGGACCTTATATGAATTTAGTTATGCAGCACCTTAGCCTAGGTACTGAAACATCTACTGTTCTTTAACATGGAGGAAAAGTAAGCATCAAACTGCTTGACATGCCAGGTATTGGAACACATGGAGAGAAATATTGCCTTTCAGCAAGAAATGGTATAGTCCAAAGCTGTTTTTAATATAAAATCAGGGCCTTCGGTGGTCATATCACTGAAAATACAAGATTTGTTAAAAATATTGTTGTCTACAGGTGCTCGTGGAAGACAATGTCTATAGACTGGAATCTAGAAAATGCTAAAGTGATGCTGGTATTTTACTGACCTCTGCTGGTCGTTTTCTATCAAGAAAGTTAAATAGAGGCAGTATCCAGAAAAATTTTAAAAAGAAAGTCCCTCAGCAGAAAGCTATTCTGGTATTTTGCTGACCTCTACTGGTCGTTTTCTATCAAGACAGTTAAATAGACGCAGTTGAACAAGCAGAGAGCAATTCTGGAATTTTACTGACCTCTACTAGTCGTTTTCTACCAGACAGTTAAACAGAGGCAGTTGTACAGAAAAGAAAGTGCCTCAGCGGAAGCGGACAAGTCCTAGGGCTGATCTAGAGAGCCCACAAAGTACTTACACATATAAGTATATACTAAAGTACATGCAAGAGGTCTCAAATGCTCGATCTACAAATACTTGTGAGCAACACGTATATTTTTTCAGCTGCCCGCTGCAGATGAGCTTGGTGTATATTGTAATTTGTGCCTGCTGCTTACTGGCCATGGTTCTGTTCAGGTTTGGGAAGTTATAAAATCTGATCCCTCCTGAGAGGCAGAAAAAGTGTTGTATGCTTTTTCTGATGCAGTTATTTTCTGGCATGAGTGTTGTTTGTGTCAGCGCCAGCACATGCAACACCTACCTCCGCACACACACCCTTTTGTGAGGTTTGCGTATGTAACCATACTGGGGGCTACTGGTGTTATTTTTTTTTATAAATAGCTCTGATAGTAGCTTGGCTAGTCATAACGCTCGAGAGTGGAAGATAAAAGAAACAGTAGTCTAAGCAAATCATAAAGCAAGCTCTGCCTCAACAAATGCCATTGGCTGCCATGTGCTGAGCTGTAGCGCCTGTGAAAGGAGCTGGTGTTAAGATGATGTGGGTTAAAGTCTTCCACGCAGTGGGTGAGCCTTGGAGTGTGCCCCATGCTCATCTCAGGGCCTACTTAAAGGGGAATCCAGAGTGTCTGGAACGCTCGTGGACCGCTGTTAAAAAATGCCTAAAGAGGATGGAGGACTGCCCCAAAGTCATCCGTGCAGGAACGGCCTCAGTGCCACACGCACAGTATAGTAAAATTTCCCTTGTACCATGAGTGAAGATAGCCACTTCCTCAACCAGCAAGGACAGGCAAGGGGGGTATAGGCAAGCAAGAACGGGGTAGGGGTGGGCGTGGTGCGATAATAAGGCGGGTGTTGCAGAGTGTCGACAGCCCTCCGGGGCCACGCTGACCACTGTTAAAAAATGCCGGTGTCGGGCATGCAGTTTGCCTGCCAAACAAGCTGCGCCATAGACTAAAAAAAGAAGCAGAGAAGGGTGGAAAGCAAAATGTAAACAAAATAATGCTCCAAAACAACAGATAAAGAATGCAGGAGGAAGGAAACTGTGCTTGGCAAGCGCTCTTCAGCCTTTATTGGAAGTGAGATATTAGCTGCATGAACGAGTAAGGAGGCATCAAAGAAGGGTGACAGAGGAGTGAACCTGCAACAGGCTAGAATAAAGTTGTTTTATTAAATAGAGCAGGCCTTGCAGACAGCGCAGGTGCCGCCTAGGCTCAACCAAAACATGAGAAAGACAGATTAATAAACATGATAAACAAAACCTGTAACTTGGTAAATCACTAACAACCCCCTACCTCTGGGCAATATTTAAACCTTTGAGCAAGAAATGACTTACTTGATTTAAAAGCTTTAACATTTTGAAAAAGCTCCTATGAAATTGAATTTTACTGGTCTTTTTTAGTCACTGTTAGGACCAGACACCCCTGCGCTCACCCACCTGCACAACACAACAGTCTTAACATAGGCAGAAGCTAAAGATTTTCCAGGACAGGCTGAAGGGTCTGACGGACCAATCAGTGGAGGCCAGAGAATCAGACCAGAGAAGTATGTCAAGGCTAGATCTGCACAATAGATCAGTCTGAGGATGCAAAGTGGGTTTTGAGCAACTTAAGAAACAGCAGCTGTAAGAACATGTGAGATAGGTGTATGGTTTTATGATGCTGCTAAGCTGCCTTAAATTGAGCACCACTTGGATCCTACAATGTTTGTTTTGTTATCCCCTCTTCTTTTTTAGGTCTCGGCCGAGACCTATTGCAGTCAAGTTCGCTCTCAAGGGAGGACAGAGCGGTGCACGAGCCTACCAGGGTCTGTGGACGCACACACACACAGGCAGGCAGGCAGGCACACATAGACAGACAGACAGACGCACGCACGCATGCACGCACACACACACATTCCCTCTCTTTCCACTCTCTCTCTGCCGCCCCCCCTTTACCCCCACTCACCGGGCTCCTTTCCCTCCGCAGCAGGGTCAGTCACGGCAGCAGGCAGACTCGGTGTCTTCTCCGGCGATCTTCAGCTGATGTGCACGCCCACGCTGCGTCTCGTGCGCGCCCACCACGCTGTGTCGCGCCCGTTGATGCTCAGCTTGTGATTACTACTCCTTCTAACCCGGATTTTAAATGACTATTTCTTGGTTCTCTAACTCCACTCTGTTGATTCATAACAAACTGATATTCAGCACATTTCACAGTCTCGCTTTTGCTTCTCATAAATACAATAAGATTATTTTAAGCAAATGTCTACCCTTCATTTGGTCCTGTCCCTTTTATGCTTCGGACTATAGAGTTTTAGAAAGTGTGGTGGAAGATTCCATGATATCGGCGGCGCCAACAGTGCGGAACCTGGGTGTCATAGACATAGAAAAAGACTGCCCACGTGCCAACCTGTGTGCTGAGTGCAGAGTGTGAGTGCAGAGTGTAAGTGCAAGTGAGTGTGCAGAGTAGTGAGTAGTGAGTGCAGAGTAGTGAGTGCAGAGTAGTGAGTGCAGAGTAGTGAGTGCAGAGTAGTGAGTGCAGAGTAGTGAGTAGTGAGTGCAGAGTAGTGAGTAGTGAGTGCAGAGTAGTGAGTGCAGAGTAGTGAGTGCAGAGTGCAGAGTAGTGAGTGCAGAGTGCAGAGTAGTGAGTAGTGAGTGCAGAGTAGTGAGTGCAGAGTAGTGAGTGCAGAGTGCAGAGTAGTGAGTGCAGAGTAGTGAGTGCAGAAAAGTGAGTAGTGAGTGCAGAGTAGTGAGTAGTGAGTGCAGAAAAGTGAGTAGTGAGTGCAGAGTAGTGAGTAGTGAGTGCAGAGTAGTGAGTGCAGAGTAGTGAGTGCAGAGTAGTGAGTAGTGAGTGCAGAGTAGTGAGTAGTGAGTGCAGAGTAGTGAGTGCAGAGTAGTGAGTGCAGAGTAGTGAGTGCAGAGTAGTGAGTAGTGAGTAGTGAGTGCAGAGTAGTGAGTGCAGAGTAGTGAGTGCAGAGTAGTGAGTGCAGAGTAGTGAGTAGTGAGTGCAGAGTAGTGAGTGGTGAGTGCAGAGTAGTGAGTAGTGAGTGCAGAGTAGTGAGTAGTGAGTGCAGAGTAGTGAGCAGTGAGTGCAGAGTAGTGAGTGCAGAGTAGTGAGTGCAGAGTAGTGAGTGCAGAGAGTAGTGAGTGCAGAGTAGTGAGTGGTGAGTGCAGAGTAGTGAGTGGTGAGTGCAGAGTAGTGAGTATTGAGTGCAGAGTAGTGAGTGCAGACTAGTGAGTAGTGAGTGCAGAGTAGTGAGTGCAGAGTATTGAGTGCAGAGTAGTGAGTAGTGAGTGCAGAGTAGTGAGTGCAGAGTAGTGAGTGCAGAGTAGTGAGTGCAGAGTAGTGAGTGCAGAGTAGGGAGTAGTGAGTGCAGAGTAGTGAGTAGTGAGTGCAGAGTAGTGAGTTGTGAGTGCAGAGTAGTGAGTAGTGAGTGCAGAGTAGTGAGTGCAGAGTAGTGAGTGCAGAGTAGTGAGTAGTGAGTGCAGAGTAGTGAGTAGTGAGTGCAGAGTAGTGAGTTTTGAGTGCAGAGTAGTGAGTAGTGAGTGCAGAGTAGTGAGTAGTGAGTGCAGCGTAGTGAGTGCAGAGTAGTGAGTGCAGAGTGGAGAGTGCAGAGTAGTGAGTAGTGAGTAGTGAGTGCAGAGTAGTGAGTAGTGAGTGCAGAGAAGTGAGTAGTGAGTGCAGAGTAGTGAGTAGTGAGTAGTGAGCAGTGAGCAGTGAGTGCAGAGTAGTGAGTAGTGAGTGCAGAGTAGTGAGTGCAGAGTAGTGAGTGCAGAGTAGTGAGTGCAGAGTAGTAAGCAGTGATTAGTGAGTGCAGAGTAGTGAGTAGTGAGTGCAGAGTAGTGAGTAGTGAGTAGTGAGTGCAGAGTAGTGAGTAGTGAGTGCAGAGTAGTGAGTAGTGAGTGCAGAGTAGTGAGTGGTGAGTGCAGAGTAGTGAGTAGTGAGCAGTGAGTGCAGAGTAGTGAGCAGTGAGTGCAGAGTAGTGAGCAGTGAGTGCAGAGCAGTGAGTGCAGTGTAATGAGTGCAGAGTAGTGAGTGCAGAGTAGTGAGTGCAGAGTAGTGAGTGCAGAGTAGTGAGTGCAGAGTAGTGAGTAGTGAGTGCAGAGTAGTGAGTGCAGAGTAGTGAGTGCACATTAGTGAGTAGTGAGTGCAGAGTAGGGAGTAGTGAGTGCAGAGTAGTGAGTAGTGAGTAGTGAGTGCAGAGTAGTGAGCAGTGAGTACTGAGTGCAGAGTAGTGAGTAGTGAGTGCAGAGTAGTGAGTAGTGAGTGCAGAGTAGTGAGTAGTGAGTAGTGAGTGCAGAGTAGTGAGTAGTGAGTGCAGAGTAGTGAGTGCAGAGTAGTGAGTAGTGAGTGCAGCGTAGTGAGTAGTGAGTAGTGAGTGCAGAGTAGTGAGTGCAGAGTAGTGAGTGCAGAGTAGTGAGTAGTGAGTGCAGAGTAGTGAGTAGTGAGTGGTGAGTAGTGAGTGCAGAGTAGTGAGTAGTGAGTGCAGAGTAGTGAGTGCAGAGTAGTGAGTAGTGAGTGCAGAGTAGTGAGTAGTGAGTGCAGAGTAGTGAGTGCAGAGTAGTGAGTAGTGAGTGCAGAGTAGTGAGTGCAGAGTAGTGAGTGCAGAGTAGTGAGTAGTGAGTGCAGAGTAGTGAGTGCATAGTAGTGAGTAGTGAGTGCAGAGTAGTGAGTAGTGAGTGCAGAGTAGTGAGTAGTGAGTGCAGAGTAGTGAGTAGTGAGTGCAGAGTAGTGAGTAGTGAATGCAGAGTAGTGAGTGCAGAGTAGTGAGTAGTGAGTGCAGAGTAGTGAGTAGTGAGTGCAGAGTAGTGAGCAGTGAGTAGTGAGTGCAGAGTAGTGAGTGCAGAGTAGTGAGTGCAGAGTAGTGAGTAGTGAGTAGTGAGTGTAGAGTAGTGAGTAGTGAGTGCAGAGTAGTGAGTAGTGAGGGCAGAGAAGTGAGTAGTGAGTAGTGAGTGCAGAGTAGTGAGTAGTGAGTGCAGAGTAGTGAGTAGTGAGTGCAGAGTAGTGAGTGCAGAGTAGTGAGTGCAGAGTAGTGAGTGCAGAGTAGTGAGTAGTGAGTGCAGAGTAGTGAGTAGTGAGTGCAGAGTAGTGAGTGCAGAGTAGTGAGTAGTGAGTGCAGAGTAGTGAGTGCAGAGTAGTGAGTAGTGAGTAGTGAGTAGTGAGTGCAGAGTAGTGAGTGCAGAGTAGTGAGTAGTGAGTGCAGAGTAGTGAGTACAGAGTGCAGAGTAGTGAGTGCAGAGTAGTGAGTGCAGAGTAGTGAGTGCAGAGTAGTGAGTAGTGAGTGCAGAGTAGTGAGTGCAGAGTAGTGAGTGCACAGTAGTGAGTGCACAGTAGTGAGTAGTGAGTAGAGTAGTGAGCAGTGAGTAGTGAGTGCAGAGTAGTGAGTAGTGAGAGCAGAGTGCAGAGTAGTGAGTAGTGGTAGTGAGTGCAGAGTAGTGAGTGCAGAGTGAGTGCAGAGTAGTGAGTAGTGAGTGCAGAGTAGTGAGTGCAGAGTAGTGAGTGCAGAGTAGTGAGTGCAGAGTAGTGAGTAGTGAGTGCAGAGTAGTGAGTAGTGAGTGCAGAGTAGTGAGTGCAGAGTAGTGAGTGCAGAGTAGTGAGTAGTGAATGCACAGTAGTGAGTAGTGAGTAGTGAGTGCAGAGTAGTGAGCAGTGAGTAGTGAGTGCAGAGTAGTGAGTAGTGAGTGCAGAGTAGTGAGTGCAGAGTAGTGAGTGCAGAGTAGTGAGTAGTGAGAGCAGAGTGCAGAGTAGTGAGTAGTGGTAGTGAGTGCAGAGTGAGTGCAGAGTAGTGAGTAGTGAGTGCAGAGTAGTGAGTAGTGAGTGCAGAGTAGTGAGTAGTGAGTGCAGAGTAGTGTGTGCAGAGTAGTGAGTGCAGAGTAGTGAGTAGTGAGTGCAGAGTAGTGAGTGCAGAGTAGTGAATAGTGAGTGCACAGTAGTGAGTAGTGAGTAGTGAGTGGAGAGTAGTGAGAAGTGAGTGCAGAGTAGTGAGTAGTGAGTGCAGAGTAGTCAGTGCAGAGTAGTGAGTGCAGAGTAGTGAGTGCAGAGTAGTGAGTAGTGAGTGCAGAGTAGTGAGTAGTGAGTGCAGAGTAGTGAGTGCAGAGTAGTGAGTGCAGAGTAGTGAGTAGTGAATGCACAGTAGTGAGTAGTGAGTAGTGAGTGCAGAGTAGTGAGCAGTGAGTAGTGAGTGCAGAGTAGTGAGTAGTGAGTGCAGAGTAGTGAGTGCAGAGTAGTGAGTAGTGAGTGCAGAGTAGTGAGTAGTGAGTGCAGAGTAGTGAGCAGTGAGTAGTGAGTGCAGAGTAGTGAGTGCAGAGTAGTGAGTAGTGAGTAGTGAGTGCAGAGTAGTGAGTAGTGAGTGCAGAGTAGTGAGTGCAGAGTAGTGAGTAGTGAGTGCAGAGTAGTGAGTACAGAGTGCAGAGTAGTGAGTGCAGAGTAGTGAGTGCAGAGTAGTGAGTAGTGAGTGCAGAGTAGTGAGTAGTGAGTAGTGAGTGCAGAGTAGTGAGTGCAGAGTAGTGAGTGCAGAGTAGTGAGTAGTGTGGTGCAGAGTAGTGAGTGCATAGTAGTGAGTAGTGAGTGCAGAGTAGTGAGTAGTGAGTGCAGAGTAGTGAGTAGTGAGTGCAGAGTAGTGAGTAGTGAGTGCAGAGTAGTGAGTAGTGAATGCAGAGTAGTGAGTGCAGAGTAGTGAGTAGTGAGTGCAGAGTAGTGAGTAGTGAGTGCAGAGTAGTGAGCAGTGAGTAGTGAGTGCAGAGTAGTGAGTGCAGAGTAGTGAGTAGTGAGTAGTGAGTGCAGAGTAGTGAGTAGTGAGTGCAGAGTAGTGAGTAGTGAGGGCAGAGAAGTGAGTAGTGAGTAGTGAGTGCAGAGTAGTGAGTAGTGAGTGCAGAGTAGTGAGTAGTGAGTAGTGAGTGCAAAGTAGTGAGTGCAGAGTAGTGAGTGCAGAGTAGTGAGTGCAGAGTAGTGAGTAGTGAGTGCAGAGTAGTGAGTAGTGAGTGCAGAGTAGTGAGTGCAGAGTAGTGAGTAGTGAGTGCAGAGTAGTGAGTAGTGAGTGCAGAGTAGTGAGTAGTGAGTAGTGAGTGCAGAGTAGTGAGTGCAGAGTAGTGAGTAGTGAGTGCAGAGTAGTGAGTACAGAGTGCAGAGTAGTGAGTGCAGAGTAGTGAGTGCAGAGTAGTGAGTGCAGAGTAGTGAGTAGTGAGTGCAGAGTAGTGAGTAGTGAGTGCAGAGTAGTGAGTGCAGAGTAGTGAGTGCAGAGTAGTGAGTGCAGAGTAGTGAGTGCACAGTAGTGAGTAGTGAGTAGAGTAGTGAGCAGTGAGTAGTGAGTGCAGAGTAAGGAGTAGTGAGTGCAGAGTAGTGAGTAGTGAGTAGTGAGTGCAGAGTAGTGAGTGCAGAGTAGTGAGTGCAGAGTAGTGAGTAGTGAGAGCAGAGTGCAGAGTAGTGAGTAGTGGTAGTGAGTGCAGAGTAGTGAGTGCAGAGTGAGTGCAGAGTAGTGAGTAGTGAGTGCAGAGTAGTGAGTGCAGAGTAGTGAGTGCAGAGTAGTGAGTAGTGAATGCACAGTAGTGAGTAGGGAGTAGTGAGTGCAGAGTAGTGAGCAGTGAGTAGTGAGTGCAGAGTAGTGAGTAGTGAATGCACAGTAGTGAGTAGGGAGTAGTGAGTGCAGAGTAGTGAGCAGTGAGTGCAGAGTAGTGAGTAGTGAGTAGTGAGTGCAGAGTAGTGAGTGCAGAGTAGTGAGTGCAGAGTAGTGAGTAGTGAGAGCAGAGTGCAGAGTAGTGAGTAGTGGTAGTGAGTGCAGAGTAGTGAGTGCAGAGTGAGTGCAGAGTAGTGAGTAGTGAGTGCAGAGTAGTGAGTAGTGAGTGCAGAGTGGTGAGTAGTGAGTGCAGAGTAGTGTGTGCAGAGTAGTGAGTGCAGAGTAGTGAGTAGTGAGTGCAGAGTAGTGAGTAGTGAGTGCAGAGTAGTGAGTGCAGAGTAGTGAGTGCAGAGTAGTGAATAGTGAGTGCACAGTAGTGAGTAGTGAGTAGTGAGTGCAGAGTAGTGTGTGCAGAGTAGTGAGTGCAGAGTAGTGAGTAGTGAGTGCAGAGTAGTGAGTAGTGAGTGCAGAGTAGTGAGTAGTGAGTGCAGAGTAGTGAGTAGTGAGTGCAGAGTAGTGAGTGCGGAGTAGTGAGAAGTGAGTGCAGAGTAGTGAGTGCAGAGTAGTGAGTAGGGAGTAGTGAGTGCAGAGTAGTGAGTAGTGAGTGCAGAGTAGTGAGTAGTGAGTGCAGAGTAGTGAGTGCAGAGTAGTGAGTGCAGAGTAGTGAGTAGTGATTGCAGAGTAGTGAGTAGTGAGTAGTGAGTGCAGAGTAGTGATTGCAGAGTAGTGAGTAGTGAGTGCGGAGTAGTGATTGCAGAGTAGTGAGTGCAGAGTAGTGAGTAGTGAGTGCAGAGTAGTGAGTGCAGAGTAGTGAGTGCAGAGTAGTGAGTGCAGAGTAGTGAGTAGTGAGTAGTGAGTGCAGAGTAGTGAGTAGTGAGTGCAGAGTAGTCAGTAGTGAGTGCAGAGTAGTGAGTAGTGAGTGCAGAGTAGTGAGTAGTGAGTGCTGAGTAGTGAGTGCAGAGTAGTGAGTAGTGAGTGCAGAGTAGTGAGTAGTGAGTGCAGAGTAGTGAGTAGTGAGTAGTGAGTGCAGAGTAGTGAGTAGTGAGTGCAGAGTAGTGAGTAGTGGGTAGTGAGTGCAGAGTAGTGAGTGCAGAGTAGTGAGTGCAGAGTAGTGAGTGCAGAGTAGTGAGTGCAGAGTAGTGAGTGCAGGTGCAGAGTGAGTGTGCAGAGCAGTGAGTGCAGGTGCAGAGCAGTGAGTGCAGGTGCAGAGTGAGTGTGCAGAGCAGTGAGTGCAGGTGCAGAGCAGTGAGTGCAGGTGCAGAGCAGTGAGTGCAGGTGCAGAGCGGTGTGTGCTGTTGAGTGCAGAGTGCTGTTTATTGGCAATGTAAATGACAATGCCATTTATTTATGATTTAAAGAAAAAAAAAAGAAATGTCATGAGCAATGCCAATAGCTCTACCTTTAATGATGCCGAGACCATTGCATTGTAAATGCTTGTTATTGTTACTTCCCTCTTCTTGTAGAAAATTAGGTTGGTCCACCACGTTCCCTTAGCACGCTATGGACATTCTTGGTTTGAAGTATCTTTTTTGTTAACCCAGCAGCTTGCAGTCGTGTGGGGCCGTTCTTTATGACACTGAAACAGATTAGATGTCCTTGACTGAGTAAGGGCTTTACGAACTTCCATTGATCATAACGTCTCTCATCTGGAAAACCCTGAGAGCACTAGCTCCCTTTGGGTACTAAGTGATCACAGTAATTTTGATAATACATGAGGAGAACTATTTGTACACTGCCATCAATGAGTGATATACACTGCCAATTCCTGTGCTGCCTCTATGCAGCAGCAGCGAGTGATTCTAGGCCAAGTACCACAATCTAACCACTGCACTAACCAGTGCTTACATGCTTGTGTTCACTCCCTAAAACATGGGGAAATTGTCTTACACCTGATTGGCATTTTTAATTTACGTAAAATTCTCTTGTAAACCAGACCATAAACCCAAGGCCTGTAAATTGAATTCTACTGGTGATCAAGGAGCACCTATTGTGCCAGCCACTTAAGTAGCCCCTTAAACATGTCTCAGGCCTGCCATTGCAGACTGAATGCAATTTTAAACTGCCAATTTGACAATATAACCCCCATGCCAAGACGTTAACCCCCCTTTTACTGAAAGTACGTCACCCTATGGTAGGCTCTTGGTAGCCCATAGGGCAGGATGCATTGTAATTAAAAGGTTGGACATGTACTTTTAATTTTAACATGTCCTAGTAGTGATAAACTTCTAAATTTGTTTTTCACTACTGTGAAGCCTACCTCTCCCATTAGATAAAATTGGGTTGCCTTATTACATTTATTAAGTACTAACTTTTGATTGGTAACAGTTGAACATTTCATGTTTGGTATCTGAGAAATTGTAATTTAAAACCCTCCTACATGGTAAAGTCAGATTTAACTTACAGTTTAGAAAATGGCACTTTTAAAATGTATTTCCCTTCCCTAGCTATTTGGTGTCTGCGGCCTGTCCTTGGGTCTCATGATTGAGTGCAGTTGGCAGTTGGATGTAAGCAAAGGACTTGTTACCCCTGCATTGTTCATGCAGACATGCAGGAGCCAGGGCAGGGGAAACATGAAACTTAAAGCACTTAAAAGGGAAGTATCTACAAAAAGTCTCCTACTACAAAGAAGGCACCAGGTATAAAAATTGGCCCACTCTTCAGTTCACCTTCTGGGCCTGTGGAATCCTGCCTACTGCTGTGGCCTGCTGTGTACTCTGGAAAACTGCTTTGCTGCATCTAGAAGGGATTCCTTACTGCCTGAAGATTACATTGAACCCTCAGAAGCCTACCCTGCTCTTTGAGCCCTGTTCCACTTCTTGAACTCAGAACTACCAGAGTGACTCCAAGGTCTAATCAGGTGGCCTCCTGATCAGAGGCTCAGGTACAGAAAAGGCTTAAACCATCTTGAACTGCACACCGACCCAGCCTGAGGAAAGTGGTACCCCTCCAGTCCTAGACCCTTGATGGCGGTGTTAAAGGTAGCCAGATAGCCACAATCCCTAACTTTTGACTTATGGCTAAAGACTGAGAGGAGACTGGGACCAATCTACTCGTCTTTCTGCCCAAGGTGCATTACCAGACGGCCTGATTTCGAATCAGCTCCCTCTACACTCTTCTCCACAGTAGCAAACCCTGTTCAGCAGTCATTCCGCCAAATGGGTATTCGGCCTCGTGGATCTCTTGTCAGCTACAGTCTGCAGCTTTGTCCCGCTGGAGATTGTTTACTTCCAAAAAAGAGACTACAGATCTGATTTAGATTTTGGCAGATTTGTTACTCTATCACAATGGTGACGGATATCCCAAGCGCCTAAATATAAATCCAATTATAGCCTATGGGATTTATATTCCAGCGGATGGCAAATCTGTCACCATTGTGATGGGGGTTACCCATCCACGAAGATCTAAATCAGACCCTAAGTCTGAACATAGAAATCTTCACTGTGACTTCGTCCAGCGGCTGCACGATGATGATACCCCCTCCTTGGACACCGCCTGCAGACTTGCCCTGCTGAAATTTACCTTCTCAGAAAAGTTTTTGCTAAAATTTCTTCTAAGACAGAAGGTAAGCGCCGACGAGGTCCAATTCACTCTTTGTATCCTACTCGTGCTCCATTGCGGTCAGCCATATTTTTCGGCTTTGACCCGGTTCTGCATGACTAGATGTTCGCAGTTGGTGCTTTGATCTTTTAGGCACAAGTTTTTACCTTAAACTTGGAAAAATCATAACTCCAGTTCTACTTATTGAATTTTTGTCATTTTGGTGTAAACAAAATCACTAAAATGTACTCTATTGTTCTACATTTTTGTGAGTTTTTTCTCGTGTTGTGATTTCACTCTATTACTGTTTGTGTGCTGCGTACATTTTTTACACCTTGCTTCTAAATTAAGCCTAACTTCTTTACTCGAAGCCACCAGAGGGTTAAGCACAGGTTAATTTGGTGACTTTGTGTTTCACGCTGACAGGGATTGTGGCTGTTGCTTGAGCAGGGTTAACATCCCACTTAACCAACAACACAATCTTTCACATTAGTTATCAGTGGTGGGGTCCAGTACTTGTGTTCGTGCAGTGCCATACAGTGATTTGTGTAACACCAAAATCCTATATAAATTTTTTGACACCAGAGTTGACCTCTTTTTAAATTTCTCCTAATTTCCATTTGTTGTGTTCTCTGTTTTCAAAATGTAATTGTCCTCCCTTCCTTTTTTATCATTCCAGGAGATGGAGCTACTCAACTTCAACAACCTCACCAGGCTGAGCAGCAAAAGACAGAGGGCTGAAGGCAAGCAAGAAGGCTACCAACTTGGTTCTCCGGGTAGCCCTCATAGCATAAGAGGAAGTACAAAGGTGGCAGTCCACCCCAGAGAGGGATTATGAGAAGTAGGGAGCACACTTGGATGGTGATGAGGAGGCGGACACAAACCGTTATCCTGAGCAGTAGGGGGTGCATGACTCACCCCTAGAAGATATCCAGAATGGGGCAGAACCCAGTGTATCCGACCAGAATCCCTCCCCAGAGGAGCTGGAGGATAGGAAGGCAGAGAGGAAGCTCAAACTGCAGATGGCCAAGTTACAGCTGGAAGCAGATGATATAAAAGCTGAAGCTGAGAGCGCCATGGCCTGAGAGAGAATGGCCCATGAGCTCATTCTCAGGGAGCAAGACATCAGAGCGAGGCAGGAGGAGTTGAGCACTGTTGGTGGCAGTATTATGCCAGTGTACACTGTAGAAAAGAGGATCCACACCTCAAAGGATCTGGTGCCTAACTTTGTTGTGGAAAATGACATAGATAACTGGTCTGAGTCTTCAAGGTTGCCAAAGAGATCCACAGAGTCCTTAGGAAGATTGGGGGCCAGCCTCTGGAAGCACATTCCCAATGAAGGTACAAATGCCCTGTTAGCCCTAGGGAAAGGGAACAGGATGAAGTATCCCCTCATGAAGGAATCCCTGACCAAAGAGTGAGGGTTTACCCCAGAAAGATGTAGGCATAAGTTCAGGGACTACCAGAAGCTGCTCCGGCACACCTGGGTGGATGGTGTGGATAATTTTTGTAATGTACTGGATGGTTGGATGAAGGACAGTGAAGTGAGTGATTGAAAGGGATGGCTGCACAATGTAATTGCTGAAGAGCACATGTTCAATCTTTGTTTTATAGAGCTTCACCGACATCGTGTGTAAAGTAAGCTCTCTGACCCTAGGGATCTTGCTTAGGATGCGAACCTCTGGATTAGTATCAGGGTCCACAAGAAGGAATCGGGGGAAGGGGGAGATAAAAATAGAAGGGAGTTCTCTCAAGGACCTAAAATAAAAGGTTCTCAGAGGAAAGGGTCCCAGCCCCAATCTGACCGGAAAAGAGGATTTGTAAACAAGAACACTGAATGAATGAATGAATGTGCTTATAGAGTGTCCTGTCACTCGAAAATGAACATCCTGGCGCTATCCTGGGAGTCAACGGGGATCCTTGCATATGCCTCTAAATTGGTTAGGTAAGGGAATGACAATGTGCGTCGGGGGCAAGAAAAATCCAGGTCTTTAGATATACTTCTTTCATTATGATGAACTGGAGAGAGCTCAGTAGTTAGTTTCAGGCTTTGGTGCCCAGCACCATGAAGGACTTCCCCCTCTGGATTTCAGACTAAAAGAGGTAACACTGGTAATTTTGTCCCCAAATGTTATGAATGTTACTAGTTTACAGCACACCAAGGGTGATGCTGAGTGTCTCAAAAGTGCACAGCCCCCAGTGGTGGGCATACCTCGGGGTTGGTCAGTGTAGCGTTTGTAGAGGAAATAGCCCCAGTTATTGTGGGAGAAATAGTTGAGGCTATCCTAGTGTCCCTGGGTGACAGAGAGATGGTGTCCAAAACCCACATACCTTCAAGTACTTCCAAGTACAAGCAGAAGGTCACGATAAATGGACGTAGGGTGGATACTCTGAGGAACACAGGATCCAGTATGACTACTGTCAGGGGTCATTTGGTGTCCTCAGAGCAGGTGATACCTAAAAAAAATTCACTAGGTCGGGGTAGCAGACAACCATGAGAGCCAATACCCTGTAAACATTGGCTTCCTTTGAATGGGGGGTATCAGGTTCTCTAAGTGTAGCTCTGAGCCCTGCCATGCCTGTGAATTGTTTGATAGGAATGACCCAGTGCACACTGCCTGGAAGGAAGTAGAGCTCAGGTCACACATGGCAACATTGCGGTTACCTAAGTGGGTCTGTGACAAATTCCATGGCTGCCCAGGAGGGGACTATAGGAAGCCTATAGCCTGGCAGAATAGCCCAGACAGCTGCCCAGAAAGGAAAGGGCATGGGGAACAAACCCCTGAAGCTCCCACAGTACATGTGGCTGGGATGCCAAAGGAGACCACCCCGGAGCCTACTGGGGAGGGATTCCCTTCCTTGGAGACATACCTGAGCTTGTTGGAAGGCAAGCTGAGGGTGGGCCCAACAGGGAGGAGTTCTGTAAACCACAGAAGGAGTGCCCAACCCTAGAGGGCATGAGGCGTCAGGCTAAAGCCCAGACAGCTGATGATACCTCTGGAGATCACCTCATTTACTGGGAGATTGACCTCCTGTATAGTGAGCCTAAGGCACCTGTGTATTGAACAACATGTCTGCTGGTAGTTCCTACTTCTACAGGGCCTTCTACTGGGGCTGGGTCATAACGTTTCTCTGGCCTGACATCTGGTGCAAGACAAGAATGTTGCCAGACTTGTCTCCCACTTGCACTGGTCCCAGATGATGATAGCGTCAGGTACTTTCTACAGGTCCTGTCTCACCTTTCCAGGCCAATGCGAAAAGAAAGAAAAAGTGAAACAAGCCTTCTTTGACTACCTTACTTGTCATTGACACCCTTTGGGGTGTGTGGAATTTGAGTCGGCTGTTCAGGTATGCTGGTCCGGTGTCGTGGAGGGCCTTGTGAGCATGGGTTAGCATCTTGAAGGTGACTCTATCTTCGATGGGGAGCCAGTAGAGTGTGCGCAGGTGCTGAGAGATGTGGCAGTTACTTGGCAGGTTGAGGACCAGTTTTGTGGTTGCATTTTGGATGATCAGTAGCTTGCGAGTGAGGTTTTTGTTTATTCTAGCATAGAGTGCATTGCCATAGTCGAGCCTGCTGGTGACCATGGCGTGAGTGACGGTCTTTTTGTATTTGAGGGGCATCCATTTGAAGGTCTTACATAGGAGGCGGAGGGTGTGGAAGCAGGAGGAGGAGACGGAGTTGATCTGGCGGTCTATTTTGAGCTCTGAGTACAGGATGATTCCCAGGTTGCGTGCATGGTCTGTGGGGATGGATGGGCTTCCGACGGCGGGGGCCACCAGGTGTTGTTCCAGGTGTTGGGGTTTGGGCCCATGATGAGTACTTCCGTTTTGTTGGTGTTTAGTTGTAGGCAGTTGTTTTTAATCCATTTGGCGACAGCTTCCATGCCTTCTCGAAAGTTGTGTCTGGCGGTGTTGGGTTCGTTGGATAGAGAGACGATGAGTTGGGTGTCATCTACGTATGACTCAATGTTGAGTCCGTAGGTTCTGGCGATGGGGGCGAGCGGAGCCATGTAGACGTTGAAGAGCGTAAGACTGAGGGAGGACCCCTGGGGGACTCCGCAGGTGGTCGATGTAGGGTCCGAGAAGAAAGGAGGGAGTCTGACCCGCTGAGTTCTGCTGGAGAGGAAGGAGTGGATCCAGTCGAGGGCCTTGTCTTGGATCCCTGCATCTTGGAGTCTGCGTATTAGGGTGCGGTGAGAGACTGTGTTGAAAGCCGCTGAGAGGTCGAGGAGGATGAGGGCTGCTGTTTCTCCTTTGTCCAGTAAGGTACAGATGACGTCTGTTGCGGTGAGGAGGGCGGTGTCCGTATTGTGTTTTTTTCTGAAGCCGGATTGGGAGGAGTCAAGGATGTTGTGCTCTATGATGAATGTGGCGAGTTGGCTGTTGATGGCTTTCTCGATGACTCTCGCTGGGAACGGGAGCAGGGAGATGGGTCTGTAGTTTTTAAGGTCGGTGGGGTCCGCCAAGGGTTTCTTCAGGAGGGGGTTGATTTCAGCGTGTTTCCAGTCGTCGGGGAACAAGGCGGTTGCCAGGGAGCGGTTGATGGTGTGGCTGAGCATGGGTGCGATGGTGTCGGCGGCTCTGTTGAAAATGTGGTGAGGGCAGGGGTTCGTGGGGGCCCCGGAGTGGATTGACTTCATCGTCTTCAGTGTGTCTTCAGTGGTGAGGGCTGTCCAGATGTCGATCGCTGGCTTCAGGGTGTCGGGGGTGGTTAGTGAAGGTTCAGTGTGTTGGTTGTCTTCGTCAAAGTTGTCGTAGATGCTCTTGATGTTGTGGTGGGAAAAGGTGCTGAGTTTGTTGAAGAGGTCTTGTGAGAGAGGGATGTCGGTGGACTTGCTGGTGGGTTGGGCAAACTCCTTGATGAAGTTGAAGAGTTATTTGCTGTTGTGTGCATGAGTGGAGATGCTGTCTTCAATCGTTTTTTTCCTGGTTTTTCTGATGAGTTGGTGGTGGACGTTGGTGGCAGCTCTGAAGTTGTTGTGGGCTTCTGTGGATTTGGTGTTCCTCCAGGCCTTTTCAAGGAGGCGGCAAGTGTGTCTGGACTCTCGAAGTTCGGTGGTTCGCCATCTAGCTTTCTTGGCATGGGTGTTGTAGCTTTTCTTGAGTGGGGCTATGGTGTTGGTGCTGTCAGAGATCCATCTGTGCAGGGTTCGGGCTGCGGTGTTGGGGTCGTTGTTTTCCACGATGGTTAGGGTGGTGTTGTTAAGTGATGAGGTTAACTGGTCATCTGTGATTCTGGTCCAGTTTCTTCGTGGGAGCAGGTGCTGGTGTCTAGGGATGGTGGGAGTTCTGAAGGAGAAGTGGATGCATCGATGGTCAGTCCATGGGAGTTCGGTGGTGTGGTTGAAGGTGATGGAGTTTCCTGTTGTCAAGAGGGGGTCGAGGGTGTGTCCTGCTGAGTGCGTGGGTTAGGTCACGATCTGGCGGAGTCCAATGTTGTGGAGGTTGTCCAGGAGGGATGTGGTGCTGGAGTTCAGTTGGTTGTCGAGGTGGAATTTGTGGTCTCCCAGTAGGGTGTAGTTGGTGGACATGATGGCAATCGGGGAGATGATGTCCGTGATGGAGTTGGCAAAAAGTCAGCGGGGTCCAGGGTGTCGGTAGATGAGGGTTCCTCGGAGGGTGGAGGTAGGGCTGGCCAGTATCTTGAAATGAAGGTGTTCCATCAGGTCTGTGGGCTCGTCGGGGAGTGTGCTCAAGCTTAGGGTGGAGTTATGGACGAAGGTGATTCCTCCTTCCGGGCGAGTGGGGTGGTCCTTCCTAGAGATGTTGTCTCCTGGGGAATGGCGATGGCGATGTTGGGGACCCGAGGTAGTGTTGGTCCAGGTTTCGGTAAAGAATGCTACGTCCATGGTGTTGCTGTCGCGGAGGTCCCAGATTATGGTGGCGTGTTTGTGGAGGGATCGGATGTTGAGGAGGATGCATTGCAGGGTCTTCGGTTCGGTTATGTTCTTGCGGGCGGGTTGCGCTGGGTCCATGGTCTTGGCGGTGCCAGCAGCGGTGACTGCTGAAGGGTCCATGGGTGTCGGCTGGTGATGCTAGCTTGCAGTTGTTGTTGAGGCCTGGGTTGAGAGCGTGGAGTGCCGCTGAATCGTAGCGTTGGCGGTGCAGAGATCCAGGGTTCCTGGCGCTGGTCGCAGTCGGGTTGTGGACCGGCACAGATGGGCTTGCCTTTGGCGCGTCGGCGGCGCGGCCGCTCTGCGGCCGCGTAGCGAGCGCTACTAAGTAGGGGTAGGGGAGAGCTGGACAGCTGGGAGCAGGGAGGAGAGCTGGATTGGGTTGGTCGCACTGGTCGTGCTGGGAGGGAGGGGCTGTGGGGGCTGCAGCAGCGGGAAAAAACAGGCTGAGAAAAGTGCAAATAAGGCAGCAAACGTACAAGAAAGAGTGGAGGAAAGACACAGAGGACACAGAAGGAGAGTGAAAGGGGAGGCTGAGATGAGGGTAAAAAACAAGTGACAAATGGAGGAAAGACACAGAAGGAGAGTGAAGGGGGGAGCTTGAAATGAGGGGAAAATGACAGAAAACTGAGAAAAGACCCAGAAGGAGAGTGAAGAGGGGAGATAGAAGTGAGGGAAAAAATGGGTGAAAAAGGAGAGAAAAAGTTGAAAGAGAGAATAGAGACAGAGGTCCACTGGACCACCAGGGATGAGGTGCAGGTGAAACCTGCGGGTGGAGGAGGGCCTCGAACACCAACACTTGAAAGTGCAGGGGCAGGTCTCACTTAATGGTGGAGCTGCGAGGGAAGGGGAGCAATTTCACTGACAATGAGTCCGTGGTCTTGCTCCCAGAGGGTACCTAAGAGGTATCCGCTGAAAACCTACCAAACTCTATTTTGCTGACTGACTGGCGCAAACCAGCCTGCTACCACAGACAGGTTTCTGCCCCCTGCAGGTGAGAACCCGTGCTCTCTGAGGGTAGAAACAATGCCTGCTCTGGCAGAAAGTGTTGTCACCTCCTTAAAGCAGGATGGCTAATAATTAGCATATCAAGGCAGAAGGCTTCAAAGGCCCTTGTCGTCTTTTTTATATGCAAACCCGGCTTCCCCAGACTTGAGAGATGCCACCCTCTGCTGTGAGGCCCATTTGGCAGCAGGACAGATGGGAAACTCGGCTAGTCAGGAGGCGTGTTCACCATCAGGCAAGTTCCACCCCTAAGGTGGACTACTTGATGTGAACATCAAAAACAGAAATTCCAATATCTTTGTATTTGGTGGAATTAGGCTCACTGGGTCAGGATTATGCCCATTTCCCACAGTAATTGGTCATATAGGGGGTGTAGCCACGCTAAAGGCAAGTAGCCCATTGGCTACAACCTGTCACTCCCTTTAATGCCCATAAATTGAGTATTTAAGTGGCACCCCTGATGCTAGGAACTCAGATTTGATGGATCAAGAAAAATAGGACAAAGAAGAGCCATGAAAACATGAACTGAAGACTTGATGTGGAGTTTTGGAGCTAAACCCTGCATGCCTGCACCAGTCTCAACAATCGTGACGAAACCGACTTGTCCTGCAGCTGAACCTACCAAGAACCTCGGTAGACTGCCAGCCTTTTGCAAATTGCCGGCAATCTTCCCTGGAGTACAAGAGCTACTCCCCTGCAGTCTGTAGGCACCAAAACAGTAGAATCCAGTTTATTGTGCTGCCAGTCACACCAACGCAGCAGCCATGCAGAAAGAGGTCACAGTGCTCTAGGAGGTCAGATATGGCTCCCCATCAAGTGAGAAGATGCCAGGACCAACCGGAGCCACACAGCACCAATACCTGGAGTACTGGACCCCCTTGCAGCAACCTTGTCCTGTTTGGGGGGCGTGGCTTGGCGCGCGGCGAGATGGCAGCAATGTAGAGCTGCTCTGCCGGCCACCACAAATTAATCCTGCAATATCCTGCCCTTGATGCGACAACTACCCTTGCCGTAGCTGGACAAGAGCTTCTAACACCTTCCCCCGGCGCCTGAGTGAGCCGGGTGCTGCACGGGGAGCTGCGGCGGCGGGTAGCGGAGATCGGACCCGCTGGCTGCCTGGGGACTCGGGCATTGCCGCTTCTGCCGCAGACTCCAATCGCTCGTCCGAGCGCTCCCTGACACCTGAAGCTGCTGCCTATCACGGACACCCTTCAGTGAAGTGGGTGAGTGACTGTGCACCCCCACACTGCTCCTGTGAAGTGCTCCGGGCGGAACTCGAGTTTCGCGATGGCGGAGGGGGGCTGCGGGTCCTGGGCAGCCCGCTCACGCAAGTGGCCGGTTTCGGGGCCCGCACTAGGCCGTGAGCGGGCCTCTGTTTCTCGGCCCTGGGCGACCTGATCGGCTGCTGAGATAACGGCGATAGAACACTCCTCTGCTGCCCCTGCACCCTACAGAGACTACTCGGCAGTGAGAGCAGAATCGCTGGGGCCCCCACTGCAAATTAGCCATTAATACGGATCACTGCATGTTGGCTAGAGACTGGCACCCCTCCCCCTTGTGAGGCGCAATAATATACGCGTCCTTGGCTTGCCGGAGACGACCAATGTGGGGCGCCTGGAGGACTACGTCGAAACCATGCTCCGTGAGATCTGTGGAGCGGATTAACTGTCCCCGGTGTTTGCTGTAGAGAGGGCTCATCGCTCACTGGCGACTCGATCGCCCCTTGGCAACCGCCGATACCTATCATTATACGCCTGTTGAACTACAGAGACACGGTCTTGCGTATTACCAGGCAAAAAGGCAAAGTCATCTACCAAAACAACCAACTATCGTTTTACCCGGATTTCACCGCACAGGTGCAGGCGGCGCAAAAGGAATTCCAAAATGTGAAGCGGTTGCTTCAACGAGAAGGGATACCGTACGCCATGTTATATCCAGCGAGGCTGCGTATTGGAGAGTTTGAAGGGGGAAAGATCTTCACGACACCGAAGCAGGCGATGGCGTACGCTAAGTCTTTGCAAAAACGTTGCAGTTCTCAGGATGCCACTCCTGATGTTGAGGACTGATTTGAACATGCCTAGTATTACTTATCCACACGTGACAGTGGTCCGCATGACATCAAGTAATGTTGCTGCCGGGGCATAGGGGGGTATGGAAACGCTTTGAGGGCTGCTGGGTTGGGTATGTCGAGGCTGGAAATTATGGCTGGGAATGGTCTGCTTTTATTGCTCTTTTTATGCCCTTGCATGTATTTGTTTGGCCCCCAGGGGGATGGTGCCCTCGCTCTAGCTGTTTGCAATGTAGCTATATATTACCTGATTCTCTTGCTGATGGTTGGGAGTTGGCGCGGAGCAAGGGTTCTTGATGCAAAGCTGCGGTGGCCCACTTCCGCCTTGTGCCGGGAGTGCAAGTCGCCGCCACAGCCCTCAGTGGGTATGACCCAAAACTCACAGTGGGTGTTATTGGGGATGGGGGGGTGGTGGGGTGGGAGAGTTGTGTCTTTGGCGGGTTCGGATTGCCAAAGTGGGAGGGGGGTTGGGGGCCCGGGCCTATTTTTTGCTGGTGCGATTGGATCTGGACGTATGCTCTTTATTTTGTGCACCATTGTGAGGGTGCTGACGTTCCTGCTGTTGGGGAGTGGCACTGGCTCATGACTGCTGATGGTTGGCGTGATGGCGGGTGAGACGTACAAATGCATCACCTGGAATGTGCGAGGGCTAAACACACCTAAGAAAACCAGGCAGGTCCTGGCGCATTTAGATAGACACGGGGTGCACATTGCTCTCTTGCAGGAGACCCACTTAACTAAACACACTGAAGGCCCCATAACTCGCCGTTGGGCTGCCTATCGTCTGGCCTCCTCTTACTCAAAGTATGCCCGAAGGGTCATGATTCTAGTTAAAAAAGGCACGCCATTTCAACCTTTGGAGTCTTGTGTTGATGGAGAGGGGCGCTGGGCTGCGGTGAGGGGCAAACTGGTACGGGTGATAGTGACTATTGCTAATGTATATGGCCCAGTGGTGGATGAGCCAGCGTCGCTTTCCTCCCTGTTCCACTTGTTGCTACTTGGCCGGAATCGGCACTGTTGCTTGGAGGGGACTTGAACACATGCTTAGACCCCCGCTTAGATAAGTCCGCCCTGGCCGGCAATCGCATGGTGAAGACCGCCCAATGTGTCCGAAGCTTCATGGAGGAGCTAGGTCTGACTGACGCATGGCGTCAGCGACATGCGGGGGTAATGGAGGGTACACATATTACACCGGCCCATAACACATGGTCCCGCCTGGACTATTGGCTGCTGGATGGGCTGGTTAATGGCTGGGTGACGGACGTTGCCGTACTTCCGAGGACATTATCAGATTATAACCCGGTAATGCTACAGATGGCGATACCACACAACCTGCGCCGCCCCTTCACCTGGCGATTCCAGGCGGACTCCCTCTTAGACCCTTTATACGAGGACACCATACACAAAGCAATAGTCCAGTACTTCGATCTGAATGTGGGGACGGTAGACAGTGCAGCTACCTTATGGGAAGCGTTCCAGGTCACAATTCGCGGGGGTATGTATAGGCACATCGGCAGGTATATTGCGGGACCTGAGAGGGCAATTGAGACGCACCGAGGAGAAATTGCGGGAATTGGAGGCGTCATATGATGCTCTGCCCACGTCTGACACATTAGCGCAAATACGAAAATCTACTGAGGAGTTTAATTCCTTGGCAAACTCGGAGATAAAATATATATCCAAGAGATTTGTAGCGAGGGCCTATGGGGAGGGCGGCAGGCCTGGCCGAGTGCTGTCCAGCCAGCTCAGAGAACACGATGATGCTCCGTTGATAGACCATATAGTGGATGACGCAGGTGCGGATCACTTCACTCCTGAGGCTGTCCTTGACCAATTTCATGCGTTCTATGAGAAACTCTATACGTCCCAGGGTGATAAGTCAGAAACCGCTCTTCACGAGTACCTGTCTGATACGGCCTGAGCTTGGCTGAAAGATGTTCACAGAAAATTTCACAGCCTTCCCATTGACAAGGCTGATGTCAAGGAGGCCATACTATCCCTGCCCAATAACAAAGCCCCGGGGCCAGACAGCCTATCGGCGGAATTTTACAAATGCTTTGTTGACCTGCTTACACCCCACATTCTAGCAATGTATGCTGAGGCGCACGAGGTGGGCTATCTCCCTCCGTCCTTGAGACAGGCACTCATCATCACTCTGTTGAAGAAGGATAAGACCCCCACCAGGTGCGAATCCTATCGTCCCTTATCCCTCATCAATATTGATGCCAAAATACTCGCAAAGATTCTGGCTACTAAATTGCATCCCCTAATGCCCTTACTGGTACTGCCAGACCAATCCAGCTTTCTCACGGATCGGTCCACGTCATGGAATCTCCAGACGATTTTTGCTATGTTCCATGTGCTCAACCCTGAGTTGCCCGCCGTGGCGGTCCTTCTGGATGCGGCCAAGGCGTTTGATTCGATCGAATGGAAATACATGATAAGTATTCTGTACAGGATGGGATTTCCTCCTGTCTTTGTACGTTGGATACAAATCCTCTACGTAGATGTTTCAGCAAGAGTGAGGGTCGGTGGTCTCACCTCGGAACCGCTGGTCATCCAACGGGGCACTAGACAGGGATGACCACTGTCTCCCTTCCTATTTGCTATAGTGCTGGAGCCCCTAGTGTGTAGGATTCGGCAGGCGCATAGAGCAGCTGCGTTGAATTTTAACAATAGGCCGGTTGGTATCTCCGCCTACGCGGATGATATGGTATTATATATCAGGGAGCCGCAGCTGTATCTGTCTCGCGTAATTCGCGAAACATCCGGTTCGGTCTTTTCTCCGGCCTGCACATAAATTGGGAGAAATCTGTCACTGTCCCCCTTACTCCAGCGACCAGGGCACCTCAGGTGGAATATCCACTGCTGTGGTGTGAAGACCCGGTAAAGTATCTGGGCGTCTGGATCCATCGTGACCCCACGATTGTGGTCCAGGAGAACTACAGATGGGCCTACATGGAATTGGTGCGACAGGTTGATCGCTGGGTGACGCTGCCTTTGTCACTAACGGACTGCATCGCGCTGATCAAAATGGTGGTGCTCCCTAAACTCTTATATTTATTTTGCAATGTTTCTATCCGCTTGAACAAACAATTCTTCAAGACTGTACAGACGCAACTGCTCCGACTAGTATGGGGTGCAAAACCCCCGAGGATCGGCTGGGCCACGCTTACTCTGCTGTTTGCTAAAGGTGGTTTTTGTGCTCCAGACATTTATGTATATTATCTGTGTGGTCTGGCCCAATATGCTTTTTTTTGGTTCCGTCCGCATGGTTTCATACCCATGTGGCGGTGGAAGAGGGGAAGCAGGTGATATTCCTCTACAAGGCATCATCACACATACTCATAGATCGACACCTAGGGCAGAGATAAACACCATTGATGCCACGATATCGGCCTGTCACGCCATTGGCAGACGTACTGATAGACTACCCTTGTATGCCCCAAACCTGGCTATAGAAGGGCACAGCGCCATCTCAGTAGCAAGGGAGAGGGGTTCGATACGTGCACTTAAAGAGGCGGGTATTTCGGTGCTCGGTGACTTATACGACGGAGGGACGTATGTTTCGGAGGGGGACTTGAGGTACATCTCTAACCCAACACCATTGTTCACTTACACCTGCTATCACCTACGTAGGGCTATGAGAGACCACTATCCCAGCTTCCCGGCGGAACCACCAGTCTCCCGGTCTTTGCAGTTGGTGCTCACTGTGGCTACTGGGAAACACTTACTCACTCGATTATACAAGGCGGTACAGGAAGAGAATGTGCCTCGGGAAGACAAAAGCCTGCGGTGCTGGAACACAGTACTGGACTCACAAATAACGGGGGACATGTGGGAACAGATTTGCATGGTGACGGGGAGACTATCGTCCAACAGTAATTTACGCATTATACACCAAGCCTATCATACCCCCACGAAACTTCATAAAATGGGCCTTAGGGACAGTGACTGCTGCCGGTGCTGTACACAGGAAGGGGCAGACTTCGTACATTTAGCTTGGCAATGCCCAGGGATTCACACTTACTGGATGGA
Organism: Lissotriton helveticus; assembly: GCF_964261635.1. Lineage (NCBI taxonomy): Eukaryota > Metazoa > Chordata > Amphibia > Caudata > Salamandridae > Lissotriton > Lissotriton helveticus. The sequence continues at coordinate 481,618,045 of NC_136070.1, read as the reverse complement.
GAAGTTAAAATTGTTGCACACTATGACGGGCCACTCACTGACCTTCACCCCGTTGGTATGCCTGCTGGGGTACGTGCCTGAGTTGAAGGGGGTGGTGGGGCGCTTTGTAAGAGTAGCCCTGTTATTGGCCAAGAGGCGGGTACTGTTCACAAGGGATGGAAGGAAGCGTCCAAAGTCCACCAAGTGGCTCACCGACATGGTGTATTGTCATGAGCAATTGAGCCTGTATGCTGAAGAACTACCGAAGAGCTCTATGCCTAAAGACATATGGGGTCCGCTGAAAGAATACTTGTTGGCCTGCAGCGAGCGAGAAGGAGTTGATGAGGCCACGTGAGGAGTGAACTGTGACTTTGTGTAGCGTTGGGCTCGCCATTCATGACTCTATAGCCATTGTGAAAGCGCACCTATCTGTGCAGACGTCGGCACCAGCAATTTGAATGTACTTATTGAGATTACTGTATACTTTCTTTGATGACGGGGAAACTGGCTCGGGCGGGGAGGGGGGGTTGTTATGTTGGATATTATTGTTCTTCTTTAAAAATGTCACTGAGCTGTAACATTGCTGTGCCTTGTTGCTACTGATCAATAAAAAAAAATGTTTTAAAAACCTTGTCCTGTTTAAGTCCAGGCAGGACTCTAACAGCACTGAGTCCGAGCAGCCATCAAGGGACGTCAGCACTGCAGAGTGGCCCAGCTGTCCTGATTTTTGTACCCTCAACGGACGAGACCGACAACCGCAAGGTCCTACAATGCACCAGCCTAGCCCACCTAACGCCTCTACACCCGAGAGCCCCGGCATGGGTTCCCGAGAACTGGCTGTGCCCCCTTGTTCCTATGACCCTTGTTAACCGAGTCCCCCATTGGGAGCTACAATAATTGTCCCTCTGCAGCCTGTTTGTAGGTACCCCCACCTCCTTTGGTGTAGCCCGTAAGGCTACTAACCCATCCAGTCGCTCCAGGGCAAGTAAACTCTAATTTTTGGTAGTACTTTGGACCTTACCCCCTTACAACCTTAAGTTCTGAAGGGGACCCCAGAAACCTACTGCAAGTACCTGTATATTTAAGAGAATATTTTACTTACCTGTGAAATGCGATATTTTAAAAAACGCTTACTTGTTTACGAAGTTCTTGGTATCAAAATGTATATAAACTTTTTTCTAAATTCGTCTTGGATTTATTCTTGAGTCTGTGCCTCATTTATTGCCTCTGTGAGTACAACAAATGCTTAGCTCTACCCTCTGATAAGCCGAAACTGCTCACCCACACTACCATAAAAGAGAGCATTTAGTGTAATAATTTTTGCCACTGTAAGCCAATAAGGGTTGCCTTGACTCTCTGCACACTGGCCCTCATTTTGGCACACTCCATAGAGAGCCAGCTTCCTACACAAATGTGTGTATATCTCTGCAAATGTTCTATTATAATATATAATTTGAAGTAATGAAAGTCAAATATGAAGATTAAGGGCCTCATTGTGGGTCTGGCAGTCCATGGACCTCTAGACTTGCGGGGGGCAGCTGTGGTGGTCTTCCGACCGACCAATTTCAACAAGGGCGGTCGGGCCACTCTGGAACCACTGCCAGAGATCCCTGGCGGTGGTGCGTGCTCTTGAGGCCACAATATGCTTGGAGTGGCCACTGCGACACCCCCAAAGCATTTTACAAGTTTCCGCACCGCCACACTTTTCATGGCAGTGCGACCGCAATGAAAAGAGAGGTGGTGTGGAAACAAAGGGGGCCCTACAGGGCCGATTTGTCCCTCTGCGCCACGGGGAGCTTGCAGGGGGAGGGCACATGTTGTGCCCCCCTGTGTGCATGCACTCCAGTACCTGGACAGCATGGACTGCAGTAGTCCATGCCTTGCAGGTACTGATTTTGATGTTTCCATTGCGGTGCCAATTTCCTGGGAACAGCCGTGGGAAAGCCAAAGAACCGCCCACCAGACAGGAGAAAACTCTTGATTTGGGGGGAGGATCAACTAGAGGTTTGGTCGTGCGGGAGGGGGGTGGTCCTGCTCCCGCATCGTCAACTCATAATGAGGCCCTAAGTATTTACCACCATTGTTGTCATTGTCTTCGCACCATTGATGCGAAATTTTCGGGGAAAATCAGAGATAAATCTTTAGATTGTGGACGGCTCATCAAAGCAGGCCCCAATCATAACTGGGTCACAAATCGAGTCCTTAGTTGAAAACTACATTTTTCCACCAAACCGGGATAAGAATCCCTGAGCAAAAGACAGGTATATACTGGAGAAACCTTGCACAAATCACGGGTGCGAATAACACATATGAGCTCTTTGAGCATGTCAAAGTGGGGGATAACACGTGTTATTTGCATGTACCCAGAAACTTGCGCAAATCACGGGTGTGAATAACACATATGAGCTCTTTGAGCATGTCAAAGTGGGGGATAACACGTGTTATTTGCGTGTACCCATTCCGCCGTGACTGCGCACAAATTGAGCATTTGCACATTTGAAAAGGGGGGGCCCTCGGCCCCCCCGCACGCATGGCGGCGCGGCGACCGTCGCCCCCACTGTCTCCCTTGTTGCCATTCGGCGGTGGGGGCGTGCCCTGGGGGGCGCGGCCCACCGCCGATTGGACCCGGATCCTGGGAAGTGGGTCCGGGTCAGGGGGGGCGGGCTAGAGGAGGGGCCACCTGGCCCCTCGGGAATAAAGAGATAGGGAGCGCCCAGGAGACCCCCTTGTCCCTGGACGCTCCCTCGCCGAAACGGTGTGCCCCGCGCTCGGGGCTTCTTTGTTTTCCACGGCCTGCCTCTTCCAGCCTCTAGGAGGCTGTAATTAATTTTCTTTGTATTTTCAGGTTGGCCGAGGGACGGTTACTGGACGAGCTGCGAGGGTCACGGTCTCGTTGCTGGGGGAGGATTTCGGATGCCTGGCTGAGGGCGAGCGGAAAGGTGTGGTGATGCTGTCTGATTCAGAGGATCGCAACGGCAGCTGGAGAGTGGGGAATTGGGCGGACCTCGGCGCGTAAGGGAGGATTCCATGCCGGAAGCCCACAGCATGGTGGGCAGCCTGTGACTGTCCGTCTCCACAGTTCCCAGAGGCACACCGTTTTGGCAGAAGTGAGGGATAATGGGTAAGTTGCCTCTGTTCGAAACGAGCTCTGCCGTCTAATGGCATTGGCAACACAATTGAAGTCTCGGGAGAAAAGGTGTCTGCGGGGCTCCTGTGCGCTGTGAAAATTAATCTGATACCTCATATGAAAACAGCATCTGCAGGGCGTCCGCACTCTGTGGCGCAGCGATATCTTTTGTTTTAATATTCATTAAGTTACTGGGGAAACTTGTCCAGGCAGCCCCTCTTTCTGACTTTTCACCATTAGTTGTATATGTGGTATAACAGTTAGTAAATATATGCAGAAGTACCTTACGTGAACGATTAACATACGTGCAACATCCGCATCTTTGTGCTGCCTTACGCCGTATGGCTTCCAAGCCGAGTCGGCACAGTCATTCAGATTATATGCTCAGTCAGTTCCCGGTCTCTTTTGTGCAATGCGCGTACACATTGTTCGAAAATTCATTCAAAAGTCGGGTTCAGCAAGTATGTCTTCCCATGATGGGCTTGCCTAATGAATAGGGTTTTTTGGATCGGTCCGGTTGGTGACTTCTGCAAGGGTCTCCCCGGGATGATTGCGTGCCCTGTGCATGTCGTTTTACATTTAATAAGGGTATCTATTCCTAAGGAGCTTGCATGTTTATCATAAATGTATTTAACCCCGGATCCGCCTACCCTATAGAAGGTTTTGTAGACATCGTGCTCATCAGTAAGTAAATTGAATGGTGAATGACCATTTTACTCCATGCATTACGAGCCTCCGCAAAAAACGCCTGCATGCAGAGCAAATTAAATAATATGATGTGGGTCTGCGTCTTGGAGGGAATGTTGATTCTTAAACCGCAATGTTGTTCATGGTAGTGGGAAAGTACCTCTAGATGGCACCATTGCTTTAGTACGTTTATGTCCACTTTTGACACTTGTGTGCGTTCCTCTCTCATGACGACTAGAGACAGTTCTTGGCCCCTCCATGGCGACTCCCGCTAAGCAAACACGTGCCATTTGGAGGCTTAATGCTGACGAGTGTTTACTGCAGCTACTGTTTGCGCTGCTACCTGAGTGTGCTTAAGTGTATGTATTGAGGCAGTATTGAAAACACGTTTTAGTGGCTCTTGTCATGGGGGAGTGAAGGAGTTAATATTTAGTATGACACTACATCTCCATCAAACCTCAATCACATGCCTACAGTGTAATTAATACTCGAAGCATTGCCGTACTTTTATTTGATTCACCAACTACTCGAGTGTGGGGTTGATGGAGATGGTAGGAATAATATGAAGGGTGCACTCAGTGTCCTGTGGGTGGCTGTGAAAATAACCCATCTTGCTGGCTAACTGAGACGTATCTTCCATTGGTGCAGCAGGTGCAATGGCACCGTAGCCCACTGGACACTGATTATTGTTGTTTTGGTATAATTCAGACTACAGCCAGGAGAAGCCCATTTCCTTACTTGCACTGGGGCCCACAGCCCACTGACCAGGTTACTGCTGGCAAACGGAGAGCGGCTCTTCACATTTCAAACGTGGAGGGCGTTCGGCTGGATCAGTGCTTAATTTGAGAAGTGGTCTCTGGTGCTCGGCACCGCACTTATTTGGGAACATTGGCACTATAACAGTCTGCCACATGGTGATGCTGTGTGTGTAATTTAGGGATGAGCAGAACCACAGCTGTTTTATTAATTCAATACACATTAAAAACTATTAATCCTGACACCCAAGCCATTTGTATAATTTTAGGTCCTGGAATAATCTGAAAAATCACACTTATAGGAATGTTATGGTTGGTAGTTGCATAGGTGTGGTTAAAGCTGCAGTGGCTTCCTGTCAAGGGCTCTGGCAAATATTTTATTACAAATTAAGCACTGACTGTTGGAAATGTGTTTATTTCCAGTCCCTTCTTATGATCCTTAAATGATGTTTTTTAGTTCATCTTCTGTTGTACCCTGCACTTTATTTCCCACTTTTATCCTGTGAAAGTATCATGTTGCTGTATATTTCCCTTCCCTGGTTGGGAAAAGAACTCTGCTTGTTGTCTATATGTATAAAGATAGGCAGAGCTTGCACCATACTTTAAACTTTTATCAATTTACAGGAATTGAAAGTACGAATAGTGCAGGTTTGCCTGACGGTGTAATGTAAATATGGCGCCCGTGTGAAGCGCTCCAACACCTTCTGGTTGATTCTGCGCGATATAATGATGCCAAAAATAAGTAAATAAATTAAATTAGAAAATAAATAAAATATCATCTCTGAGGTGTGGGTGACCGAGTGGGACCGTGGTGCTGCCATACCAAAATAACCAACCAAGAGGCGCTGGTTGCTCTCTTGTTCAAAAGGTGTCCTCATAGCTGCCAAAGTTTTAAAAGTGAATTATCGAATGCATGCATTAATACAGAGGGAAGGGATGTGGCCCGTCGGCATAGAAGCCCTACGCTGGTGCTGGAGGCCAGGGTACTCGGGGTCGCGTATACATCCTGTGATTCTAGGGCAATTCACTTAATCTCTCGGTGCCTGAATTTGCAATGTGAATACTTTCCAAAGAAGTGCGGGGGAAAGGATAAGTCAACGTAGTTAACGTTGCAACCACAAGTAACGGTGTATGCTTTTAATCCCCGCAATTGCTACAACAAGGTCGCAGCAGGGAAATACTGGAATCACATTCGGCTGTTCGTTTCATTTTTAAACTATTGGGTCTGGGTGACAAATATAGTCTGTCCTGATTCACTGACATAGTTGCAAATAGTGCTACTTAATGGGGAAAGTGTTGTGTAGCATTGTTTATTTTGTCATAGTTGATATTGCTACAAGGGGCAATTGGTCGCCTCTCTTGTCTGCTGGTTACGATCTTGGGAGAAGGGCCAGTACTATGTGGCCAGATGTATTGCAGCGCCAGATGTCGCTTAGGGGACAAATAGGGGAGGTACTCTTCCTCTAGCTATCAATTGTGTCTTGGACCCACATTTACATTTACATTGATATTTTCAGCAAAATGAAAACAATGTTGGGCTAGGTGAAATGGGTCAGTCTTTGCACCTGTAACAGTAAGAGTAGGTCAGCGTTGTACTTATCCTGGATATACTGGTGGCATCAACTATTGTTGCTCCCAGAAGCCTGGCTTCGCAATCATTGCAGGGAATTACGAGCAGCACTGATTTGGTAAAACTGAATGTTCAATGATGCTGCTTTCAAAAACTACAGTGAAGGGTTTCCTTTAGTGGGCTTGTGAGTTACCGCATTTTATGGTTCCACTGTGTGGTATTAGTGGAATACCAGACGTAGCTAACTACCTCTTTATTGTATAAACTATTCAATGAGTGGGTCTGTTCAGAGGGTGGCGGGCCCACGTAAGTTCTCCATGCTGATGCCCTCTTCCTTGGGTTCCTCCTTGCGAGTAGCGTGTGTTTAAGTGTAGGGCTTGACAATAGTGTGAACGCCAGTTTCCTAGGTTGCGCGACACACAGTGCTCTATGCGGGAGCTGTTTGTTACCTAAATTTGAGAACTACCCAGGGTTCCCTGCTTCTTTATGGAGTAATTCATGCACTTGCTGTCTGAAGGGGTTTAGATTAGGGTTGAACTGGGTGCTCCCTTGGGTAACTAAAAGCTTTGATAGTGAAAACAGAAATGGTAAATAAGGTTAGGGGTGGGCAAGTGTGAATAGGCCTCTGAGAAATGTTTATATGTATCCCATCCAATTACAGGGCGGAACTGATGGTACCCATGGGGGGGGGGGGGAGCTATGGCATTCACTGGAGCCTACAGGCTTATTCTTAGCCAGGGTTATATTAATAGGCACCACACGGTAGCATGGAGTTAAATGCGCTACGGGTGTCACAAACTGATGCTGCTGACCACTCGCAACGGAGAGTAAGGTGGGGAGTGCACCTGGGGTTCATCTCAGCTAAAGCCTAGCTTCGGAGGGCATTGAATGCAGAACGGGTGGGGCAGCTTTCGTTAAGAAGCCAGAAACATTACCTGAATATACAATATTATTGCACGGCATTTCACAATATGTATTGTCCTGAAATAATAATGGATGGGCTATGGCATTCACGGTGGACTACAGGTCTAAGCTTTCATGAAGGTCATACTACCAGGCACCCTTAGGTAGCCCTAATGTAAATGTCAGCAAGTGTCATAAAGCCTAGCATCTGAGTACGTGGAATGCAGGCAGGTGTGGATCAACTTGGGGTATGAAGTCAGGAACATTACCTAAATAGACAGTACGATCCCACGGCATTTCACACCGTGTATGGTCCTGAAGTAACAATGGTTGGGCTATTGCATTCACTAAGGACCACAGGTCTAAGCTTTCATGAAGGGCTTATTACCAGGCACCCGTAGGTTGCCCTAACGTGGATGTCCGCAAGTGGCACAAGCTGTCACTTTACTGCACACGAATGAGTAGTCATCTGGCGCTAAGGTTATCTAAAACTTACTTAGCAAGTAAGTGATGGTAATGTAAGACTAGCACGTGTACAGCAGTTATCGCCAGAAACACTAATGGTTTGTGTTTATCTTTTCCACTTATGTATGGCCGGGTCCATGGTGGACATCTGGAGTGCTCCACATCACAACAGCTGCAACAGGTGGACAGCTCAAGGGATGCTTACGTCAGTCATGGCTGGGTCCAGGGCGGATATCGGAGGGGTGCTCCACACCGCAACATCAGCAGCGGGTGGACGTCAAAAGGGAAGCATACGTCGAAAGAGGACACCAAGGGCCCAAGTATTGCTGGCAGGTGTAAGTGCTACCCATTCCCTAAGGTGGAAGTGGGAATTGTCACCCAGGTTTTCTTGGTCTTTTCCTGGTTCTGGCAGTTTCTCAAACCTGTGACGCAGGGGAGGAACTCATCACCAGAAGTGGAGGTGCTACAATGTGCCAGCACAAGCAACAGGCTGGACGCGGGACAGGGAAGAGTTGGTTTGGGGGACTGTGCCTTGGTCAGTTCTGGAACTTCTTTCAGGGACTCTTAGCTCAGCAGCCCGACCCCCCGTCAGTGGTGATACTTCGCCTAGGGGGGACTGACTTGGCCAAACTTGGGAGGCGAATACTCATTGATGAGTTCATCTCCACTGCGGGTGGGTCTTCAGGACTTGCCCGGGTGGCACAGTAGTAGGGTCTCAACTTATCCCGTGGTGGCAGGGGCGAGGGGCGGACTCGGTCAGGGCGTTGAATCACTCGATAAAGAGGATCAACACACAGTGGGAAAAATTATTTCAAGCCCCCCTCGGTTGTAGACGATCCAACATGGGTGTATTTGAGGTGCATAATTCTACCTGGTGAGGGGAGTCCATTTGACGGAGGAAGGAAGGGTCCTGTGGTCTGATAATGTCAGGGCCCGGTTGAAAGGTTTTGCTAAAGTGAGAACTTTCTAGGGTAGGTCAAGGCAGGGGGAGGCCAGATCGTCGGTTAACAATGCTGGCCTGTGGCGGTAAGGTCATTATCGGTGAGCACATATTTGAGGTCTGAGGGGGCGGGCATCATCCTATGGAGGTTCCCGCCCAGGGGGAGGGGCCTGCGGGCCACTCCCACAACTCCAGGGGCAAGGTAATGGATGCTGCAAAGCAAAGGAGCGCGGGTAGGAGTAGTTCACGCTTTCCTTAGGCTGGTAGCCACCCCGCGCGCGTGGACTCACGGCGCCACCGGCGCAGAGTAAGGGCCCTCCTTTAGTGGGTAAATGGAGTTCAGGGCGTAGACCGGGCAATTCCCGGGGTAACACTGCGCATGCGCACATCCAGAGGGGAGGCGCAGCTTGTAGGACCTGACACCGGTAGTGACCCTGCCATATGGCCAGAAATGTACAAAAATTCTAGATGAGGATGTTTAGTATAAGTTAGGAAAACAACATGTATTAGAGTTTTGTTAAAGTCAGGCTCTCAAACTTGTTGCTAAGGATTATGTACCTAAATGTCCTGCTGAATTTTTGTATAAATTGTTGATTATGCAATTAAAAACCTTTTTTAATTTCATACTTTAATAAATACGGCCGGGCGACTAGCGCCCGCCTTCCAAAAAGTAAAGACGTCTCGTGTCCACGTTCCTGGGTATTGGGTGCCGGATTGGGGGGGAGGCGGCAGCTAGTCGCTGACCATGTGAAAAGGGGGGGCCCTCGGCCCCCCCGCACGCATGGCGGCGCGGCGACCGTCGCCCCCACTGTCTCCCTTGTTGCCATTCGGCGGTGGGGGCGTGCCCTGGGGGGCGCGGCCCACCGCCGATTGGCTGGCGGCCTCCTTGACCCGGATCCTGGGAAGTGGGTCCGGGTCAGGGGGGGCGGGCTAGAGGAGGGGCCACCTGGCCCCTCGGGAATAAAGAGATAGGGAGCGCCCAGGAGACCCCCTTGTCCCTGGACGCTCCCTCGCCGAAACGGTGTGCCCCGCGCTCGGGGCTTCTTTGTTTTCCCACCCACCATCCCTTGGAACAAAAAGTTTGGTAGCAGTTCTTATGTCTGGTCGAATGGTAAGTTCTGGATGTACGGTCCACGGGTCTCACAGGGTAATAGAGATGAACTGTTGGTGTATTTTATTGATGCTTTTGTCTAGGAATTTTTTCCCCCTTTTAGCAAGTCATGTGTGAAGTGAACTGTATTTAATGCTATGTGTCTTTAGGCCTTTTTTCCCTTTGTAGCTATACGTTGATACTGTTTGAAGTGAACTGTATTTAATGCTATGTGTCTTTAGGCCTTTTTTCCCTTTGTAGCTATACGTTGATACTGTTTTATTAGCCAGTGTAGCTGTCCTTTAGAATTTTTTCCCATAGGTCGTCGTATTTATTAGGTATGGGGCATGCGGTAAGGTCATTATCGGTGAGCACATATTTGAGGTCTGAGGGGGCGGGCATCATCCTATGGAGGTTCCCGCCCAGGGGGAGGGGCCTGAGGGCCACTCCCACAACTCCAGGGGCAAGGTAATGGATGCTGCAAAGCAAAGGAGCGCGGGTAGGAGTAGTTCACGCTTTCCTTAGGCTGGTAGCCACCCCGCGCGCGTGGACTCACGACGCCACCGGCGCAGAGTAAGGGCCCTCCTTTAGTGGGTAAATGGAGTTCAGGGCGTAGACCGGGCAATTCCCGGGGTAACACTGCGCATGCGCACATCCAGAGGGGAGGCGCAGCTTGTAGGACCTGACACCGGTAGTGACCCTGCCATATGGCCAGAAATGTACAAAAATTCTAGATGAGGATGTTTAGTATAAGTTAGGAAAACAACATGTATTAGAGTTTTGTTAAAGTCAGGCTCTCAAACTTGTTGCTAAGGATTATGTACCTAAATGTCCTGCTGAATTTTTGTATAAATTGTTGATTATGCAATTAAAAACCTTTTTTAATTTCATACTTTAATAAATACGGCCGGGCGACTAGCCCCCGCCTTCCAAAAAGTAAAGACGTCTCGTGTCCACGTTCCTGGGTATTGGGTGCCGGATTGGGGGGGAGGCGGCAGCTAGTCGCTGACCATGTGCAAACTCCGTGCTGATGCATGTTTGGTGGAGCACAGTTTTGTGCCCAATCAAACGGGAAATGGCGCCTGCCGTTTCCAAATTCTATATGGGCAAACAGCGCATCTGTAGAATTTGCATTAGTGATTCGCGCCATTTTCTCCCTTAGTGTGCGGGCCAGTCAGGGGTCAGGCATGAGGCATGACATTCTGAAAGTTAACAATTCTCAAGAGAGACAAGCTAACAATTCACATATAAAAGTGCATGTCCATTAACCGCTAGTCTGCCCGCAGCTTTACCTGACTCTGCTTTCTAATTCTGCCACTCTTTCATTCAGTTCTCGGTTGCCTCTCTTAAAAGGTTCCAGGCCCGGCTGCAAGTGAGACTTGACATTGCTGGCAGACACCGCAATTTCCTCTAATTCTTTTATCCGATCTTTCAGGGACTGGATATGAGAGGCCTGCCTCGCGTTATTTTCTTTGTAGGTTTCCAACTGAGATTTCATCTCCAGGAATGAAACATCTTTCGAGGACATCCGGTTTTGAAGATCCTCTACCTAAATAAAAGACAAAATGCACAACCAGCAACATTAATCTAATTTATCTTCATGCGTGGAAACGTTCTACTCAGTTTATTTCAATAACTTTGAATTCTTGAGCAAGGCATGTTGCTCGCCTTACACCACAGAGGCAAAATAAAACCACTTATTTTTTTCGTCGCTGTAAATGGCTATTTTATCAAGCGGCTAACGCTATTAATTGTCCAGTTTCAAAATGCCGCCAGTTTTAGGAGAAACCCTCTTCTCCTCGCTTGCGGGTGGGGATATATTCCTCCTGCTAAAGTGGAAAGTACTTTTTGCAAAGTGTGCTAAACATAGGGGATGTGAACAGATGGTACTGGTGGGTCTCCCTGATCTCTGCCATGTGAGGGACAGGACACCTTGTAGGCCCTCACCATCTCCCTGAGAAAAGGGAAGAACATGCCCCGCCCCCTCCCATCATGCAGCGCGATTTCTGCTTGATGCTGAAAAGAGGTAAAACGCATAAATTAGATGGCGGGAAGCAAACGGAATCTTCACCCATTTTCTCACTGACCCATTCAGAGTCAAGCAGAGAGGATTTACTTGTTGAAGCCAGCTTACCTTTTTAGAAGCCATCAATTCTTCAAACAAGCATTGCTTTTAACATGCTAACGCATATACACACACGTTGATAAATGCTGTTTGCATATATTGAATGCACAAATTCTGTTTAGGACGGGATAGTAGTGCTTAATGTGTCCAGTGGGCGTCAGTCGCATTTATTTATGAGGACTGGAGCATCTTGTGTGATAGGATGATGGGAGTACATGTACTGAAACTTCAGAGAACATGAGAGTGGCACAAGAGGACAATGGGGGTTTGGAGGAAAATTGCAGGGAATTAAAGGAGCGAGAGAGGATGTAAAAAGATAGACAGCAGAACAGCAGGTTGCCACGGAGGTCAGACTGATTGAAAAGAGAGACTGCGGGAAGAAGAAATTGGAGCGCGGAGTCACTGAGTTGAAAGGCTGAAGAAGCAAGAAAAAGTATGCAAAGAAGGCTTAGAAAGAGACAGATTAAAGAGGCGATAAACTGCAGAGAGAGGTTGAGATAAAAGAGGAAGAGAATTGACATGGAGATCAGGAGACAGAGAGAGAGAAAGCATTGAAAAGGTGAGCTGTTGGAAAACGCGGCGGAGGAAGTGGCTGGCGGTTGGGCATCAAATCGAGAGGGAAGGAATGTGCCATATCTACAAAGATATGTCACGTCGCTGCTCTCTCTCTGTGCAGGGTCACTTTGGCTGCCAAGCACCAACACAGGCGCCAGGGCACGACTGGCCGTAGCTGCCAGGGTGGGGGCCAGTCTTGCGTCATGTGGCATGGGTGCCTAGGTTGCAGGTATGATTGTATTTGTGCAGGAAGGGACACCTTCCTGCACAACAACAATCCTCTGAGGCTTTTCCCTCTTTCTATATGTGCTGCAGAATCCAGTGCACGTAGAAAGTTGAGAAAATTAGGAGAAATGTTGTTACGCCTTCCTGAGGAAGGAGTGGCATTTTGACACATTTCTTGGTTTATTAGTATTAGTAAATCTGAGAATGCTCCAAAACACATGGGTGCATGCGTGGGAACAGTCACACTCCACTCATGGAACGCCTTCCTAGGGCAGAGTAAGGCAAGGCATTGACTTGCGCTGCCTTGCGTTGCTCCAGATTTACAAGGTGGCTCTGCCTGGCATAGTAAATCTCACTTAAGGTCTTGTGTTGCCCTTGCATCACCTTGCATGACGCAAGGGCAGCACAAGCTCTTAGTGAATCGGGGCCTAAGTGAAATACTAAAGGAGAAAAGAAAGTTTTCGGTAGTGAAGAAAGAACTCAAAAACTATTACAACCAACTCTTTCATTGTACTTGGACAAAAATACCCTAAAGCATGCTTGGGTAAATTTACAATTTACCACACATTTCCAGTGCAAATCGTTGATATCTTGCAATGTAATTCCTAGGGAAGCTAAGGGTGTTAATGGAGCAAATTATACATACCCAGTTAAAAAGCATGCAAGGTGCATAAGAGGGAGTGAGGTAAATATTTTTTGCTATACATGGCAGTGCATACACTCCTAGACTAGTATGTTATAAGGGCCTTGAAACCTGCATGGCTGTTTAACATGCAAGGTCTTTTCAAAACCTTCTTTTCTGGATACTTAGATGTGCAGCAGGAGGAAAAGGATAACATTGTCTAAAGCCAGCTAGCAGGTCGGTCTGACAATTATGCCACCTGGATATTTCCCCAGTAAGGCAGAGGCTTACAGAGTAGGATGGGCTTTTATTACCTAACAATGCCCCCATGAACACATTCTTATACTCGTCTCCAGGTGAGTGGGGTTCTCTCCGCGTTTTCACCAGTGCTGATTTTGGTTTCCAGTCTGTCCTGGTAACTTTGAATAAATATAGAACAGTCAACAATTATCTGACAACCGAAAGTTCAATACAAATGGAGCTATTTGAAAAATAGGGAAAATAAGTGACAGTACTTTACATATATCACAAACTGTATATTTATGAAATAGTACTGGTCTTACTGAAAAGCGGGGCGAGGTGGGAGTTCCCACATACTTAAACCTGAAGCATTGGGCTTTGTGCGTGCATTGAGCAATGAGTATGAAGTTGGCAAATTTGATTATTTTGTCCCGATTGGAAGAAACACATACTGCAGGAAGTCAATTAAAAGGCTGTATCAAGAATGCCAACATAACAAAAAGATATGCCAAACTGATATTTAAGTATCAAACATCAAATGACAACCAGAAAAGAAAAACTATTCCAAACTGGGAATTTCTAATTAATAGCTATTTATTCAATGTAAATGAAAAAATATAACATATGGATCATTTCAATCAAAGTGTTATAAACATATATAGGGCTAATTGGACACAGCACAATAAAATTACACACACATCAACACTAAGTCAGACATATCACAATCATTCAACTCACATACATACATTCATACAAGGTACTCCACACAATCTGGATTGACAAATGTACCAGTGTGGGAAGTAAAAAGGAGGAAACAGGGGGGGGCCTGCTCTCTTGGTCTATATGGAATTTTACAACACTAATTCTGAAAACTAGTACACTCCAAGTAATCAATAACAATACAAATTCTCAAAAAACATTTCATAAAGGTTGTGTACTCGAAATAGATTCAAATGTGGTATAAGTCCACACTTGAATAACAAGAGCAGACCATATAACAGAGGCCTACGCGTTTCGAATCCCTGTAACTCAAAAAGGAATTCTCCTCAGGGCCAAGGATATTCTGAAAAACAGAAAACACAAAACCTACATGTAAAACTGTTTAAAAAACGCAAGAACACTCATGAGCACTGAACCACCAAGAACACACACAGCTTACCCTCTTCGATTCAAGGAAGAAACTGGTGCAGTGTAGGAGGCTCCTATAGGATTGGGATAGAGAAATGAACGAGAGGAAAGCACGTGTTTAGTATGCAAAAGAAAAAATGTGTATGGGCAAAAAAAGGTATCGACGGTAAGGAGAGCGTTCTTTTACCTATCAGTGGTGGCACTGGGTCAACAGCACAGGACTACATTTTATCGACGGGGTGCAGGAAACCTAAAAGAAGAGTGTGACATTTAGTGCTCAAAACGGGAAAAAAACTTTTTGGAATAGAGCACGATTTTGGATGGATTAGCCGGCGTCTTACCAGTGGATCCCAAAGACCATGTCCAAATGGGGAGACTATTACAACGATTGAAGTGGTCTACAGGTGGCCTTTAGTGACACTGCAATAAAGAAAATGAGGTGATTAGACGAAATCCAAGGTGTAGCCTTTCACGTTTGCGTTAAAAAGCAGCATGCTTGGAAAACTTACAGAGGAACAGCAAAGTCACTCGGTGAACCCGGTCAGCGTCTCAAAGTGCACTGATTCCTCGGGCATGCGCAGTCGCGGTGAACGACGTGGAGTAAATCCTCAGGTATACACAGTCGCAAAGGGCAACGTGAAGGAATTGACGAGCTCTTAATTTAAAAAAACTACAATCCAAAAAATATGGAAATAGTTACGAAACAATTCCGGCTTAACATATATGCTAGAGAACAATAGCAGAGTGAGGGGGGGCTTACCAGGGAATAATCAAGCCTCTCAGCGTAGTTAGTGAGCGTACGAAGAGCACTGGTCCCTCGCGCGTGCGCAGTGGATGAGTACTGACAGCATAAGGAAACCTGCTGTTTTAAATCGTCCGGCTGCGGGGGATGTTTACAGCGTAAGGGCCCTGGGCGACTGGAGCACGTGCCAAAATAAAAAGTGCCCATTTTTAATCTCTCTAAAAGAACTCTCACTGAAGCAGAAGAAAGTATCCTCTCAAAAGGGTTGTCATTTGTTCCTTCCAAAAGGACCGATTTCGTGAGGATGAAAACTGAATTTACAGAGTTTTGTCGCAAGTTAAGATTAACTATGTTTTTCTCTGAAAATCCAACTCCCTTGTCATCTGACGTTAAAGGATTGCGTAAAAAATCAACATTTTGTCCTCCTGGCCATAAAATACCCAAGGAAATCATCACATTCGAACAAACTGTGCTCTCAGCTATCTCTGAAATGGAAAAACAAAGGAAATATGTGAAATTTAACATCACGAAAGAACAAACCAATGCCCTAACAAACCTAAGAAATGACTCTACCGTGACCATTAAACAGGCCGATAAAGGCGGCGCCATTGTTGTTTGGGACACCGCCGACTACACCACCGAAGTGTTGAGACAACTCAACGATTCAGTCTGCTATCGCAAGATTGGAAAAGATCCAACAATGGAACTACAGAATCAACTCTTTCCCCTCATTAAGGATGGGTTTGAACAAGGTTTTTCAGGCTCCAAAGAATTGGAATTCCTTCAAAATAAACATCCAAAGGTACCTTTGTTTTACATTTTGCCTAAGGTCCATAAAGATCAGAACAAGCCCTCAGGGAGACCCATCGTGGCAGGATGCGACTCCCTACTTGAACCAATCGCCAAATATGTTGATTGTTTTTTTAAACAGTTTATGGTCCAAGTATCTTCGTATCTACAAGATACGACAGATTTTATTAATAAACTGGAACTGGTGGAATTCAATCCGGGGAGGGACATACTGGTCACACTAGATGTCACCTCCCTATATACCCAAATACCCCAGGATGAAGCGGTGGCAGTGCTGACCCACTTCCTGGAGCTAAGACCTAGACCAGTGCGAGTACCCACCACATTTTTGGTGGATTTAGCGTCCTTTGCCTTGAAAAAGAACTATTTCTGTTTCAGGAAGGATTTCTACTTTCGAGTTAAAGGAGTTGCAATGGGGTGCCCATTCGCCCCTGAACTGGCGGTATTGTTCATGTCATTATATGAACACAATAACAACCCATTTAAACACCACATTGGAACGTGGCTACGTTTCATAGATGACGTTTTCATGGTATGGACAGGAGGAGAAGAAAACCTCAGATCATTCTACGACTGGCTGAATGCGAGAACACCGGACATTAAGTTCAGCATGTCCCTCTCCGAAAAGATGATATCATTCTTGGATGTTGAAGTTTTTCCATCTGAAGGCAAATTAGCATATATGTTAAGCCGGAATTGTTTCGTAACTATTTCCATATTTTTGGGATTGTAGTTCTTTAAATTAAGAGCTCGTCAATTTCTTCACGTTGCCCTTTGCGACTGTGTATACCTGAGGATTTACTCCACGTCGTTCACCGCGACTGCGCATGCCCGAGGAATCAGTGCACTTTGAGACGCTGACCGGGTTCACCGAGTGACTTTGCTGTTCCTCGGTAAGTTTTCCAAGCATGCTGCTTTTTAACGCAAACGTGAAAGGCTTCACCTTGGATTTCGTCTAATCACCACATTTTCTTTATTGCAGTGTCACTAAAGGCCACCTGTAGACCACTTCAATCGTTGTAATAGTCTCCCCATTTAGACACGGTCTTTGGGATCCACTGGTAAGACGCCGGCTAATCCATCCAAAATCGTGCTCTATTCCAAAACGTTTTTTTCCCGTTTTGAGCACTAAATGTCACACTCTTCTTTTAGGTTTCCTGCACCCCGTCGATATAATTTAGTCCTGTGCTGCTGACCCAGTGCCACCACTGATAGGTAAAAGAACGCTCTCCTTACAGTCGATACCTTTTTTTGCCCATACACATTTTTTCTTTTGCATACTAAACACGTGCTTTCCTCTCGTTCATTTCTCTATCCCAATCCTATAGGAGCCTCCTACACTGCACCAGTTTCTTCCTTGAATCGAAGAGGGTAAGCTGTGTGTGTTCTTGGTGGTTCAGTGCTCATGAGTGTTCTTGCGCTTTTTAAACAGTTTTACATGTAGGTTTTGTGTTTTCTGTTTTTCAGAATATCCTTGGCCCTGAGGAGAATCCCTTTTTGAGTTACAGGGATTCGAAACGTGTAGGCCTCTGTTATATGGTCTGCTCTTGTTATTCAAGTGTGGACTTATACCACATTTGAATCTATTTCGAGTACACAACATTTATGAAATGTTTTTTGAGAATTTGTATTGTTATTGATTACTTGGAGTGTACTAGTTTTCAGAATTAGTGCTGTAAAATTCCATATAGACCAAGAGAGCAGGCCCCCCCCTGTTTCCTCCTGTTTACTTCCCACACTGGTACATTTGTCAATCCAGATTGTGTGGAGTACCTTGTATGAATGTATGTATGTGAGTTGAATGATTGTGATATGTCTGACTTAGTGTTGATGTGTGTGTAATTTTATTGTGCTGTGTCCAATTAGCCCTATATATGTTTATAACACTTTGATTGAAATGATCCATATGTTATATTTTTTCATTTACATTGGATAAATAGCTATTAATTAGCAATTCCCAGTTTGGAATAGTTTTCCTTTTCTGGTTGTCATTTGATGTTTGATACTTAAATATCAGTTTGGCATATACTTTTGTTATGTTGTTCTAAGTGCTCAGCCTTACTGATTAGAGCCAGCTCATTTTTGTTACTAGTATCAAGAATGCAGCTTGCTCAAGACGAATGACTGAGAGTAACTACAGGCCCATCTCCCTGTGGCCAGCGTTCTCCAAAAAGCTTCAGAAACTGGTGAACACTCAGCTAATCAATTATTTAGAGCAGGGCACGCTGATTCATCCAGGTCAATCGAGGTTCCACTCTTTCCACAGTAAAAAGATTGTGCTTTTAGAAATATCTGACCATCTCAAGTGGTCTCTGGATCAAGGTAAAAATGCAGTGCTGATCCTTCTTGATCTCTCAGCATCATCTGATACTGTTCCACATACGATTGTTTCACAATGACTGGTGGTTGAAGGTTGTGTGTGGGACTAGTTGAAGTTGTTCCTTGATTCCAGACCACAGTCAATCTGGGCGGCTTCTTTTAGCTCTGCTGGTAAAGTAGTCAAACAGGGGGTGCTGCAGGGTTCGTCTTTTAGCCCTACTTTATGTAATTTTTTGTGACCCCATCACTGGCGTTCGTGGAATCATTTAGATGCACATTTATTTTGTACACAAATGGTACCCGGTTGCTCTTAACTTTCGAGGGGACCTCCTCTTCTGCAGAGAAGGACAGCATACCGGCATACTTTTCTTGGAAGCATAATAGTCAGTTGAAACGTAATGCGACAAAACTGGAATTCTTCTTTTTGGGTCCCAATTAGCCTAGTGGTGAGAAGTGGCCTGACCTCCCTCTCTGCTCAGTGCACCCCAATCCCCTTATTCAGCAGCTAGAAGTCTGGGAGTCAAAGTGGGCAATCCGTTCTCTCTGCAACCTCAGATTTTGGCTGTGGTCAACAGCTGCTTTGGCTTGCTCTGAGCCCTCAAGAAATATTTGCACTTACTCCCCATACACTGTAGGAGGACGGTGGTCTATGCCCTGGTCATTGCCAGGTTGGACTACGTCAATTCTCTCTACCAGGGCGTGACTCAAGATTTTCTGCGACGCCTCCAGGTTGTGCAAAATGTGGCGGCTTGCCTGATTCTAAGACTTCCTAAATGGACTTTGATGCCCCCTTGTTAAGATCTCTTCATTGTTTGCCTATTAAGAAATGTCTTCTTTACAAATCCCTGTCTCTGGTTCACCGGACCTTCTTTCTAGTCAGTCCTGGCTATCTTGAAAACAGATTCCCCCCTTATTGTCTGCCAGATCCTTATGACTGACATCTGCAGCTTTGGTGGTAGTGCCTTGAATTAAGCACATGAAGAAGGGAGGTAAGGCGTTCTCGTTTCTAGAGGGTAATACCTGGAATCAGCTCCCTTAGACCTCCGGACCTCCAGAACCTTACTTCAGGGGAAGTCTTCCGCCGGAATCCAAAAACTTGCCTTTTCGTTTCCGTTTATTAGAGAACTTTCTTGATTAAGTTTTAGTATTGGGTCATACTGCTAGACTTAGCGCCAGGACACCTAGGCGTAGATTTAATAAGATTTTGCACCAGGTCACAGAAGTGATGCAAATTGGAGCAAAGTCTTTTTTCCCCAATTTACTTTCCAGCGCTAAACTTGTTTAGCGCAGGAAATAATGGACAAGCAATGCAAAGAAGCGTAGAGCACTGCTTTACATTACTTTGCGCCATGGGGGCGTTCCAAGGGTGGAGCATGCAACCACCAAGGTTTCTCATGCTAAACCCAATTTACTAAATAAAGTAGATTGGGTTTAGTGTGAGAAAACTGCGCCTTTTTCACCCTTCCTGTACAAAACCTATGCTAGACTAATGCACACACCCTAGCGCTATTGTGCTAAGGTGTGTGCATGGCGAATGCCTGCTGAAATCAGCGCTGGTGCAAGGTAAAGGGGACGAGAGAGCCATATCTCTGAAGATATGGCGCTTTCCTGCTCCCTCCCAGTCGCGCAACGCAGCACAGGCTTGCGGGGGGATGCGCTGCTTGACTTTTTGACAAATCTCCCCCTATGTTTGAGTAGCCGTTTGCTTTACAAAACCCCTTCATTCACCCATTCATTAATTCTTGGATCATGCACTTGAGTCTGGACTGTACCGCGCAAAATTGCATTGCGCAAATCCTCAAGCACAAAACTGTATTTCCAAGTGCAGATTTACTACTTGTTGCTATTCACAGCACTTGCAATATTACACCTTGAAAACTGTGCCAGTTGCAGGTTTCAAGCATGCTACTGAGAATGTCAAGTGACAATTCCCACTAGCTTCTAGTCTGCATGTATATGGCAAAACTCCGCACAGAGGAAATGATACCACTGTGCAAATGCACATGCTTTTAGTTCTTTTTTTATGGGCGGGTTACATTTTAGACTGTGGAGAAAGCTCCTCAGCTACACCCTCAGTAAATCTGGAAATGATTTGTTTCCCTTCCCACCCTGGAAGGGGAGTTACTCCAGGCCTTGGCTGGAGTAAACCTGTGACAATTTCCAGGGGAAAAGGGTCTGGAGAGGAGTTTGAATCTGACTCCAGACATACATGTTTATGGGCATTCCCAAGCTTCCAAGGCATACCACACATTGGGAATCCCACTTCCTCCTCCTAAGTTGCATTTGTAACAGCAGATTTCTCCACACTCGTGGTGGAGAAACCTGCAGGAATAAATGTATTTACGCCGGGCCAAATTCCCACTCTGAATCGCTGGTAGATGTTTTGCTCTGCTGACTTAGCCCATACAGGCGTTTATTTGTGTTAAGAAAAACAATAAAAATTGACATGGTTAAGAAAATTGTATTTTCAGATGTTAACATACTTGGGGCCAAAAATTCCCTTGCAAACTTGCTTCTAAAGGCAATTAAAAAAGTGAATGAATCCGGGCCTAAGTACAATCAACATCAAGTCAGAGAAGGTTGAAAGCGTAGGGCAGATGCTAGGAAGTAAGAGGAGAAAAGATTGCCATAAATGTAGTACGCACAGATTGGTCCAGCTCAACCTATGTGCCACCATACTATAGACAAACATCGAATACATGAATGACCTTCGTATCTATAAATGACCGATGCATGCACAGCGCACACTAGTCACACATTTTAACTTTAGCAAAAAAGCCAGCGAAAACTACGCATAAAATATGAATCTTGTAGTAGACCTGAACAAAATTCAGTTCCTCACTACAGAGGGGTAAAAAATGAGACACTATTGTCTAATGTCCAATACTTGAAATGTCTTATTAGGTTAGGTGGAATATAACTGCACCCTTCAAAACCAGTGGGAGAAAAAGACAAATTTGATTTTACTTGACATAGTAAAAGCGCATTTGCTTTGTGCCCATAAAAAGGTCAGGAACATTTTGTTATTGCAAGAAATTGCACCTATTACAGGCAGTACTATCCCTAGCTGTAAAAGCGACATGCAGCAGTTACTGTTTTTCAGGACTTGGACTTCTAACCACCGATTTTCTTGGAGCCTCTTTCTAAAACATTTTCAATTGTATAAAGAACATTAGGAAGACGATTTCAAGAACGTTATACTCTCGTGAATGCCAAATACTGCTCCCCCGGTCCTCAAAAAATTAATAGCCACGGAATTAATGCCCAAGTGCATTGTCAAAAGTGAAGAGAAATGATTTGTTCAAAGTTTTTTTTACCATTTCTTCTATGGTAATGTATTTCATCTCTACTTTGACATCTTTTATTCACTTCTTTGTTTTTTTCACGACTAGGCCTCTTGGCCCAGTTACTCTGTTTCCATTTTCCTTCTCCCCATTGTGTTATCTTTTTTATGCATGTGCTTTTCCAAATTTCCTTGAGCTTTCATTCTAAAGCTGTTTTTCCTCTCCAACTTTCAGTCGCCTTTCCGTCATTTTTTTTGCTTTAGTTCTGTCATATTACGTTATGTTATGTAATATTATATTATATTCCTGGATCCGTGATGCAAAATGTGTCAACATTTTGGGGCTTTGCTTTGCGTTGCCCTTTTGCCACACGAGAGGGTGCAAGGGTGATGCAAGGATATATGACGTTAAAACGCATATTTTTACAACGCATACCGTTACAACGGGACTTTTACAACGCAAATACTATTACAACGCATGTATTTACAACGCATTTTTTTACAACGCAGGTACCTTTACAACGCATACCATTACAACGTAAGTATTGGTAAGTATATATAATTTTTTTAATTGTATATTATTTAAAATTAATATAATTTAATGTAATTGTATTTAATTTAATTTATTTTAATTTAATTTCATTTAATTAATTTAATTTAAATTTAATTTTATTTTATTTTTACCCTGTACCCCTTTACCCAAAAACCCAAAACTGACCCTGAACCTTAAAAATACCCCTTTACCCAAAAACCCAAAACTGACCCTGAACCCTAAAAATACCCTTTTACCCAAAAACCCAAAACTGACCCTGAACCCAAAAAATACCCCTTTACCCAAAAACTGAAAACTGACCCTAAACCCTAAAAATACCCCTTTACCCAAAAACTGAAAACTGACCCTGAACCCTAAAAATACCCCTTTACCCAAAAACTGAAAACTGACCCTGAACCCTAAAAATACCCCTTTACCCAAAAACTGAAAACTGACCCTGAACCCTAAAAATACCCCTTTACCCAAAAACTGAAAACTGACCCTGAACTCTAAAAATACCCCTTTACCCAAAAACTGAAAACTGACCCTAAACCCTAAAAATACCCCTTTACCCAAAAACTGAAAACTGACCCTGAACCCTAAAAATACCCCTTTACCCAAAAACCCAAAACTGACCCTGAACCCTAAAAATACCCCTTTACCCAAAAACCCAAAACTGACCCTGAACCCTAAAAATACCCTTTTACCCAAAAACCCAAAACTGACCCTGAACCCTAAAAATACCCCTTTACCCAAAAACCCCAAACTGACCCTGAACCCTAAAAATACCCCTTTACCCAAAAACCCAAAACTGACCCTGAACCCTAAAAATACCCCTTTACCCAAAAACCCAAAACTGACCCTGAACCCTAAAAATACCCCTTTAAAAAAAACCTAACATATAACATTTTAAATATAATTATATACTTACCAATACTTACGTTGTAATGGTATGCGTTGTAAAAGTACCTGCGTTGTAAAAACATGCGTTGTAAATAAATGCGTTGTAATAGTATTTGTGTTGTAAAAGTTCCGTTGTAATGGTAGTGCGTTGTAAAAAATGCGTTGTAATGGGTGTATACCGTGATGCAACTGCTAAGTCAGATTTCTCAAGCTATGCAAGGCCACCTTGCCTGGCTTGATAAACGTAGAGTAATGCAACGCAGCGTAAATCGCCCCAGGGAAGCGTTCCATTGGTTGAGCGTAAGTGTTCCCACGTATCTGCCCATGGAGTTTGGCGCATTCCCAGATTTTATTGGTAGACCTGGGAATGCATCAGAAATATCTTTATTCCTCCTCATTTTTCCTTTTTCTGTGTGTGAGGCATTCTGCACCACACATGCCTCAGAGAATTGTTTTTGTGCAGGAAGGTTCTCCTTGCTGCACAAACAAAATCCTGTCTGCAATGCAGGCACCACAGCTCAAGGAAGCCTGCATTGGCGGTAGGCAGCAAATTGTGCCCCAGCCCAAGGAAGTACAAGAATGCGATGTATCACGTTAAATATGTTACGTTCCTGCCCTTTCATGCGTTCACAGCACAGCTAGGTGGCTTGCTGCACTGCATGAAATATTGAGAAATCTGCCCGTCTGCAGCTGTGGATGTTTTCCAACAGAGGGTCCCGGTAAGGGGGGAGTAGTACAAACATCCCCAGAATCATGAACTCTGAGTTTTGAATGCCCCAATGTTCATTTACATCTTTTTAATTTCCCATGTCCCCCACGTTTCTGTTTTCCTCTGTCTGCTTTCTTCATGCAATCTCAGTCAGCCTTTGCTAAGAAGAATTCTCAAGCTCATTTAGAGAGCTGTGGCTTGTTACAATGTGTGTAGGTAGGGGAATCTGTGATTTTTCGAGTAAATAATGGCTAAAGCATAAGTGATTAAAGCAATACACATAACTGGGCTTGAACAGATTGGGGTGTTGAGGAAATCCAGTGTTTTGGCTGTGTTTACCTAAATTGCTTTGCCCTTGACATCTTTCATGATCGATCTTGACCTTAGCCACAGGGCAGGCAAGAGCTAATGGGCTTCACAACATAAAAGCCTGGTTATTAAAACATATATCTCATATCTCTAGTTTCCATTAAATGGGTATCATATCTCACTCCTTGTAAGGCTCTGCTCATTTACTTAGTCATGCCCACCGGTAAACATCCTTTACAATGACTGCGTTACAACGTAGTCCATTACCCCGCATTTTTTACTCCGCAAAATCTTTTACAACACAGGGCTTTACACTGCAAACCATTACAATGCATTCCCCATTACAACGCCCGGTGGAGTTAGCTTAGTAAATTGTGTTGTAATGGACAATGCGTTGTAATGGATTGCGGTGTAAAGCCCTGCATTGTAAAAGATTTTGTGGAGTAAAAAATGCAGGGTAATGGCACGCGTTGTAAACGTATGTGGAGTAAAGTGTCATATTCATGCCCACCCGTATGTGTTAATCATTACTAAAACCAACCACCCATATCAGGTCACCAGCTGGGCACATTAACATTTATACTGAAAAAATGTGAGGTGAGTCAGAAAGTGTTTCACGTAAGTACCATCCATGGACCTACTGGTTGGTACTCACCACTTTGCTCGCTCTGTCATCATCTGCACTTTCTTGAAAGAAACAAAATGTACCTTGAATCAAAAACAAGTGTGATAAAAAAGGTGTATAAATGCAGGTGATGTCCATCTACCATCTAAGCCCCATAGTGTAACAAGAGGGGAACACTCCAAGCATTAAAATAGAGATGTGAACATCTATCCCACATCTTTTAATTTTAAGTAGTGTTCACACTCAATTTAAAAAAACGGCATGTGTTGACCATTTTTAACCTGAACGGTCGATATGTTTCATTGCCCTACTAATTTGCGGCAATTTCGTCAGGGCACGGGGACACATGTCCTCCTCAACAAAATGCACTGGAGTGCAGTGGTTGATAAAAAATATAAGAGAAGGAAAGATCGTGCTTGGACAGCAGAAGATACATATTTAAAACAATTTCATATAGGCAACCAGCCACAATATTTTTACCAAACCTCATGCTCATTTCAACTTTATAATGTAGCATAGTTACCAAGTGGTTGCCAGGTGGAATCCTACCAGCAACTCACTCGGGGAAGACCCGAAGGATAACTGTCCCCCACAACTCAGTGCAACCGAGAACACCTGTGGATGAATGTGTGCACGTTATTATGAGTCAGGACAAAAAGGGGACACGGTGGGGGTTTACACTCACCCTCCGAATAGTTTTCTATATATGTAAACATACGATTCCCTCATCCCCTCAACACTTGCGTAAACATCACTGCTTTCAAGAGTTATGAATAATGTACTTAAAATTTCCCGTCAGGGAAACCATTAATATTTGCAGATTACAATCTCGTTACACAAATGTAAAATTCTAGTGCTTTTTTACTAATAGAAAATCACAGAGCCATTGCTCTCTTGGATCATCTAATATCGTGCTCACTCACCGCGTGGCCGGGTGCTCGCGTATCGATGCTCCATCAATGACCCCAGGAAGGTTGCGTGTTAAAGTACTGGGCAACCGGCTCAGCCTTTGTTGTTACAATTCAATTGGAATGGTAATTAGTGCACGCAGAGTCCTTCCGAGCCTTGTGGATGTGGCTTGGGCTCCTCTACCAGGTCGGTTGCGCTTTACTTTAATACGCGACCTTCCCGAGTTCATAGGCGGAGCATCGATATGCGAGCACCTGGCCCGGCGGTGAGTAAGCACGATACTAGATGATGTTCACATCTCTATTTTAATGCTTGAGATATTCACCTCTTGTTACACTATGGGGCTTAGATGGTTTATGGACATCACCTGCATTTATACACCTTTCTTTCACCACACTAGTTTTTGATTCAGAGTATATTTTGTTTTGGTCAAGAAAGTGCCGATGATGACAGAGTTCGATCAGTAGCGCCCTCCCCCCCAGCGCCTTGAGACCCTCGCGGGTATGTAGTGCGCTTTACAAATGATTGATTGATTGATTGATTGAGAGTGAGCAAACTGGTGAGTACCAACCAGTAGTTCCATGGATGTTGCTTACGTGAGGCACTTTCTGACTCACCTCACATTCTTTGTTTACATTTTTTCATTATAAATGTTAATGTGCCCATTCTTCAGACCATCTGCTGACGGGCAGGTGACTTGATATGGTTGGTTGATTTTAGTAATGATTAACGCATACAGGTGGGCATGACTAAGTAAATGAGCGTAGCCTTACCAAGGAGTGAGATATGATAGCCATTTAATGGAAATTAGAGATGTGTTTTAATAACTAGGCTTTTTTGTTGTGAAGCTTATGAGTGGAGGCGTCCTGGATATTAGTTCACTCTTTTGCTCCCTTCTTTTGAGAAGAGCTAATGGGAAACAATTGTGGTAGCTGAGATCTTTTACCACGGGTGTCCTACGGTTCATCCTATCATGACTCTGCATACTTGACCAGGTACAACCCTTTCTGCACCTCACAGCTAAAGAGGCTCTTGCAAGCAGCCACTGGCTTCTCTGGGAGCTAGTTTGGGGGTACAAGAGCTCAGAACTCAAAAATCAACCAAAAGATAAAAAAAAGTATTTTCAAGCCAAGTGCTTGTCTTTTAGGTATAAAAGTACTTTAATCACACAAAGTTACTAAATACTACACATTTCAAATGTGTATCAATTACAGGAATGTATAGACTCAACTGATTTTTATGAAATTCAGATATTCTTATGGTTCCCACTTTCTTTCTCCCTCTCCCTCCAGTGACTCAGGCAAAGATATAGGTACAGGCACAGGCGAGGTACAGATCCAGATCTATAGTAAAATACCACAAAGATTGGCCCATAGGTAAATTCAGTTGCCTTTTGAGCCAACAAGTTTATGCCAGCAAAGGTTAGCATTAGCAGCATCAGTTACCTGTTGGTCTGATTCAAACACAGCCTCTCAGTTCATGCATATAAAGTACCACGCTACCTGCTCAATGAAGCTGGTGAGTTCCGGGGGTGGCTCATGCAACCATCGTCTTCCCACTCTTGAACTTTAGTCCGAAGTGGAAGACTAGAGACAGGGGTTTCTTCTCTTAGGATCACTGGCATGGGTCAATGTGCTCAGCAGACACGTTGGCAGTTGTGGCCCTCAGTCCAACACAGGCGGACATTCATATTCATCAGTTAAACCCTTTGGGGCCATTACAGGCAGATGCTCTCCTTCGGCTGTTGCTGCTTTGGAGGCTGATGCAGACTAGTTTGTGTCTTTGGCAGTTGCAGCCTTGGAGACATTGGAAGGCAGATGCTCATCTTTAGCAGTTGTGTCCCAGGGACCTGTGTAGGCAGGCGCTTGTCTTCGGCAGTTGCAGCTTTTGTGAATTAGTCCCATAATATTTATTATTATATTTGACCCGAAAACAAACTGTAACTAAATAATGCAGAAGCATCTTGGGGAATTGTGCCAGAGTAATGACTGGCAAAAACCTACCCAGGTTCTTCGAAGGAGTTACATGGTAATTTGTGGCTTGCTCTCAGTCCTTGAACACCATCATATGCAAACAGAAATAGGGAGTACCATAACAATGGAAGTTTGCTTGCTCTGAAACAGTCGATGAGATGCTCACTTTTTATGTCCTATTTAGAGCACTTTTTTGCACTTGCATACACACTACATATATAATAATCTATAAATCTCATCTTCATCATATGGAGCTCTTGTGGGCTTATACAAAGCACAGTAAACTGAGCTTCTGAGGAAATGCAAGCCACTAGAGCATTATTAGATTCTTACCATTTCTGTTGCTCACAAACAAAATGAATGTTGATGTAATTATTGGAAATGATTGCCCTGCTGTTCTTAGTAATTAAAGTGCCATTTTACCAAGGCGATGACTGTAAATTAATACACAGAATACAAAAAGCAGCGTTCATATCACCTGGTAACATCTGTCCCGGGGCGCAAAAGAGAGGCATGGAGGGGCTATTCGTTCTCTGGTTATCCTCAATTTCCACACACAAAGGAGTTTTCAAACTCCACGAGGGTGTGAACAGTGTTCTGATGAAACCAACCAAAAAGGGTCATTCTGCTCTTGGTTTGTCATCAAAATATAGGCTGTGAAAATAAGGTCCCCACTGGGTACTTTCAGGTCAGTTTTCAAAAACTCTGGGAAGAAAATTATTGATATGCATGCATTTATTATACAGGAAAACAAATTCATCAAGGATCATATTTCCATCAAAAGGAATACAATAAAGCACTCAGTCAATCCATGATCAGTGCTACAATCTGGATCATTGTGAGCATCTGACGATATTACATAAAAGGCTCCCACCACTCACACATTGTTCCAAACTATTAAGCATGCATTCTGGGTCTAGCTACACATGAAGTAGAGTGATACTGTTGAATGCATACTGTGAGAAAGTAGATTATAAATTGGGAAGGAGGGGGGCATGGCTAACCGCCGAACATGGTGGACACAGCTTAAGGAGGCCCCGGAGCACAGGAACTGTAATCCTGTTCTGCCAACAAGAGCTGTGTCCCATCGAGTCAACACCGCCGTGCCGCCACTGGAGCATAATAAATGCAAGGCTGCAGGAGGCTTGCGAGGCTGGAAACGTAGTTACTGGGAGGAACACTCGAGATGAGGCCTACATGGCAGCGAGGCTTTGTGCGTCCGGTGAGATACGGCATGGTGCGGTGCGGCTGGGGACCACCCAGAGGACGCCGCGAGCCTACAGAGGGAAACGGAGCAGGCAACTGACCCTAAAACAACATTGTCAGCCATCTGGCCCCGGGAGTTCTGGAGCATTGGGGGCAATGGCGTCCGAATCCTAAGGCAGGAGTTGGGGTGCCACGGACTCTGGAACCGCCCGGTTTGACAGCGCTAGTGAAGAGCGACACACATCTGACTGGTCGAAGCTAGTGACCCCCTGAACAGGCTGAGGGGTAAAAGAACAAATGAACGACCCAGACTGCCCTTCCATTTGACTGTACCTTTATGCAGGAGAATGGAAGAGCTGTGTGGGGTTGCCTGACCTGGGCCCTCGTCTGTTGTGGTGGGTCAGTCAGAACTGTTGCAGCCTGCAAGGGAGCTCGATAGCGGAACAGCGCTAACCGCTGACTCACCGACCCCTACTACACACACAGTGCAGGAGATCTCAGAGTGGGCAACGCATTCGTCTTTAAAGCCGGTTGGGTGCCAGGGAGTGAGCGCCGACATCGGGGACCGAACAAAGTGCGACCCCTGGACGGACCTGTCGGCCTGACGTCCCCTCCACCCTCTTAACCCGTTCGTAGACTACGTTCAAGAAGACACATGGTTGGACGCCAGGCTACAGCACTCACAGAGCCAAGATATCTACAGTAACCCGCCTGGGGCCTGGAGTGACTGCGACTTGCAGGGAGCCCCTATGTGATGCCGGTGGCCAGGCTGTGGAGGTGCGGTTGATCATAAACCCAGGTATGGCAGTCGCCTGGACTGGGTCCTCTGTAGACACTGATTTGCGTGGTGAGATATGATCTGAGGTGCCACTACCTGGAACCCACAGACCGGGAACCCAGACTGAGTGTGGCGGGCGGGCCACACACTGTGCATCGCACCACAGCCTTATTGCGCGGGGTGCGGACCTAGGGCTTGCAAGCTACCTTGAACGTGGAGGACGTAGACGAGGCCCATTGATTTTACAGTGTGGCGCCCAGAAGTTTTCACAGGAGCCCAGACTAAATATAACAAGGAACTGACCTGCTGGGTTTTATGGCACCCTGGTAACTAGATTAGACATGTTTTGGAACCAAGAGTAATGGGGCGACCTAAAGGAAAATTACCGGAGATAACCTCCACCACCACTCAACCCACGGACAACCCAGACAATTCAGCACGGGCACCCTTGCCCAACTCCATCCCTCCCACGAATGCAGAGGCGCTTCAGGACAAATTGGACTTAATACTCCAGGAGGTCAAGGAATGCCAAAAGGCCATTGAGCAGCAATTTGGATCGCTTATATCAGGTTTCACGCTGCTCAGGGCTAACCACGCCAAACTAGCAAGGACAGTGAAATCCCATGGCCAAACTCTGACTGAGATTGAGCCTCAACATAAGGAACATGCATCACAAATACAAACACTTGCAACGGCAGGTCAATGGCCTACAGGATAGAATTGAAGATGCTGAGGGCAGAAATCGCAGAAACAACGTGCGCGTCATCAGGCTCCCGGAGCGCAGTGAGGGCCCCAACGCTGCCAGTTTTATGAAGCAATGGTTCCATAAATATATAGCCCCGGATGGTCTATCAACCTTTTTTTGTGTGGAGAGAGCCCATCAAATCCCTACTGGCAGACCAAAAGTGAAATCGCCACCGTGACCACTAATAGCCAAGATATTAAACTACAGGGACCGTGATGTCCTACTCCAGAAGGAACATGAGCGATCGCAGATCCATTTTGAAAACCATCAGATATCTCTGTATCCTGATTATACACTAATGGTACAGCACCAAAGGTCCTCTTTTCAGGCAGTAAAAAAGAAACGATGTGCTCTGAATCTAAAATACGCACTTTTGATCCCTGCCCGCTTACAGCTCATACATGAGCAAAAAACATACCGCCCGGAGGACAAAGAAGAGTGGATGGACATCATGGATACAGTTTCGAACTCTAGTGCCACGTCTCACAGCCCACCCAGCAGCCCTAAGAGGTCTCAAGAACGTAGATCACACCGCAATATTAAAAACATGCATAAATCGCAAACACTCAGCCCCACATATGAGCAAGCCCAGCGCAGCAGGAAGGAGGCGTTGGCTGCTGCGACCACCTTCAGAGAAAATAATCTTCGAATGTCTACTAACTTTTCAGAGGACAGTACTATACTCTACGATATAGATCACAGCCTTTTGCTGTTTCCTACAGTGACACCACAGACAGCAGGCGATTTTTTGGGATAACGCTGTGTGGGTATGCAGCATTACCTGACACAAGGGCGAAGCAATGACTGGTGCCCCAGTTATGGTTTCACAGAACAATATATCCTTTTACTATACAGCTAGGTTGGTAACTTTTAATGCGATGACAATTATATAATTCCCGGCTTCTGAGAAGCCCGCAGAGCTCATACTTGCGAATAGGCGAACATGGAAGGCGGCAGCAACTACCCCCAAAAAGCTTATGCACAGTATAGATGTAGCAGTATTAGTTTAGTAGAGTTCTCTGCTTGCCTCAGCATTGTTCAATGGCTGGGCTATGTATTAACAGTCTAAGGGAGTTCTGGGGTTCTGGCTCACACTGGTTGACGAGCTCAGAGTTGTGGAGCTCAACAGTTATAATGCAATCACACATTCACACTATCACCAATCAAGTATGCTTCATTCCTATAACTTAATCACTGGGAATGTGCGGGGGCTGGGCTCGGTGCAAAAATGACTCAGGCTGCATGCACAGCTACTTCGCCGCAAAGCGCAGATAGTGTTCCAGCAAGAATCATATCTCACAGAGTCGGAAGCTGGAAAAGTCAACAAGAAATGGAGGTGGCAGGTATTCTCTACTAATTATTCTGCCTTTGCAAGAAGGGTAATCCTTTTGATTAGACATAGGGTCCCGTTTGTCGAGCTAGAAAGGCTTGTTGATGAACAACATAAATACATACTTTTACGTGGGACCTTAGATGGGTCGCCAGTGGTGTAACATTAATGCCCCACACTTTGACCAAGACAGATTTTTCAAGGGACTGACGATAGTATTGGCAGGCTGGGAGATACACCCATGGATATTAGTTGGTGATTGCAACACAGTCATGGAAATATGATTAGACTAGTCGCACCCTCCTCTGAATGGAGCAGGCGCTATTAAACAGGCTGCAGCCCTCTACAACTGGGCCAATGGGTGGGCATTGGGAGATATATGGAGATTGAGGAACTTAGTAAACAAGGAGTACTCCTTTTATTCCCCAGTCCATCAATTACATACACACATTGATATAATGCTATGCTCCCTCAGCTTTGCCACACAAGTGACCCACGCCACATACTTAGCAAAGACTTTCTCGGACCACAATCCCCTGGAGATCTCCATTGATGGGCAGAGTCCCCACTCCAGTCCCTACATGGAAGCTATGGCCCCAGATGCTAGAGGACACTCCTTTTCATAGCACATTATCCAGGGCTATCACAAACTACTTTGTAGGAAATGGGAACACTGCCTCCTCGGTTCTAATTGAATGGGATGCACTCAAGGTAGTTATAAGGGGCACAGCAATTAGAGCCACAGTAGGTGCCAGGCAGGAAATACACCAAAATATAGCCAAGGGGGAGAACACAATGAGCAAGTTAGAACAGGAGGCAGTATGCAACCCAGCTGCGCAAGCTCAATTGCAGGAAGCACGCATACAGCATGCCAAGTTGTTAGAAACCCTTTGGGTTATCGATCACAGGGCGTACACCCAGCTGAAACACACTGACGCTGAAAAATCCGGGACATTGCTAGCTAAAATACTGTGGGATGATCCACCACTTCATGTGATCTGCAATGTCAATACACCAGGGGGAGGAATGGCTCACTCTCAACGGGACATAAACGAAGCGTTCTGCACTTACTATAGCACCCTATACAGTAAGCCCGCTCTAATTGATTCCACACTTAGAGATGCATTTCTAGAGAACCTGCCCTATCCGCAGCTCACTACAGATACACAAAAAAGCCTAATAGACCCAGTCACAAAAAACGAAATAAAATCGGCCATAAAAGGGCTCCCACGAAACAAAGCACCGGGACTGGACGGCCTGCCGGTTGAGTGTTTTTTACTTGTATTCGGAGGCCTTAATCCCTAAACTGGAGGAACTATACAATAGATCACTGGAACTGGGACACCTCCCACATTCTACCATGCAGGCAATAATGGTCTCACTTCCCAAGCCGGGAAGAGACCCCACAGACCTGATGGGCTATCGCCCGTTATCACTCTTGTCAACGGAATATAAAATTTTAAGTAAGATACTAGCAAGCAGACTTCTTCCCCACTTACATAAGCTAATACATAGGGACCAATGTGGATTCCTACCGGCGCGAAGCACGTCATTGAACATCAGACGGTTACACCATATCATGGCAACTACCCAAAGGGAATGTGTGAATGCTGGTTGCTTCGCACTAGACTTGCGGCAAGCATTTTATATCATCACATGGGAATACATGTTTAAGGCCCTAGAGACGTTTGGGTTGCCCCATGAATACATCCG
Organism: Lissotriton helveticus; assembly: GCF_964261635.1. Taxonomy (NCBI): domain Eukaryota; kingdom Metazoa; phylum Chordata; class Amphibia; order Caudata; family Salamandridae; genus Lissotriton; species Lissotriton helveticus. The sequence goes on along the minus strand of NC_136070.1, from coordinate 481,584,748 downwards.
GTGGATTTGTCTACTGTACACTGCTCTTACTGCTTGAGCTCACACCGGCAGCCACATATCACAAGAAAACTCAGTGGATAGAGGCACGAGGCAGAGCTGTCCCCTATCCCCACTATTATTCGTGCTTGCGCTAGAGCTGCTGGTGCTTAGGCTGCGCCAGGATGCTGGGAAGCTGGGTATTCAATTAGATAATGCAACACACTTGATATCTGCATATGACATCATATATGCAAGGGGTCTCACAGATGGGCTGGAGTCCCTTCCCAGTACTTTCTCCAATTTCGAATGTATTTTGGGTCTAGCCATCAATGAAGTAAAATCGAGTGCCTTCTTTTTCAACGAAGGCCCCCGCCCAGATGTAATTGGCTTTGGCCAATATATTCTACCCGTGACACACCATACGTTTAAGTACTTAGGCATACATATATATCGGTCACACGCAGACATGCTTGATGGTAACCTCACAGAAAGTGGCGTTCTGGACATCACTGACCCTATTGGCTATGGGCCGGGTAGCAATATCTAAAATGGTGGTTCTTTCCCGACTATTACATTACTTGGCCAACTTGCCAATTCTAGTCCCACCATCCACCTTTCGAATGCTGGACAGCATACTCCTAGACCGGATGTGGGGGACCGGAAGACAAAGGGTGAGCCTTGAAAAACTACAGTTGGGACCACATAAAGGGGGACTGGGAGTGCCTGATTTTAGAGCATACTACTATGCGAGTCAGCTACAGTGACTATCCTATTGGACTGCGGGCAGGAACCTACAGGAACTAGGGTATACAATGCAGGACATCGACCGGGGAACGTTGCACACTTTATTGCTGCTGAAGAGCAAAATCCCCCCATTTGCACCACCACTGCTCAAAACCACGCTGCAGTGTTGGAGAAAAGCGCTGCAATATACGTCCCGCTCCATCATCTACGCTGGGAATAGTCCACTACTGGGGATTCTGACACCTGGTGGGAGACTCACGACACACAGGCTACAGGTCTGGGCTGATGTAGGAATAGACACAGTAGGATTACTGTTTAGCAATAACACTCTCTTAGATCATGACAATTTTACATGTGTGATGGGGCGCCACATCACTTGTGTCCATGGTCCTGCACTATGTAAGGAAGTACTGGGCCCCTCAGCGTATGGAATCTCCACCGCATGAGTTACTTTGCACATTATACTACATGGGTGAGGGACGGCACCTCATAAAATGGTTCTATGTTGGTATCCGAGCTGATACAGCAGCGCCCCTTACTGTTTTGAAAATCAAATAGTCGAAAGAAATAGTGACCCGAAACCCAAAGTTTAAATTCAAACAATGCATGATTCTGCACAGTCTTATCTAACACCACGCCACTTCCACCGAATGTTCCCAAACTCACAACATTGCTGTCCACGTTGTAAGGCGGATAAAGCGGATCCTATTTATTTATTTATTTATGCAATTTGTTGAGCGCACGTTTACCCAAGGGTGTCTTGGCGCTTTGACAGAGAAAATTGAAGGTTGGGCCCGGGAATAAGGGGATTTAATAATTGAACAGCCACCTCTTCAACTGCTTTCTGAATAACAATAATGTTGGAGCATTTTTTAGATGTCCTGGCATGGTGTTCCATAGTTTAGCAGCAGCTACTGCAAAGGATCTATCTCCCCAAGTTGCTTTTTTGGTTTTAATTACTTTCAGTAGGTTTGCATCAGCAGATCTAAGATTGCGTGGTTGTCGATAGGGATATAGGGCATCTTTAAGAAAGGCAGGTGCTTTTTCATGAATGCTCTTGAAGACAATGCAGAGGGCTTTGAATTTGATACGTTGTCTAATTGGCAACCAATGAAGCTTACGGATGGTATTAGAGATGGGCTTGAATTTTGGTGTGCCTGTGACGAGTCGTGAGGCCGCATTTTGGACCAGCTGAAGTTTGTTGACTACTTGTTCTTGGGCATTAAGCATGAGTACATTGCAGTAGTCGACTCGGGACATCAGTAAGCTAGAAATCAAGGTATTTATGGTATTTAAAGGTAGATAGGGCTGTATTTTTTAAATCATTTTAAGTATGAAAAAAGAGGCAGAAACTATAGAGTTGGCTTGTTGAATGAATGAGAGTTTGTTATCGAAGATAACACCAAGATTTCTACCCTTGGTAACAGGATTAGGCGGGGGGCCAAGATCTTGCGGCCACCATATAGAAGACCATGCAGGGGTCAGTTTCCCAAACACCATCACCTCGGTTTTATCCGAGTTCAGTTTCAGACAGTTTGAATTCATCCAATTACATATGGAAATCATTCCTTTTTGGAAGTAATTGGCAACCTCCATTCCATTGTTGTTAATGGCCAGGACAAGCTGTGTATCGTCTGCGTACGATGTAACTGCTAGACGATGAGCTTTGATGATCCTCGCTAAGTCCGTCACATAAATGTTAAAAAGTGTTGGACTTAGCGAGGATCCCTGGGGGACTCCACAAGGTAAAGTAAAGGAGTCAGAAGAGAATGTGCCCATCGGGAACTGATTGCTCTCGGTCTGTCAGGAAGGAGGCCAGGAGTGAGAGAGCATCAGATGATATTCCAGCTTTTCCGACACGGTCGATCAGAATGGAATGATCGACCGTGTCGAAAGCCGCAGACAGGTCGAGTAATATGAGCACCGCGGCACCTCCTTTGTCAAGGATCATGCGTATCTCGTCTGAGGCTTTTATTAGTGCTGTCTCCGTCCCGTGTCCCTTCCTAAAGCCAAATTGGGAAGCGTCTAAACAGTTATTAGAATCTATATATTCAGATAGTTGAGTGTTCATAATTTTCTCAATAATCTTGGATGGATAGGGGATACATGCTATAGGTCTATAACTAGTTACTTTGGAAGGATCCAAAGTAGTCTTCTTGAGTAGAGGCTTAATTACTGTTTTTTTCCATATGGTAGGATAAATACAGGATGAAATCATGGCGTTAAAGATGTTTGCAAGAGTGATTGAAATCTTCTCTGGAGCCATTTTAATGACTGAAGGTGGGCAGGGATCATCGAGTGAACCAGAGTTGGTGGGTGACCGTCCTGACTGGCTCAGAAGCGGTCGCTCCCTGCACTGGTATCGTAGCGCCCCACTGCGTGTGCTCCTCAGACCTCGTAGCGCTTCCCTGCTCCTGAATTGTTTTGTCAACCTTTCAGTTACTGTAGCCCAGCTTCACCGTAGCGCTTATCTGCCTGTGCATTGAAATTTTGAATTGCAGCTTGTTTACATCGTAGCGCTTATCTGCCTGCGCATTGAAATATAGAATTGCTGCTTGTTTACATCGTAGCGCTTATCTGCTCGTGCATGTAAAATATCATTGTAGCCTGATTTGATCGTAGCGCTGACTTCATAGACTTCATTGTTTATCCCTACATAGCCCTGCTTGTGTTGTTGTTTTCGTGGTCGAGTTTGTGCTGCCACCATTTTGTTGCTCTGCCTCTCAGCCCCTCTTCCCACCCCGCCCCCGCCTCCCAGCTGACCCCACCTCGCCCATCCCCCTTCTCCATCACCCTTATATGTCAAACACCGTAACGCGCAGCGTTTACGCGCAGCGGTCGCGCCCCAGTTGCGCCGAAGGTGCGCCAAAGGTAAGCCCGTATACGCCCGTCCGCGCCTGGACCGCGCCCAGCGCCAGACCCCCTGGTCCCCGCCGCTCCCAACCCTCTAGAATCACATATGATGCCGCTACTCTCCTCGCCCTCAACCCCGGACGCACCCCACCATGCTGCGAAGCTTCCCCAGGACGTACCCATGGCCCATTTGCCTGCCTCTCCTGCAAGTTCAACTGCTTCAGGACCCTCACCAAACCCACTTCCTCCGCACACAGCTCCGAACTCAACAGCCTGAAATGCATCCTACTGAACACCCGCTCAGTCCACAGACATGCAACAGAACTCTGGGACCTAATCGACACTGCGTCACCTGACGTCGCCTTCCTTACTGAAACATGGATGAACGCATCTTCTGCCCCCGACATCGCCATAGCCATACCGGACACTTACAAGATCATTCGAAAAGACCGCACCAATAAAAAAACTGGAGGAGGCATCGCCATCGTCCATAGACACACCATCAAAATCACAACCAGCTCTGACGACTATCTTGCAACCGCCGAACATCTCCACTTTCAGATCCACACCGACCCCAGGACCACCCTTAGAGGCACCCTCATTTACAGGCCTCCAGGCACCCGATCTCAATTCAGCGACGACATCACAGACTTCGTCAGCCCGCACGCCCTCGCCTCCGAGAACTACATTCTTCTAGGAGACCTCAACTACCACCTTGAAAACATGCTCGACAACAACACCACCACCCTTCTGGACAACCTGTCCAATCTAGGACTCAAACAACTTGTTGACACCCCCACTCACACAGCCGGACACACGCTCGACCCTATCTTCACCTCCAGCAAGCACATCTCCTTCGATCGCACTACAGCTCTCCACTGGACGGATCACAGCTGTGTTCACTTCAGCTACAAAACCACCCTATCCCACAACCGTCCACAACCCATTCCCCGGAGAAAATGGAATAAAATCACCACCGACCAACTCCTCACATCACTCAACCAAAACCCTCCCACCCTAGCAATGGACCCAGACCAAGCGGCCACCAACTTCAGGCATTGGATTACCCACAGTGCGGACGAACTAGCACCCCTGAAAAAACACCAGTTGATATCATCCAGCAAAAAGGCTCCCTGGTTCAATGATGACCTTAAAAAATCCAAAAAGACATGCCGCACCCTGGAGAAGAATTGGAGAAAAGAACCAACCCCAGACAACATGGCCTCCCTCAAGACAGCCACCCGCAAACACCACCAACTGATTCGATCCGCCAAGAAATCAGCATTCAAGGACCGTCTCGACAACAATTCTCATAACAGCAAGGAACTCTTCAATATCGTCAAAGAATTCACCAGCCCTTCCGCAGCATCCAACGATATCACTAACTCCCAAGACCGCTGCGATGCGCTATCCTCCTTCTTCTACAACAAAATTGCCGACATCCACAACAGCTTCAAGAATACTCCCAGTGACCAACCCGCCCCACCCCCTTCAGATCCCATCCCTCCAACTAACAACCTCAGCTCCTGGAACCCAATCACCATTGAAGACACCATTCGCCTCATGAACTCAATACACTCTGGCTCGCCTTCTGACCCCTGTCCCCACTACATCTTCAACAAAGCTGACTCCATCATCGCTCCCCAACTCCGCGATGTCATCAACTGCTCTTTCAACTCTGCCACCTTTCCAGAAATCTGGAAACACGCCGAACTCAGCGCCCTTCTGAAAAAACCCACAGCAGACCCCTCAGAACTGAAAAACTACCGACCCATATCCCTCCTCCCTTTCCCGGCCAAAGTAATCGAGAAAGCCGTCAACAGCCAACTCGCCGCTTTCCTTGAATCCAACAACTCCCTGGATCCCTCACAGAACGGCTTTCGAGCCAAACACAGCACCGAAACAGCCCTCATTGCGGCGACCGACGACATCCGAGCACTCCTAGACAACGGAGAAACAGTGGCCCTCATTCTACTCGACCTCTCCGCCGCCTTCGACACTGTCTGTCACAGCACCCTCATATAACGCCTCAACAACATCGGCATACAAGGAAAAGCCTTGGACTGGATCATCTCTTTCCTAGCTGGGAGAACCCAGAGAGTCCGACTCCCCCCATTCTACTCAGAGCCCACCGAAGTCATCTGCGGCGTTCCTCAAGGTTCCTCACTCAGTCCCACCCTCTTCAACGTCTACATGAGTCCTCTCGCCTCCATCGCACGTCAACACAACCTCAACATCATCTCCTACGCCGACGACACCCAGCTAATCCTTTCACTCACCAAAGACCCCAACACCGCCAAAACCAATCTTCACGAAGGCATGAAAGAAGTAGCCGAATGGATGAAACAGAGCCGCCTAAAACTCAACTCAGACAAAACGGAGGTGCTCATCCTAGGATCCTCCCCCTCAGCTTGGGACGACTCATGGTGGCCTTCCGCTTTGGGATCAGCACCCACACCCACAGACCATGCACGTAACCTTGGCTTCATTCTAGACTCCTCTCTCTCAATGTCCAGACAAGTCAACGCCGTATCGTCCTCCTGCTTCAACGTCCTTCGCATTCTCAAAAAGATCTTCCGCTGGATCCCCCTCGAGACAAGAAAGACTGTCACCCATGCACTGGTCACGAGTCGACTAGACTATGGCAACACACTTTACGCCGGAATTACAACAAAATTGCAGAAAAAGCTCCAGCGTATCCAAAACGCGTCAGCGAGACTCATTTTAGACATCCCGCGCCAAGAGCACATCACCGGACACCTAAAAAATCTCCACTGGCTTCCCGTCAACAAGAGAATTACTTTCCGCCTTCTTACCCACGCACACAAGGCCCTCTATAATCTGGGACCCGAATGCCTCAACACCCGGCTGTCCTTCTACATTCCCACCCGCCAACTAAGATCATCCAATCAAGCCCTCGCCGCAGTCCCGCGCATCCGAAAAACCACCATGGGTGGCAGATCATTCTCCTTCCTGGCTGCCAAAACCTGGAACTCACTCCCCACCCACCTTCGCCTTACTCAGAACCACATCTTCTTCAGAAAAGAACTGAAAACCTGGCTATTCGACAAATAGTGAACCCCTCCCTCTAGCGCCTTGAGACCCTCTGGGTGAGTAGTGCGCTATATAAATGCCCGAACTTGACATCATGAGTTTGTGAATCATCTCGGGCGAGATGGGACTAAATGAAAAATTGGGATGATTGAGGGTTGTAGGGGGGTTGGGGAGAGTGAATTTGAGCGTGGTGTGAGTATAAGTCTGGTGTGCATCGTTGGTAAGTTTGTTAAAGTTAGAATAGATATCACACACTTTTTCTTGAAAATAAGTAGAGAGTGCATTGCACATAGGTTGGGAGGCTTCTACAGTAGAAGGTTTGTCATGGCCGGAGAGATGGGAAACTACCTGAAAAAGTTGTTTAATTGAATCTTGAGCTGATTCAATTTGATTATTGAAAAAATACTTTTCTGATTAATGATTAATAATTTGTAATTTGTTACTTTTTCTTCATAACAGCTTTTCTCGTGGGGGTCATAATTAGAACGCCACTTGCGTTCCTGGCGCCTACAACTTTGCTTTTCCAACCTGAGTGCTTCAGTAAACCAAGGAGCAGAGTTTGAAAGTCTGTTAGAGGAACGTTTTTTTGTGGGAACAGAGGTGTCAATTGCAGTCTTAATACACATAGTGTAATGAATGGCTGCGGCTTCTGGGTCAATGGTGTCGATTTCTTTCAAGACGCCGAATTTGTTAGTAAATTCAGAAATATTAATATTTTTCCAGGATTTAAAAGTGCCTGATTTACAGGATTTCGTGTGAGTCTGCGTCAAAGGGAGAATATTAAAGCAAACAGCAGAATGGTCTGTCCATGTGAGAGGTAATATGTGCTCTATGGTCAAGGGTTTGAGATTGGAAAAGACTCCGTCCAATGTATGTCCAGCTAAGTGTGTAGGAGAGTGGACAAATTGAGTGAGACCTGCTGCATTAATTTCCGTGAGGAGGGAGTGAGTATCAGGATCTTCATTCCTCTCTAGGTGGAAATTAAAATCACCCAAAATGGTGAAATTGTTTTCTCCAGGAATTGGTTCTAAAATATGACTCAAAGAGGACAAAAAAGTAGAACGGGGGCCAGGGGGGCGATAAAGCAAAATACCTTGGAAGGAGGTAGAATAAGGAGTAACAAAAGTGAAGTTCAGGGCTTCACATGTGTTGATTTTCAGGGGTTCTGTGCGTAAGCGAAAAGTGTCGCGATAGATAATTGCCACTCCCCCCCCTTTTTTTAGTGACCTATCAAGTCTGATGTTAGAAAATCCTTCCGGAGTAGCTGAGGTGAAATCAGGGTCCAAAGCTTGGTCTCCCCAGGTTTCAGTGAGTAGCAGAATATCAAGGTGCCAACTGTCAATGAAATGTGCAATTTCATACCTGTGTTTAGGGAGTGATCTAGCGTTCAAAAGGGCTAGTTTGATGATATGAGAGGATTTATTGAGAGGGGTAATAACAGGATTTGGTAAATGAGGATGTTCCATAATGTGAAGAGGACAAAGGGGACAGGTATATGGGGCATAGTCTAGAGTGTATAGGTTAATCGGGGAACAGTGAGTTTTATTGGTGTTGAAAGATGTCAAATAATCTGCGTCATAGCAGATTCTCGAATATGTTAAGTCGGATGTATTTGATCCAGGGGGTGTGGCCCTAGGCTCGGGACAGGCTCGGACGGGCACAGACGGGCTTGCCTTTGGCGAGCCTTCGGCGCGGCGCCGGCGCGCCCACTGCGCCTGTCCGCTGCTTGTCCGAGGGGGAGGTCCCATTTTATATTGGTCAGGGTGGGAGGGTGGGAGGGCCGAGCAAGTAGTCTGCTCGCCCTGTGACTGATCCAAGATGGCGGTGAAGTTTCCAATGCAGCGTTTATTCTGCTGCTATGGCCCTAGATTCAGCTACTTATACATATGTTGTGGGCATGCCCCCGCCTTAGGGGATTTCTGGGAGGAGGTGCGGGAACTATTGGGGCAGGCACACACTTGCAAGTCGCAGACACCATCGAAGAATGCCTATTAGGGCTATGTAAACGCACAGGCGTTCAGATAGTCCAGCTTCAAATCCTAGACCTTGCGCTTATAATAGCAAAATGGTCCATAACTATGAAGTGGAAGTCATCAAGACCCCCTGCGATATACACCTGGCATAGCGAGGTAGTACGATGGAGCAGTGCCGAAGGCGCAGCTATCAGGTGGGAGGAGGCCCATGGGGCTATGCAAACGCCTGATATCCATGGACTGGGACATAATGCTGGAAAGCTTTAAAGCTGTGGACCCTGATCCTCTTCATGATACACCAGCTACACAATAAATTACAAGCCCTGGCACAATATTATGGGCAGAGCAACCAGGCTATACATACACCCGCACAACTTAGTATATTATGAAACTCTGATTGCAAACCACAGGAACACAAGACAGCAGACATGTAGGGCCAGAACGTGGGTGGGGGATGGGGGAGGGAGAGTAGTTATTCTTAGTTGAGTTGTTAGCTTTATTCTCAATATGGACGTCTATAAATTAAAACAATGTAGTGCATGATATTATACAAAATCAATAAGGTTGTTAAGCCCACATACAGACAATGTATTGCACTCATTCAAATGTGGTAGAATGTAAAAAGGCAAGAAATATGAAAGATACATGCTTGTAATTGATACATGCAACATTGTGACAATCAATAAAATCTGTTTAAAAAAAAAACAAGTTGGGAAGCAGAGTTGTCCACCACCAATAATTATGGTACTATCCTTGTTAGGTCCATTAAAGGTTTCAGTAAATTAAACCTTAGCTCAACGCTGGATAGGTATGGCACACAGCAGAGAGGTTTAACTAAAGAAACCCTGCAAAGCATTTAGAAGTAGCAAAACAATTAATAAGTCAAAAACACAATAAAAAATCCCACTGCAGTTCATAAAAGTAGACAATATTTAACAAAATCCAACCAAAACAACAAAAATCAAGTAACAGGAAGCTTTAGAGAAACAAATCCCAAAAAGCACTACACGGCAACCATGGGTAACTAGTTACGCTGAACCAGGACAAGAGTATGGTTTAAGGCTGATTACAATGGGCAGGTTTGAAACAGACATGAGGTTCGGCCCAGTCAGAGGAGATACCTTCTGACTTAGTCTCTGAAACTGGCTGGGGATTTCCACCATGAGTGTGGTTAGCTTCATAAAGATGGTGCTTGTATTAAGCAGCATTTCTCCTAGGTGAAATCACAATAGAAAAAAGAGAAGTATTGCTGAGTCACAGCTTTATGGTAAAATATTGTAGGCTTTCCATTTACAGACTCTGACTTCTTCTTTAAAAGTGTACCCCTGAACAATGTGGTATGCATGTGTTAAAAGGACCATGGAAAAGTTTACATCTGCAAATTTGTGAGCCTTTTGGCGAATCTAAATAAGGGTGAAGTTGTCAGTAAAATCCTTTGATTACACTTCTGTGTTTGACAGAAGATCCTCATGTTCTTCAAATAAAGCAGAAAACCCATGTCGTAATAATGCTCTTTATAGACGCACCAAATATGCTGGCTACATTTGTATGACAATGCATTGCATATTATCAGGATGGGCCCAATTTGTCACTATTTGTCCTAGCAAATTTAAGTAAATGTAGCACATGTCCAAGTTTTAAGAGATGGTCAACTGAACATTAAAAAGTAATTTTTATTGTGTTCCAGAACATAATTAGTTGGATTAGCACCAGAGGCCATTTACACAGAGTGCTCTGGGGGTGCCACGGACGTGTACAGCAACTTTGTGCACCCCAAGGCACTTTGGTATCACAGAAGGGGCCACAGATGCTTGTGTGGCCCCTTCTGTAATACTTATTGCACTGGCGCACATGTAGCACCAGCACTATCTCGAGAGGGCTTTCCCTCATTTGTATGGTGGCATGGCCTCAGGCAAATGAGGGACTCTCTTTGCCTCTGTGCTTGAGACATATTATGGAAGTGGGTGCAACGGCAATGAATTTGACAGGGCACCACAAAAAGGTGGCCCACTGAGTTGAAAACTCCGGAGGGGACTAATGGGGTCCCATGGCCCCCCCAGACATCCCCTTGCCAGCTGGTGCAGTCACTCACTGCACCTCTCTAAAGTGCAGGCATGTGCTGTCTGCATACTGAAAAACGGAGCAGCTGATAAAAGCAGACACTAGTATTTCACTGAAAGCGCTGCCCCCAGGGCAGCCTTGAATTCATAGCTGCCCTGTAGGCAGTGTATTCATTGTAATGTGGACACAATGTCATGTTCATGCTCAGCCCAACTGTTTACAGGTGCCCGTGACACCAACATGAACAGGAGCAGGTGTCTAGGCCCATCCCCACTTACCTGGAACGTTCCTCTGGCCAGTTATGGCTCCTTTGGACCCAACTCGCTCACCTTTGAGGCTCACTCCTTGCTGCTCTCTTTCTATCCTTCTTTCTCATATCTCTCAACTCTTTTCCTTTTGTGCCACCTACATTTCTTTGTCATTCTCCCCTGTTTCACTCCTTCTGGATCTCGTTTCTCTTTTACCCGCTTTTTTGTGCCTTTTTCTCCAAGTGCCCCTATATTTGGACTTTTTTTCTGCCAGCTCCTTTTGCTCTTCACCATGTTTTTGACTCTGCCAGCTCCTTTAGATTTCTCTCCCCGTTTAAGCCTTGTCTTCCAGCTCTTATCTCCTTTCTGTGCCTTTTCTGCCATTTTGTGTCACCTCCATCCATTCCTCACCTGCTTCTTCCTGCATGTTATTCTTCTTCCTGCCTCTCAGCATAGCCCTACCCACCACTCCCTGTACCCCACCCCACTTCCTATACCTACTTATTGGTGGCCGCTGTGTGTCTGCGCCGCTGGTGTGCCAAAGGCGCCCTAAAGACACGTCCGTCTGGGCCTGTTCACGTCTGCTCAGCACCCGGTGCAACAAACCATGATCTGATCGCCTCCCAGCAATATTCCTAAGCGCTCCTTTGATCGCTCAACCCAGGGCGCCCCTGCTGCTGCCACACCACACATCATAGTAGGAATCTTCACCTGCACCCGCTGCTGCTTCACCTGCAGCAGCCTACCCACACATCCCACGCAAGAACCAGCAACACCATCAACACCCACACCTAGCACCACACGCTACAGCTTTTCAGCACCCCAACACTTACTCACATGCATGCTACTCAACATACAATCAAACACGCAACAGAAATCAGGGACCAGCTGAGCAAAGACGAATCGTGCCTCTTCCTCCTCACGGAATCCTGGCCCAACTATATATTGGCCAACGACATTGGCACGGAAATCCCAGTGGGCTACAAGATTGCTTGACAGGACAGCTTTTACAAGCCAGGAGGAAGACTCGCAGTCATCTACGATAACTCCATCAAGTGCTCAACGTACAAGGAGAGTGCCACCCAACATTTGCACTTCAAGCTGCAAACTTGCAATGTCTGAAAACGTCACCCTAAATGGAACCCTTGTCTACCAACCACCTAGACCATGAGTTAACTTCACCAGCTTCATCACTGACTTGAAAGCCCCCTAACCATCAACTCCAGAGCATTCATACTCCTCTGCGACCTCAACATCCACCTAGAAGACAGTACCGGTCATTGCTCCAAAGCCCTCCGTGAAAGCATAAACAATATTGGAGTAAGCCAGCTCATTACAAAGTCAAAATACATCACAGGACACACACTGGACTCCACCTTCACCACCAGTGACAGCACCAAGTACAACTCCACTTCATCACTCATTGGGACTGGCCTCTCCATCATTCACTTCTACATCGACAAACCACAGGCCAATGCACCCACCAGCATCAGCCTACCGAGCCGCAGTTGGGACAAAATCTCAGAACCAGACTGGCTCAAAGTCCACCCAGACAACCTAAAGGAGGATATCGCCAACTTCAACCACTAGATCAGGAGTCATGCAGACTCCCTTGCTCTCATCAAACACAACAAGCAAGGAAGAACCAATAAGCATACCACCTGGTACACAGAGGACCTTTGAAACTCAACACGATACTGCAAAAAGCTAGAAAGAAAATGGAGAGCCAGCCATTTAACCACTGATAGAACCACCTACAAGACTGCACTCAGAAGCTACCACCAGCAACTGAGAGACACAAAGAAAAGAGCACTAACTGAATGCATCAAAAAGAGCTACAACAGCTGCAAGGAGATCTTCTCAATTGGTAAGGAATTCACTACACTCTGAGTGTCCATCAACAGCATCAACCCATCCCAAGAACTCTGCGACAAACTATCAAACGTCTTCCACAATTACATTGCAAAGATCTACAACAACTTCACACACCAGCCAGACCCTAGGGATCTCATGGCCAACCTGCCTATCACCAACTAAGATGACCAACTTATCGATTTGAAAATCCTTACCCAGGAAGATACAGCGATGATTATGCCGGCCATGCACTCAGGGGCCCCAACAGATCTTTGCCCCCACCACGTCTACAACCTTGGAAAATCTCCAATCAGCAACGTCATTATCCACATCGTCAACACCTCCAGCACATCTGCTACATTACCAGAAGATTGGAAACATGCAGCAATCAATACCCTCCTCAAGAAGCAGTCAGACGGCCCAAGCCAATTAAGCAACTTCCGACCAAACTCCCTACTCTCCTACCCAGCCAAAGTTATAGAGAATGCCATCAACAAGTAACTCACAAGCCACCTCGAACTACACCAACTGTTGAACAACACTTAAGCAAGTTTCAGGAAAAAACACTGTACCGAAACAGACTCATCACAGTCACCAATGACATCCAGATCATCCTGGACAAAGGAGAAACAGTGGCCCTCATCCTGCTCGATCTCTCCACAGCATTCAACCCAGTCTCTTACAACTCTCTCCTCCGAAGACTCCACGAGACCAGCATCCAATGACCTGCACTCAACTGGATCTCCTCTTTCCTCCCTGGAAAAACCCAAAAAGTCAGATTGCCACCCTTCACATCAGAGACCAAGAACCCAATTCGCAAAGTCCCCCAAGGATTTTCCCTAGCCCAACCCTCTTCAACATCTACATAACAACACTTGCCAGCATCATCTTCTATGCAGATGACACCCAATTCATCCTCTTCCTGTTGAATATGGCATCCACCACCAGAACCACTTATACCAAGTGCATGACCATGGTAGCAGAATGGAAGAGAACCAACTGATTGAAGCTCAACCTCAACAAGGCAGAAGTACTGGTCTTTGGAAACAAGATTTTCCCTTGGGGCACCAGCTGGTAGCCAACAGAGCTAGGACCAACACCCATCGACCGAGCCAGAAGTCATGGGATCATCCTGGACGACAAGCTCAACATAATGGCACAAGTCAACCCTGCTGCCAGCTTCCACATTCTACATATGCTACAAAAGATCTTCAAGCACCTCCCACAGAACAGTAGACAAACCTTCACACAAGCACTCATCACAAGCAGACTTGATTGTGGCAATGCACTCCATGCCAGCAAGCAGCTACCACATACACTTCAGACCCTCCAGAATGCTGCTGCAAGACCCATACTCAACCTCCCATGCCACACCAACATATCACCCTACCTCAGAGAGCTCTACTGACTCCCCATCCACAAACAAAGCCTAATCAGACTCCTCATGCACACATACAAGCCATGCAAATCATAGGACCAGCACACCTGAACAGCTACAAACACTTTTACCAGCCTGCCAGATATCTACGCTAAGCCTCATTCTCATTCACCCATATTTCCCGCTTTCAAAAAAGAGCAGGTCACTTGTCTCCTACATCACACCCAAAACATGGAACAACATCCCACAGCACATCAGAGCCTCTTCACTTCCTGAGTTCCTCAATAAGCTGAAGTTCTGGTTCTTTGAATAACTATGTGGGGACCACATGCCTACACAAATGCTCAAGCTCCTGGATACGCCCACTGGTGATTAATGCACTACACAAATTGACATAACATAAGCGTGTGCCTGATACATAAGACAGGCCCAATTATACTGTGTGTCACAGTGGCATTTAATTTCACTTTTGCCTCATTGGCTCTCTTTTGTATGGTGGTAAGTGTGTCAATTAAGTCCTTTTGCTTCCCTCTGTCAGTGCAAAAGTGTAGTCCAACTACTATTGTTTCTAGAATGACCAGTTTTTGGTTGCTCTGTTGTGGAATGTTCACCAAAGGTTACAAACAATACAGGGAGCTATATTCCGTTCCTGAATGACCACTGATACCTGCTTCTTCTTACGATATGGCTTACTCACCACATACCTAAATTCATATCACGCCTTCAACTGCCCACACATATTGTGGCATTTGAATACCTTGTATGTAACTCATTCCTTGAGTTAACAAGATATGCACCACTGCTGAGAATAAATGATAAAGCTAGCTCCTCAAGGTCATACGACCAACAGCTGTGCACTTCACAAATGCTGATGCCAATACATAGCATGAAGGGATGGCAATTTGAGCACTCTATAGGTCTTCATAAAAGTATAGAAATCAAGATAGCATTCACCATGCTCTTCCCAACCCCAAAATCTGGTGCTGTTTTACACAAGCTTCCTTAAATGAGAGACTGGAGGAAGATAAGAAGAGAAGAGTGCCAGCAAAGCATACAGACAGGGTTATAATAAAAATACAGAATTATCTAAGGTTATCTTGTGTTTTATGTCCTAATGAGGGAGCATTACGTCCTGTACAAGGACCCCTCACTCCTAGTGCAGGAATTTGCTGTCCACTGCAAGTGGCATGGGAAGTGGGCAGATGGAAGGGCTGGCACCATTACTACCATGGAGTGAGGACATGCCCATGTGACTCTTGCATGCACTCATAGTTGGATAGAAAATAGGTGGTGGAAGACCAGCAAGGCCTTGTACTCCCTGCGTCTCTAACTATAGTAGATGACTACCCAGGCAGCGTCAGTGACACTATGCAAGTATTGGCCACTTGTGTCATGAAGCCCTGAAAAGAGTCAATACCAGTACGCTTCTTCAGGAGTACAGTGCTCTTTAAGGGGGAGTGATGTACCTTGATTGTGGGAATCCTTGGACAGTACCAATGGTAACCAACAATGGATAACAAATTAAAATAGACAGTGATCATAGTACTCTGCATGGCAAAAGTCTTCGACTTGGATAGTAATGGTGCTTTTCTGATGAACTGATGTTTGGTTTTCGAGACAATTAAGAGCTCTCTCAAGACTACAGTGCTTTGGATTGGATAACATCAACCCCACAATGAAGGAGTATGACTATTTTGAGTTGAACAGCACTAGATGCATGGTCAGCCTTTGGTAAGAGCATACTTGGGCAAAACAGAATACAGGCGCACTTCCAGGGTCACCTTAAGGACTTTGGAGTCCCCAAGCGATATATTTGGGGGCCCTTGTATGGAATATATTTGAATTGTATTACCCATCTCCTGCTAATTCAAGTCTGTGTGATTCCAAACAATACTAAATTATATGCAAATCTTTAACAGGGTCACCAAAAAAGGGTTGAAATATGTCTGGGTTGTGACACTGGATAGGGTGAGCAGCCATCACAACGCGGGCATTACGACGTTGCTTTTACAACGCAAGTCGTTTCAACGACTTGCGCTGGAGGGCGCTGTTGAAAAAGGAATGGTTTCATTTTCTATTCCAACACCTTCCCTACTGTAACATGGGCTGGAGTTGGAATAGAAAATTAAACTATTCCACTATCCAGCGCTTAGAGCGCAAGTCATTGTAACGACTTGCGTTGTAAAAACAGCGTCGTAATGGCACGCGGGGTAAAAGCCTGCGTTGTAATGTCATACAACGCTGGATAGAGAAACAGAGTCAGATATAGAGGTAGATAGGGAGGTAGAGAGATTTAGATAGAGAAATAGAATACACGGAGGTCAAATAGAAAGAAAGTTCCCTTCCCCAAGATGCCACTTGGAACGTGGCCAACCTTGCCCACACTATAAAATGTCTCTGTGCGCTTCTAGATGCTCCTCTTCTCTGCTCTAGCTCCTCTTCTCTGCCCTAGCTCCTCAGTTTAACATTTTCTAAACTCTGTATACAACAGGAGTTACTATCAAGTGTTGTGCTATACATTTCTGGGATAATGAGCAAAGTATGGTATGGTGCCTGACACGGTGGGGACCGTTGTGCATTAGAAAAAGAAGTTCCACTGTCATTTTACCCAGGTGTATGGGAACAACTTTCAGGGTGCTGCCATCAATGTTATGTCAAATAAGGCATAGTGGTTGTGAAAAATCCAAGTGTTAGATAAAGTGTAATAAGTATGCCACACCGATTCGACTGGAGAGTAGGAGGTGAATTGTGTATCCAGTGCATTTCGGACCACATTGTCTTAAATTAATAAAGCATGTTGTATCACGTACTGCCTTTTAAATAGGGCACGTTTCCCATTTAAAAGGTATCTTCAAGTGCCTATTAAATGTGCATCAGTAATGCAGCTTTACTGCTGAACTCATGCAGCACACCAACAATAACATGGTAAAACTGCATTTTTGTGTCTATCTATAATTTGTGCAAGAAAGTTGTCTAAGTTTGGTTTCATGTGTTAAAATCTTTGTTTCCATCACCCCTCAGAATTACAAACATCTATGTGCCTCATTTGATATATTTTGAAATATATGTTAATTAATTTCATTTACAAGTATTTAAATGTTGTTGCGTTGGTAGAAATCATTTAACATCCTGCAGCCTTTCAGTTCATTCTTCCTGTACCACAGCAAGAGTGTCACTTGGTACATGTTATAAAACTCCCTCACTTTGCAGTCAAGGGAAAAGTAAACACTAATCCATGTTAAACAAGCAGCAGTTTATCAGAAGGCATTGCATGACACTTGACCTCTGTCTTGGAATGCACAGCAAATTAAACAGAACTCAAAAGACCCTTCATTGTTCCTTTTACTTCTGAACTTCAGCAGGGTTATTTTGGGATACTGCAGCAGCTCCCACACCCCTACTTCCAGCGCTGCTGATTCTACCAGTAGATAACTTTATCAGAAGATTTTCCCCTTATTTTGCTGTCAAAGAGTGGATTTCAAGCAGCTGTGTGTGTGGGGGGGGGGGGGGCAACGGAGGGTAAGGAATATTGTAGTTGGTACCTTCACTTCACCACCACCAAACAATCAAGTACTGCATTTTTACTTTTTTAAATTTTATTTTTACCTTGTCATTACTTTGGCACCTGCGTACCTCGTTCGAAGACCTTTGAACAGCATCAACATTGCAACTGGAGGGGGAGGAGCTACGCTAGCAAACAAGATGGCTGCTTAGGCTCCCGGCTCTGCCGACCTCCGTCTCCTGCCAGATGATCCTGTCGATAATCCTGTTTTTACGCCCGACCTCCGTGTGGATGAATCGGTGTACATTCCGATGGTGCAATCCCTAGAACTTAACTGGCTTTGTAGACGGAGTTACGTCGAGTTAAAGTTTGCGGCCTAGTCCAGCTGGAGAGCCGGGCCACGAGTACTGGCCCAGCCGGGTTGCAGTTGAACAACATTGGCCGTGGGAATCAGGCAGGGTCCGGTCTATCGCATTGGAGGTCGTCTTTGCCCGATTTTGATGGCGGTCATTCTGATTGACTAACATTGAGGGAGCGTTGACGTGGCACGACTGCGGCTGTGGGCGGAGGTCCCTGTCCCGTGGACCCGGTTTGCCGCCGCCGTGGTTCGGTGGGTTGGGGTCTTCGCTCGCGGCAGCGGAGTACAGATCGCTGCAGCGGAGAATGATTAGTCACCCTCCGACGCCGTCCGTTCCGCTCTTGTCTGTTCCCCCGGAGAGACCGGGCTCTCTGGGGGAAGTGAATATGGTCGGTACTGAGCGTGGAGAGATGGACTGGACGGAGCGTGAGCCGTCGCTGAAGACAGTATTGGCAGCCATTGGGGCACTTCATTCACATGTGGATGCCCTGGTTCACAAAATGATTGCGGGCCTACTTGAGACGGGGTTTGTGAGACCGGACTCTGCTCCACTGCAAGAACTGCAACCAGCTAAGATTCCCACGATGACCATTTTGACTCCGGACGAGGACCCCGTGCGACAAGAGGTGTCGAAGCCCTTGGTCAGTGCATTGGAGGATCGTGAACCTGGTGCTTCGAACGTATTGTTACGCTTACCATCACTGCTGACTGTGGGAGAATTGATTGGCGTTCCCTTCCCGGAGACTCCTGTTAGTAACTGTTCTTGGACTACAACAACATCTTTTCCCTCTCTGGTTACAGTACGGTTGTGGAGGAAACAGCATTGGGACTTTCCGTCAATGAGGGAGCTTTTCTGTGCGGATGGGGTTCTTAAAGACTTAACGTTTTTGATTTGTCTCGGACTGAATTGTTTTGGACTCTTTTCGCACTTTGATTCTCCTGTGGACGCAGTGGTCCCACCGGGAGGGGTTTGCATGATAGATCGGAAGGGCCAAGGCTGAGATCGATTGACTGGGTTTGATACTATGGCCTTAATGGATGTGGGATTTGTTACTGTTGGACTCACAGGAGGTTGGGCGGTGTATTACAGCTCCCCCTGATTTGCTTTTTATGTATTTTCGGATAGAATTGTGTTTTCATCGCAGAGGTTGCTTGTTTCTGGCGGGGGGGGGAAAGAGGACCGGGAGCCCGTACGGAAATGCCCTCCCCCATTTTCTACTTTTAGAACTTAGTTAGTTGGGGCAACAGGCACACTGCTAGTTGGGGTTAGGCGACAGCCATATGCAGGGGTGCAGGGTGGGGGGATGGGTTTATGGTTTGTCTTTGTTTTCGTTTTTATATTCAAAATCAAAATCCGATTCGTATCCTGATATTGGGTGCCTTCCTGAGGGGTTATCCTGTTTGGTGGGTGGACGGGTCCTAGGGGTGGTTGTGTTTACGAGATCTTCTACAATGTATTGCCTTTAATTGCTGCGAGCTGGTAGCGGTCGTTGTTTTGTCCACTGTTCTATCGTGTTACGCTTTCCTGCCACTCAAAATTGACATATTTTTAAAATCCTGTTCCTATGGGTGGTGGACTTGTGAATAATGTCGAAAAGGTTGGACTGATATTTATTGTATTTATACAGCCGCAAGCCACTTCCATCTTGAGATTCAGCTTTCACCTTGGGGATTATCCGTCTATTACTCGCCTATTGCTCTGTGCACTCTGCAGAGAAGGCAATGATGGGATGGTCATGCATTCTCAGCATCTTTTTCATCCACTGAAGGCTGCTGTGAGAAACTCATACTGCTTTCAGCCTGAACTCCAGAGCTCGCAGTCATGGCCTTCTATTAGCACCTGAAAGTGACTCAGTTCACAGTATGTCCAATACATGAGTAATATGCTGCACATTAAAAAAATAGAGAATCTCAACTTACTGGAAATAGCTAACACTCATTAACACTAACAAAATCACTGACATGAATTTCGGGAACGTTTTTACATGCATTGTTGAGAAGTAGACCAATGTTTTTAACAGTAAAGTTACGGACATGAACGCAGAGCCCAAGGGGGACCCGTTTCAATGTCTATTGTAATACCTACTGGGTCTGAGACCTGGGTGAGCCCGGCCTACTTAAAGCCCTGATTCATGTCCCATTAGTAGCCTGCCACTCCTGGTAATTAGTGTTGGTGCCACCCAACTATAACATCCTTGCTTAGAAGTGCTAGCCCCCCTAATATAATCAAAGCATCCAGTGGAAGCTCCTGTAAGAGGTGTTGATTATGCCCCACTAAATTATGGTAACCTCTTAAGACAAGCATCTGCAATGCAATAGGTCTCGCATTTATGCGAGTTTCAGCTATTTGCGTTTTAACCTCTTCCGTGCTCGTGACGGAACCACGCCGTCATGAGACACGGGCGGCATGTGCTCATGACGGCGTGGTTCCGTCATGCTGCGGCCGATCCACCCACGTGGCATTAATTCCCTGCCTGTGTGGGCGAATTAATGAGCGGGCGGGGCCGTGACTGAACCATGCCGTCATGACCACATGCCACCTGTGTCTCATGAAGCGCAGCGCTCACCCCCCACACCCCCAGCGCCGTGGCGGAATTCACGCCATGGCAAAGGGGCTAAATGACAATGCATCATGTTTTGGTTTTTAAAACATAAATAAAAGGCATTGTCATTTGCAATGCCAATAGCTTAAACTCTTGCAAACGCAAGACCTATTGCATTCCAAGTGCTTGAAGGCATCACAGAGTTGCCCCCTTCTGTCTCCCATGGCCCCTGAAGAGCTCCCCATTTCCAACGAGTTAAATAAACAAGCCAGTGGTTACAACTGCGCATCAGAGTCCCCCGTGCCCTCCTGTAGCAAGAGAAACTCATTAAGGAAAATAGTGCTTACAGACTAAAGAAGACGTACCATGTAACAACAGAAGTACAAGGGCCAAACCTCATGGGAGGTTACAAATTAAGACAAGGTGGTACTAAGGAGGGACTAACAAGCCTAAAAACAAATCAGATGCCAGCATTTAAGGACAATGACACAAGCCAATGACAAATATCAGCGGAAAGTGGGCGAGGCTTCAAGTACATACTTCAATCGAGCATGGCTCGCAGAGCAGCACATGCGCTGCCCAGGCTCGACCTAAAAAACTGCTTTCTTCTCATATTTCCCACCAATGTGTATTATGCCAGGTTAGGTGGGCATTCAGGTTTTAAGGGCCAGATGTACAACTGTTCCGTTTTGAGTGTCGCAAATTGATATTTTTTGCCACTAGCAATTTGCAACTTGCAAAATGAAATGTACTAATGTGTCTGAGACACAATTAGCAATTCCCAATGGGGTTGCAAATTTCCTGCCTCATTATTATTCATGAGACAGGTCGCAATTTGTTACCCATAGGGAATGGGCTACAATCACAGGGATAGGGACTGCTGGAGACAACAGACCACTATGTCTGTGTTTGATTTTTAAATAAAGCAATGTTTTTTTGCAAATGCAGCCTGTTTTCCTTAAAAGAAAAAGAGATGCGCTTAAAAGAAAAAAGGAAAAGTTTTCTTTTCATTTTTTAAGGGCAGGCAGTGGTCTGTGAGACCACTGCCTGCTCTTAATTTTTTTTTTGCTGGCAGACACAGAGGGGAAGGAGTCCCCTGGGGACACCTTCCCATTTGCAAGTGGCTTACCACCAGTTTGAAATTGGTGGTAACTGTGATTGTTTAGTGACCACAAAAAAATTATACATCCCCCTGCAACTCGCTATTAGGAAGGGATGCCCTTGGCATACCCCTTCCTAATAGTGACTCGCAAACCCTATTTTACGAGTCGGTAATAGGTTACCGACTCGCAAAATAGGGTTCGTACATGCTACAAGCCTTTTTAGCGTTCGCAAACGGACCAATTTTCCATTTGCGACCTCCAAAAATGGCCCTTAGAGCATATGACCATTCAAACTATAATAATAATAATAATAAGGGAGTTTTATAGAGCGCCTGGTTACGCTCAGATGGCGTGTCCCCGCGCTGAAACCGAAAAACTCAGAAACAGGAGTGTGGAGTGAGCCCGGTTATCGTGAAAATAGGTATGTTCTTAGCTTTTTCCGGAAGCTCGGTTCAGATGGCTCCAGACGGAGGTTAAGAGGTAGGGCATTCCAGCTCTTCGCCACCAGGTTAGCGAAAGGATCTTCCTCCCATGTGAGCCCTCCTTACCCTAGGGACCTTTAGTAGGCCTTCATGTGAGGAGCGCAGGGCGCGTGTTGGTACATACCTGGTGACTAGGTTCTGGAGTGGTGCTGGCTCCTTCCCAGCAAGGATACGATGACATGTACAGAGGGCTTTGAATTCAACTCTGCTCCTTACTGGCAACCAGTGGAGGGTCTGAAGGGCAGCTTTGGGGGCCAATCTTTTGGGAAATTTTAAAATGAGGCGGGCTGCCGCATTCTGTAACACCTGAAGGCCGTTTATTGCTTTACAGGTTGCTCCCAGATACAACAGATTGCCGTAGTCAAGGCGCGATGTGACGAGGGCATGCACCAGCGCTCTACGGACAGATGTAGGAAGGAGATCTAGGACCTTCCGTAGACTTTTTAGAACGCTGAAACAGACACCCGCCACACGGTTTATCTGGGGTCCAAAGGACAAGTCAGCATCAAGCCAGACTCCAAGGTTCCTGACTTCCTGACGAGGTGTTGGGACCTCACCTAAGCATGGGGGCCACCACGCCGATGACCAAACAGATGGGTTCCCCCCCACCACGAGCACCTCAGTCTTGCTGCCATTTAATTTGAGGCAGTTAGTGGACATCCAGGTTGCAAGGTCTTGCATGCAAGCTCTGAAGCTGTCCATAGCAAGGCCGGGCGCACGCGAAAGGGAGATAACCAACTGCGTGTCATCGGCGTAGGACACAATTTGCAGCCCATGGCCCACAGCGATCGGAGCCACTGGGGAGACATAAAGATTAAATAGGGTGGGGCTCAGGGACGATCCCTGGGGACCGCCCTGGCCCAATCCGATGTCCCTGGAGTAATAATCACCCTGGCGGACCTGGAAGCTTCTCCCAGTCAGGAAGGATTGGATCCATTTGAGTGCAGCTCCAGATATTCCTCCACTGTTCAGACACTGTAGCAAGGTGGAATGAGCTACAGTGTCGAATGCTGCACTCAGGTCCAATAGGATGAGGGCCATGGTATGACCCTCATCCACACCCTGGCGTAGGGTCTCCACCGCATCAGGAGCGCAGATTCCGTTGAGTGGTGGGGACGGAAACCAAACTGGGTATCGTGTAGTAAGGCAGCCTCTTCCACGAAATCCATCAATTGCAAATTGACCGTTTTTTCAGCCACTTTGGCCAGGTAGGGCAGAAGGGAAATAGGCCGGAGGTTCTCTAGTTTATCAAAGCTGATATTAAGTTTCTTCCTAAGGGGTAGGACCACCGCCTTTTTCCAATCTTTGGGCACGGTGTTAGTGCTAAAAGACACGTCTAGTAGGTGTCTGATATAAGGTTCCAGTACCACTAGGCTATCTGCTAGACGTTTTGGTGTAGTTGGGTCCTGCGGAGATCCTGACTTCACAGATCTGCAAATTTTTTGGAGATCTTCTGGAGGCGGGGTGACAAAGTTGGTCAATCTGTGTCTATCCCCCCATTCCCTAGGGCTTTCCACAAATTCTGTCCCATTAATGGGTTGAATCGGAAATGCCAAATAAATTTTGGCTATCTTTTCAGCGAAAAAATCTGCGATCCTATCACAGGATTCGGCCGAGCAGTCAGCTGGGACAGTGGCTGGTTTTCCACTCGAGAGAGTTTTGTAGAGCGAGAAAAGCTCCTTCATCGAGTCACCAGCTTCTCTAATTCTAGTCGTGTAGTATGCTGCTTTGGACTTCCTAATTAGCCCATGATAAGTTCGCCTCTCAATCAAATAGGCGTCTCTAGTTTCTTTGGAAAGAGCCCCACGCCATTGTCTTTCGACTCGCTTCAGTGCGGCTTTCATGGCTTGTAGTTCATTACTGAACCATGGGGCAGTTTTTTTAATACGGCCACCCGATTTGGCTCTTGAAAGTGGGGCTGTGCAATCTAGCGCCTCATTGATGCGCTTACATAGATTGGTGTTAGCCATGTCTGCATCATCCCCCCCAGGACTCCCCCCTTTAGTCAGCGCCGCACAGAATTTAGACTGGGAAAAGGTGGCCCATCTCCGCCTGAGGTGGTACAATGTTGCTGGCTGCGGAGATCTTGCCCCAGGAATTCGTATAGAGAATGGTACTAGATGATGATCCGACCAGGGGATAGAGATGGGGGTCATGGCTTCTACTTCCCCCCAATTAACGAATATAGGATCGAGCGAGTGTCCTAACTGATGAGTGGGACCATTTACAATTTGATTTAACTGGAGGGCTCCTAATGCCTGACAGAAATTCTTGCTGACGTTGTCTGAGGGGTTGTTCAGGTGTAAATTAAGATCTCCAAGTACCAGGAATTTGTCTTTACACAGCGCAGTCTCCATAATGCCCTCAACCAAACTCTCCTCATACCTGGCTATAGGGCCTGGGGGTCTATAGATTAGCATGCCCTTCAGCGTGCAGCCGTTATTCACTTTAATAGTGAAACTCCCTGCCTCACTGTCCAGGATGGGAGAATAGTCTAGTTGGCATCGTAGACTTTCCTGGACTACAATTGCAATACCCCCTCCTCTGCCTGTGGGTCTATCCTGTCTATGCATTATATAGCCCTCTGGAAGTGCCTCTAGGGCATCAGGGGTAGATCCTTCATCTAGCCATGTCTCTGTTAGAAACACAAGATCCCACTGTTTCTCGGTGAGTAGATCATATAAGTCTAGCTTGTGTTTTCGTAGCGAGCATACATTAAGCAGGCCGCAGTGCATGATATAGTCCGTAGTGGCCATATTCCTGCTAGGGTCATAGGAAAAGTGACAGTATTCGCAGCCTATGTTGTCCTCCACTCGCATGTTATGCTTACAAGACTCGGCAATGTTGCTGCGGAAGGTCAGTAGTTCCTGCCTACTCCACCGTATGTGGCCCTCCCGAGGCGCATAGGGTATGGCCCTGGACCGCGTACGATCGCGGACGGGCGCAGATGGGCTTGCCTTAGGCGCGCCCGCTGCGCTTCCATGAGAAGCACATTTGTATGTGGAGGTGAGTGGGCGTGGCCTCAAAGTGGGCGTGTCCCAGAGTTCGAGCTGCGATGGCGGCGCTGAAATCCCTCCCTGTAGCAGCGCTCAAGTCCGCTATGTCAGGGTTTATAGCTACCGTTTTCCAGGGATAAGTGCTCAGGGTAAGTGGGGCGTGGGATTAAGAACACAGGAATACAATTCAATTTTTAAAAATTCGAGCTATCTCTCCCGGCTTCCGCATCAGGAGTCGGTCAGTTACGTGTTTGGCGCGCTAGCAGATCAGCGCTTTTGTAGGGGGTGGTGGTGAGTGGGCGTGGCCTCAAAGTGGGCATGTCCCAGAGTTCGAGCCGCGATGGCGGCGCTGAAATCCCTCCCTGTAGCAGCGCTCAAGTCCGCTATGTCAGGGTTTATAGCTACCGTTTTCCAGGGATAAGTGCTCAGGGTAAGTGGGGCGTGGGATTAAGAACACAGGAATACAATTCAATTTTTTTTAAATTCGAGCTATCTCTCCCGGCTTCCGCCTCAGGAGTCGGTCAGTTTTGTGTTACTGTGCTCTCTCTAATGAGATGCACTTTACTCTGTTGCTAGTGTAAAGAATCTCTAATTACTCTGATTGGGCCTGCTACATATTATGCTGTGCTCAAAGCGCCTCAATCAGTGTACCGTGCACTTTACTCTTTAGGTTGTAGTTTACTCTGAGTTTGAAAAATCTTTGTTCAAATTGGTTGAATAGTGTACACAAAGAACAGCATAGTTGCACTTCTAGGGAATTAAACAAACTGCACCCTTGTTAAATACTGCATTTGCATTATGCATTTTACCCATTATCAGTTTGTTAGTTTAAATGAATTAATTTAAATATGTAGCATTTGCGCAATATTGCGTTGTGTTCAAAGCACTTTAATCAGTTTGACATGCACTTTATTTATTTAGCTCGCTGTGTTCTGAAGAGTCAGTCAGTCAAAATGTCTTTACCTAGCAATGTTTCCAAAGCATATAAAGTGCATAGAATAAGCAGTAATCGCAGTTTATATAAAAATATAGTACATAGATAAAACCAGATAAAAACCATTAAAATGCCAAACAGGCCTTTATCATGACGAACAACATTATAAAGTGCCTAGTACCATCGGCATTTTGGATAAGTCATGTTTCACCAGACCGCAAGGCTCCTAAAGATTCCTCATAAATAGATACTGTATCAAGTGCAAAGTGCTGTATAAATATTGAAAAAATCACATCTCATCAGCCCTCAAGGCTCCCAAACTGAACAACCTCTCCTGCCTTGCCAAGAAGCCCAAATAGATGAGGCTGTTACAAAGCATTCTAATGGGTCACTATGTTTTAAAAAAAAATAAAGGGTTGAGTGGCATTGTTTAAAATTATATTTTCTTAAGAGAGGGAGACTATACCTTAACCTTTGCATTTTGTAAAAACTGCAGAAAAATAGCATTTGAAGATCAGACTGCTCTGACCTTCCATCACATGGGCAGGCTGATAGGTCTTCCAAAGTGTACCTTTTGCTTGGAAAACTCATCATCAAGGGAATAAAGTTCAATCTAAACCTCACCAAAAGGAAGCGATGCTGGGGGTTCATCACAAACTCTAAAATACGAATGCTCGCTCTGCGAAATAGGTGGAGGAGATAAAGTATAGCTTACCAGAGGATTTTGATCTATTTTCCTCCTCTCTCTTGTACACCACCTTCATTAAAAAGATTTTTTTAATTCTTGCTTTTGAGATGGACACACAGCTTGTAAGGTTTCTGTTTAGTACAGCCAGCCTATGTGATCTCAGTGTGTACTGCACACACTGCAACCAAGCAATCCTATGCACATTATCCAGGGACATGCAGTACCTGATGATGCTCTGGGTTAATTTAACTGTGTCCATCCTCCAGATCGAATGCCACAATAAAATAGGGGCAAAGCTGATAGCATCAGAGTGGTATGGGGACCCAAGGTCAGTGAGACAATTGTAATTAGAACAACTGTGAGGAAGGACCCGTAACCTTATGAAAAATCTATCCTCTTGCCATTGAAGAGATTATAGTGTCACCTTCCTCCCAAAACTGCTGCCCCATACGTTTCACAGGTGATGGTCTTTGCACGTTGTACCTTTTTTATGGACTCAATAGGCCTGGACCCTTGCTTCTTCATAAAATTAAAAATAGCCGTCACACTTCTTTCGATTACGAGAGCTCTGTTAGCCACCATCTTTAACAAGTAATGCATATTATCAAAGAGGACCCCAGGTAGAGAAATGTGTCCACCACCTCCAACCTTAGTGAGTCTATATGGAATACTGGAAATTTCTTATAACGTGCCCCTGCCACCAGTACAAAAGATTTTGCTTCATTAACACATAGCTCCAAGCTTTTTATAAACTATGAGTAAGCCTCTATCAATCTCTGCATTGCCACCCCAGTTCTTGCTATTAATACAGCATCATCTGCATAGGCTCATTCTGGAAGGGGGGCTGCATTAAAAGAGGGGAGGTCTGTAGTGGAACCTGACAATGTGGCCTCCACTCCATTAGTATAGATCAAAAATAAAAAAAGGTCTTACCTGACTCCTTTCTTAATCTATAAAAACCTTGTGCACTCCCCATCCCTACCATAGCCCACACACGCAGTTGCTTGAGAGTACATCTGGTGAATAAAGGTAATTATAGCAGTATCTATACTGATATCCTCCATGA
Source organism: Lissotriton helveticus (assembly GCF_964261635.1). Lineage (NCBI taxonomy): Eukaryota > Metazoa > Chordata > Amphibia > Caudata > Salamandridae > Lissotriton > Lissotriton helveticus. Next base: position 481,556,932 of record NC_136070.1, on the reverse strand, counting down.
TTGATTATAGCTTAGACTGGGACACACTGTCGACGGCGGAGGAGAGGTCAATGAAAGCCATGCAAATCTGCCTGCTTTTAGCCATATTTTGCAATAGTCAAGCTCAGGTTAAGACAATGGTGCACCGTCCCCTTGCCCCTTTGGAAGCCATACTGTGCTTGGATCAAAATGTTCCTCTCTCGAGCCCAATCCTACAACCTGTTCAACGATAAGCGCCCCATCAGTTTAACAGTACTATCTAGAAAATAGGTCTCAAATTTTGTGGCAAAGATGTATACCCTGTTTTAAAGATAGGGATTATTATAGTACTTTTCCAAGAGATGGGAGGGCCCACCTTGCTTATTCCATAAAAAATGTTAGTCATCAATGGGGCCCATAGTTCTAGATGGTCTAGGAAAGAATCTATTCGGACCCTATCAAGACCTGGGGCCTTGGCGGATCTACATTGAGCCAATCCACGACTCACCTCCCCCAGTTCGAACACTATGGCGTCGATTCCGATCCGGTAAAATAAACGTCCGTACGAATCGTATCCGGAGCCATCTCCGTACAACTTGTACACACGCCGTACGACCCGACTAGTACGATCCAGACCGGGGCATCAGGACGCGATCCATGCAGTCCACATCAGGTAAGGGCGATTTGTACGGGAAAGCGCACAATCACATACACACCGTACGGTGTGTACCCCCCATGATCGCAGGGGTACGGCCCGTACACCCAGCGTACATGGGGTACGGTGCGTACCCCTGCGATCATGGGGGGTACGTGCCGTACCCCATGTACACTGGGTGTACGAGCCATACCCCTGCGATCATGGGGGGTACGCGCCGTACCCGGGGGGGGGGGCGTTCCGTACCTGTTTCGGTGCGATCTCTTCTTTTACGGCTGTTTTCGGCTCCCGTAAAAAAAGGGTCGTACGGTGCATCCCCGACACATATCGTACTTGCTGGGTCGTAAAAACCAGCCGCGATGTCGCGTACAGCAGGTTCCGAGGGACAATCGTACGGAGATTAGAGTCGTACGGTCTCTGTATGACTTGTACCGAATACGGCTCCTGGTACGAATCGTACTTCGTCATACGTACGGGGGACGTTGCAGGGAACGATTCGTATGGGAAAAATGCACCGAACGGCTATTTGGAGCGGTTTTTCCCGAATCGGAATCGACCCCAAAGTGTTCCTTGGGTGTTACTGCCTAATGGAGGATGGGGAGGCCAGAAAACAATCAGTCACCCCAAACATTTTCCTTAAATAGGCCTCCCAAGCTTCCTCACTGACATGATTATCCAGTGATGGGTCAGTATTATCTTTGAGGAAGGGTGCATTTATCACCTACCAGAAATCATGAAAGTTTTTAGAAATCGCAGCTTGAGAGAGGTACCCCCAAGCTTCCTCCCTCAAACCTCTTAACCTAGCTCCATGGCTTCTCTGTATGAATCACGCAACTCCTTGACCAATCTATGGTCTCTTGGGGATGATCTAATCGCGCTAAGTAGGTCTTTAAGAGTATTTGTGCGTGCTGCATCAAACCAACCAACTAGTGGGATCTCCTTAAAGGACTTTGTCCTAGCCAAATTGCTTTTGACTTCACCCAGTATCTCATAAAAGGCTATCAATAAACTTTCAGGCTGAAGATCAGGGTCGAGACATATCATTACCTCCTGCTATTTTTTAGATAACATCAAAGGAACCACCTTCCCCTTGTTAATTGTATGCCATTTTAGTAAGAAGCCATTCTGTCTTGCAAAAATTGGCATTGAAATCGTATCTGCTACAGAGTTGTTGACACCCTCCCATAACATAGAGAAAGAGAGCGCTGATTGGTCACCTTATGCAGAGAAGTTTGGATCACCTTGGGTAATTTTCCCACACAGAGTTTAGGAGGCTAAAACAAAGCCAGCTTGTATGTGCATTGTAACGCGCCTCACTTGAGGCATTTTAATCATTATTGCAATTGTTTTAAAGGGAAATTCTTCACTGTTACGACTTTATCTTCTCTATTTTACTCCTCATGTATGGTTTTAATTAGCTAAAACTTAAAAAAAATACATTCCGATTATTAAACAAAATCATAATGAGACAGCTAAGAAGTGTATGTTCCCTCTTCTCACACGAACTGTTTCAAAACTTCACCCAGAATAGTTCCAGCCCAACTTCCGGAACAATGTGTGTTCAAGGACTTGCACAAACACATTAGGTGGCGCTGTGTGATTGTTTTTAGGAGAAATAGATTTATAGTTTGATGACATTTTTAGCAAACATCTGGACGAACGCACTTAGTGGCCCTGTTTGGTTATTGGGAAAAGAAATGACTTCATGGTACAATGCTGTGCAAACATCTGTGTAAACGCTTTTGGTGCCGTTTTACAGTTGGTGTGTGGGAAAAAGGCTTAGTTAAAAAAAAAAAATACTTTGGGCTCACCTCTAGCAGGACGCACATTGGTTATTTGAAAATATTTAAGAAATGTGACCAGCACAGCATGCAGGGACATCTTAAGGATTTTGGGTGCCCTGTGCCAGACGCATTTTGTGGTCCCCTGTTTGAAACTGCTTTGACTTTATGATCCAGTTTCAGCCCTTTTTGGGGGGGCGGGAGTTTTTAATAGGGCGAACTCGACCCAAAGGTCTCAGAGCGCGGCGCTTTTCATGAGCATCAGTGCCTTACAGATGGTCACATTCTTTTTATTAGACACGGGGAGATTATTTGCCCAGAACCACAGGATGCTGAAAGTCCATGCCAGACTCCAACCCTGTTCTCTAGCTTCGAGGTCGACCGCTGTAACCACTGGCCACTGGCTGTGCACAGGCACACTAGTCCAATTTCTAACTATGTGTACATCTAATATTCAGGGATATTAACGTGTGTCTTCAGTATTGTAACACAGCAGCAGCAACTCACTAATATTACTACAGCTATTCTATATTACTCTTTACCATTTCTCATATGTGAGGTCCTGTTTTGATCTAAAAGAATTTTTTTATGGATGTTGCAGGAAACATAAACATAATTTCTCTGCAAAAGGTCTGTTAAAGACTCATACATCACCACATAGAAAATAAATTCAAGGAAAACGGTATTTAAAATATAAGTTTAAGAAATACTCAAGGTCAATCGGGCAAGACTGTGCAGAACAGAGCCGTCTCTAGTAGAGGGTACCCTGAAAGGCTGGTGCCCTGGGACAGAGCACAAGTTGCCCATGCCTTAAAACGGCTCTGACAGCACGAGCTCCTCTTCTCCTCAAAATCAAGAGTAAACACACTACCAAAACATTCTTCAAAGGATTCAGGGGCATATTTACAAGCCTCTTTCACCAACGGAGCATCACTTTTGTTGATGCTCCGGTTGCGTAGCGACATTTTCAAAATTTACAAGGTGGTGCTAAGCCACTTAGAATGGCTTAACATCACCTTGTAAATATGCCCCTTTCCACCTCAGTCCTCTGCGTCAAAGGGGCGTGCAATAGGTGTTGTTGTGGGCTTGCCAGTGCAACATCCATTGGTTTTTGATGCTGCCTCAGAATTACAAGGAGTTGTAAATCTGTGGCAGCTCCAAAAACGAACACCATGCAAGAGCAGATGTTAGAATGGCGCACGAGGAGAAATGCTTTTATTTCTCCTCGTCTTTGCTTTTCCTGTGTGTGTTGCATTCTGCAGCATTCATAGAAAGAGCAAAAAAACATTAATTATTCTTTATGTACAGGAAGGTGACCCTTCCTACATATAAACAATCATTAAATAATTACGATTTGCTAACAAATAGCCATTATGGATTGTTTATGTGCAGGAAGGAACTCCGTCCATCATCCCCTTTGGTTTTGCTTTGTTCACCCTTAGTTGGCTGGGTATGCCCGGGCGTGGGTCCCTTGCTCACTTTGCCACTGGATTCAAGCTAGCTTGGCTGATGATGGCTGATTAGCCAGAAACCGGTTCCAGGATGCTTGTTTCCGGTCCAGGGAAGACATGGCTTGGCAGTTCGGGCCTGACTGTTCCCATGAGGCACAGGGTCAGACTGATTTGCATATGGCCATGTCTGAACTGGGGTGGCGGAGTGAGCTAAAGAATGATGATGGATTAAACCCAGATCAGTTGACTGGGAGTGAGTGCTTACAATGTTCAACACTCCGTCCATCATCCCCTATGGTTTGCTTTGTTTGCCCTAAGTTGGCAGGGTATGCCCAGACGTGGGTCCCTTGCTCACTTTGCCACTGGATTCAAGCTAGCTTGGCTGATGACGGCTGATTAGCCAGAAACCGATCCCAGGATGCTTGTTTCCGGTCCAGGGAAGGCTGGACTGTTCTCATGAGGCACAGGGTCAGACTGATTTGCATATGGCCATGTATGAACTGGGGTGGCGGAGTGAGCTAAAGAATGATGATGGATTAAACCCAGATCAGTTGACTGGGGTGAGTGCTTGCAATGTTCAACACTCTGTCCATCATTCCCTTTGGTTTTGCTTCAGGAAGGAACACCTCCCAGAACATAAACAACCATTCCCTGTAAGGCAGGCACCCTTGCAGTGCAAGGGTGCCTGTGTTGGCGTTAGGCAGCTAATTTTAGCGCCACCACTAGGGAAAATGCATGTGTATGCCAGTTTGTAGTAAATAGGGCGTATCCCTCCGTTTTGATAATGTCGGAGTGGGTGTTGGAGGGTGAATTTTTACCTGCATAGCTATCCAAGGACACACCTATCACCTGCACAACATGACCCCTGTGTAGGCCCTGCTGTTTAGAAGTTACAGGCCTCAGTTACGTTGCCCTGAGCACTGCCATTTTCTCTTAGCTTAAGCAGAAGCAGAAAGCAGGTCTGACCCAAGCTTCACCCTGCTGCTCTTGTCTGCAAGGACCCGCACCCCTACCAAGCCCCACCTCATTGTATATTTCCCACAAGCTGTAGAAGTCAAGTTCCTCAATAAATCTTGCAACATACCCCACGTCCCCCACCTAAGCCATGAATAGAATAAGGGAAGCTCGCACAACAACTACGTCAAGCAAGATATCCGATAAACTGAGGATAATTGTGGCGAAATATTATCGCAAACTGCCTGATTGACACATGAATAGAACCCTTTCGAAGCAACAATAACACATTTCTGATTAATGACAAACTTCCAGTCAGAATGGCAGGAACTCAGTCTATGTGCCACACAATTACGAGAAGGTAGTCACATTTACACCAATGATGGGAAAGTCACCAGACAGGGGCGTGAGAGGCGACAGAAGGATATGTGGTTCGAGGTGACGTGATATAGCGTGACCATAGGCCCCTCACCCCTGAACAATATAAAAGGCTGGTCCGCCAGAGTATCGTTGAACTACTCCGTGTCTGCACTTGAGTGTCTGACAGGAGTTTTTCCCAGGGGTTACTCGAGATAGCCCTTGTCTTATGTACTTAGGTTTCATGTACTTAGATTCTGCTCCTCCATTGTATATTCTGCTGTTATGAAATGCTTTTTCCTCTTTACATTTAAAGTTATATACGCTATTTGAAATGTTATGTTTTCTCTGACATTGTTTTATCTCCACTGCATTTAGGGTGTTTAAATTTGTACTTTCAGGATATCATACATGCAGTGGTGAGTGTGCCCAATAATATGTGCTTAACCTTTTCTATGCAATCTGCCTCAGCTCAAAAGTGTACTTAAAGCAAAGCCTCTCTCATAGCAGCTGCATACTGTACTTTGTAAAACTCAAACTGGTCCATGTGACTTTCAAGAGAATGCTGGGTACAGGGCCAAGTACTACGTGGTTTTTATGCTATCATTGATTATTTCTAGAAGCTGTGTCTTCAAATAAATTGTACAACTCTCAAACTTCAGTCTCCAATAGCTTATATATATGTTTTTTCCTGTTTTTAGAGCAAGCGTTCCAGGAGCACCGGTTACAAATTAAGCAGTCCTATTTCCCTTAGTTCCCTTTCACGGTCTCTCCAGCGCGGCTTCTGAGCTGCTGCTCCAGACCCCTGGCCCCCACCTTGCCCTAATTAATCATCCCCTCCGACATTTTGGTGACCTCGACGTGATAATAAGGAGTTAAACTGACAGGATGCAGCTGGTTCCTGATGAGGAAGTACTAAACTGCTAGACGATCCTGCGCAGCCGTCCTGCCGAGCCATTGTGAGGAGACCTCAGCGCTGAGGGGTAAGCATACATATTATTGTGTCTGCCCGCCGCTGCGCTGTCTCTCTCTCTTGGGTGCGGCCGAATGGTATTCAGTGTTGTAGTGCAGCAGTGCTTCTGCCAATGGTCCAGGCTTCCTGTCTGTTAGCCTTGTTATATGATTCCACGCAGAGGAAGGGATTGTGTGCCATGTGGAGACTGAACTTGACGGTTAGGTGATTAGTGAAAATTCATGAATTTCCTCTTTGCTTTGTGAATAGTCGCATGTTATTGCTAAGCCTCGTGTAAATACAAAGAAGGATTGTGTTTGTCATCCTTATTTTTAGCTTTTTATTCAGCATTTATTTAGCGGTTAAAGGGAGCCCCTGTTGCATATAGAATACAGGGAAGGAGAGCCGCACGTGGCAGGTCTCTCAGCTTATGGTGGAGCCTCCTCTCACAGGGGGAGGGCCTTTGATACACCTACAATAGGGTGTCAAGGAAGAGTGAAGGTGAATTATACATCTTACTGCTTAAAGGGAACCTCTGAAGTTACAGGGAAGGAAGAGTTGCGTCTGGCATCTTTTCGATATATTCGTGCAAGTGATCCTCTGTTAGGAGCGACAGAGACGAGGAAATCTCTCATGTCAGTAGTCCATGAGAAAGAAGGAATTTCAGCAGGTCCGATTAGCTACCGTGACCTTTGATCTTTCCTTAGCTTAGCGGTGATATCCCCTGCTGTATGTCCAGGGAAGAGTTCTGTGCGGGACTAGCAAGCTTATTTACTCATATTGTAGGCATTATATTTTTGCCAAGCTAAAAGTGGTTTGTTAATTATTGTTGGTGCACCCCATATGTATAAAGAATACTCTAGCACACTCTAGTGGCCATAGAGCGTGATTTTTTGTAAAATAATTGTTGAAATGTTTGCATTTTACTTATGCTCTTATTGAATATCTGTTCTAACACAGACCTGCATGTTAGCACCTAGTGTTTAATGGTGAATATATTTAGGTTCATAGAACAAGAACTCTTGTGTGATCCTTACTGTTTTCATGGTCTCTTTTGTTAGGAGTCACTGGCTGGCACAGAGGCTGACCATAGCAAAAGTATACTATTGATATATATATATGCTGCTAATATATTTTGTGGCCATCATTTGGAAACTGGGTTATGCTTTAGCGAGATCCAATAACTAGGGAGATTGTAAATGTATTTTTGTGTATCCCATGTATGTTGATCTGCCACTGACTAACTGAAGAAAGTTTATAAGCTACAGCATTTCAAGCGCCACGGCTGTCACACAGACATATCGTTTTTCTTTTTGCTGTTGCTCCCCTGTGTGCACACCTGGCATACAGGATTTCCCCTTCCCTCCACGAGCACTACAGGCTCCACAAGGGAGGACACAGAGAAGTACTCTGCACTTCCTGGATGACTGGGTGTCATTTAGCATAGCATGACATTTTTCCTTTTTAACTGCATTCCACACAAATGAATAGGATACATAACTATAGGACATACAAAACGACACACGCCATACACGTGCAGATTTTTATGACATTACCAGGACTAGAGGTACCTGCTATTGTGACATCATTGTGGCCTCACAAACCTTTGCATAGCAAGGTTCTTGAGGCTTGTTTTGGTAACCATCCTACTGCCTTGGAATTCCCTGACAATTCCCCAGAAGGTATTTACAACGGCCCAGAAAGAGAAGAAATTAGAGAGGCATTTTATTCCATCATTACAGAAGCATTAGGTGATGAGCTTGTGGTAAACTGCCCCACTCCCGAAAACAACTGACAAGAGGTCAGCCAGATGTCCGGTACATACATGAGCTATAGTGGACACCAAATAGTTGAGGTAGTTCTACACATATTAGACAATAAAATTGTATCAGTGCAGAACGTGAGCGAACAAACTCATAGAAAATATAACAGAAGCGAAATTTCCCTAATATCTAGAGCGTGGGACTTATTGGGAATCCCACTCACACAGGGTACTGAGATAAGGGCATCTACATTGCATCTAGTGAAAGTATGCCTCCCAGTGCCAACGTATACATCCCTCACTGATAACATACAAATTACACTTCAGTCAGTAGGTAGTGTAGTAAGTAGCGAAAAGCCCTGATACTGCTCACCAGTGTTCACTCACACCGCCTTCTCCAAGCACCAGCTGCCCGGAGGGGCAGGGAGATTCACAGGATACCCTCACTCTACTAGGCTGTGAGCATCACACCCACGAGCTACATGACCAGCTGCAGCAGCAGCCCTCACCAAGACTCACAGGACTGTTACAAAGACACCCTTCCACGACGCATTATCCAGAAATGTGGGCATATTTACAAAATCGCATTTTAAAAGGAGATTAGTTTCGCCACATTCACTGCCACAGATAGCCCACCTCAAAGATAACTCGACTCTAGGAGATGAGCAGACAGCCCAGACAAAACCCAAGACTACAGATCACAGTACACATAGTGAACGGCTGTATTGTTGCCCTTTCTGAAGGTACAGCAACATCCCCTGAGTCTGTCTCACCCCTGACATGTACAGTCATTTTGACACTAATCTCAGCCCTAGGAATTGACGTAACATCCTTGCAGCAGGTAAGGCTGACAATAACACCCGGTGGCGTTACACTCTTACCCCTGCTTACACTCAATACAGGAGAATAATGTCAACACCCACAGCACATCCACCAGCCTATGACGCAGATGACATTAATTTAGGACGAGGTATAAAGACTGACATAGAACTCTTATCAGATGTCCAGGCAGTCGTAGCCCATGACGATGCCTTAGCCCCAGACATCCCAGACAATTCACGAGATAGTACACCAGAGAGTACATCGGGTCAGCTATCCCTAAGCCCAGTACTGCAGGATGCAGCATCAGGAATGCCAGGCCAAATTGACACACTATTGATAGTAAAAATGAGACGTATCCAACTCTGCAGCCCCCAGCAGGAAGAAAACAAAGAGAGCCATGAGGCCTCCCACATGTCACTCCCCAGACCTGACCGGCCAGCACCTACATCCCTCACTGAGGACCATAATACTCCAAGAACAAGAACTAGACATTATGGCCCATTCCGATTCCCGAGCCACCAGCATTGCAATACACAGAATCAGTATAATGAGTGGCAGCCCCTTAACACAGGTCCTAATAGAGAGGAAAAGAACTTGCTACAGTTCAATGATGTAAAGAGAGACAGCGAACAGTATCCCTCTGAGGTAGTAACTGAGGGAGACATTAGCAGGACTAGGGCAGAAAGTGACATATGCCAAAGAACAGGTAAAGAAGAAGAGGACATGTCACACAAACAGTACTCGAGAAGCCCCATAGAAAATACAGCAGCACTCCAGCAACTTGCATTATACCTAGCCAGTATAGGAGATAGAATGACTGAGCATATGGGTGCAAAGAAACGACCAGCACCAAATGAAGTAGCTAGCAGTGTGAAGGAGGTAGAGCCACACAGTGGTGGGGTCCCAACTATCATGTCACAGCAAGGGCCATGGATAGACTTGCATCAGGAAGCACAAAGTGCAGCCCCACCACAGATCAACATGGCAGTCTCTCTCACAGCCAACTTAAGTGTACCCCAAGCTCCGTCTACAGTCATTAATTATAACACTCAGGTGACACGACAACATACGCCTATACCTCAGGCATCACCTCTAGTAGTTGCACCACATAGACCAATGACACCACAGCTAGAACAAGACTATTTGGATCTGCCAAAATTGTTTGAACAGGCAGAAAAGAGGAGAAGGCAGAGAAGAAGAGAGATAGAATGTGTTACTATGTTAGGTAACGAAGGGCGACCTGAGAACATCCCACAGGAATATGATGTATCAGGTACAACACGCCTGCGTTCAGCAAGATCTAGAGAACTGAACAACATTGCCCTTTACAGGCCAAGACAGCCATTGACCAATGGCCTGACGCCAAATGAGATAGTAATACTTGGAGAAGGGAGTGACCTTTATGTCATTCCATTCTCAGATAACTTGGCAGACTGGACAAAGGCTAATGCATTTCAAGAGAATGTCTGGCCCCGAGAAGGATCTTTTGAGCCAGAGCAAATGGCCACTGCAGAAGAATGTATCTTGCAGGAAGAAGGAGATGATGATTGGAACTACACCTACATGCGCCAAGGCCTAAGGGTCTGGAAGAAATACGCACGCAGGTATGAGAACACAAGATCGACAGGGGAAAAGCACCAGCTGCCCCTGCCGTCCGAAGAGGTCAATGACCTCCCTATCTCAGTCACTTGGTCCCTAACGGACAAAGAAAAACTGAAGAGAGAACTCCCACCCCTCACAGAGGGTGCGGAAAAGTGGATACAAGCCTTTGAGAATGACACTTCAGGTGTGTCACTGACTATTTGGGATATGAGACGTTTGCTCACATCCCTGATTGGAAAGGATGCAGAGGATATGTTTTCACGCATCGACACAAGGCTTTGCACCACTAATTCAGAATTAGAAGGTGATCCTTTCAATAAAATAAGATCAGCGCTATGGAACGAACTGCGCCAGAAGTTTCCAGATGTCTCAGACATCGGATCTCTAATGTCACAAATAAGGCAATCAGCTATTGAGAACACAGCTGCGGAATTAGAACAGCAGAAAGTAAAGAAAAGAAAGACTCTTGATGATGCAGTTAGGCTAGCTTCACCAGTGAGTCAAGTGACTACTGTCACTAATGTTTCACAAAGTGCCTTAAATGTGCTAGGAGGTAATGCACAGGTAACAAATGATCACATACAACAACAGCTACCTCAGCAACACATGCCTGTGTACAAAATGGTGTCCCAGACACCAGCTCCGATACCACAGGGAGCTACAGTACTGCCCCCCATCAATTCGGTTTCACAGGGCACCATCCAGCAGCACAAGGCTGGAGGCAATTCAAGTTAGGATGAGCCCACAGCCAACTCTAGTGTTTCCCTTATTGACATTAGAGAGGACCTCATTGTGAATGTCAGGATTAATAACATGTATAGTTTTTTGATTGACACAGGTGCCACATTCTCCTGTATCAAGGAGGGGGCACTGCCCATCTCCAACAAGAGCACAAACACACTAGATTTCTCTGGGGCGATATTATGGGTCCCTTTCACAGAGTCAGTACAAATAGAAATAGGAGGTAAAAGTATTCAACAGCGTCTACTTTATACACCACAGTCCACATGGTCTGATGGCCAAATTGAATATGAGAATATGTTTCAATGAAAATGGCACAATGCCCTTTACGGTTCCCAAATGCACGCAGACTGTCAATTTTATGTTTGCATTTTCTATATAGAAATAGATAGTTATGTTATGTGAATGGTCACATATAATTCACACACACTGTAAATTTCACCTAATATTGCAAGACTGAGCAACTGAATAGAATGATTCACTCACACGTCCCAAAATTCAGCAGCAGCTGACACAGGCACAAGCCAGAGATAAAACGATGGAATGGAATGCACACTAGTTGCATCACATTTCTTTTCAGATAAATAAATATCACGAGTTACGAGATCATGTGCTGCTAGAGCATTTCATCCTTCTAAGGTGGATTCAGAGAATACCTTGAGTTGGAATAACAATAAAGATCTGCTGTTTATTACCAATGCACCATTGTGAGTGAACATGTGCATTGCAAATAAGCCATCTTTATTTTATAATACAACACGTATATTTTGCATATTGCAAATAGAGACAACACATGTTTTCAGATATTATAAAATACAGACAAATTAATAGAGGTTCTTTTTATTTTCGGGCCATGTTCATAAGTAGCGTTTCTGGCCAGAGTGCATATTCTGGGCGTAGAGCCAAAACAGGAAACAGGCTTCCTGTAGTTGGCAGCAAACACTAAGAAGAGATAAGGAATACTTTTCCAGATATGCACCGCCGTGTACAGCTATTACTTCACAGATGCCCAGTGCTAGGGAAAAGAAAATTAATGCAGAAACACAGTAGATTTCAATGTTAAAAGTACGAATGCAGGGAATAAGCAATGCTCAGTGTTACAACATTGTCAGACTAGAATGTGACACCATTGATAATACTCAGCACTATGATTTCATTGCACAGCTGCACCTTAGGGAGATACAGGGAAGTGCCCCACCTGAAGGAAAAGAGCTGTGGAAGAAGAGGGGAGTACACAGGAATAAGATTTTATTTGTTTAAATTTTCAGGCACACAAGGATAGGAAGGCTTTTTACAAATAGCACTCACTCAGTTACACCTTCCTACACATGTCCCTCGTGATATCATGTCCACTACTTTGCAGACAGAGTGGTTCATTCCCAATGCACATGAACAGGTACAACTCTTTGTGTCCTTTTAGAGTCCTTTTTGGAGAGACAGATGCCTAAGATAAAGACACATCATGTTAGTGGTGTGCCCTTTTTCAAGGTGGATTTGAGTTGGACCGTGTGTCCATTGTGAAGCGAAGGCCGCAGCTACCTTCCTACTTCATGAGGTCATATGTCACTGGGGATTACTGGATGCTGTTACAGTGACCCGCAGTGACAGTGACAGTCATTTTATTTTCATTTTTCGTTTTTCAGGCAATGACAATTTTAGGGTAAGAGCCTTAACGGCCTGTTCAAGTCTTGACAGATCAATAGATGTGGTTATTCTCTCCGCAAGACTTAAAAAGAAGTCACTGGGCCCTCTTCTGATATTGTAAGCGATGAATTGTTCATTTATGTGCACTAATGCGTGCTCCAAAGTTCTTTTTCATTCAGATATCAAAGACAAAGACAAGCGTCCTATCCCTGATGAACTTTCGCCTATCTGCTTTGGGACACACATCTTTTTATGAAGCAGTTCGGAAGTGGAGAAATTTCAATTCAATGAACACTTGCAAATGAACTTTTTGAGGTTCCACCCGTCACCGTCCAAGATCTGAGCATTGACAGCAAAGAAGACATCATGTGCCAGTTAACGATCCAAGATCAAGGAAGTGGAGATCGTATGATGGCCTACGGACTGAGACGCAGCAACAGAACAACCCTCCATGTCAAGCTTTCAATTAAAAAGATATGTACAGCTATTATTTTCTTTTTTATGTTTGTAACTGCAGTAACAGCATTTCACTGGTTAGCAGTGCGATCGGAGAGAGAGAGAGGAGCTACTAGTAATATTAAATTTGTCACGACCACAGAGCTACCCATGCCTAAGACACTTCCTGGTAACAAGCAAACTGGGAAAAGCACCAGTAGTAGCTATGACACCTCTGTGCCTGTCTTGACACCTTCTGTACCCCATGCTGACCCTACAGGAAGGGACTTGGCACTCGATATCATCTTGACCCCCACTGTGCCAGGTACACCAAGACGATCCCGTCAAAATAAAAGAAGTCTTAGACATAGACTGAGTGGCGAGAAAGTGCCAGTTAGATATACATCACGTACCCGACTTAAGGCAGACTGGATTAGTAATTTCCAAGAGACAGTTGTTTACACCTTCGACCAGCACTCTATGCCTGATTCCCACTCCCAGCGCCCTAGTGATAGAGCAGAGGATAATGAGATTCACAATGTTCTATTAGATAACATGTGGTATAGACACATGAGGGAGGTTGGAAGAAAGGTCACAAATGAGTCTTGCCTTGTATGTTCTCACATTCCACACGCTGTAGGCGCAGATAGATCGCTCATTCCTAAATAAGTCCCACCACCCACAGCCAAATGTCTTTTACACCTGTACCCATGCCGCATACATGGTCAGAGCTCCACTCAGCCAAAGTGGATGATGCATTTGTAAATACCACAGAGTGGGATGACTAGTATGTAACATTCAGGGTGATCACTAATACATTGGAAATTGAATGGAGAATGGAGGTTTACCGTGATATGAAAGTACCTGCCGACATAATGCAGATTTGGGAACATCACTATAAGAAACTAGGGTACTTCACCTTCCCAACACCCACATCCGAATGCCACTCACCTGAACATCACCAATGTAACAACACCCATGACACATGCCCTTGTCAGTGGAGACCTATTCTACACCTGAAGGCCAGCATTTATTTCAATATCAAATGGAATGGTCCACATGACTTGATATGTAAGGCAGCCTCCTTAGGTAGCACAACTGTAGGACAAGAGCACAAATATAATTTAAATAAGGAGATAGAGAGGGAGTGTGCTGAGATATGGGGTAGGGAAACTAGAGGATACACATCCAGTAAAGGTACACCATACACACAGAAAAGAGCATACAAGCTAAAAGTCTCCTCTCCTTTGCTTCCTAGGTAATGGGACGGTACCTGTGGGCAGGGATGCCAATTGCAAGAGCACTAGATTTAATTCGAACGTGAAGTACGGCACATCCATCCTCATTGGTATCTACGGATCTGCGGAGAAAAAATGTATCTGCAGTTGCCTCCCCAATGCCAAGGACTTTGTTCTATCGTGACGATGCGGATAATGGCATCTCGTCGTCCCAGCAACGAACATTTCCCACATCCGCACACACCCAATGGCAGGTGATGTCACCCTGCCCCACCACCGACAAAGAGAAGTCAAAAAGTACTCCTCAGATGACACATTCCATGAGATTCCGGAAGATATCAACGATGCTGAACTTTACCTTGGGGGAGTTATCCCCATGTTCCAGACCAAAGACAATGCCTGATGGCTCCAAGTAACGAGATATGAACTGATGCAGCTTGTTAACAACACCCGTGATGGGTTCAACGCCGTGAAAGAAGAACTACGACCTTTGAGACTCGTGGTTCTGAAACAACGCTATGTTTTAGACCAGTTAATTGCGATGACTAGTGGTGGATGCGCCAGGATGGGAAGGTCGTTCTGCTGTGCCTTGATATTAGCCGATGATGCGGATAACAGAACACTTACAAAGGCCATTGGGGATTTGGACAATTTGGGACAACAGATGCCTGAGGATGGAAGTGCAAAAGCAGATGTTTTAAGTAATTGGTCCAACTTGGACTGGACGCCTTTATGGCTATCTGCAGTACTAAAATTTATAATGCCTATATTATGTGTGCTTGTAGTTGTGTATTTCGGAACACAGATTATGTTGCATTATGTTAGAAAAATAAGGTCTAAAAGAGTTGAGATGAACTACACAGATGTGAACACAGGTATGCACAGGGGACAAGGGGAAGATGTAGAGATAGCAGTGTTGAACATAGAGCGTACTGTCCCCGACCCTCACTTAGAGCAGGTTCCTTCTGAAAGTCAGTACCAGTCCCCAGTACATGGTGGCCCACCACTTCTCTCAGGGAGAGACTTGGTACGTCCCTATGAGACAATGTGTAAGAGACTAGGAGGACCAGATGAGGATTTAGGAGCTACTTCTTTATAACTCGCCCCGGCCACTTCCCCCATCTCCAGCTAAGTATGCAGTTCGTATGATGTTCGAGATGTTGATTGGTTCAATAATTTGAACCAGAGGGGGGAATGTTGGAGGGTGAATTTTTACCTGCATAGCTATCCAAGGACACACCTATCACCTGCACGACATGACCCCTGTGTAGGCCCTGCTGTTTAGAAGTTACAGGCCTCAGTTACGTTGCCCTGAGCACTGCCATTTTCTCTTAGCTTAAGCAGAAGCAGAAAGCAGGTCTGACCCAAGCTTCACCCTGCTGCTCTTGTCTGCAAGGACCCGCACCCCTACCAAGCCCCACCTCATTGTATATTTCCCACAAGCTGTAGAAGTCAAGTTCCTCAATAAATCTTGCAACATACCCCACGTCCCCCACCTAAGCCATGAATAGAATAAGGGAAGCTCGCACAACAACTACGTCAAGCAAGATATCCGATAAACTGAGGATAATTGTGGCGAAATATTATCGCAAACTGCCTGATTGACACATGAATAGAACCCTTTCGAAGCAACAATAACACATTTCTGATTAATGACAAACTTCCAGTCAGAATGGCAGGAACTCAGTCTATGTGCCACACAATTACGAGAAGGTAGTCACATTTACACCAATGATGGGAAAGTCACCAGACAGGGGCGTGAGAGGCGACAGAAGGATATGTGGTTCGAGGTGACGTGATATAGCGTGACCATAGGCCCCTCACCCCTGAACAATATAAAAGGCTGGTCCGCCAGAGTATCGTTGAACTACTCCGTGTCTGCACTTGAGTGTCTGACAGGAGTTTTTCCCAGGGGTTACTCGAGATAGCCCTTGTCTTATGTACTTAGGTTTCATGTACTTAGATTCTGCTCCTCCATTGTATATTCTGCTGTTATGAAATGCTTTTTCCTCTTTACATTTAAAGTTATATACGCTATTTGAAATGTTATGTTTTCTCTGACATTGTTTTATCTCCACTGCATTTAGGGTGTTTAAATTTGTACTTTCAGGATATCATACATGCAGTGGTGAGTGTGCCCAATAATATGTGCTTAACCTTTTCTATGCAATCTGCCTCAGCTCAAAAGTGTACTTAAAGCAAAGCCTCTCTCATAGCAGCTGCATACTGTACTTTGTAAAACTCAAACTGGTCCATGTGACTTTCAAGAGAATGCTGGGTACAGGGCCAAGAACTACGTGGTTTTTATGCTATCATTGATTATTTCTAGAAGCTGTGTCTTCAAATAAATTGTACAACTCTCAAACTTCAGTCTCCAATAGCTTATATATATGTTTTTTCCTGTTTTTAGAGCAAGCGTTCCAGGAGCACCGGTTACAAATTAAGCAGTCCTATTTCCCTTAGTTCCCTTTCACGGTCTCTCCAGCGCGGCTTCTGAGCTGCTGCTCCAGACCCCTGGCCCCCACCTTGCCCTAATTAATCATCCCCTCCGACATGGGGGCTGCCATATTTGACACAGCTCCGCGCTGTGACATTTTGTGATAAATATGCCCCTCAGTTTCTTCATTTTACAAGGACAGAAGTAGACACTTAGGATTGCATAGTACCCTGGTATTCATTTAACAGTCAGCTGATGCTTACCGTACCTGAGTTTTAAGGCTGTTGTTTTTCACCAACAAGGCAGCATATTCACTGTGGGCTTCTTCAGCTGCTCTTCGATAGTGCGTTACTTGGTCCCTTGACGCTGTAGGGTCTATATGAGCCGCAAATGAGGGCTGGTAAAGAAATCAAATGCAGCGTTTAATACACACGTTTATGCACCTACTACACATAACAACCTACCGCAGTAGTCAAGATATTGAATAAATGCGACGACATGTGGTGGCAGCATTTCAGGGAGCCACAAATCTATCATTTCGAAGTTAGAAATTACAGTTTTTCGGAAATCCCTGGAGTTACTCACACCGATGATGACAATTTTAATGCCTTAGTTATCGCCATAAAAGATCAAGAAATATGCATTTCCTTCATCCTTCCATGAAAAGTCTAGCTCTTAGAAGTGAAAGATGTCTACTCCCATGTTCTTCAATAAATATGTCTACAAGGTGGGCTCAATTTTCTGTCACTTCTGGCCACCAGCCAGCACCATGTAACACAATTAAATAAACAAATAATTAAAAATTAACAAACAAATAAATAAACATTCAAGCAAACAAATAAATAAACAAATAATACAAGTAGGCGTGGCCAATAGAATGTGTTTGTGTTCATTCCAGTTTTGGCTCATAAAGAGTCTATATTCGCCACCTCATCCATGTTTGCTTAGTGTGATGGTCCCTAATGACAATTTTACTTTTTTTCAGTCTATATTTGGTCATGGCACTCCATTTTTTATTTACATTTTGTGTCGGCTACGCTTTGGCTCGGCCAGACTCATAATACCACGCTAAATATGAATCCTTACAGAGATTACTCACAATTTCCACATTTTCACAAAACAATTCTACATAAGGACTACATCTTAGTAGGTAACAAGATCGCCAACAAAACCATTGGTACAACAGCAGTCAATGAGGATATCCTGTGCCCAGCCGTATGGAAATGGTATTAAGTTGGTACATTCCAATTCAAACAAGCATTTGCAATGCAGTAGGCCTCACATTTGCAAGAGTTTGAGAAATTGACAAATTTAATTGACAATCCCTTTTATTTATGTCTTAGTTTTCAAAACAGATAAATAAAAGGCATTGTCATTTACAATGCCAATAGCTTAAACTCTCGCAAATGCGAAACCTATTGCATTGCATATGCTTGTTTGTAAAATCGCCCCATGCCACGCTTTCAGTTTAATGGCAGCCTCTTTCTTTAGATGAGCTGCGTCTAAAGAAAGGTGCCTGGCCGCCATTAAGCGCATTATGGAGCACTTTTGAAAAAAAAAGCATTTGTTTGTCAAGTTGAGAAACATGGTTTTTTTCTCGTAAAATCACTCTATGCCGGCTTTCACTTTAATGGTGGTTGCGCCCCTTTCCTTAGATGCAGCTCATCTGAAGAAATCTAATATTTCGGTTGTGGTTCGACATACAGATAGTATAGTGATGGGGATAGTGTTGATCCCTGTGGTACTCCAATTTGATTCAGGGATTTTAAAGACAGTTTGTGATTCACCAGGAATCTTTGCGATCTGTTCTTTAAGAAGGATTTAAACCATTCTAGGACTGCTCCCGATAATAGCATCCTTTTCTCAAGAAGGGTTCACGGTAGGGTTTTTTAAGATGGGGATGACGTGGTCAGTTTTTGGGCAGTGTGGTAAGGATCCTTGAAATAGGGAAGCATTAATAATCTTAGTCCAAATGGGGATGAGCATATGGTTGATTGTAGACCAACATTTTGAGGGCAGAGGATCATTGTAGTGGCTGTTCAGTTTTATGGTCAATAATGTTTTGGCAATATCTTTGTGGTCATATAGCTTGAAGGTTGACCACTGAGCATTATTTTTCGGTGTTGACTGTGTGGGTTGAAATGAATGCTCAGCTAGTGTGCTCTTTAGGTTCGAGGGGTTATCAGCAGTCTTCATGAGCTCGCTCTCCAGAGAGTTAGCTGTAGCTGTAAAGAAGGCTGAGAATTCCTCACAGCTTATTTGCGATTTTGATGTTAATAGAGAGGATTTGGCAATTTTGTTAGATTGTTCTTTTAACAATTTGAAAAGTTTACTCGGTCTGTTTTTTTGTGTTATCAAGTTTCCTTCTAAAAAAGTATTTTTTTGCTTTTAGTATACTTTTATTGTAGGTGTTTCTGGTCTTTCTTAGCAGTTTAAAGTTTGGGGGATGATGGGTGTTGTCTCCATCTCCATTCTGTTAGTCTGAGTTTCCGTCTTTCTTCATTAAGGGACCCCTTAAACCATGGATTTTTATCTTTATCGGGTATTCTTTTGAGTTTTAGAGGGGCTATGGCTTCAAATATTTTTGTCACTGTGGAGTTGTAGCGATCCGAGAGTTCACTGACGTATAGGAGGTTGATGTTCTTTCTCGGAGCGTGCTGCTAGTTTCTCCATGTTCAGGCCTTTAGTGTCACAAACCCAATGTCTGGGTTCGACTGAATGTGAGGCTAATTTCTTTTTTATGGATGGGATTTGGAACTTAATAATGTGATGATCTGACCAATCGTAAGGAACGATTGAGATTGTTTCAACAGCATTTTCTTTGGAGATGATCCAACCTAGTGTAGAGCCTTTGGTATGGGGTGGTAGAGTACATGCTTGAGCCAGGAATTGGTCTGCTAGGAAATATTTAATAATATTGACCTGATTATCATTGAGGTCATCCCAATGAAGATTGAGACAAGATGAGACAAGGCAGTACTAAGGAGGGACTACTAAGCCTATTGACCAATGAAAAGCCACAGTTCACAAAGGACAGAGACAGGTGCAAATTAGAAAGATGGGTGGCAAGTGGGCGGAGCTTGAAGTCCATACCTGAATAGAGACCTAAAAACAGATCTTGGAAGCTGGGCATGGCTTTGCAGGGCAGTAATGAAGAGTGCTCCCCATAAGATTGTAGTAGAAAGCATTGAATCCCAAATACCAATGGGACAGAAATCATTACAGCAGATCGAGGGATATCGAAAGGTAAGTACACAGAGGGAGGTAAGGATTTACTATTCCGAACTACACATCTACGTTCCTTGAAGATATATCTCACCAAGGTATGTATGTGTGGAGTTAGATATAGAAAATGTATGGAAGCTTACCTTTTGATATTTTGTATATCGATATTGTGGTAACAGCATACTGTCCCATAGACATTTGGTATGCAATATCCCCAGCCTACACCCCTCATAAACTCCTTCGTCTTTAAAGTAAGAAAAAATGGAAAAGCACAAGAATTAATGTCCACATTTAAAGGCCTCACAGGGACAAAAACCCTGGTGATATCTGTGAAAAGACCTCAGGGAAGCCATGTCGCTTCTGCCAGTGTGGCTGCTGAGAACCACGTGGAAGAGAGAGGCCTAAGACTGCATTGCCGTGCAGAAAAGTGGGCGAGCGATCGAAAGAATGCATTGCTGAAGTCCCTATGCCCTACAGCTGAAATCTAAACTGGAGAATATCAAGACAAGCTGCAGGCTATACTTGCCCAGAAGAAACCAGCATGGCTAGGGCTCTGCGGCATGCAGCATAGGATCGTTTTGAGGCATGCTCGGGCCCATAACACAACTCTGGGACAGCACTAAGACTGGCAGTAAGTAAAGAGACGCAGAACCTCCAGCAGCAATGCAAAGGACCATAGAAGAGCATGCTCCACTGCACATGCTAAGAACTGCTGAGGAATGCAGTGGCACAAGGTCATGGGAACAAAAATTGAAGAATTGTGACTGAAGAAAGTTGTGGTCCTGGTTCTAACAGGAAGCAATGACTGATTAGTCAACGGAAAGGCCAAAGAATGACATGAAGTATTGTGAGGACGTGTGAGCCCCTAGATGCTTATCTGTAGGCCAACATGCATAATAGTGCTGTATTGCCAAAAATAAAATTCAATGGACTGAGTGGCAAATTATGAGCCTGCAACTCTGGGGACTTTTCTTAACGTCAGTCAGTCAATTACTTTATTTGATTCTCATGAGATAAGATTATAAAAGTACAAAGTAAAAGATAAAAGAAAACATGCATCATAATAAGAAATACTGGTAAGAACAATATAAAATGTTAAAAATGACAGATAAAACATCACCTAGAAACAGAAAAAACAGACAATTCATACATGAGTGTAATGTTGTTGCTTAGTCTTCCAATAAGGAAGTAAAAAGGACACCACAGAATAACAAACAAGATTGTTCGGCAGTGATTGTAAGAAGTACATTCCTGGGCGACATTGTATAAAGTTACATTTACGCAAAAGTGGCTGAATAAATCTCTTACGGTATTCTATTTAAAAATTGCAACAAAAAAAAGACATGTAAATTAGATTGAGTAGAAGCACCGTCACATGGGCAAGGAGGAAGATCATGTATAGAGTAGATTCCTGATGGATATGCCAACATACACTGAATCAGATTCAATCGAAACCTTACTAAGGTAAATCGGTGATGAAAATTTGTCACAGTGAGTAAGTATTCTTCAGTGAGTAAGTATGCCTTCCTGGTCAATCGGACCTTCCAGGTATGATTTTATAGACACTTTGAGGCAAAAGATTTAACTCTCTCATTTGTCCTTTGTTTGAGGAATTGAATCTTAATTGCCATTTTTGAGATAGTAGAGCAATTAGATGGAGAGCTAAATAAATGCTTTAAGCCAAGAGAAGAAAGGCTATTTTAATGTATGCTAGCCAAGGAATTCTATGGCCATATAAACCTCTATTAGCAATCATATTGGACCAGGTTAATTGTCTGTCAAAAGTTATTCCCAAATAAGAAAGAGTATCAGAGTGGGCTATTTTCTGACCAGCTATCTAAAACTTTGGAAACTTCCTAGATTTACGACCAGCAATTACAATAAATGACTTCAGCTGATTTTTAGATCCAAGCTGCTCTTGTAACTCGCGTAAACTTCGAATCATTTTTGTTAGACTAGTCCCGTGCGGGCGATTAACATCATCTACATAAAGGAGAATTAGGGTGCGCACATTGTTGATCCTTGGGACATCCTGTACTGAGTTCAGCAGGGGTGCTTCCACCCCATTATTATAGATAGAAAAAAGAAATGAGGTGAGTACACAGCCCTGGCGAACTCCCCTGTTAATTGAGAATTACCTAGTACACATGCCCAGCTTCCCGTAGCGAACACAGGCCAAGGCCGAGGAATAAAGCTGCCTGGTAAAAAAGATAATAGCTTCATATATGCCCATTTCTTTCATTATCCTCCACAAATGGTGATGGGCAACGCACTCGAAAGCTGCAGATAAGTCAATAAATGCCAAGTATAGCTTTACTTGAGTATACTTAGTAATTAATAGACTTAAGTTGAGGCATTGATCCTGGGTTCCTTTCTCCTTTTTAAAACCATATTGTACCAGAATTAAAACATTATTACAGGTGGCCCACTCCTCTAATCCATGTAATAAAACTCGACCCATAGGTTTGACTGTACTATCCAGGAGTGAAATTGGCCTATAATTTATGGCCTAAGATTTATCTCCTTTCTTGTAGATAGGGACTAAAAGGATTGCAGCCATGAATCCGGTGGGCCCACGATTTTATTAACGTAAAAAATGAACAGTAATGGGAACATTTAACGCTTGGTCTAAGAAATGAAAACCAGTCACCAGGTTAAGGATGGTGACAGCTACCTGAGACAGACACTGGGATGTGGGTCATCTTGTTGACTGCACACAGAGGCTGTCAGGTACCCCATGCATATTTCTGTGCCAAGGTGGGATCTAAAGCCTCAGAAGTTTAAGGAATTAGTTGCATAGTCAGTAGAAGTAAAATAAATGTTACGACCAGAAATATTGTAACATAAACAAGACATCAAAAAACTCCAGACGATACCCTTTGGTATCCTTTCTGGAGAGAGGAAAGTAATTCCCTTGCTCTTCAATTGGAAGCTGAGGAAGAATGTTAAGTTGTGTAAAGATGTCAATATGAATTCTAGGAGAGTGAAATGACAGAGCAGAAGAAAGGGCCCACCAACCACAGCGAATATTAGGACATGGCTGAGCATGTTGCCTTTAGGAAGGAGCCATTACCATTCACCACAGAAAAAAAACTTGGATGAAGATGATTAACTAGTTATAGTCATTTAAAAACAATGTATTCAAGGTGCAGAAAGCAATAGTGTTGACAATGAGGGCATCTTTTCTGATACATTATCTTTGATCGTGGGTGGGGTTCATTCTATAAGGGTTAATAACAGTGAGTAACTGAGGAGTGGCAGCTATGTTCAACACCTTTTTCTGAACTGAGACAAGGTGGGAGGGATCGATTAGACAGTGTATTGGTGTATTGTTTATGCTTTCATTGAATTTATTGCAGTTTTCATTTTGAACATATGGGTTATCAGTAATGGTCATATTAGCACCAGGAGATGTCTTAGTCACATTTTTCAACCCAGGAAAAAAAATGGCAGTCAGCTTGCCAACTACACAACTGCCCTTGAGCAAGCAGTCTCATCATATGATGGCTAAAAGGTTCAACTACACAGTTAAAATAATGCAGGTTTTTGCTGATTTGCTGAAACAGACAGTCTACCTACAGGAACCTACCTATGTTGACTGGGAGAAGTCCAAGAACCATAAAGCAGAGTCTGAATTCAATCAATCCAAAGTCCAAGAAACATGAACATAAATTGGTCCCAACATATTCCAAGGCTATGCAAACAGTAGTTGGAATTCAGACTTGAGAAACGATTCCATTGAGATTGTGGAAGAATGCAAAAAAATACAAGGATGGAACGGGGAAAATGCAACACTTAAAGTTTAGATATGTGGGATTTTAACAACCATACTAATGAGTAATGTTGTTCACACATGAGAGAAGATGGTTTCTACTCCGAGCTATTTCCTTGTATCCCCAATTCTATAGTGGATAAAATAAAGGGTTGTTTAGAGGTTTGCGGTAGATAACGAGACATCAGTTGAAACAGAAATGTGATAATCCAATGAACCTCAAAAGGAAGAGGGTTGAGAAAATAGAGTCAATCCAATTCATGGGTAAGATTTTGGACACGTGACCACCTGGGGAAACAGAGTACCACATGATATTGTTTTTTGTTTTCCCCTATTCATTGGGGAATAACATTCAGTAACGTCCTTTGCCACCACTAATATTGCATGGTAATCCCACTTGTCAACTGTTTTTCAAGTGAAGATCTCTTCTGGTGTTTCCTGGAGAAATTTACATGTGATGCAAGGATTGCAGCTCACCTCCTCCATAAAAAATGCAGCTATCAGACTCAGCCTGGATCTCCCTAGATGAACCCACACCACCTCATACATCAGGGACCTCCACTGTCTACCTGTATATAAATTATGCCAGTTCAAGCTCCTGACCAATGTATACTAGGCCCTACACAACTGCAGACCCGCCTACTTGAACAATTGCCTGAACTTCCAACAGCCCCCTCGACACCTCTGCTCAACATCCCTTTCTCTAACCCTCCCCCTCCTGACATAGGTCACTCCTTCTCCTACCTAGCAGCAAAGACATGTAACAAGCTACCCTTCCATCTACGAACCTCCTTATCTCTTCTAGAGTTCCAAAAAAGTCCCCAAAGACCTGGGGCCTCATTTATGAAAAGTGTTGCATCACTGAGGTAAAACAGCGATGCAACATTTTTTAGTGCGCCCTCCGTGAGACATCATGCGCCGTATTAATTGTGTGTCTGTTGCTTTCTCGCCCTAAGTGCACCAGGTATGCTCAGACGTTGGTCCTGGGCTCATTGTGCCACTGGAATCAAGCTATCCTGGCTGAAGAGGGGTGAAACTCCAATACCGGTCCTAGGATGCTTGTTTCCGGCTTGGCAGTTCTGGCTGAACTGTTACCATGAGGCACAGGGTCAAGACTGATTTGCATATGGCCAGGTCTAAACTGGGTGGCATGGTGAGCAAAAGAATGATGGCTTTAACCCATATCTTTTGACTGGGAGTGAATGTTAAGATTTGTTCTGCATTCGGTCCATCAATTGTGTGTCTTTTGTATTCAATGTACAGAACTCCATGTCACAAGGATTTACAGATACATCAGTGTTCCTGACGTATCTGTAGGCTCAAAATTGGCGGATTGCTGGAGTGTCTCTGAAAACAGACGCAACTCCAGCAATGTGTCTTTTCACATTGGGCAAACCCCATGTGAAAAGCCCTGCACCAACCCTTATGCCTGCTTCAAGCAGGCGTAAGGATTTGACATAGAGATGCCCTGAAAGTGGCACAGTAAAATCTCATAGATTTCACTGCAACACTCTGCATACATTATACCTGATGCAGGTATTATGTAGCGCAGGGGTTTACAAAGTGACGCCTAGATGCGTCACTTTGTAAATATGGCACAGTATGCCACGTTTTTCATGCCACCGCAACGTCACAAAAAGTGACGCAACTGTGGCGTAAGGGCCTCATAAATAAGGCTCCCAGCTATTTGGCTAATCAACTGGACCCTGACAGCACCTGAATACCCTCACAGGTGACAAGTAGGGTTCTACAAAATCTACTGATTGATTGATTTAAAAAATCCTGGCCTAAATGCAGCTTCTGCTGGACCAATGATGTATAATGAGGAGCAGATGCTGTGTGTGCTCAATGTTGCACACGCCGGACACTCATAATGGATCTTTATTGTTGTGTGTGCATTCATGAAATCCACAGTTAAAGCTCATTTCTCATTGAACACAATGGAACCATAATTATAGGGCAGAATAGAGCTTATTTTGCAATTGAATAAATGGTGATTTATTTCTAAGTGCTTTTGAAGGATTAATGTGTACAGTGTCAACACTTAACTTGCTTTATTTCTAAATCTTAGCATTTCAGGATGGCTGCCTCGTGTAATGAAGCCAATTTACAAAATCACAGTTCATGTTAAAACACCCCAAGCTCTATTTAAATTGTCAATTGCAATTTAATAGTCTAGTTAAAATATCAAATAAGGACAAATACCCTTCGCGGTATAATTACACAAATCCTAGGTGGAGTACACGTTACTAGAAAGATGCCTATTTTTGCATTAATTTTAAAAGCAAAGCACGTAATACATATATAAATATATATTCATAAAAAAAGGTTACAGGGACATGATAGTTAGGAAATACAATATAAAAAACTTTAGAAATTCACAAAAAAAGAAATGTTAAAAGACTTCATAGTTAGGTTCCCAATTTACATACACAAAACCACAGAAATTCTGTAGTTATAGTTAGATTTTTCTCAAGAAACTATGACTCGTGCCAACTCGGTCCCCACCTTGCACAGTTTTCTTATCAATAATTTTACAACAAATGGTGCACTGGTATTATCAATGATGTCATAGAAGATGTCATGAGTGATATAATATGTGGGGTAATTATAAGTGCATGGCGAGGGCACGAGCTATAGTTACCTTAGGACACGAGTAATAGTTTCCTCTACCTATAACGGCTGCATTTCTATGGGTTTGTGTGTGTACATTTGAGCCCAACTAGAACGTTCCTGCAACCTTTGGTTTTTTGATGAATTTTGCTCCCTATCGAACAGATAGGAACCGCTTGGAGTGTTCAAAGCGCCTTTACTCTCTTCTCGATGCGGATGGCCATCTCTACTCTGACTCATATCCTGAACGTCTCGCTGACTGTACTATATTTGCTGTCTTTTGCACTGCTCTATACTTGTTGTAAAGTGCTCCGATACCTTCCGGTCTGGCTAGCGCTATATAAAACGTATTAAATAAATAAAATAAAAATAATGTTTTCAAAATCTTTTTCCCAACTACTATCATGTCCCTGTAACGTTTGTTTTTTCATTGAATTTCTATGTTTGTTTTTTTTTAGCATAAAGTAAAATTGAATTACCATTTGTTAATCCAACTGCCACGACCCTCCCCGTGGCAATATTGGCCCTATCCCTTGAGGCCCATTTCATTATTATTTGGGGAGGGGGGCTGTGCGGTCACCTCCCTAGGCTGATTTTGGCCCCGGGGACCCCATCATCTGGTCCCTGGCCACATTATGAACTGGGAGGGGGCATGCAGCTCCCCTCCCTGGGTAAAAATTGCCCCAGGGACCCAATTACCCAGGGCCTGGTTATTAAAGGGTGGGTGCCCTGGAGCCCACCCAGGGCACCCACTGCAAGATTGTTGAGGGGCGCGAGGGAAGACTTGCTGCCTGCCTCCAGCATGAGCCGGCATTGCTCAGGCCCGCAGAAAGCAGAACAAAATGCTGCTCCCTGCCGGTTGGGAGCAATATTTTCATCTGTTTTCCTGCTTGCTTCAGTGCAAACAGGGAAACAGATGAAAAGTCTGCTCCGAGTGGGCAGTATCATTTCACATGCTCTTGCTTGTTGGGAGCGGACTTAGTGTTTGCTCCCGCTTGAGGGGAGCTTTAAAATTGCTCCCATCAAGTGGGAGCAGACACAGTTTTCCCTGCCCCCACCAGTGCAAGCAGGGAAACTGCTATGTCCTGGGAGTAGACAACTAGGGACATAGGAGGAGCCCGGCCCTGGAGGATGGGGTCCCCAGGGCCATTAATGGTTCAGGGGGAGGGGGCACTGCCGTCCTCCCTTTGCTATGCATTGCCTGGGGATGGGGTACCTGGGTCCAAGCATGACCCAGTGAGGGGTACTGTGCGACCCCCCCTTCCCTGTTCCTTGTGAGGCTGAGCCCCAGGAAATGGGGTTCCCAGGGACGAAATCAGCCAGGAGGGGGACTGCATGGCCCCCTCCCATATTATAAGGTGGGTGGGCCCTGGGGATAGGGTCCCCAGGGCCAAAATCAGCCCAGGGACTGGGGCCGCACCCCCTGCTGTTTTTTAAATCAGCCTAGGGATGGATTTCCCGGGGCAGTGATCAGCCTGGGGAGGAGGGCCACGTGTGCCCCCCTTGTCCTTATAGATTAATACATATCCCCTGGGAACAGGCCCACTCGAGGGGCAAAAAAAGCAAGCGCAGGTTACTACACTTGCTTTTTTTTTAATTCCTGGTGATCCATGGATCCTCTGCGGATTTGTGATAACATTCTAAAAAAACATTTTTTGCCCCCAATGGGGGCCCTGTGGGATCTTACCATCAGGGCTAGGGGGTCAGGGTATACCTACACTGTCCACCTTATGGTTTTTTTGGTCATTTTTTCCTGGGAATCGGCTCAAGTCGGAGTACCAAGATGGATGCCACCACTTCCTGGTTCACATGTTGGCAGCCAATCAGATCTCACCAAGATCTGCATCCTGAGTTATCTATACCTTCTTTTCTTTTATAACTCCAAAGCAACTGAATGGATTTACACCAAATTATACAAAGAGCTTTTCTGGAGCAAGAGCTACCTTTCTGCCAAATTTGGTATCATTCTGTTTAGCAGTTCAAGCTGTAGTCATGCTCAAAATCCCTATGGGAAATTTCATGGGGAAAATGTGTTTTTGGACTTTCTAGACAGTAGATGAAATGAGTTGTACACTAGTTTTGAACATTTTGTGAATGTATAAATATATATATATATGTGTGTGTGCGTGTGCGTGTGTTTGTGTGTGTGCATTCACAGAAAAAAATAAAGGTAATTAACTGATAAAAACAAATGTTACAGTGATGGTATCAATGACCTCATCGAACATGTCATGAGTGATGTAATATGGGAAGTAATTAGCAGTGCAAGGAGAGGGTGCAAGTTATAGGGCTGTGGCCGGTTTCAACAAAATCAATGGAAAATGCATGGGGACTTTGCTTTTTGTGATCCCCATTTTTCTAGGCCTGTGCTCGATGGATCCCCCCGAAACTTTAATGAAGGAGCTGAGGTGGATGAAAGGTTTTTTTAAACATTTCGTGATGATTCGTCCAATGGTGCCAAAGTTGTTAGCAAAACAAAAAAAAAAAAATTCTATGGAAACGCAGTCCTAACTATAACTACCCAGCGGTGACCGCTACTGGGTAACATATATCTATGATATTGACTGTCATTTGAGATGTTATCACTGATGTCATGACTGATGTCACTGACCATGTCATGAGTGATGTAATATGTGAGGTCATAAGCAGTGCATTGCAGGGGGCATAAGTTATAGTTAGCTTAGGTAACTATAACTCCTAAAGTTCTATGATTTTTTCGTTTTTAAAATCTGAACTATAATATCTCTGTAACCTTTGGTATTTTTCTGTGAATTTCTAGTTTTTTTAACTGTTATTTCCTAACTATAACATCCCGGTAACCTTTGGTTCTTTAGTGAATTTCACAGTTTTTTTTTAATTTAAATTGCACTACGATTTGACCCATAAGTTCAATTTACCAATATACATTTTCACAAGTTTACAAATACATTTTATTCACCCATTCAATCTTAATATATATTTAAAAAAGAAACAATTTAGGGTAAGTTAAGTTATGTAGTCTTTCTGTAAATGCAATGCACTATGTCTTTCTTTTTTTGATTCAATTTATGGATCGGCAGATCTCTTGTGAATCCTCAGAGAGCTGGAAGCACGCTGAGATCAACGCCCTACTGAAGAAACCCAAGGCGGACCCCAACGACCTCAAGAACTTCCGGCCCATCTCCCTTCTCCCTTTCCCGGCGAAGGTCACGGAGAAGATCGTCAACAGACAGCTGACCCGGTACCTCGAAGAAAACAACATCCTGGACCCATCCCAGTCCGGCTTCCGCAGCAACCACAGCAACCACAGCAACGAGACCGCCCTCATCGCCGCCACCGACGACATTAGGATCCTTATGGACAAAGGAGAAATAGCCGCCCTCATCCTTCTGGACCTATCAGCAGCCTTCGACACAGTCATCAGTGAGTTTGCCAGGCCCAACAGCTAGATCACAGATGTTTCCCCCTCCCAAGACCTCTGATACAAACACAGCACCTTCTTCCCCCACAAGATCAGGCAGATCTACCACAACTTCGACACCCAAGAACTTCCAACCACACACAACACCACTGCATGCAACCACGCCACACCCCAACAGATCATCCTCAACTGGACTCCGCTCACAACAGACGACACATTCAAGACCATGAAGAGCATCCACTCCGAAAACCCCTCAGACCCTTGCCCGTAATACATCTTACATAGAGCAGCCACCTCCATCGCCACCGAGCTTCGCCACAACTGCTGGGCACATCAATCTACCACTCTTCGCCATTCATTGATCATCGAAGGTGTGGCCGATTTCCAGTGAGCGGTTATGTCCCTCATGGCAACCATGGTGGCTGTACCCAGCAGGGCTCTGTCTGCCCTTGTGCCCCCAGATCCCTCCAGTATCCCCAATAAGAGCAACTTGGGAGAAAGGTCCACCTTTCGACCCAACACTGTTGTGAGTTCCGCCACTACTGTCTCCCAATATCTTTGAATATTGGCACATTCCCAAACCATTTGATAGAAATTTGCTGGCTTATGGGAGTATCTAGCACATTGAGCATGTGACATGAGACCCACTTTGTGTAATCAATCTGGAGTAAGATATGCACAATGTAAGTAATATGTTTGAACCAGACTTAGTCTCGAGGAAATCTTTATGACCCTTAGTGCCATCATGGCATCCCACCAATCATCATCTTCCAATGAGCCCACCCACTCCTCCCACCTTGCCCAGAGAGACACAAACAAGTCTGGGGCATTAATGATACGTGTTCCATAGATTTGTGATATCCCTCCTCTCCCAATTGCACCCAATATGAGCTTCGCCTCAAGGGGGTTGAATTCCGATAGGGAGGCACACAGTTTTATATGGTTATTCAGAGTGTGGTGCAATTGGAGGTATTTGTGAAATCGGGTTCAGGATAGCTATATGTTGCCTGAAGGTCTTGGAAGGAGCGCATGTGTGATCCATGCCATACATCTCCCAGTAAGGTAATACCTATCATGTACCATCTACAGAATCCCTCCAGTGCAGACACATCACTTTCGGTATGGTGATAGGGGATTGCAGTCCCATATAGCATAGCCATCAAGCATGGGAAGCCCATAGCAGCGAGTTCCACCCTATATGTCGGGTCGGACCATCCCCAGAGAGCCAGTCATTTATGACAATTAGCTGGGTTGCTAAATAATATAAGTATACGTTTGTCATGCCAAGACCCCCATCAAACGTACCACGCTGACATTGATATAGGCCAATCTGGGTCTTCTGTTTTGCCATAAAATCTGTGTGGCAAAGGAATCGATCTCCTGAGTCCAGTGTTGAGGTATCATGTGTGGAAAATGTAGGAAAAGATATAAAAATGCTGAAGGATCATTCTTACGTAGAGGGCTATCCTGCCCATGACATTCAGGGGGAGGGATTGCCATGTTTGTAGGTCAGTTTTGACTTACCGTGTCAAAGGTGTCATGTTGACAGTCCATGTGAGGGACGAATGGATTGCCACTGGTATACCTAAATATAGGAAACTGAGCCTCCATATAGGGATGGCAGCTTGTCAACTCACAGTGCCCAGAGTGGGCGAAAACAGCACCAAGGGGGGCTTGGCAGGGTTAACATTCAAGCCTAAGGTGTCAGCAAAAAGCTAGAGAGTTTGAAGGCAGCGGGGGCAGCGTTGCTTGGGGTCAGAAAGGTTTGAGAGGACATCATCTGCATAGAGCGCTTTTTGATCTTCATGGTCAGTGTCCCATGTCCAACCACGAATCTGAGCATTGCATCTGATGAGGCGAGCTAACAGCTCGATTGCTAGTGCAAAAAGAAGCAGGGACAGGGGGCAGCCCTGTCTGGTCACCCTCCTTATAAAAGAAAACATTGGACAGCTCCCCATTTACCTGGACTCGCACTGTCGGGCTGGAGTAGATTATTCGGACTAGTCTTCGAAACTGGGATCCGAACCCTGCTCTTCTCAGAACCTGGGTGATGTAACCCCAGTCCACAGTTTTGAAAGTTTTATCAAACTCTATGAGAAGCAATCCTTGTGGGGGGGGGGGGACAGCAAGCGTTGGCGTACTAGGGCCACAGAGGAGTACTCCTCCACAGGCAATGGTGAGTACTCCTCTGTGGCCTGAAACCACATTGGTCCGCATGGATAAGCGTCTGCAGGATGTGTTTCAATTGCGTGGCCAAAAGGGTAGCTAGGATCTTGAATTCTTTGTTGAGAAGCGAGATGGGACAATACTCTGTGCAGGAGACTGATAGGGGTTGGGTCTTAGGGATCACTACTATAGTGGCATGGTTGATTTCCTCCAGGAAAGATCCAGGTTTCAACATCTCCACGTATAATTTTAATAGGTACAGTGCCACTATATCTTTACATTTGCAAATAAAATTGTGTGGGGTAGCCGTCTGGGCCAGGAGTTTTCCCTGATGCCATCTTTGCAATGGCTCATGTTATTTCTTCAAGTGTGATGGACTCATCTAGTTCTCTCCGTTCCTCTGGCATAAGTCATGGAAGGGGTACTTCTGCCAGCAGTGCAGAGACGCCGCCTCATCTGAGGGTTGTGGCACTGATGTGTACAATTGCTTATAATAGCTTGCAAATGTCTGGGCTATAGCCTGAGAAGTTTGATGCATTTTACCTTGGCTTTCTAAGATTTTGGGGATGACCCTACTCGCCAGTGGTCGGGATACAAGCCAGTACAGAAACTTGCTGTTTTTGTCTCCCCACCCATAAACCCGGGGCATTGTTGCTCTCCAGATCTGTTTTGCTGCCTCGAGGGACACAGTAAGTATTTCTTCTCAGATCAACTGTAAATGGCAGTTAGAATCTTGACGAGGTGTAGGGGGAGGCCCAGTCTCCATCTGGAGGGCTTCGACTTCAAGCCATGTGACATGGTGGTGTGTAACCTGTTCCTGCGACCTCACCAATGCTTTGGCATGACCTGTGACTGTGGGCCTTGTAGGCCACCCACAGGGAGCCCACAGATTTTACTAACCCTTTATTAATCTGAAAATATGTTGTGATCTCTGCTCCCACTGCTTGTGTGTATTTGTCATCCTGTAGGTACCACGCGTTAAGGCACCACACCGGACCTGGGCCAGCAACCTTGGCCATTATCACTAGATTTACCGGGGAGTGATTTGAAATCCCATGTGTTAAGATTTGCACCTGTTAAAAGTACTGACAATCAGCAGCTGGCATGAGGATCATGTCAAGTCAGGCTTGTGTGCAGCCATAGTATGTGTGTATTGCCATTCTCGTAGGGTCAGCCGCCTCCATGTATCGCAGAGGCCCGCCTCTTCGATCCAACCAGATAAGTGCCGGGCACTGCTGCGTCGATGCTCCGACATCACACCAGCGGAGTCAGAGGCTGGGTCTGCAATAGGATTAAAGTCACCACCTACATATGTCAGCCCGCATTGGAAGTTTAGCCAGTATCTGTGTGAGGCTCTCTAGGAAAGAGCCCAGTGATGTAGGTGGACCGTAGAGACAACGAAAACTCAGTCTCCCCTACAGTGTCTCATTGAGTGCCACGTATCTCCCCTGGGGCTCCTGCCAAGTCTGTATGACTACTATGGGCCAAAAAGGGGTAGTGGTTCCCCAGCAAATGGGTTTCCTGCAACATAAGAACTGAGGGATTAAAGTAGAGGGGGTATCTCAGCACTGAAGAGCACTTAATATGGTCCAACTGGCCGTTAATGTTCCAAGTCATAACCTGAACAGCTGGCATGGCCCCAGATAATACATTAGTGTAGGGAGGCAGTGCAACAAGGCACCCCCAGCATAGGAAGTGCACAGGTTGTGGTCCCTCTCTCTTGATCACTTTGGTTGCACATCAGCCAAAGCTCAGATGTCAGTGTGATGGAATGTGTCAGTGGTACACAGTAAGAACAAGCAAATAATACCTCCCATAATTTCAGAACAAACAACCCCAATCACAGCCACCGCATACTTCCCCACTAGAGGCAGCCGCGGCCGGTAGTGGGAGTACCTGCCAGGCGGTGACATGGGGAGGGGCAGGGTGGGGGGTAGTAATGTATGGATTATGGAGCTTTACAGGTAAGTAAACATAAATAAATAATTAAAACAAATTTCGTTGCATGCACTGCATCACCAAATGTGATGCAGTGCGCGCAACAAAATTCGTTTTATTTATTTGTATGTTTACTTACCTGTAAAGCTCCATAATCCATACATTACTACCCCCCACCCTGCCCCTCCCACTCCTCACGTCACCACCCGGCAGGTACTCCCACTACCGGCTGCAGCTGCCTAGAGGCATCTGTCGCCCCTAGCTTGATAACAAAAACTAAAGGCATAGTGTTCTTGGACATGGAGCAGTGGGCCCTTCCTTACCGCAGGATCATTGGTGTCAGTGTGTATGCGACTCTTCCAACCACAGGTGGGGCATTCATTCCCTTTGGCCTCTCATTTCATTGCTGTCCCTTACTCAGGTGTTCCCGTTGGGAGGACACTGGCATGGGCGAGAAATTCCTTTCTTTCTTCCCTTCAGCAGGAAGGTCCTCACCTGGACTTCTTTCAAGGGCCCGTCATTGTAATTGTCCCAGTGAGGCTGGTGATGTGCCAGATCCCGGAGAGACAGAACCAGCCCAATTCAGTCTTCTCCTCTGCCCAGAATGAGTTACGAGTCCACTTGCTACGATCACCCATTTCAGTCATTGCCTGGAATTTCCCTTTCCTCTAGGAAGGTACTTACTGATATTGGCTGCCCAGTTGCTTTTCTTCGGTGAGCTATTGCCATGCAGCCTCCGGCGTCTCAAAGAAGTTTGACTTGTTCTCATGAATGACTTTGAGCTGAGTTGGGAACATGAGCATACACGTCAGGTTTAGTGCTCAAAGGTTCTGCTTGACAGTCTCATAAGAGCACCATTTTGTCTGCATTTCCCTTGCCTAATCCAGAAAAAGGAGGATTTTGACATTTTGACATAGAAGCTCTGCATGCCCCCTTGTCTCTCTTAGACTATTGTCTCTGTCCTCAAAATTAAGAATTCAGGCAATAACCGGCAAGGCTGAAGACCCAGTAGGGGGTCTGGGCATAAGTGCCACGTGTATGCGTTCCGCAGCGAACCAGGGTGAGAGTTTTTCTGCCATAATCCAGGATTTGATTCATTGTTTGAGGAATTCAGCTGGTTGGGTGGTCTCGATCCCTTCAGGAAACCTCACACATCTGAGGTTATTGCACCGAGAGCGGATTTTCTGCATCCTCTGCACATCAGAGCAGTTCAGCTGTTTGGGTGAGGAGGCATGTAACGTTAGTCTTGAGATCTGAGACGTCGTCCTCAACTGTAGATATTCTTCCCTCTGCACCGTGATTCTTGACATTGCATTTCACAAATCTTGGCAAAGGAGTGCCACTTCGACACGTACCTCCCCTGTCTTTGACTCAACCGCAGCCTAGGGTGGGTTTATGGCTTAGAGAATTGTGGTTAGATCACTTTTGGGAGGTGTCTCCTTTTCAGTCACTCCTGTTCCGCTCGCTCCAGTGCCAGTGGCGAACTGGTCAATCCGGGTCTGAGAGGGGTGCGGCTTTTGCAGCTTGTCTTTCCCCATGCCGCTGCCAGAAAGGGCCTTAAAGAAATTGGTCCCTCAGGTTGTTTGCTATCCACTGGCAGCAGCATGAGCAGATGGGCACTGCCGATGAGGAGCCGGTGATCCTGGAGGCAAGCAAAGTTCTTGTGTGGGGAGCCCTAAGCGGGAAGAGGGAGGGGGCCCTCGGTATTACCAGCTGCTATTCTATTTCTGTCACTTCACCTCTCTCTTCAGTCTGTTCCAATGACGGCCCAGAAGAATCTCCCCCTTGGTCCCCCAGATCTCCTCCAGTTTCACAAGCTGGGGAGGTAGTGTTGCAGGGTTTCTGTACTCACACAGAACTGTGCACAGAGGAGTGGAACCTCGGCAAATTAGGGTGTCCCAAAACTTACCTTAGCAACCAACTCACCCCTTACCGAGCTAGCTACAGTGTCTCATTGGACATATCAAACTCCCAATGTTTAGACAAACCAGAACATGAACTTACAGTACCTCAGGGTACGTGGGACTCATGAACACTCTTTCGTTATATTATCATTACAAACCAGAACATGGAGTAAAGAAGACACATGTGCATTTGAAATGTTTATTTACTAATGCCGTCTTCTCAGGCGCAGTATCTTAGATAATACAAGTATACTTATTATCAGTATCAAAATTATCAGCATAGTTACTAAGACATAAAAAGCGAATGGTGACAGCATGTTAACATGCTGTAATGAATAAGAGTTAACAACACTTATATCTCACCCTCCCTAACACATATATTATATTATTAGCTAAGAAGGTCTCTTTGGGTTGTTTTAGGGCGGGCCCATACCTTAGTGTCCTAGCATGAAGGAATCACATCAGCATACACCAGCTCTCTCTGCATGTGCACCGCATCAAGTGTGTTAACGATTCTCATGCAAAGCAATATCAATCCCGCCTCAAGCCCAAGTTGGCAAAGGCTGCACTTGTGTTATGACTATGAAAGCGTGGAGATCAGACCTCATAACAATTCCATATCGTGTTGCTCCAGAAACTTCAGCACTCTCCGTGCAGACATGGTTTATTAAACAAGACTGATATCAGAGCAATAACATATTATTCTCACATACACCACGGCAAACCACTAGGTTGAAAGCTAAGTCAACAATTAAGGGTCGTGTGCAGAAGTTGCAAGAAAGGAAAAATGGCGTTTAAATCTCAAATGTACCCATGCTAACTTAACACGATATAAGGATATATAGGAGCTATACAACACCCCCCCATGATCCGAGAACGGACTAAATAAGGTAACAGAAGTGCCATCACATGAGAGCAGAATCCATTTATAAACGAGCATGAATAAAGATTCAAATATAAAAACTAATGCTAAAAAAATAGCCCACAAATATAATGTGGCTCAAGCCAATAGGCAAGCAAAAATAAAATGTCTTGACCAAAAGTCAATAAAATCAAGGAAATGCTATCAATCAGCATGTCAATTTGAGGCAGTGTCTATGATAAGACCGTATATGAAAAGTAAGCTGCAACAGCCTCCAGGAGGAAGTCACTGTCCTCATCAGAAAACAGTTCAGCCATCCAATTTAAAAGATGAAAGGAACATACGTGATCTTCCAGCACCGGATCCTCTATAACCATCAGAGGACAGCTCGGTGGGTTCTCAAGAAAACTTAGTTCCAAGAAATTTTGCGCTGCCGACAACACATCCCAGGGACCCATTAGTCCATGTGCCACCGCCAAGGCCATAATCCTTTCGTCAGAACAAACCAACTCGTGAGCAATGATAGGACTCATCAGTTGATCAAAATCGACGTCAGAAGATGCTGGTCCGCAGAGACACAAATCAATGGCCCAAAGGAAATCACAGGTCAGACAGCGAAATACAGGCTGGACACAGGTGAAATAGGAGAACCGAAAAGATAATCCAAACGCCGTGCTTAGAGTCGCTAACGGCAGTGTGCCATAGTAATCAAGCATGCGGTTGCGAAACCGCGTCAGTAGTAGCTGTGCGTGGTCTTGCACAGGAAGGGCATCCATATTTAAAAAGGCAGAAAACCACCAATGCGCCAGCCGCTAATGCAAGCAAAAACGGGAACCCTCCAAATAAGGATGAAAAAATAGAATGGAAGAAGGCAGGGATGACTCCAAATATCTTCTCAAAGGAAGTCACGAGACCACCGCTAACAACTTTAAAAAAATGTGCTAGGCCCGTTGTGGAGGATGCGTTAAAGATAGAACGGACCATGGCTCCGAAATGCAAAGGCAAATCAGTGTTTAATAGAGCCTGAACCTCCGTACGGGTGTTAGCAATGTGAAGCACGAAAGTTTCACGGGCCGAGCTCAAGGCCACCTCTTTCTGGGACAATAGAGCTCTTATTCTAGCCATGCCGCTGAATTCTGCTCCCAAGGTCGGTATCTGTGGCCAAATGGAAGACTCCCTATGTTCACGTGTGGGAGGATAAAGAACATTTCTGCAGCAAATAACTCGCTCACTAACCGTTACTATGAAAGCTATACCTTTAATTAAACCACAGCAGTTTTCATTATTGAGCATTAAATAACTACCATTCTCTAACAATTTAAACGTGGGGATGATAGCAGGAACTGGCGTGCCCTGTAAAACGCAAGCCATATTCGGTCGGTCCTTGTTACATGAACCGTGTAACTGTATGTGTCTGCACATTAAAGAATGATCCGGCGTCTCAGTACACTCATCCCCTGTTAGATAAACCTCTTGTTCATCCTTGAAACATCTGTATGTGTATGGGAGTGACCAGACTTCATGAAGAAAACCGCTACCTAAGGGTTCAAAACGACCTATTGGCACATACTTCATACAATTTGAAAACTTATATAAAGCAAAAGGCAGCGTTATTAAACCGTGGATAAGCCACGTAGCAGCAGTGGCTTCTGCCACAGAAAAAGGTAAAGATTCCAACCTTTCAATATGGAGCATAGAAAAGGAAGCATCACGCATTGAAAGCAAGCGTTGTTTGTCTGTCAAATTAAACGGTGCAAATAAAGAGGAAACGTTCATGTATCCCCAGGGAACTTTACCCATTTTCAGAGTCTGAAGTGTCCATGCAAACTGCATGATCGAACGTAATTGATTTTGACCATGGTATAATACAGATACTTCATCATGCACAATATCAACAACAGACGACACAATATTATCTAATGTGTAAATTCTAGAGGAAAGCACGTTAATGCTATTGTCAACAACTGCAAGAACTTTCTCAAGATTTGCCTGATCAATAGCTCTAAGGCGTGAAGCAGCCTCAATCTGTGAGAGTTTCCAAATTTCATTGTAAACACCATATAACCACCTTTTCGACCTGCCACTAGCTGGGCCTTTAATGAAATCATTCAAATCCACGTCTGCATTCAGTTTGGAAAGGTGATACTTAACCGCAGGTAATGTTGAATGTTTCAGCCAAGCTTGACATAACTTTCCCACAGAGTAAGAGGTGACTGTATGACTCAAATCAAAACGGGGATCCGATCTAACAGTCTTAAAACCGTCAGTTATATTTAAAAATCTTTTTTTGGCAAGAATCAGCACTACGGTGCCAAAGCAGCCAACCCTTGGGATTCATACTGGAAATGTTAAAGGAGGAATTCAGAAGCAGAGCCTGTATATCTCTAATGGACAATTTAGTAAAATTACTCCAATCCTCATATTCCTCCAACTCTGGGAAAGACGGGGTGTTTAACCTTTTAGATGTAGCCAATCCAAAGCATGTGGTCTGGGAAATGGTTTCATTTAAAAACCACATATGATTTGGGATGAGACATGCACGGTGCAAAGCCTCAGTGCCTCGTACCTGCCAGGCCCTTGAACCCCAAACTGATTTAAGGTCTATTGTTTCCTTCCATAACTCATAGCCCCCAGTAACTAATTGATCTAGGAAGGCCTTCGAGTACAACAATTTTGTATCGGTGAGTCTAACCTTGGACAGTGGCTGTTTGCGAAATTTAAAATAAAAGGACTCGGGATTGGACTGGTTAAAGTCAGTGAAATAAGTATACTTTTTAAGAAACGTTTCTGAACTCCCTTGTGTAGGAGCTGGGCAATGTTCCCACTGAGTAAAATTAACCGCATCCCTTCGGGAAGATGTCTTGTGTAAGAAGTGATTGCCATAATGTTGGTAACAGAATAATTCACCATAATTAGCAGATTCTAAATATAAATCCTCAGCATCAAAAGCAGCATAGTATTTCAAATCAGAAAACAAACTTTCCACAGCATTAACATCCCAATCATCAGAACGAATGTTTTGTTTTACCACATCCCCCATATTAACTCTCAGTACATTAGGAACATTAACGACTTCCGTTGGACCATGAATCTGAAAACGAACTGCATCCCACGCGATTCCATCCAGAACAGGCCATGCTGTGATGTTAACCAAAGTCAAGTCTCTTTTTAATCTGTGTGTAGAATGTGAAGAGGAAAGTGGGGCCAATGTTCCATTTAAATGAGTAATGCAAGTTCTCTCCTCGACATAGTGTCCATTCATAATCCGAAAAAAATAAAACACAAAACCAATTGACATAAAAAGGTAAACCGAAAAAAGGACCAGCCAAATGTATATCCAAGGAGGTATCAAAAAATGTTTTTTAAACAGGCTAGCATATACTGCAATTTTAGAGGGTTTTTGCGAGGCAAGGGAAGCAGAGTCAAATGAAAATCTGGATTCCGTGGCTAAACGAGCTTGCAGGTCAGGCATGGACAAATCAGTGGGGTATGTATAGTCTGTCTCATCAAGGTTAGTTCCTGGTAAATTATTCAATAATGGACTGGAAACAGCAGGTAATTCGATGGCCACCGCAGGTTCATTATTAGAAGCAGTGGGCATAATTGAATTTCTCACAATGGAAGGACAGGAAACAGCCGGTGTCATGCTAAGAAGAATCGGCCACTCTGTGTATCTTGACATTGTCAATAGAAATAAACCTGTTTTCCTTACGACCTGGAAGTGGTGGTAAAATGACTGTTCTTGTGCCCTGCACTCCAAGCACTGGGACTGGAGCTCGATAGGAGGGACCAAACTCTTTCTTGTTGTCGATCTTCTCTCGAACCAGTTCGCCAACTTGGGGTAGCCAGCCAACTACCGGGATCTGCAACGCATCATCCGATGTGGAGGGCAAATGTTCCTTTGCAAGAGTGTCTCTGGTCTTTTGTAGATTCTGTAAAACATTGCAATGTTCATCTGCGTCAAAGGAAGTGGCGCGAACCACTGAGTCTAGACCGTCAAGGTCAGGGACGAACATCTTGATGCCAAAGAGCATTTCGTATGGGGTCCGCCCACCCAGAGACCTTCTAGGGAGATTATTAAGAGCACGCTGCACGCCATAGAGGTGAGCCAGCCAGTTTCTGCCAGTGCCTATAACTCGGGCTGTCAAAGATTGCTTTAAATCACGGTTCATTCGTTCAACTACAGTATTACCCTCAGGTCTGTAGGGTGACGAAAACTTGACTTGGACCCCCATCGAAGTCATGGCATCCTTATACGCCTTAGAGGCGAAAGCCGGACCCTGATCCGAATGGAAGGTACCACAGGCAAAAATCCCTATAAAGATACGCAAATCTCTAATGACAGTCCGTGAATCAGCGCTGCGATGTGGCCAAACCCACACAAAGCGTGTGCATGAGTCAACTGCTACTAAGATGTATTTATACGCAGTATCAGATGAAAATGGACCGCAGTGATCTAAATAAACACAGCCTAGCGGTTTATTAGAAATGTACAACTGAGTCTGAGGCGGACGCGTAGCAGTTGAAGGTTTAATCTGCTGGCATATGTCACAAAGAAGGACATAATCACGCGTCTGTTTGTACAGTCCCCGCCACCAGAAACGTAATTGTAATTGAGTTACAGTGGCCGAGACGCCCGCATGCGCAGACGCCACACCTTCATGAGCCGCTGTAATCAAGTCTGCTCTGCGATCCGAGTTGGGAATCAGCCGTTCCCCAACATCAGGAATTGTCACAAAAGGAACCTTTTCGGGACTTAAGTGGTATTTATACTTCGAAGGGAATCCCGAAGGATGTTTACTTCCCTTCTCAGAGGCAGCAATCGCTGCCAAGATGTCGCTATCAATCTTGGTTTTAGACCTAGTAACTGCTGCAACTAAGTATGTAGATACTGCTGATTTCGCCGCTTCATCAGCAAGCGAGTTGCCAACAGCGTGAACTCCTACGCGCTGATGACCGAGAGTATGAATCACATAAACGAGTGGCAACATAGCCTTAAGCTCTGCCACTCGAACCCAGATCATTTTATGTTTTATTGTGCTACCCTTGGAATCATGAAAATCATTTTGAATCCAAAAGAACAAGTTTTCATTGTAAGACTGGACACAGTAGTAAGAATCACTTACAATTAGAGTAGTAACACTTGGATCTGCGTACTCCAAAGCTAGTAAGAGAGCACGAAGCTCTGCCAATTGCGCGGTGCAATCGCCCAGGGGCAACGTGTGTACCTCCCTGGAAATGAACTCATCATTCAACATAGCACCGACCACAATGGCGCATGCGGAAACGTAGGCATGTTTAGAGCCATGCGCAACCTGCGCTGACCCATCAGTGTAAATGATGCAATGGAAGTCCTCCAAAGGTCGCATCGCCAGAGGAGCAGGGTGAACGAATTCATACTGCAAGTACTCCTGCGACCGTAAGGAAGCGTCAAAAATAAACATGACATCCGTGGATGACAATGACGCAGCCCACTGAATCCACCGAGGGTGCAAAGCCTTTGAATTTGGTACACTGGCTTTCGTGACTGCCTCCAAATGAGGACAGGGTGTTACCACTAGCATGCGTTTCCCCTGTGACAGAGCTCGTTCCTTTAGAATAGCCATCTGTACAGCAGTTAAAACCTTTTCTATGGTGGGAAACCGCATCTCAGCCGAGGTGTACAAGTGTGACTTGTAAGCAATAGGTACTGTGTCACCTTCATTAAAAGTGAGGTAGGTGAAACCCACCGTCCCAGGAATTATTCTATTACCAGGTTGGTGTGGTTATCACGAGTCAGTAAATATTTAGAAGCGAGCAGATCAGCCTGCAAGGATTGCAAAATGGCTGAATGCTCAGGCAGCCAGCATGATTTTGAGAAAGTTGGTTGTATCAAAGCATACAAAGGCTTGATACGCTGGGCATATTCCGGAATGTAAGTTCTGCCGAAATTCAAAAAGCCCAGTAAAGATTGTAATTTTTTCAGTGTTGTTGGAGCGCGCAATTGTGCGCACTTCTCTAAGAAGTGAGGAGCTAAACCTCTACCTTCATTGTTGAGCTCATAGCCCAAAAACAACACTGTGTGCTCAGCAATGTGCGATTTTGCAAAGTTAAATTTGTAACCCATGTCTGCGAAGTTGCAAACAACAGAATTTACACGACACAGATGCTCCCAAATATCGTCGTCTGTGAGATATATGTCATCCACATACGAAAAAGCATCAGGGTCGAGTGCCTCCAGAATAGAGACAATTCGAGCGGTAAATACACCAGGACTATTCTTGTAGCCCATTGGAAGACGCCGGAATTGCTTTTGGACTCCAGCGCTTGTAAAACTGGTCCATTGGGAGCTAAAGCTGTCCAATCTGTGGGCATAAAAACCATTGGATATGTCAAGCGTTGTCTTGAAACGCTTACGCACGAGACTATCCACTAGGGCAGAGCCGTGGGTATTCTGTACAGCACAGTTACGGCAATGCGAGTTTAAATGCCGGTAATCCAAAACCAAACGATATGATCCGTCAGGTTTATTCACAGTAAAAAGGGGATTATTCATCGGTGACACACACGTTTCAATAACTCCCTGATATTCCAATTGTTCAAGGATTTCCGCGACGGAAGATTTTGCTTCACGCCGAATGGGATATTGAGGTTGAGGCTGCGGCTGAGACCGCAACGGAATTTCGTGGCAAGGCGACAATTTATCCCAACCACATTGGTTACGGTACAGAGCCGGCGCGAGAGCCCGAGCCCACTCTTCTGCAAAATGCTGCGCATGCTCTTTCGAGACAGTGTTCGCGAAACTGGGTAGGATTACCTCCTCCCCTCGCGGCGCCGCGAGCACAAAAGGTGGGGGCCAGTCAGCCTCCGAAAGTAAAATATCATATGTAGAAGACAGATTCTCCCAAAATACACCTTTAACGGTACGCTGTATGTCACCTTCAATTAACAGGACAATTTCATATAGTCTTTCAGGGGGAGCAAGTCTCGTATCCGCTGTTTCTATCACAACGTAGACATCAGTCGCTGTCACCCTCAGTAGTGGACGCAGCGCCTCTCTGACTATGGTTATCTCCGCCGCGCTGTCCAGCAAGGTCAGAGCCCACGTCAGATTCCGAAGCCGCGTTCTCACTATCTGTGGCATATCGATGCGCTGTTAAGGCTGCGACTTTCTTTTTCGCAAACTGCGGACGCCTAGGCGTAGAATCCTCCTGCTTCACTGCGCCGTCCGTCTGGCGGGACTGGCCACGTCCTTGTTGGCCACCACGTCCACGTCCACCCCCTCCTCCTCCACCGGTCTTCTGGGCCGATGTGTCCTGAAAGGAACGAGGAGAGCGTTGATCAGAACCCTGAAAACGATCAGGCGATTTAATCATCGCGCGGTCGCGCAAATCATAAACTTTTTCGGGTGGCGCAGGAGCTTGTATTGCAGGAAAAGGACCCTGAGTCTGCGTAGTCTGCTTCCCCTGTGTCTGTTTTTTAGGCCAATTCTGTTTCTTGGACTTGGGCTGGGCATCTGTCACTGCAGATTGTCCCTGTGGTTGTTTTTTCTCCTTCACTGGAAAATATTTCAGACCTCTACTTGTGCGGCCAATCGTTTTA
This sequence comes from Lissotriton helveticus, assembly GCF_964261635.1. NCBI lineage: Eukaryota > Metazoa > Chordata > Amphibia > Caudata > Salamandridae > Lissotriton > Lissotriton helveticus. The sequence continues at coordinate 481,512,682 of NC_136070.1, read as the reverse complement.
TAAGCGGCCACCACAATCTTTGCTAACTGGCGGGGTTTGTCGGCATCGGGCAGAGCCGCCAAAGCATTCGACACCTGAAAGTTAACTGCATCTCCTTTAACATTGGAGAGAATGAGATCACTTACAATCTCAAAAGAACCACACAGGCGCATACCCAATTCAACCGCTGCCTCTGGACCGTGATCATTCTGAACACGTCTAACGATTTCAGGCAGGGCAGTCATAGACGGGGTGCCGAAGCACCTTGTATAAACTGCCGCAAATGTTTTTCCCCAGCTGTCACAGTCAGCAAGTTCAGGAGTAATATCCTTCGGTAGAGTAATCGTCAACATTCTATGTTTATCAGCAGGAGTAGAATTCGGAAAAACCGCCTCCAGTTGATCAAACTTCTCTGCTAGCCAGAATGGGAAGTCATCGTTGTCAACAGGACGCGCACCAAAAACCGAATTTACCATCACTGGATTGAGACGCATTCCGCCTCGTTCCATGGGAGCGGCCGCACCCCCCTGGGGACCACCAGGAAGATGTCGACCGATGTATTGCACTAAAGCACGAATCACGGAAATGGAAACTACATGTAGCCTGCGAATTTCTGCCAGGGTACAAGCCCCGTGATTCGGGTGCGGGGTAAAGCCACCCAACGCAGGCCAATTAGTACCTGGAATTGAGAGTGGACCTAACCTCGCACGGGACAAAGAGTGGGGGAGGGCGCCATCAAACCAAACTCGATGCTGCCAATGATCAATAGGTATTTCCAATGCCCTGTATGGCGTATATTCAGCCGGGACATCCGAGGCGGTGTAGGAGTGGAACAAACCAGAATTAGCGTCCACAGCCGGAAACGTAACCCAAGAGTAAAACAACTCGTAAGGAAACGCCGGATCTGCACTTACCACGAAAATCACAGCCATCCCATCTACTGGGACCTGGTACGCCTGAAGATGGTTGCGTACCGCTACGCGACTATGCTGTGCAATAGCCACCGCTGCCGCCATCACAGATTTGGAAACAAGAAAACACAAAGAATACTTTGTAGCACAACTGGGTAGTAATTCAAAGAAACCGTTTAAGTAAGAATCAAGCTTGAATAAAGACCTATTTCAAAAAATAGGTAGGTTTCACCAACACCCCGTTTTCCGGAAACGGACGTGAAGGGGTTAAGGCATGAACGATAAACTACTCGAGTGTCATGATATAAGACCACCGAAACCGTTGGGCGCCATGTTGCAGGGTTTCTGTACTCACACAGAACTGTGCACAGAGGAGTGGAACCTCGGCAAATTAGGGTGTCCCAAAACTTACCTTAGCAACCAACTCACCCCTTACCGAGCTAGCTACAGTGTCTCATTGGACATATCAAACTCCCAATGTTTAGACAAACCAGAACATGAACTTACAGTACCTCAGGGTACGTGGGACTCATGAACACTCTTTCGTTATATTATCATTACAAACCAGAACATGGAGTAAAGAAGACACATGTGCATTTGAAATGTTTATTTACTAATGCCGTCTTCTCAGGCGCAGTATCTTAGATAATACAAGTATACTTATTATCAGTATCAAAATTATCAGCATAGTTACTAAGACATAAAAAGCGAATGGTGACAGCATGTTAACATGCTGTAATGAATAAGAGTTAACAACACTTATATCTCACCCTCCCTAACACATATATTATATTATTAGCTAAGAAGGTCTCTTTGGGTTGTTTTAGGGCGGGCCCATACCTTAGTGTCCTAGCATGAAGGAATCACATCAGCATACACCAGCTCTCTCTGCATGTGCACCGCATCAAGTGTGTTAACGATTCTCATGCAAAGCAATATCAATCCCGCCTCAAGCCCAAGTTGGCAAAGGCTGCACTTGTGTTATGACTATGAAAGCGTGGAGATCAGACCTCATAACAATTCCATATCGTGTTGCTCCAGAAACTTCAGCACTCTCCGTGCAGACATGGTTTATTAAACAAGACTGATATCAGAGCAATAACATATTATTCTCACATACACCACGGCAAACCACTAGGTTGAAAGCTAAGTCAACAATTAAGGGTCGTGTGCAGAAGTTGCAAGAAAGGAAAAATGGCGTTTAAATCTCAAATGTACCCATGCTAACTTAACACGATATAAGGATATATAGGAGCTATACAACAGTAGCTCCCCCATGTAACGGAGGTAGGCCTCTCGGTTCGCAGCAGGGGCCAAAAACGCCCCACACGGTCCATGCAGTACCAGCAAGCCGCTGCCCGAGGCTGCTAGAGCAGGGGTACAAAACTCAAGCTCCCAACACTGGACAAGCAACGACAGCCTGCCAGGGGGGCGATCTATGCCCAGGTGCAGAGTTCTCTCTTGCCTGCGTCTCTACCTCAGGGAAGTGAAAGAGAGGGGGGAGGCCTCTCCTATGCCAGTCCAAATCCCACCTAGAGTCCAGCATTAGTAATATGCGACGGGCGGGAGGGAGTCCCTCTCAACACCTCCGAGGCCAGCCGCTTAGTCCAAGCAGGGACTCTCACATAGCAGGCCACCCCACCAGAGTTTTTCTGGCCACACCACCCAACATACTCGCGGGCCACCGGCTCCATTTCCCTCTCTCTGGCCATGGTCCCTCTCACCTGTGTGTAGTGGACTACAGGGGTCTGCATCATGCCGTATCGCCCAGGACGGTTTTGGCGCTCTAGGGCGAAGCCTGAGAGAGTCGCCATGTTGAATTACACCCAGGTCCAGCCGTCGAGCTCCGTCTCAAACAACCTTGTCACCAACAGATTCCGGGCTAGGAAGCGGGCGCAGTTGAGGTGAAGGACTCTCCGGTCTTCCTCAGTGGCCGAGAGTGCCACACACCGTAAGGGGAAGGCAGGGATGGGGGTGGATGATGGAGGTGTCCAGAACACACTCAGAGTGTGACCGCCATCTTGACTCCCCAAGCCATGCCCCTCAGATTTACTATTCTTAACTGCACATCTACTTCCCCTGATGTTACACCAGCAATTAATATTGTGGATGTTATAATGTTGCAGGTTGATATTTTGACCACATTATTGTGAGACCCTAAACCTCATGTGGGTGGAGAGCGTCGCACCACTACTTTCTCGCAGTGCGAGAAGTAGAAACATAAAATTGTATTATAAATACCATTTTATGTATCTACTTCTTGCACTGCGAGAAAGCAGAAGTGTTTGGTTGGGGGCGGGCGGGTGGGCGATCCTGCTCTAGGCAGAGGAGGAGTGGCTTGCCCACTGCTGAAGTCTGTGACTGTTTGGTCGGCCCCAGAGGGCCGACAAACCAGTAATGCGCACTCTGCCTTTTCTCCATGTAGGCTGCATGCAGCCTATATGGAGAAAATGGACTCCCCATAGACACCTATGTGAAAGTTCCATTAGGGTGCCGTCCCGACCAATCACAAGGATGCCATTGCAGTGTTGTGATTGGCTTAGGGGAGGAGGGAGGATGCCTCCTTCCTGTTCCAGAGAAGACGACGTGGGACCGAAGACTCTGGACCGGGCCGGCGAACGTACGTTAACTTTTTAAAAAGTTTTACTTTAAATTAAACCTCCCCCATGCGACCCCATCACCCCGCCCGCGAGTCATGCCGGCTGCGACTACCTAAACCCTGTGCAAATGCAACAGGAGACAACAGTGCGGGAGTTCATGTCTCTACAGAAGAGAATTTAGACATACCACCAATAAACAATTGAGGTGGTTCCATGCCACCTAACTTGATTATTGCTGTTATCCACCAAGGCGAACTGGCCCCACATCATCCTCTGGAACCCCTTTTATTTGGGGTTACGTTGTCCTTTTATGAGTCCTCTGTTCTTTTCCATTGAATTGCAACCCGAATCCGTTAAGGGATTTTTAATGCATTTCTGGGATTTGGTGTTTTTACCCCAAAAAGTAATCACTTTACATTGAAAATCACTTGGCATGTCATACTTTTCTTTGGTTTCCCAAACAGGAAGAGAATCTCAAATCGAAATGAAGGAACTGAAAACTAAAATTTTAGAAATAATTAAGCACTACTAACCGAGAACATTCATTTTAATATTGCTAAAAAGGGAAGCATGGGATATGTAATATTTTTTCAGCATGCATCTGAAATCGCAAACTATAAAGTCGGGTTTACATTTTAGGAGCAACCCTGAACACATAGGAAAAACATGACATGCTGCCCGTAATAAGGCCAGGTTATGAGCTGCTGCTCTGCTCTTGATGTTCCAGGTGAAAAGACTGTGACAGAGAAAGCACAAAGAGACATGGAAGAGAGAAAGAGATCTGGAGATGGGCAGTGAAGAGCGTGAAGTTACTGGGGGAGGGGGCGGGGGGAGAATCAGATCTGACAAGAGGAAGGTGAGAGCATGAAAGTCGAAAAGGGGGAGTGAAGATAAGGTAACATGCGAGCGAATAGGTGTGAAAGTTCCATTAGCGTGTACTATGAAAGATTTTGTAATCACACTATGTCAATCAGGCTTAATAAGGAAGGAGGAAGCAAGCATGAGTTTCCTAATTCTAGCTTATTCAAAAATTATGTTGTTTTTGCTTAAGTTTTCAAGACTGGAGCAAGTAGAATAGAGCTCTGGTAGATCTAGGATATGGATAATTAGTTAACTGGAGACAGATGCACTAACATATGGGACAAGATTGTCCTTTCACATCAACATAAGACATGGAATATTTACATTGATCACTGGGGTCCGCCATGTTACATAAAACAACGGAAAAGTCATACGAATGCAAGCAAATATCCGTTCTCCGCACTATTTTAAAACTAAACAGTATTAGGAGGAGAAGCATTTGTTCAGCTATAATAGCATAGATCATGATGTAATGCTGTAAAAGTGCAGCAGTATACAGTGTCTGACCTCATTCTTTATCTGACGCAAGATGCACCACATACTAGCCAATCAAAGCTCGTATTTGAAGAATTGTACAACCTGTCAAATTAGGGGACTGCATCAGGCCCGGTTTACCCCATGGGAACAACCACTGGGTGCACTTGACGCAGAACGCAATTGTGCGCCTTTTTTATATATATGTTTCCCTGGCGCAGGTGCACCAGTACTGCACTCTTATTGTCTGCTCCCGCATTAGGTGTTATGCCATCTCGTCTAGGTTGAAAATAGTTAGAGTAAGTATTGATTACAGAGTAGAATGAGCCACTTACGTTCATCTGATGATAATACATTTCTAAGCAATGCATTATTTGGAGTAGTGCTTTCCAAACCTTTTAGGACCATGTTGCTTTAATACACAAGAAGTGGCAATTTTTTAATGTAACTAAAGCACCATGTGGTACTGCATTGTCAGTTACAGAAAGTTATTTTTCTATTGAAATAGTCACTAAATGTACACGGACATATACCCCCAGATTCATCATTGTCCCGTTTTGCGAGTCCTTAATAGCGATTATTAAGGAATCGCTATTAAAGACTCGCAAAACAGGATTCATGTAGAAATCGCAATTATATTTTCGATTTCTACAGCTTCCTTATTTGCGATTAGCAAATTGCTAATCGCAAATAAGGAATGACTCCCCATTCATTCCTATGGGCCTAAAGGGTGCCAGGGGTGTCCAAAGGACACCCTGTAGCACCCCTGAAATGTAAATGTAGACTGATGTTGCGCACATACGTGTCCAAAGGACATGTGTGTGTGTAACATACATCTTAGAAAAATGCACTAAAGTGCATTTTTCTAAGTTTTCGCTATTTACCACGAAGTCAGACTTCGCGGTAAATAGCGGCCAAAAATAGCGATTTCGCAATTCAAAAATGGTTCATGAATTGCATTTAAGGAATCTCAAATAGAGATTCCTTAAATGCAATTCCTCGCAATTTTGCGATTTCGCAATTTGCGATTTTTGCATTTGGGATGATGAATCCCAAATGCAAAAAAAGTGCTCGCAAAGGGCCAGATTCGCAGAATTTGGCCCTTTGCGAGCCGATTTTACCTACATGAATCTGGCTGATAGTTTTACTGATAAAACTATATTTGGTTTCAGTGAAGATTTATTATTTGTGCATCACAAAGTAAATTGAGTTGATTTATTCTGATCCTATTAAAATCTTTTCCTCGATCACACTTCAGAATAACAAAAAACGTGCTTCATGTTTGCTTTCCTAACTGCTGAATGTATACAGTTCATTTTCAGGTATTTGCATTGTGTTCCGCATAATAAAAAAATCATATCCTACAGCCTTTTCACACTTCATGTACCCCAGCACGATTGTCACATTGTCACATTGTTCACTTTACTTTTTTTCTCTGACTACAAAGCGAGAGGCGTTTGTAAACACCACTCTTCATGTGAAAAAAGCATAAGCACCAAAAGACATAGCCTGACATTTGTTCATTGTGTTTGGCGATAATATTAATCTAAATTAAGTACTACAAACTTATTTAATGGTAATAACGAATTATGTTTGCTAATATTATAGAATGAAATGCAACAATTTATTTTTCTTTTTACTAATTTTGCAGCCTTGGAAAGGCGGCTCCATACTGCAAACCACGTGCTGACTCTTTTTGTACATTTGACTGGGATTTTTAATTCTTTGCGCAAATATAAGCTTTAAAATGAACTTCTAATTTGAAGAAAAATGTCCGAAGGTCTGAACAGAAGTAATAAATCAATGTGGAAATTGTTGATGTTGTGATATTTTTTCTAGTATATAATATACAATTATGAACAAATTGAGGACGATTCTATCTCCAAGAGCAAATTCTGTTCCTATTAAAATGTGACTGATAGCATCAGTGTGTATCTGGTGTCTTAGTGGTGGACCCTAGGTGAAGGGCACTTTCCCCAACTACCCTGTATTGTGAATACCTGATTCTTTATTCATATAAGGGTAACAGAGTGGGAAGGGCAACATACTTTAAATCAAGGGAACATTTAACTGGGAAGTGGATAGCTGTATTGTCGATAAACAAACGATGGCCGAATTCAGAGTTTACTAAATGAAAGAAAATAATTATGGTGCTTAGCATTAATGTCCCCAGTCTTGATTTTAATTAAACACATTTATTTTTCACTGAAGTTGGAATGTTGTGCAGCTACTATGTTTGTGGGAGGTGACTTTAAATTTTGAATTTGGTCCTAAAGTGAACCATATCTTTCAGAGCACCAGGATAAGACAGTTTTACTCAACAAGCTAACTTGGTTGAAGGGAGCATCACAAATGCGACTTAACTTTTACTAAGTTCTTAACTAGACTCAGAAGGCACAGAGGGCTTTGCCATGGAAGGCAAAGCTAAGAGACTTTCCGACGCTGGAATTTCAAACCTTATGACAAGTACTACTGAGTGTTATGTAGCAATGCTTGAAATAAGCCTCGCTCAGAAAAAATACCTCTTTGTATTTCCCTTATTGTATAAGTCTTCAGAAAGAATACAGTAGTCACAGCCACAATAATCAGAGAATCGTGTGAGATGTCACAGCCTTATTGCACATTTCATTCACATATTCATGGAGTGTCAAGAACTGTTCCAGAACTAGCACACTTTCCAAAATTCAGGGACCATAAAGAGGTAGGATATGTCAATCTTCAAAGGTTAGTTGCTAATTAGCATAACTTAATTTTAGGATATTGTCTAAGCCTTCTTTGTAGTAAGTTTGGTTTAAGTCAATCCAGGTGTCACATTTAGAGAAGAGAGCTATCCCTCAGGTTATAAAAATCATAGCAGCATATTCACGAGGAAGTGGTGGTGAGAGGCATTAGCCTTCTTGGCTTAACACCTCTCACCGCCACATTGGAAACGCCAGGCTGCACCCTATTCACAAGAATGTGGTGCAGCCTGGCGTTTCCCCCTGCGACGGCGCTAAGTCTCACAACTTAATGCCAACGCAGGCACCCTTGCACCAGAGTGCAAGGGTGTCTCCGAGCAGGGAGGTTTGTTTATGTACAGGAAGGTGTCCATTCCTGCACATAAACAAACATAAAATACCGTTTAGTAACTTACATGTGTGCTGCTTCATGCAGCACACATGTAAGTTACAAAACTCCAATTTTAAAAGGTTTGTTTATGTACAGGAAGGGACACCTTCCTGTACATAAACAAACCAAGGCAGCACAAATGGAAATACCAAAAAAGAGGAGAAATTAAGACCAGGATTTTTCTGGTCTTAAGTTCGGCGCTGCCACCTATTATCGCCGCCTTTGATAAAAGGTGGCAGCGTCAAATTAAATGGGTGTTGTGGTGGTATGCCCACCCCAACACCCACTGCACGCCCCTTTCACGGTAAGTTTAGCATGAAAGGGGCCCTGTTCCCAAGGCAACGTTAAGCCACTTGATGTGGCTTTAAGTCATGTTAAGTGGATTAACGCTGCCTTGAGAATATGGCGCTGGCCCTATCGCCATGAGAACGTAAAAAAAAGTGACGTTCCCGTGGCGATAGGGGTTTGAGAATATGCCCCTTACTGTCTATAAAAAGGAGAGCTGCCCCACTACTCCAAAAGACAGGGTTCCATAAACCAACAATGTATCAATAGAAAAAGATCTCTTGGAGAAATCAACAATGAAACAGATCACACTCCACTATCTTCACATTCAAAAACTATTCACCACCAGTCTTAAAAGGGCCCAAAAGGCAAATAAATGAAATCTGTTTTATGGAGCATATAATTAAAAAACAATTGCACAATTAATTAAAAAGTAATTCAAATTCATATGGTTAAAAACGATCTGAACAATGTCATGAGAAATATATTGCACATACATTATAAAAAAATAACATATAAGAGAGAGTTAATTTGGTGCCTCTGACAATTATTTTTTCTTTGCCTGAGTACCATATAAGAGAGACACAATATACAAGACATACATATTTGTCATTTAAAAACTTGTTAATTTGAAGGAATCAACAAGTGAAAGTGCCTAAATATCACTGTTAATTCTTTATTTCTCAAATGTAACAGAATCAAGAGGGCATCGACGTGTTTCGGTGGAAAAACAGTGTGGGACCACCTTCTTCAGGACAACAGCATAAATTATCTCTATAACTGAATATGCAGTATTCGCCGAAATTTATGGTTATTGTTGTAAAGGTGAATGACACTGTTGACCATCACCAGTTTAGTCATAGATATTTGGAACTTTTATCTCTTAGGGTGCACCTAAGGGTGCTAGAGTCCTGTCCTTCTAGCCATCAATAATGGTAACAATTATGTGATTGATTTAGGAATATTTATGAGCATACACCTCTATGTTCCCATACTCAAAATCGTATTCCTGTAGGTACATCAATCTCCTATCAGGTATAAATCGAAATACTATGTGGGACCTTTATTAAATTATCAGATCCTTAATCCGGAAGGTTGTACTCAGGAATGACCAGCCCTCCAAGAACATCCGGAAATTAGCTACCACACTGGCAATAATCTCTGCCTCCCACTTTCACCTTACAATATAGTAAATACTAATTACTATATTGGAAGGTGAATGTGGGAGGCCGAGAGTGTGGGCATGAAAGATCTACCCCAACTCATGGAAGTATTGCCAGTGTGATAGCTAATTTCCAGATGTTCTTGGAGGGCTAGTCGCAATTGCTGGATTACCATACTGCACTAGTTTTTTAGCACAGCTGTGGAGGAGTGCAAGTGGATACGAGTACTCTTTTTCTATGTACAAGGTTCCAAAATTATAGCAAGAGACAAAAGCATCAGGTTTTGAGATGATGTAGTTCAGAAATGAGTTTCGGACTAACTTAAAAAAAGAGAGGGTTCCCACAAAGAGTATGTGCAAAACAAACAGGTTGTTAACCATTCTTTTCTTGAAGGACATGAAAATGTACATAACTTTAACACGTTTTATATAGGAAATACAGATGCCAACTACAAACTGTCCCTGCAAAAAAACGAGATTTTTAGGTTTCTTCTGCACAGTGCTTGCGCTGGGCTTGTGAAATTTCTTGTACTTAATATATCTTAAAAAGGGGCTCTTTTCAGTTCCTATGGACAAATTACTGTGTTCATTCACTTTTGTGTGGAACATTTTTCGTTAACTTCCCCTGGCTGCAAGCATTTTTGATTCTTCTACTAAAGCTGTTCACACTGTTTAATCCCATCCACTGTCAAAATAAGATCTCTTCCCATGGAAAAGACTGACAGCTTCTAACAGTGTGCTGGAATGCTTAATTTTTATTTCTTCCTCTTCCTATTCATGCCTCAGTTCCTTTCTTTGCACTTTGTAGCATTATCGGATAGACTTTTTCAACTAAATCTAGTTGGTCATTATGATCAAATTCTAAATGTTGTAATAAACAGTGCACGCTTAAAATGTAGTTAATATACAAGAGCTTGCTATATTTTACTACTAAACAGTCACCCACAAGTGCAGTTACCTTGCATACAACTGGTTCACGATTTGAATGGTGCGGCAGTTGCAGTAGCACTGGACTCAAAAGTTGTCAGAACTCCTCTAGACACATAATATTGCTATATTTTACTATTATACAGGCAGTCACAATTGCAATTATCTTGCAGTTAAAAGGGGCATGATTTGAATGGTGCAGCAGGTGCAGTGGCACTGGGGCCAAAAGCTCTAGGGACCCCCAATAAATGCAGAATATTGCCAAATGTTACCACTAAACAGGCACGTGCAGTTATCAATCTAGCAGGCACTGTGACCATGATTTCAATGATGCTGCAGGTGCCTTGGCACCAGAGCTAAAAGTTATCAGAACTCCTCTAAATACCAAATATTGCTATATTTAACTACAAAATAAGCAGTCACAAGTGCCGTTACCTTGCAGGCACTAGGGTCATGATTTCAATGGTGCAACAGGTGCAGTGACACTGGTGCCCAAAGCTCTATGAACACCTGTAAACACCAAATAGTGCTGTATTTGACTACTAAACAGGCAGTTACGAGTGCAGTTACCTTACAGGCAATAGGATCATGACTTGAATGCTGCAGCAGGTGCAGTGGCACTGGGTCCAAAATATTGCTATTAGATCAATTAATTCTATTATTTGCCTCTTTCGTTTCATTTTTCAAACTTTTGCTATTACTTGCCCGCACTATATGCACAATATATTGCCTTTTTGTACATAAACAAGTCACAACACTTTAACAGACATTCTGTAACTTATATTGTACAACTACTCAGCAAGCTAGACTTACAACAAAAAAAGCTTATTATTAATCACATAGGCACACCCTAATGCATTTACCAATGCTTGTTTCCTTTGCATTAATTTTAATACAAACTTACAATTTCGTGAAGAAAAGGTTCGAGGCACAGGTAAAATGTTCATTTAATTGTCGAAACGTGATGTAAGGATCACAAAGCACTACATGGCGTGAACTGAGGCTTTTTAGCAGGCACCAGTGAATAACCGCAGAAACATTCCCCGGTCTAGTGATCTCATGGGTCTGCCCATGCCTTAAAACATCTCTGAGATGGGAACTTTACTTTTCGTCTGTAGGAAAGAAGTACTCAATAAGAATTCTATAGCTCTCTGGGGAAGGAGAGGTGAAGTGACGCACCCTTGTAAACTTCACTTAGGGCAACGTCATGGCTTGCAGATGCAATGGAAGTCCTGCTTTGCAGAAAAAGATTCATGATAGCCCAGTAAAATAAGTGGGCCACTTGACTGCCTGAAAATTGGCAGCAGTTTTTAAATTGGTTTGGCATCCGCACTTATGACAATAATACATGGATGCTAAGGATTTTTGGGACACGGAATTTGACCTAGATCAGAGCTCTATGGTCAGAAGTGGCGCATCATGCATGCTTTCTTTTGCTAAGCATGACTAACGCCATCCCACTAGACTGTAGCGGGCTGAGAGTGGTAGCGGCAGCAGATTAGAGTGGCAGGACAGGCCTTTTTATCTGTCACCAGCCAGTGAGAATTTCCTACTGGCCACTTCCGCATTGGTCTGCCAGTCCACTGCAACCAGGCCCTTTACTCAATCGACGTGGGTCAAGGATGACGCATTTCAGTGTAACCCATGCGTATACGTGGGCTGTGCATGGAATGTGTCTGCTATATGTGGCTGTGGCCAAACAGCAATCAATTTTGATTTCCTGACTTGGAGTGGAATCTACGATGAAGTGTTGGAGAGAGACATACACAACATTGTGAATTACAGGGTTTCTCCCTAGTACTTTTGAGGTCATTTGAAATGAACCAGGCAGGTATACAAGAATGATACAAGTAGTAGGGCTTCTTGTAGCAAAGGGAACGCCCCTGCCCACATTCTGCTTTTATCTTTCCCAGATATTTTACCCACACCATGTTCAGAAGTGGATAAGAGGGGAAGCTACTGACTCTTTTGTGCCTTTCTTTTGGGTTTCCCCCTGATAGGGGACTCTTATCTCAAAAGAATCAGCCTGCTGACAATGCAAGACAAAGGCCAAGGTCAGAATAGTGTGGCAGGAACTGCATGAAACCGGTCCCGGAGTTGACTTGTGGCATAGACAAACTCTGCCCACAAAGTTAGGGGCCTATTCACAAGCTTCTTTATGTAGTACGTGAAATAGTACTGCAGTAGAAATACTAACATACTACAAAATGCAATTCACAAACCTAAAGGGAAGATTTCACCACTGCCTCTCCTATACTTTCTATACGGCAATCTGCTCTAATGTGACAGACATCTCCGCACACATAAGTATACAATTTAGTAATACATTTGGGAGGAGCTAGTGGTAAAGGTGGGAAATGGGGAGTATCAACTCCTACATGGAAGAGGTTTAGGGAAATTTGACGCGGGGTTTAGAGAGCGAAATACTTCTTCAAGCACACCCACAAAAGTGTAACCCAATGGCTATTCACAAACCACAGTTCTAAAGTTACTACAGCCTAAAGGTATAAAAACAGGTGTAAATGTACTCCATTCCAACATGGCCACTGTAACACACTCTCTTAGAAAACAAATGGAGACATGGAATTAAAATACCACTGCAAAGGAAATGATGTCAAATACATTAAATTAGTTTGATTTTTATCTTATAATAGTGTTTAAAATTATGCACACTAATTATTTTTCATTTTCAATTATTATTGATTAAAAAATAAATTAATAATGTAAACCTATTTTGAAAATAGTTTAAATTAATTAAAAATAACTTCTTTCAAAATGTTGTAATTAATAAGTAAAAATAAAAATGTTAGTGAGGATGAGAATCTTTTTAATTAACATTTACAAATTATGTAAAATAATTATAAATAGTAATGGATAAATTAAATTACATATCTGACATACATATGTTTAATATTAATTTATGAAATAATAAACGTTAATAATTTTTTCTACACTTTTCCAAAGAAAGATCTCCTCCATGGTGGCACATATTTCCACCCATGTATTCAACATTACTACTGGTTACTTTGCACTCATAAGAGTATACGCCCCCTGATTTGAGGAGCTTGAGACATGTAAGTCTACACCTAGGTGTAAATCTACACTCAGAAACGGTGACTAGCAAAACAGCGTAGACTTACAATTACGTGCAGGAGGAGATATACACATGAGTAACCTACATGTATTAATTTACCTTTGTGAATAGGCCACTTAGGCCCATATTTATCATAGTGTTGCATTGCCCTTTACACCACACAAGGGCGACACAAAACTAAAGTCAGATTTATCAAGCCATGCAAGGCTGCCTTGCATGGCCCTGCATGGCTTGATAAATCTGGAGGAACGTAAGGCAGTTCAAATCGCTGCCTTGTCTTACTCTGCTCCAGGGTGAAGTGTGAATGTTCCCACACACCCATCCCTGGATTTTGGTGCATTCCCAGATTTACTATTAGTGATACACCTGGGAATGCATCAAAATGTTGGCGTAACAAGGAGAAATATCTTGTTCGTTCTTTCCTCTTTCTTTGTCTGCTGCATTCTGCAGCACACATAGAAAGAGGAAAATGCCTCTCAGGATTGTTTTTGTGCAGGAAGGGGTTCCTTCCTGCACCATAAAAACAATCCAGCATGTAATGCAGGCACGCTTGCACCATGGTGCAAAGGTGCCTGCGCTGGCGCTAGGCAGCCAAAAGTGAGCTAGCACAAAGAATGGACAGAAATGTGCAGAATGATGTTAAAAGATGAACAATTCCTGCCCTTTCCATGTCACACAGCATAACAAGATGGCCTGCTGTGTCGTGCTGCGTGAAATCCTGACAAATATGCCCCCAGTATATAAGTATGGAACAGAAACTGCTAGCCACAACTCAGTTCAGTTCAGATTGAGTACCCAAATCCTAACATGGCGGTCACAACAATTTTTTCAGGTTGCAACCAGCCTATCACAACATGTGGTCGAGTTTGCAGATCCGTGGATCTAACACAGGTAATCACAGTCAACCAATAAGAATACAGGACGACCCACAGTAGTGGATCAGTGGAAGATCTATGCCTCCATAGATGCATTTATTTCTCAAAAACTACTGAATGGATTTACACTAAGTTATAAAAACACAATTTCTGGATCCAGAGTTCGCTTTCTGGCAAATTAGGTGTAATGCCAGCTATTTTTGTGGTGTTGCTGTTATATTTTCCTATCGAACATTGCATGGGGAAAAAGAATTTTGGGACCCCCTCACAGCAAACGGTGGAACAGATGTCGTTAAGGAGCATTAACCCTGTCTGTTGTTGTTGTATGATTTTCCACACAACCTTTTATATCTTGTCTATATAGGAGAGAGAAACTAAGGGTGAACTGTCAGTGGGTTTGGCTACACATGAAGATGCTCAATATTAGGTATGTTGTGTATGGAACCCACATGATTGCACAGCAGATACATATGTAGAAGCTCCAATGTATTCTCTTGTTTTTCCATTATAGTTAACCAAAGTCCTGGTTTCACCCTAATCTCTCCATATATCAAGGCATCAGTATTTTCCTTTACAGGTAGGTGCGTGGGTGCATTGTACGGTGTGTTAAGGAGGGAGAGACAACGTTTGTACTGCGATCTGTGAGTCCTGTTGGTGTGTTCTGAGCATCTTCTATTGTCATTTCAGTTCTCCCTCCCTGCTGTCCCCTTCCTTTCCTTCCCTCACTGGACTATCCCGGTAGTCTGTGTATTTACACTTCAGACTCTGGGGCCGTCGAGAGGTGGAACCCTTATAGCATCGGCACAATCCTGAAGATATCGGAAGACACAGCCTGACACCGAGAAGCCCAGAAAGCAAACAACGGCACATCTGGAGTCTGTATATGTTGGTGTGCTGAGCCTTGACCAAGCCAGAAAGCCCACCACTTTTTGTATTTGGCAAAGCCAGTAGGTCTACTTTACTTAACATGAGAACCTTTACATTGTTATATGACATAGTCAGGCGTGCTCAGTAGCGGGGAGTTGGGTGCAGGGTCTGGCCGGCAGCCATGCCCAGCGTCCAATTGCACTCCGTGCATAGCCAAGGACTGGTGAATTACAGTGATTTTTTTCAATTAATCAGGATTTCTAAAGCGCGGATGCTTTACCTGTAAGGGTCTCAAGGCGCTGTAGGGTTCATGATGCTGGATAATGCTGCCTGTGCTTAATGGTTGAACATCCAGGTCTTGAGGTTCATTCTGAACTGCCAGACAGATGGTGAGGCTCTGAGGTGCAGGGGAAGGGTGTTCTTGGTCTTCACCACCAGGTGGGAGAAGGAGCGGCTTCGGCTGTTTGATCGGCGGATGCGCTGGGTGGTTGCTAGGGAGAGGGATCAGAATGGAGTTTCCTAGTAGGTTGGTGGAAATTCACTCGTTTGTTGAGTGGGTGAGAAGCTTGAACTGGCATCTCTTTGTAAATGGTAGCCAATTGAGTTTCCTGAGGTAAGGGGTGATGTGCCTCTGTCTGGGGAGGCTGAGGAAGAGTCTGGCTGCTGTGTTCTGTATGGTCTGGTTTTTCCTCATGAGTTAGGTGGTGATTCCAATATAGAGGGAGTTGCCGAGTCTGCTGGTGATGAGAGCTTGTGTAACAGTTTGCCTGGTGCTGGTTGGGAGCAATCAGAAGACTTTCCTGAGCATTCAGAGGGGGAGCAAGAAAGCAGAGAAGACGGGGTTGACCGACTTCTTTATGGATAGCTGGCAGTCGAGGATGATGCTGAGGTTGCAGGAGAATTTGGTGGGTTTGGGGGTAGGGCCCAGCTCAGTTGGCCACCATTCGTCGCACCATAGGGTGTCCTTGCCTTTCCCGAAGATGAGTACTTCTGACTCATCTGTGTTGAGTTTGAGACATTTGTTCATCCAGACAGCCACGTCCTTCATGCATCTTTGGAACTTGTCTTTGATGGTTGTTGGGTTGTTTGTCAGGGAGAGGATGAGTTGGGTGTCATCGGCGTAAGAGATGATGTTGAGTCTGTGGCTCCTGGTGATGTTGGCCAGGGGTGTCATGCATACATTGAAGTGGGTTGGGCTGATGTATGAGCCTTGAGATATACTGCAGGTGATGTTCTTAGGGAGCAAGAAGTAGGGAGTGAGGATGATCGTATGCGTTCTTCCTATGAGGTAGGATGCAATCCATTTGAGGGCTGCTCCTTGGATTCTGATGTGGGGGAGTCTGTTGATCTGTGCTGTGGGATACAGTGTTGACAAAAGCTGAGAGGTCGAGGAGGATAAGGGCTGCTGTTTCTTCATGTTATAGCAGCATTCTGATGTTGTCTGTGGCTGCACTAGAGCTGTCTTGGTGCTGTGATTTGCTCCGAAGCTGGCTGTGGGAGGTGACCAGAAAATTGTGGTTCTCCAGATGTCTGGTTTGCTGGCTGTTGATAGCTTTTTCAATGACCTTGGCTGGGTAGGGGAGCAGGGTGATGGGTTGGTAGTTTTTGGGATCTCCTGTGTCGGTGAATGGTTTCTTCAGCAGTGGCTTCACGTCGGCATGTTTGCATTTTGGGGGGAAATGTGCCGTGATGATCAATGAGTTGAGGACCTTGGTGAGTTCTTTGCTTATGGGTTGATTGCCAAGGTTGAATATGTGGTGGGGGCATGAGTCAGCTGGGATCTCATGATGGACACTTTATTTGTTGGTGAGGGCGTCCCACAAGGTAAGCTGTTGTGGGTGGGTGTCGGTCAGCATAAGGAGGTTGATTTTGTCCTCAGTGGGGGATTGGGTTGCTATGTCCTGGTGGATTCTGTTGTGAAAGAAGTCCTAGAGGGTGTCAAAGAGTGCTTTCTATGGTGTAATGATTTTTCCAGTTACTGAGGGATTGGTGAACTCCTTGACTATGTTGAACAGTTCCTTGCTGGTGCTGGAGCTGTCATTTAAGAGGGTAGCTAGGGTAGTCTTTTTAGTGTTCTTCAGGAGGTGGTGGTATCAGTTGATGGCATCTTTGAATCGTTTTCGGTCTTCAAGGGTCTTACTGGTCTGCGGTCCCGTTTCAGGGTTTTCAATTCTGTAGTGAACCAGTTGGGATTTCATGCTTGTTTCTTGGGGCTAGTGAGTTTCCTTGGTGCGACTTCATCAGCACATGCTGTGATCCAGTTTGTGACGTTTTCCACGCTTGTTCTGTGTCTTCAGTAGGAGTGGGTAGGCGAGTATTGAGGGTGTTGGTCCATCATTGCTCTGATAATCTTGACCAGTAGCGCCTTGTTTGGCTGGCAGTGGAGACGGGGGTGTTGGGAGGTTCCGAAATGACAAAATTAATGCAGTGGTGATCGGTCCGTGTGAGCTCCTCGGTGTGGGTGTATTTTACTCTGCTGCTGGCTGAGATGATGAGGTTGAGCGGGTGTCCTGCAGTGTGGGTGGGGTCAGTGAGAAGCTGCTTTAGTCCAAGGTTAGCCAAGCTTTCTAGAAGGTTGGCCATGTCTCCGCATCTTCGGTATTCTCAAGATGAAAGTTGAGGTCTCCTAGGAATATGTACAGGTTTGAGCTGATGGCGAAAGGGGCGATGAAGTCAGGGATTGTGTTGCAGAAGGCAGGGTGGGGTACAGGAGGTCTCTAGGTGAGGGTGCCTCTGGCGGTGGTTTTGCTGTTTGTTCAGAGTAGGAAGTGAAGGCGCTCCGAGAAGAGGGTCGAGTCATCTATTGTGGCTGAGCATTCAAAGTTCTGTTTGTAGATAATGCCGTTGCCTCCGTTTCTGTTAGATCAGTCCCAGTATACGATCTTGTATCCTTCAGGTGTGGCTGTGGTGATGTCGGGAGTAGATGTGGGGTTTCAATATTCAAAGTTCATCTCAGGTGAAGTGTCAGCAGTCCATGGGGGTTGAGGTTCTGGCGCAGGGTGGGGTCCAGGCACATGCCTGCCCTATGCACATGTCCGCTCCATGGTCACACTGCGGTCATCATGCTATTGAGAAGCGGGGTGCTGGAGGGAGGGGGATAGAGGGAGTGGCGGTGGCCTCCATGGGGGGAGGTACCAGCACATCCCACGGGGCAGCAGGAGGCAAAAGTGCAGGGCACCTCTTACCCATAGGGTGACAGTGGAAGGACCACCAGCAGTGCTGTGGGCTAGAGGCAAAACAAGCATTTGCAGTGCAATAGGGCTCGCATTTATGAGAGTTTGAGCTATTGGCATTGTAAATGACAATGTTGTTTATTTATGTTTTTTTTTTAAACAGATAAATAAAGGGCATTGTCATTTACAATGCCAACAGCTCTAACTTTTTTTAAAACAAGTACACAGCGTGCACTATAAAGATTTCCAAAATGTGTTCATGCATCATGAAACAAATACATACATTTAAAAATCGAAAGTTCACTTAAAATCCAATTACGTTTTAAAATCCGTTAAAGTGGTAGCCCTCAAAGTCATAGGACCGACGCTGCATTAGAGTATGTGGAAAGAGTGTGTGTGGTGGTGGGGGATGAGGAGGGCACCAACATAACTGGGGGTTGGGCAGAATGTTGCTGATGCAGAAGTACATGGTAAGGGGAGGTGCTGAGAAAGAGTGAAGCGTTCATTCTGAAATGAATCCTCTGAGCTCAACAGTTCAAATGGCGACGCATCCTTATGATCAAAACGCGTGGCCATTTGACCTAATGCACTGAATCTTGAAACTGACATTGGTGTGCGAGCCGCTTTGTATCTGAATCAGAATACGGAGTTTCTTTCTCATGTTCAACGGGTTCTGGCACCTGTACCCCGCACCGAGACCGACTGGTGAAGGTAACCAGCACTGCAGTGCCATGCATACAAGAAATGGTGTCTGAAATCTCTGCACACATCTCCAACGTTCCTTGCTGCCAAACTGCTCCATTCACAGAATACCTTGCTTGTATGGTCGACACCATAGAACCCATTCTATTTTCAGAGAAAAAAAAATGTATGTGCAAAGTTCCAGCATATGAATGTGTTCAGCAGACTTCAGACCCGTTCGACACATTTTACTTAATGTAGTGACAAAGGAGATGCCTTATTAGCAAGCAAATGTCTAGTGCCTTCTCTCACCCATAACAACTACTCTACGTGTTTTACTTAGCCTTTTCGTGTTCCACGTGTAATTTCCACTTACTGCTGTTGCCAATAGCGGACATGTAGCTTTACATAAACTATAAAAATGCAAAGAAAAGTACAGCAACAAGATTATAACAAGTGTCAGTGAAATGTAAAAAAAAAACGCCCACAAGTGGTGAGCGCGCGCGCCACTACGAGGCTTATGTTTTCAATTATCGCGACTGTGTCTGGGCACGATAATTGAAAACATGTGGGCTTTGGTGCACGTAACAGACACCAATCGGCCATGGACGGAGCACTGCGCCCAGCTTTGGCCTATTGTGTGTTCTGTTTAAAAAAACACACATGCAAAGCCCAATATTGGAACCCAAAAGGAAAAGCCCACGCACAAGCGTGTGCGATTCCAGAGTCCGTTTTGAAACCCCGGACAAAAGGGCTCTCGCCTGCGCGTGCACTGCTGCGCAGTGCAACGCAGGGCACGAGCCCTAAACAGGGAGGAAAGGGCGTGAGGGTAGACATAGAGTGGGCACGTGAAGCGGGACAAGGCTGCCAAGTGTCGGAGCAACAGCAGCAGACACTTAGCGCAGGCACAGAAGGGAAGAACAAGGTGGCGATGGAAGGCGCGACAACTTACCTGCACAACTGCAGCAAAAGAGCGGTGGCCTAGCCTCCTCCAGGCTCTGATGGGCGTGGACGGTCCAGCCCGTCCTGCTATGCAGGAGGAAGTGCCCTTTAATAAGGGCTTGCAGTGGAAAACAGCTGGAAACAGGAAGCAGTCCTACTCCCAGTAGCAGAGGCTGCTGGGAGATGTGGTCTTGCAGGGTGGAGGATCCAGAAGTCCCACAATGTGAGAGAAGGCATACAATAAGGGCTTGCAGCAGAAAATGGTGGGAAAACAGGAAGCAGTCCTACACCCAGTAGTTGAGGCTGCTTGGAGTTGTGGTCTTGTGTGGTGGAGGGTCCAGGAGAAGTCCCGCGAAGTGGGAGGAGGTGCACTGTAATAAAGGCTTGCAGCGGAAAACCGTGAGAAAACAGGAAGTGGTCCTACTCCTAGTAGCAGAGGCAGGGTCCAGGAGAAATCCCACTATGCAGGAAAAGGTGCTCTGTAATAAGGGGTTATGACAGAAAATGGTGAGAAACCAGGAAGCAGTCCTACTACTAGAAGTGCAGGCGCTGGGAGTTGTGGTCTTGCAGGGTGGAGGGACCAGGAGAAATCCTGCGACACGGGAAGAGGCGCTCTCTAATATGGGCTTGTGCCAGAAAACAGTGAGAAAACAGGAAGCAGTCCTACTCCCAATAGCAGAGGCTGCTGGGAATTCTGATCTTGCGGGGTGCAAGGTCCAGGATAAGTTCCGCAAAGTGGATGCAGGTAAACTGTAATAAGGGCTTGTGGCGGAAAACATTGGGAAAACAGGAAGCAGTCCTATTCCCTGTAGATGAGGCTGTTGGGAGTTGTGATTTTGCAGTGTGGAGGGTCCAGGAGCAGTCCCACAATGCAGGAGAAGGCGCCCTGTAATAAGGGCTTGCAGTGAAAAATGGCAGGAAAACAGGAAGCAGTCCTACTCCAGTAACAAAGGCTGCTAGGAGTTGTGGTCTTGAGGGGTCGAGGGTCCAGGAGAAGTCATTTAAATTGTTTTAGTTTAATTCACATTTTCACGTAACTCCAACGTCTCTTTACCATTGTTTTTTTCAGTGAATTTCTACCATTGTTTTTTAAAGTAAAGTAAGATATAATTACAATTCATAACTATGACATCACTTTAACCTTTGGTTATTCCACTAGGTAATTATAGTTAAGATTGTATTTCCATATGAAAAGCATTATTTGGTTTGCTTATAACTTTGTTGCTGTTTGAAATCTGCACAAAAAAGTCTTGTACGCATCAGCTTCTTCCTGGAAAGTTTCGAGGTGATCCGTCAAGGGGGGGCAGAGAAAAAGAAAGTGTGTTGAACACAGTGTCCCCATCCATTTTGATACCACAAAAATTGCTGAACAAATTTACACTAAATTTGGTAGAAAGCTAGATCTAGGCCCGGAAAGCATGCTTTTTTTTTATTTGGTTTAAATCGGCTCAGTAGTTGTTGAGCAATTAGGGCTCACCAAAATTGTATATTTCACCCAGCAGTGGATCAGCGGAGCAAACAGATGTAAATGTAAATGTTTTTGTACTTGTATAGCGCACAGCTACCCGCAGTGGATTTCCCGGCGCTTGTACGAATACCACAAGGGAACCCTTCCTGGCTTTCCCTGTGAAGTGTCCACTCCTGGGCACCCCCATGGTGCAGACCAGGCATCCCTCGCGTTGTAGGGGCCGTTGTGGAGACTAAGCAAGCTATTGCCCAGAGTTGCAGCGTGGGACCCATGATCAGAACAGGCACTGAGGCGAGAATATCCGGTCAGAGGAATTAATGAGCCCAAGACCCGCAGAGGCGTGAATCGAACCCTGGTCCCTGGCCAGAGCTCTGCATCGAGGTCTGCCTGCTCTAACCATTGAGCCACACTTCTCCAACAGATCTCCAGATGAGATCTGATAGGCTGCCAGCACGCCAACAAGAATGTGGCAACAGCCATCTTAGGACACGGACTGAGTCCTGAGTCCTAATAAAATAAAAATAAAAGATATAAGGGGGCAGGGTAGAGATGTACTGTCTTCTAGACCTGGTAGGGGCATCCCATATTAACTTGTCTTGAGGTCTAAACATTTTTTGAAAACGTTGCCACAAATTTGCTGTGGGCCTATAAATTTGCAGCAAAAATATTTTTTTTAAACCGGACCCCACACATTAAAAGAATTAACCTCCCAAAGTGGGCAAGGGCCCGGGGTGCGACCAAAGTCATCTCGAAGGAGAGGGGTATTCACCTCCTTCCCTGAGCCTATTCAGCCCCAGGGACCCCATCCCTTGGGCCATTAACATTTTGAATAGAGGGTGCACTACCCTGCTGCGTTGGTTCAGGCCCAAGAAACCCCATCCACCAGGGCCAGAAATATAACAGTGTCCTGTGGAGCCCACCCCTTAGGACAATGTGGTTCGCTGCCCTGGAGAGTGTGGGCATACCCTGCCCACACTCTCCTGGGCACAGAACTTTGCTCCTGCCCGGCAGGAGCAGTAAAAAATTGGTACTGCTGCCATTTCGGGAGCAAAGGAAGGTGCTGGTTCTCACCAGCACCCTATATGGTGCTGGCTGGGGAGCTACCTGATTCACAGACTCTTTGAGGCTCTTCCCATGGCCCCAATGGTCCCAGCAGTGTCAGTGCCCTGGGTGGACACCAGGCCACCCACCTGAAATTGTAGAAAAGGGCTGGCTCCCACCAAGGGAGCTGGCAGATGCCTGGGGGCACTGGGACTCCCCCTGCAGTTTTCCTAAAAAGTTGATCTGTAAGTGCCCCGAGTGGACATGGCACACCCACTTAATAAAAGAAATGCAGGCTCTCACAAGTACCCACTATGGGTGCTGGCTTGTGAGCTGGGTGTGGCTTCTGCAGCCCCAGGGCTCTCCCTGTGGCCCCCAGCAAAATAATGTAAAATGTGTGTGTGTTGAGGAGTAGACAGACTCGCACGGGTGACTTAAGGCAACACAGATTCACCAACAGCATCGGACCAATTTCGCCATATAAAAAAAAAAATCTTACTTCCGGCCATTTATAGCTCAGACGTTTCACTTCGGTTTTAATTTAAAACAAGTGAGTGCGGGGTTAAATACATCACAAGCATACAGCACGGCAAAGAATACATGGGTAGAGGGAAGGTGGGGCTAGAGCGGGACAAAGGAGAGCTACGGGCGGAGGGAAGGGGTGCACAAACAGGGAGTCAGAGGCAAGAAACAACGGCACAAACAGGGGGGGCAGGGGCACGAAGAACGGCACAAACAGGGGGCAGAGGCTTACCTCATGTCCTCGGTAGACGCTGCTCGGAAACCACAGAGCCCTGTAGGGATTCGGGGCGTGTTTTTCGTGCTCTCCCCTACCCATTGGTTGGAAGGTAAAATTCCAGCCAATGGGAAGAGGAGAGGGCTGGACTTAAAAAAAGACCCAGAAACGCCCCCGAATCGCGTCGGGACGGGGAAAAGAGTAACAGACACCCATCTCTTCCAATGGCTAGCCTCCATTTATGGAGCTAGCCAATGGAAGACAGAGGCGGGACAAAGCCCCATACTGTAGATCAACAAATTTCGCCTGCGCGACCGCTGCTGAGCAGCGGACGCCAGGCGAAACCTAAAAAGCACACACACTCACACACTCGTCCTTGTTTTGACGGGCTTAAAACATGGTTATTTTCCAAAACAATGTGTTTTTAAGTACTCCTCACAATTCCAGTCTTACAGACCAAGCAACGCCCCTGGCCCTACCACATTCAAAGTTCCCCAGCTGCCACGCCATGCTGGCCTTTCCTAATCAGATTGGTGTTAAACCCATAAAAATTCCCAAATCCTCAGTGTAGGTAACGTGCAGAACACGCAGTGAGGAACTACAATGTGTTCATTCCGTCTTCAAATACAGCAGACCAAAATATTCCTGAAGAGGTTATAGGAAATATCGCCCAACTCCAAATGGGGCCGTCAAAGCCCCAGCCGTTGTCATCAAACAAAGGAACATTCTAGAATGCCTATCGTTGGCAAATGTAAGAGATGAAGGATTGGGGAGAAGAACTCTTCTATTCTCTTCCCTGGGTGGCCTCTGTTGCTGCTCATAATTTTTAGCCAGCCATCCTTCATCTTCCCTGTTCTTTTTCTCCCATTTCTCTAACAAGCGGTGGCTCTGCCTCTTTCAGCCCAATCTGCCACCATTTAGCATCTACCGACCTCCTTTGCAAAAACCCTTATATTCTTCCACCTCTGCTTCCCAATCCTTGCCATTATGATGCTTTGACTGATATTTTTGTATCCATTTTTGACAGCCACTTTTGAAAGTGCATTTGCAAAAATAGGTTATAATAATATAATAAAGCGAACAGCTAATTTAAAAGGCTGCATATTTCAGTGGCAATAAGGGACAGAGTTGACCAGTGACTAGCGACGGTTGAACATACCAGCAGATAGAACAGAAAAGAAACTAAAAATGGATCCGAGCTATCCGCTATATGTATCAACAAACCATTTTGCATTTCCTAAATAGCGAATTTTAAGGAATCGCTATTTAGGAAATGCAAAACGGTATGTATGTACAAAATCGCTTTCCAATAGCGATTCCTTAGCATTCCTAATTTGAGATTAGCAAATTGTCATTCGCAAATTACCCCTTCATTTCCATGGGCCAGGAGGCCCATAGGAATGAAAGTGCAATTAGCAATTAGCAATTTGCTGATCGCAAATTAGGGATTTTTCCAAGGGTGCAGGGGTGTCTCAAGAACACCCTGATGCACCCCTGAAAAAGACATTTGGGGGCATATGGCGCACATACATGCCCTAAGGGCATGTATGGGCGTCATATGGCACCTTTGGTTTTTTTCAAAAAAGCTTTTTGATAAGAATTCGCAAATTACCACCAACTAGAAGTTGGTGGTAATTTGCTAATCCTTAATGGCATTTTTTCCATAATATTTGTTTGATACATTGCATTTAAGGAATCGCAAAATTTGCAATTCCTTAAGTGCAATCGCAAAATAAGGATTAGCAAATTTTGCTAATCCTTATTTTGCATCAAACTTGTTTGATACATTCCATTTGTCTATTTAGCATTCACAAAGGCCGAAATTCGCAGAATTTCGGCCTTTGCGAATGCTAAATAGCTTGATACATATAGCGGTATATCTTCTAAAATAAACAATTTACCGGCAAACTCCCCAGATGAGATAGCTTGGCCCACAGAAATGTAACAGAAGGTCGAAATGAGTACTTTGAACAAGATTCGATTGTATAACCTTAGGTGTCAAAGTTGCTGTGAATTGTAGAGGTTTGTAATCAGATTTACTTAAAATGTTTTCTAAATTGGCTGCTATTGAGAAGGTCTGAAAAACACCTGGCTTTTCCACTAGAATCTTTCTCAATTCATAGCGGTTAGTGCCTATTCAGTTCTATTCTTTACTTGGGTTCACCTTATTCGAATACACAACAAAGTACTTAAAAACGGATGAATCAGCTATGTTTGGACGGTTTCTCATAGACTCACATGACGCAAATGTATTAATAAAAATCCTTCTCAGAAATGTCGGCGGTGAGATGGAACTAAATCAAGGTGTTAAGCTATGTTTTCTTAGAACCTAATCATATTATCAGGACAGCAAAACATTTACAATTTGCATTAACTCTCCCAACGAGGCGTCACTTACACAATGGGGCACTGACACGCCTGTGCAACCAGATAATCACCTACACCGTAAATGTATCCTTCTGGATAGAGCTGCCGATTTTGGAGCTGGGGAACCGGGCTCGAGCCAGGGGCGTAACACAGGCCCCCCGCAGCCCACGCAGTGGGGGAGGGCCCTAGCTCCAAGGGGCCCCCTCGGCACTGAACTCTGGCTGGGACAGCTCCTGATTGAGCCCAGAGGCAGAGACGTTTTAAGGCTTGGGCAAAGTGGGCTCTGGCCCAGGGCCCCAGACTTCCTGGGGGCCCCCTGAGAGAGTCTTGCCGTGATGAACTTGAATAATTCTTAAACAGATTGTTGAAAGTATAGCATTTTCCTTTCATTTATTTTTAATGAGGGGAATGTGTGAGTCTATTGCAGACATTTTTCAGACAAATGTTGTGTTTATGTTTCATGCAACATCCATAAAAAAAGTTTCTTTTAGATCAAAACACGTCCTCACATGGAAGGGGGGAGCACAGAGATTATTTGCAGTAATATTAGCGATATGATGCTTTGTTGCAATATTGAAACCCATATTACTCTCCCTGAACATTAGATGTAAACACAGTGTGCTTGGGCACTGTCAGTGACTTGACCAAAGAGAGTATGAAAGAGGTGTAACTGGATCATAAATTCAAATCTATTCCTGACAGGGGCCCCCCAAATACGTTTGGCCCAGGGCCTCCAAAATCCTTAAGACATCCCTGCCCAGAGGGAGCCCCCCTAAGTACCGTGCAGGGAGGCCCCCTCACTTTTCGTTACGCCTGTGGCTCGAGCCTCGGCGTTGGCTCAACATCTTGTGATTCTGGGCAAATCAGTGCTTTAAATGGGCTGGTACTGAGTACCGGCACTTCTCAGTGTTCTCCCCTGAAGTACCGAAACTTCTCCTTGTGTCAAGAGAGTACCGGTACTTTAGAGGCAAGCTAGGGTATGGGATTTCATGCAGCTCCGGTGCTGCTGAATACCTCCAGGGGGAGCGTGTCTGTGAGGCACTCTGACAGTCAAGAGGAAGTGTATTCCAGAGCTAGGTTGCTGCTACAGCCTTACACACTGACTTATAGCGTGACAGGAGTAAGGAGATATGGCCTGTCGGACAGAGCTACCCACATTGGAACTTTTGCGTTGTCAGTTAGAGTGTAAGGCTGCAGCACTGGAATACACTGTCAGAGCACGCAACGCCTATGGCCAAGTTCAGCTCATGTGTACATTGCACAACAAGTACTTGGCAGAAGGGTATTAAAGCACTTTAAATGAGTAGCGCAAGTTCTACACGAAAGTATACTTTATTTTGTTTTTATGGCACAGAGAGCTGAAACCCCAGCTTCTGCTCAACATCCTGTTATTCTGGGTGATCTTCTCGTACCATAAAAACAAAAAAAGATGTTTTCATTTAAAACTTCTGCTTCTCAAGTAAATAGCTGCAATGCCCTCTGGCCAAGTTCGCACAATATAAAATTGCAAAAAACACCAAATACGACATGCACAGGAAATCCTCTTTACATTCCCTAAAATATAAGGATAAGCCCTACACGAAACCTACCCCGAATTGGAAGTCATTAGCTAGGAGACCTGACATCGTTGAAAAACTCAAAGATGGGTTACCAGCCCTTGCCGACTGTACCTCCTCAGATTATCAGATCTTCTGTGACTGGATTGCTGGAGCGGGCAAGCTGCTTATATCATCCAGTAATGAAAACGTAAAACCTAGGCATAAGAAAAAAAATGCTCCGTGGTTTTCACCAGCTCTTAAGGCTGAATTAGGCGAAGTGAAAACGCTAGAACGGAGGTGGCGCCGTAATTACGACACCGCCGCACGTAACATTTACATAGCAGCCAGACGGAAGTATCATGCAGGATTAAAATTAGCAAAAAAAAAACACTATCTACAGGCCATTTCTTCAGCAGGCCAGGAACAAAAAGCTATTTTTAGGATTGTTAAGGATTTTATCAATCCCTCAGCTCTATCGCAAGAGATCCCTCCATCGCAAGATCTCTGTAATGCGATATCTGACTACTTCGACAACAAAATCCTAACCATCACTAACACTTTCCCATCAGAAACCATCACTACAATGGATGACGAAGAGATAGTGAAGACGACTTCCTCCCTCCGTCTTGACGAGTTCGCCCCTGTCCCCCTGGAGGAAACTGCTAAAGCTATTTTAGCCAGCAAATCGGGCTCCCCTTTTGATCCCTGCCCCCCTCCGGTGTTGCACCATTTAATAGAGATGGCTAATCCTATGATTAACAGTATCATCAATTCCTCTCTAGTAACAGCAAGTATCCCTGATGATTGGAAACTTGCAGCTGTCAAGCCACTCCAAAAAAAGGCCCTGGCCGATCCTACTACCCTTTCCAACCTGCGCCCAATTTCCCTGCTACCCATTCTATTCAAGCTGACTGAAAAGTTTGTCAATAGTCAACTGACTAACTTTCTGGAGAAGAATAACGTTCTCCACCCGAATCAGTCAGGCTTTCGGTCAGAACATTCTACCGAATCAGCCTTACTATACACTGCTGAAACCTTAAGAGCAGCAATGGACCAGGGAAAACAGGCCGTCCTTATCCTACTTGACCTGTCGGCAGCCTTTGATACCGTGTCCCATAACATCTTACTGGACCGGTTGGCTGCCGCAGGGGTGGGAGGACAGGTGTTGGCTTGGTGTAGGAACTTCCTCACTAATAGACGCCAAATAACAGTGCTTGGCCCATATCAATCTGAGGCAAAAAACGTCAGCTCAGGGGTGCCACAGGGCTCCAGTTTGAGCCCTGTTCTTTTCAACTTATATATGGCACCTCTGATGAATCTGATCGCGTCATTCAGGATCAGTTCTATTTCATACGCTGACGATACCCAACTGATTTTGGTGTTGGACAAGGAACAACCAGGTGCCGAGGAAGATCTTAGGAACTGTCTTGCAGCAACATTCAAATGGATGAACAACAACCATCTAAAGTGCAACGCCGGAAAAACGGAAATCTTACCCATAGGGACCAATAACCCTTTCTCCCCCATAGCATGCTGGCCATTGGATGCGGAAGCCCCACCCAACACAATTGTATCCGCCCGTAACCTAGGCATAAAATTTGACAATTGCCTATCTTTCAAACCCCAGGCCGTAGCAGTGGCAGGCATGTGCTTCCAAATCATTAAAGCACTTAGGAAGTTCTTTGATCTTCTCCCTCTTTCGGCGAGGAAAACAGTCGCAGTGGCCTTAATAAATTCTAGGCTGGACTACTGCAATGGACTTTATGTCGGAGCAAATAAAATCGTGCTCCACAAATTGCAGATGGTCCAAAATGCGGCTGCCCGCCTCGTACTGCGCTTGCCCCGTAGATCATCAGCCTCTGCAGCCCTGAATACCTTACATTGGCTGCCAATAGGAAAGAGAATTCTGTTTAAACTTCTCTTGATCACCTTCAGGGCTTTCCATCAGCGTGGCCCGACCTACCTACGAAAGGGGTTCAAAAGATACTATCCAGCACGCTGCCTGAGATCCGCAAGCCAGAATTTACTTACCACTCCTCGCTTCAAACTGGCTACAAAGGGTGGCAAATCCATCTTTGTACTAGGAACCAAGGCCTGGAACAAACTTCCTCTTTCCTTGCGGTCTTTCTCCCAAGAAGCCCCCTTTAGGAAAGCATTGAAAACCTGGATTTTCTCTCTGCCTGACACTCTGTGTAGGACCCTAGTGTAGTGGATGTGCATAAGAAATTAGGACCTCTTTTCCCTATCCAACTCTTCCATCTGGGTTGTGTAAGCGCCAAGATACTCCTTGGAGTGGTAGCAGCGCTGTATAAGTGTCCATTACATTTACATTTACATTTACATTTACATATGAAGAAACTTGGCCGAGGGACACTAGAGCGCTTTTGCATTTAATAAGAAAATGCCACCATTGTTAAATACCTGCCTCGAAGCCATGCCCCCCAGACACGCCCTTACGAGACCCTCAAGACCATCCCAATAAATTTGGTGCATACCAGCACTTTTCTTTTTCCATTTAAAGTACTGGGGCAAATCACTTAATCTCCCTGTGCCTACCAAATAAAGAAATAATGTGTCCTCGAGTAAGGTAACCTGTGCTCATGTAAAGTGCTCCAATACCATTGGGTCGAGTTTTCGCTATATAAATCTGCAACAAAATAAAACAAGTATGCAGTTATGTGTGATAGGGTTTTAAAAACGCTAAGGACCAGGTAGAATGAGAGGGGCGCGCCGCTTTTCGCAAAGATAGACGTTTTTAGCTGCAGAATAGCTTTTCTACTAAAGGGAAAAAGCAGTCAAAATAAAGATCCTAAAAGGGGAAAATATATTAAGAAATAAGCTACTCTGAACCCAATAACAACAAAGAGGAAACATTTTGCGGTAATAGGGGTACCAGACATTTTCTGACTTTGCCATCATGAAAACATCTCCGGTGTTTTTCATTTTATGTATGGGTCTGTGTAGAGCTCTACACACCATGAGTAATCATCTCAGAGCCCTGTGGGTTGGAGAGGGGAACAAAGGTCCCCTAAGGGAGATAGGGGTGAGCAAAAATAAACAGTGACAAAGCGAGTTAGAGAAAGAAGCCTGCATTGGTGGAAAAGCCTTGAGGGAAGATCTATCATTTGAACCAGTGTTAGGTGTCTGACTGGTGAAGGGGATGACGACATTTAGAATTATAGACGGGTAACTGAGTTATTGGGATGCTGTTCACCGAGGAGTTCTGAGTGACATCAAATAGACAAAGAGGTCGCGAAGCTCCAAAAGTTAACCTTCATTGCCAAGCCCTGTCTTTGACAATACTTGTTTAAATACAGAAAAGGTAAGATACTGAATTTCTTTTTGGTATTTCCAGAGGTTTATATATCGCAAACATTGGAGATTAAGTGATTTGCCCAGAATCACAGGATGTTGCGTGTCCTTGCGGAGACTCGAACCCGGTTTCCCACATTTGAGGTCGACTGCCCTAGCCGTTAGACCACATCCTCTCCCCATAGATATATATATTCATTATTGATGGAATAGCAGCTGTGTCAAAGTGATACACAAACATATTGCTTTCCACATTATCACAAAAAACACCAGATTCAACAGAGGAACTGAAATAATCATGATAATTAGATTCACTGACAGCCATCTCAGCTTCAGAAGACTAGTTAAGTTCTGGCTCTCCCCTACATGATCACAATACTCACAGCGCTGCAATATAGTGCAATAGTATAAACAACATATTCAAAATAGAAATGAAAACATTTAAATAAATACACTCTCTTATCCATATTTACTGTATTTATATATGCACCTTATATAGGTACATATGTTGATGTATAGGGAAATCATAATGGATATACACAGATGTGGATGTATATGGTTATGTACTTTGCATATGGATGGCACCACATTCTATATGTATTGGGATACAGGTAATGCAATTGCATGCACACAAATGTATGTATATGAAGAGGTATGTTTATATGAAATATGTAAGCATGTACGTGTTTGTAAATACATATATAATTTAAAAAATCTGTTATTTCAATGTATGTTTATGAATTACATACATATCCATGCCATAGTGTACATATATATATATATATATATATATATATATATATATATATATATATATATATATATATATATATATATATATATATATATATATATATGTAACATAGAGGTACCTGTAAACAAGGGTATAAAAAAAGTTATAACTAAAAATTTAAAAAAATTAATACATAAATAAATAATTGAATTCATTATGTGTATGTGCATTTATGTATATTTATGCAATACACAACTGTGTCTATCGCATATGTAACTTGTAGTGTGTGTATGCATGTGTACATCAATATGGGGTTAGGCTTTGTAGTATCGAGATGTATCTACATATGTTTGTATGCAATTGTATATACATATCTATATGAAAACAGTCTGTGTGTGTGAGTGCATGTGTGTGTGTGGGGTGAACACATATATATTTAACTCAATTTAAAAAATATATATAACTACATCTATTGAGTATATAGCAATAAGGGTATGTTTATGCATTACATAGACATGTGTGTCATAGAATGTTGATCAGCAGTGTCTGTGCTTCTTTGTATGATAAAACATATATGACAGAGTATGCAAACATTATTGGGAAGGTACATTTTAGTGTATGACAATATAGTTACATATAAAAAGATAAAAAACAGTTAATGTAGATTTATACACAAATGCATGTGTATATCTGACTATGTAATTATTATTCCATGTGTGTACATGTAGGTAAATAAATAGGGGTATATACATTGAACAGAAATATCACAAAATGTAATATGTATATGTATGTATATATGTATACATTTAGATATATTTCTGAATACATGTATATTCATTTTTTAGTAAATAAAAAAACTTCCACCTCTGCAACACTCTTTGACTTATCCAAACTTTTTCTGACTACTATGGTCTCTCAAACATCCGTCCAATTTCTTCTATTCTTCGATCTAATTCATCCAACTACTGGCTGCACATGTCCACCACTCTCGATAACATCCCACATCTTCCCTTTACTAGTCCACCACAATTAGTCGATCCTAATTCAAAACATTAGTGTAAATGCATTAGATCACAAGAGCACAAACTTAACAAACTTATCAGAAGTAATCCTGCAAGACAAATGGAATCACATATTACTTATCTAGTACGTATTTACATATAACCGTTTCAGTAGTAGTGTGCTACATACTGCAAAACTCTTTAATGCCTCATCAGTTGTAGTATGTGCTAAATAAATACAATTTACAGTTATAAGGATCTTGCCCATGCTAGCATTTGATGGTGATACGTGCAGGCAGAACTTGTTTTTCCTTTATCAGTAATACTGCCAACGATTTAATACTTACAGACCCCTGTCATAAATTCTACTCCAAAATGTTTAAATGAGAATGTTCTGAATGTTTTCCTTTCATTGTAGAAAGAAAGGATTCAATCATTCTTTTTGCATGAGCTCCCCCTAATGTTCAATATAAATATGCTTGATGAGGAACATATATTGTAAACCGGATACAGGTACTGAACCGCTCATTGGTCTGACCTGACCATTTCTACTCAGGAGCAAATCTTGTCTCCTTTTTTCTCAGACAGCATTAACATGAAGCTTCCTTCACTAACATTCTCTGTATTCCATTTTTTTTAACTGTTGCTCTCTGATTTTGGGAGTGGATTTAAAATTAACAAATTATGTGTGGCTTATTAACATAGGTGGGTCTCAAATAATGTAAATGTACTGTATTGACATAATGAAGCTTTTAAAGTTGACATTACTAAGTCTGGGTGTATGTACTATGCACAATTAAAATGTGGTTTCTAGTTTTGAGTTAAAATATGCCCTTTAGTGAACTCTGCCCTGGGCCAGTTTTTGTGGGCAGGGGGGGCCGCGCGTGTGGCTCTTCGTACCTGTTTTTTGTCTACCTACTGCGGGGGATTGGCCACATCGGACATTCTATCATATTATCAGGCGTCCCACCTCCTCGTCCTCAATGAATGGTGGTACGGGGATCGAGGGGACCCGGCTTACGCCCTGGAGCGTTACTTAATGGAGCCGCACCCGATCCACACTATACTGTAGTCGGCGCAGCTGAGGAAAGGGTTGCCCAGTGCCACACAGGTGGTCTTTCAGGTCTGGCGCCAGGCTCTTCACAGAATGGGGTGGTGGGACAAACTTACTGCAGAAACCCCGCTTTGGGGTAACGGCCGCCTCCCGGCGTTGGCGTCCTTGCAAGGTTTCGGGGGCTGGGATTCCATTGGAATCTCGACCCTGGGCCATGTTATGAGGGGCATGTCCCTTAAATCGTTCCAGGACCTCAGTCATGAATACGAAATGCCTAAGACACAGTTCTTTAGGTATTTGCAGTTTCGCCATGCTATCATGCCAGCATTGGAAGGCCTGGACTCCTTGCCCGAATTCAGCCCCATAGAAGCTAAAGTGTTCATGGGGGATCTGGAGGACAAGAAGATCTCCCGTATTTATCAGACCCTAGTGGTGCATTGTTCGTCGTCCCTGCAACATCTGCGGGAGGTCTGGGCAGGGGACGTGGAAGAATTGGAGGAAAAAGATTGGCGGGAGGCGCTTGAGGCCCCCAGGGGAGCGTCTATCGCTGTGTGCCTGCGTTTTATTCAATTTAAATATTTGCATAGGGCTTATTACACCAGAGAACGACTGTGGAAGGCAGGATTGATCGCGTCCCCTGATTGCCTGAGGTGCGGACGAGAAGTGGGCACGTTCCTGCACACGGTGTGGAGCTGTGATAGGTTGACGCAGTGGTGGGAAAATGTGTGGGACTGCTTGTCGGAGGTGCTGGGTTGGGAAATCCCGCGCACCCCCAAACTGGGACTACTTCATGTCCTCGAGGGAGTGGGGGGCAATATCTACAAGAGACATTTGCTGTTGCTGGGCCTCACGCTAGCAAAACGGGACATAGCACAAGCCTGGAAAGACCCTCGGGCGCCTAGATTGACAATATGGAAACAGGGCCTTGACTTTTGTATGGGATTGGAACGTCCTATCTATGAGGCCAGAGGATGCCCTAAGAAACATTACAAAATATGGAAAAGGTGGGCAGACTACCGGGGGATATGGCTGGAGCCGCCGCCACAATCTAGAGCTGATGAAGGGTCAGCAGGATGGGGCGATATAGTACACGAAGTATTTGTTTTCTTTTCATTGCTGTATTGTACGGGGACATGGCAACACTGTGCACGGCGGGAGGTCTGGGGCGGGATGGGAGTTGTGGGGGGGGTCCTGGGGTGGTGGGCTGTTGGGGAGGGGGCATGTAACTATATAGTTTATGGATCTATATTGCTGATGGAATGACTTGTTTGCAGTGCCTCCGGGGGTCGGAGTGCTGCGATTATATTGTGATCCTTCAATAAAAAGTGTTTTTAAAAAAAATATATGCCCTTCAGCGTGTTGTAAAAAATATTCTTAATTCAAACAGTTTTTGTCAGCGGGAAGGATCCTCAGGAACAGTACCCCCATAGGACCATAGGGCATCTGAAAAGTGCGTATGTATAATGCTGCAGCATGAGAAATAGTACTCTCTATATAGTAACTAGGCTTCAACCCATGCATGTCACCAGAGAGCAAGGGGGCAATGAAGAAACGCAACAATATTTTGGTGCCGGTCCATTATGTGCAATACTTGGGAGCCACAAAGTCAGAACGGCCCTTCTGAGTAACACAATAGGAAATTGCTCAGCATATAACACGTGTAGGAACGACCCCTTTTGGCATGATTACCCCCCACTTTTCTGCCTGACACATGATGCACTTTGACTTGGTGTGCACTGGGTCCCTGCCAACCAGGTTCCCAGTGCCTGTGTTCTCTCCCAAAGCTGTACCTTTGTACCCCCAGTTGGCATCTCTCTGGCCACGGATAAACCCCTTGTAAAAGGTACCATGGGTCCAAAGGAGACTGAGAACAGGGAATTCCTCTGAGCGCTGCAGCACCTTTTGTGCCACCCTTAGGGGCCCAGCATCCTGACACCCACACCATGCCATTGTAGAAGAGTCAACATGGCACACATCCCTGTGTGCCAGGCCTTCAACCCACTGCTTGGGGCCTAGGTAAGTCGCCCCTCTAGCAGGGTACACTAGCCCACAGGTGAGGGTACAGTTGCATGACCATTGTACCCCTACAGTGTCTAAGTCCATTCTTAGACATTGTAAGTGCAGTAAAGCCTTAAAGAGTATATGGTCCGGGAGTTGGTCATTACGAGTTCCACTGCTCCATTATGGCTTTATTGAATTCTGGGAAATTTGGCAGCAAACTTCTCAGCACATTAAACCCACAATTATGCCAGTGTGGGGTTTAATGTATAATGCACATACAGGGCATCCTAGAAATGCCCCCTGAAAAACGATCAGCCCTGGGTGGTTCCTGAATGGCTGCCCAGCATTTTCCACCACCAGACAGGTTTCTGGAGCCCTGGGTACAGAGCCTCCGCTCTCTGGGTTCATAAGCAAAGCCCATCCTGGGCAGAGGTGTCATGTCTCCTCCCCCATGATGGGTTGGGTGAACGAAGGGCAACTTCAAAGGCCAGCTGCCTTTGAAAGCTGTCCCTGCCTTTTGCTGCCTCCAGCAACTAGCTCCCGCCAGTTCTGACCCGCACTTTGGGCAGGAGAATCGGCGGGAAAACCAAATTAGGAGGAGAGGTGTGCCCACCTTTGCCAACACTATCAGGTGGGGGAGGCGAGGTGAAGCACACATCTCAGTCCCCTCCATCTTGAAGATGAGGGGACCCAGTCAATAAGAGAGAGGTTCATGCCCCCCTCCCACTGGAGGGTGGCATTATAGGGGCTGTATCCACCCCAAGGAAGGGACCCATTGGTCCCGACCTGCACACCCTATACCCGCCCCTAAATGTAGTATTTAGGGGCAACCCTGAACCTTTCCTCTTCAGATTTGTGGAAGAAAGAAGAAAGATCGAAGAGCTGTGCTGACCCAGGAAGAAGAAACAACTGCTTTGTCCTCAGCCCTACCAGCCTGTCCTTAATTCTGACCTAACTACAGCGGAAACCTTGGTGATGTCAGCAGCCAGCAGTCCCCCAGAGCCCAGACGACAAGCCCTACACTCAACTTAAAGACTCAGTGTGAGCCACCAGACTTGCTCAAGCAAAGACTTCTAACACAGAACCCGGATCCAGGCAGCTCCGCGGTTCTGCACCACTCTGCACCCAACGCCCACTGCCTGAGTTTGAGTGGCCCAACACCATGAGGAGGTGTTAGTGGCGATCCTGGCCTGGGATCTGGTGAACCCTAACCTCCCTCGAGCTTCAAGCTGACGCCTGCAGCATCAACCTGAAGAGTCCCCCCCGACTGCCATCGGAGCTGGTAAGAAGACCTGATGCAAAAAGACACCCCTGTACCCGACACCCCATGGCCTTGGATGGCCCAACCAACAGTGTCCAAGCATCCCCCAAGAACCCAACTTACCTTTCCAGCCAGGGGTCGCTTTCAGGAAGGCCTCCATGACCGAGCCTGCAGCATCTTTCCTAACCCAAGATCTCCATTGAAATCCACAGGGTCCCCGACGTCTTCTTGGCACTCTGCATTCACCCGCCCCTATGCATCTGGTGGTTCAGCTCCAGTGCTGATTGTTGGCCCCTGCAGTGCTGATCCTAACCCCAGGAGCTCTGCTCCCACAGCCAAATAGCCTGCTCACAAGCAGTGCCCGACCGAAGTCCCTCTTAGCCCCATTGGCTAATATTGGGCCCCTGCACTCTGCACCCAGCTGCCTCAGTGCCGCTGGTGGTGCAATTTGGATGCCTAATTGAACCTTGGGGAACCTTGTTCCTTACCCCCAAAAGTCATACTTGTAAGTTGTTTACTTACCTCTAGGGGCCAGATGTAGGTCGGCAAATACCGGTCGGTAACGGCCGATTTCGGCCGTAACCGACCGGTATTTGCAAATGGAGATGTAGAGGCCTTAAAATTTACAGAATCGGTATATTTACCGAATCGGTAAAGTTACCGATTCGGTAAAATACCGATTCTGTAAATTTACCGAATCGGTAAATCAATATGTAGGTGGCACTGAAAACAGTGCCACAGGCCCTTACCGATTCGTTATTTACCATGTAATACTATTGCATGGGAAATAACGAATACCTGTGTACATGCACATCTGTGCATGTACACCTGTGCCATGTGGCACACATACATGCCCTAAGGGCATGTATGTGTGTCACATGACACACAAGCCACAAACAGGGGTGCAACAGGGTGTCAAAGTGACACCCTGGCAATTCGGTAATTTTACCGATTCTGTAATTACCGAATCGGTATTTGCTATTGAATCCTATGGGCTTCTAGGCCCATAGGAATCAATGACAAATACCGATTCTGTAATTACAGAATCGGTAAATACCGAATCCTACCGATTCGGTATTTTTTAACCGAAAAATTACCTACATTAGATTTACCGATTCATGAATACCGAATCGGTAAAACTCGCTATTTATGAATCGGTAAATCTAATTTACTTACATCGGGCCCCTAAATCGTTAACACTCTTTTTCCCATAGGAACCAATGTTACGAGTTTTGTTCCTAAAAAATCTTTGTTGACCTGCTGTTTTGTATGGAAAGAAAGTAACTAAGCTTGATCTGAAGAATTGCTGTACTTATCTGTAAGGGACCAACTCTAGTGTATAATATTTTGGCATATCACCTCAAGTACTCAAAGTAACTGAAAAGTAATCCAAGGGTAATCAAAAGTAATCTTACTCTATTTTGAACTGCTTTTAAAGTAATACAAACGTGTACACCATTCCAATACACTCCACAATTGCATTTCTGTCTACAGTTTTGCATTTTAAAGTATCTCTTACTTGCCTGTGCAAAGTCCTGCTTGGTTCTACAAAATAAACTATATGTATACCTTTTTATACTTACCTAATTGGTCTGAATTCTGTCTCTGAGTGTTTCGCCCAAAGGGACAACGCGAAGAAGCGGAGACAAACCAAAAAACCCAGAATAGAAAAACGGATTCACACGTTCCAAGAAGAACTACAACAAGGCAAAAGAAGAGAAGCCCACTGTTTCACTGAGACGTCCCACACGTCTAAGAGCAAGAACCCAGTTCCAGCCAAACTGATGACACACTTCAATAGTCCTACACAGAAACACCCAGCCCTGAGAAAGACCTTCTGAAAATCCTCTTGGTCCCCCACAAGAAGGTCGAAACGCGTCGGCCCCCCCCACACAGAGACCAAGGGATCCCCTAGGTTGAAGAGTTGAAGACACCAGAATGCCTGGTATAGAGACTAGATTGAGACATCTTAGACATTATAGATTTTCCACAGGCTCTCCCTGACCTCTTCACCATGGACACCTAAATCAGTTTGTATAGAGGGCTTAGCAATTCTAGAGGCCCCATACCACATGATCATAGTAGGACTGTACAATTGATTGCGAATAAGATGATTGAATTCAATGTTTTATACGTCTTGTCCTCGTAATACTGTGTATAGATTTATTTGTACATTGTTTTGTGTAAAAAAAAACACTATTAAGACTGTATAACTCTGTTATATCTGAAAAAAAAGAAAAAATAAGTAAAATAATGAAATTGCCAAATGCATACTGTGAGTCTTGGTGTTTACAAAGAGATGGGCTCTAACATGTGGTACTGCATATTTAAATGTCTTAAATGAAGTAAGTGAAGTAACTGTACCTGCAGAAAAAGAAAATATTCTGTAGTGGTAAATATTTGGTAGAATTTATGGTATAAGAGGCATCTGTTCCTTGCTTAGTATAACTGATTCCAGCCTTTTGGTCCCCAACTGAATCAATCCCTGTTACGTGACTGCTCCACCTTGATTGCAGCAGCGGTGGGCACCAATCGGGGTGGAGGGGCAGCAGGGGGTGAGGGTAAATTAAAAAAATGATTTAACTTACCTGTTTGCTGCGTCCTCCTTGCCGCTCCTGCTGGTTGCGTCTCTCCTCCCGCCGACAGGAACAGGAAGCAGCCTGGAAGCACCCAGGCTCCCCTGAGCCAATTTCAGCGCTGCAATGGAGCATTGTTGTTGGTCTGAGTGCCGTGGCTCGGAACTCAGATGGAGCATGGGGGCCTGGGCATGTTCTCCACCCAGGCTGTAATGCAGCCTGGGTGGAGAAGAGGGAAAGTGTGCATGACTGTTATGGTCAGCCCTCGAGGGCTGGCCAAACAGTCACTGCGCACTTGGGAGTAGGGGCAAACCACTCCTCGGCTGCTCTGTCAGCCCCGCCCCACCTCGCAAAGCTGCCTAACAAAAAGAAAATGATAATAATAATTTCTTTCTTATACTGCTGAAAAAAAAACAGTGGGGCAATGCTCCTCTGCTTTAGCGGAGGAGCTGCCACTGCTTGATTGAGGGAATACAATAAATGCTTAACACAACCTCTTGATAAGCCTAACTGCTCACCCACACTACCACAAGGAGAGGAGTTAATACTTGTCTAATGTAGCCTATGATATACCTCTGGGGACTCCCTGTACTCTGTGTACACTA
Organism: Lissotriton helveticus; assembly: GCF_964261635.1. NCBI lineage: Eukaryota > Metazoa > Chordata > Amphibia > Caudata > Salamandridae > Lissotriton > Lissotriton helveticus. The sequence goes on along the minus strand of NC_136070.1, from coordinate 481,473,050 downwards.
TACTTTACTTCAGTATAGTATATACAGAGCCAGCTTCCTACAACGTGCTTTCGAAATACACGAAGGCGAGTGAGAACAGGCACTGCAAGCATGCTATCAAAGGGCCGGACTGCGGGGAGGAAACATCCAAATAACTTCCTTTGGCAGTACTAGATGGAAGAAGAAACACTCCATATATATGCCAACCCTGTTTAAGGACGACAGACAGGTCTTACCACCCAACCAGGAAGACGGAGAACAGGAACTGATGGCAAATACCCAGAACTAGGAACCGAATAGTAGGCACCAACCCTGGTGATTCCCTGAGTAACATACAGTTTGTAAATGACCACCAAACCACTGCGGTCTTGGGAGATTTGGTCATGATGGATTTTCTATGTCACCATGGCATCCATCTTGTAGTGTAGAAGAACATGCATAACCTGGTACCTTCCACCATTTTCACCAATGGCGAGTCCCATGTGCAAGCCATTTTCCAACATACTCCATGACGTTCTTTTTCAGAGCACAATGGGGGATGGGGTACGGTACATCAAACCCTGACAGTACCCCCCCTTCTAAGCCAGATGGCCAGAAAGCTTCAAAGAGCTGAAGAGGCACGCACTGAATAGGCTGGTTACCAAGAGTAATTTATGAGGCCATATCCAGTACTCGCCACTCTCTGAAGTGTTAGCCACAGGGTTAGTCCTGTTGTTTTATGCCTGTTTTTATGCTTGTTATCGCTATGTTTCTGATTACGCTATATTTCTGATTACGCCAGTTCAGTAAAACTGATTCTTACCTGCTGCATGAAAATTTTCACTGCTGCTATCTTTAATTTAAATTGCGCCGTTTTTGTAGCCTGTCTGCACTTTTAATCACCTGTCTTATAGCAGTAGCTGCAGTCCCCGTTCCGCCACGGCTTGTGCCGATTGAGCGGAGGGACAGTAAGGCTTACACTTAACTTCCGGTTGCCCGCCTGGAAGCGTAGTCAGTGCTCCAGCCTCTGCACCACATTCCCCAGGTCTAGATAAGGCGACACAGGACGTGGACGTGCAGCGGACGCACGCAGCGACGCGCCTGTGGCGCACCGAAAGCCCGACAAAGACAAGCCCGTCTGTGTTCGTCCACGCCAGACTGCCGCCAGGACCCTCTTTCACTTTTTCTATGCCCCCTGCCCTCTGGTGAGTGTCCCAAAATGGCAAGGATACAATACTCTAGCCAGGAGCTTAAACATTTCAATGAACTTAATCTAGAACACCTAGCTTTCCAGGGCAACATAGCTACCAGCAACATTCAAGTGAATTTGCGTCTCAATGAACCAACACCATTGAGCACACCTCAAACACTATGGGCCTTATTTATGAAGGACTTGCGCCGCGGGTGCGTCACTTTTAACATGGGAAAAAGTGACGCACCGGTGGTGCAAGGCTTTCATAAATGAGGCCCTATGTAATTTGGTTCGCACAAAAACTTCCAAATTGCTAAAGGGGATATATTTCAATGCACGCTCTGGTGAGTGTCCCAAAATGGCAAGGATACAATACTCTAGCCAGGAGCTTAAACATTTCAATGAACTTAATCTAGAACACCTAGCTTTCCAGGGCAACATAGCTACCAGCAACATTCAAGTGAATTTGCGTCTCAATGAACCAACACCATTGAGCACACCTCAAACACTATGGGCCTTATTTATGAAGGACTTGCGCCGCCGGTGCGTCACTTTTAACATGGGAAAAAGTGACGCACCGGTGGCGCAAGGCTTTCATAAATGAGGCCCTATGTAATTTGGCTCGCACAAAAACTTCCAAATTGCTAAAGGGGATATATTTCAATGCACGCTCCATTCCAAAACATACCATGGAAATATGGAGCCTTACAGATATGGAATCACCAGATATCTGTTTTATAACAGAATCCTGGCTACATGAATACACCTCCACAGATGTGGTAGCTGCCTTTCCACCCCAATATAACATAACCAGGGTGGATAGGAAGGACAGAAGAGAAGGAGGCTTACTTATTGCTACAACTCCTGGTATGACCATTACCACTCTAGAATCTACGAGTACTGATCAATTAGAAATATGTATTTTTACAATAGACGGGCTATCTCAGGTCACCTGGAGAGGAGCTTTGGTATATAGACCACCCGGCCCAAAAAACAATTTTACATACAAGCTGTTCGAGAAATTTGCTCCACCTGTTAGCCACTGACCTTTTCCTCTTAATAGGAGACTTTAATTACCATGCAGAGATTCTATCTGACTCAGATACTAATAAGCTCATTACCAATATGAGCACTCTGGGGCTTGTCCAAATGGTGGAAAGCCCCACCCATTCTGCAGGCCATATGCTCGATCTAATATTTACAAACTCCCCGGGCATTACGGTGGAACCTCCATCTTCGCTACTATGGTCAGACCATGACGTCTGAAATTTACCATTCCAGCCCATATTACTAAAACCGAGCTCAAAAACGAAATAAAATGGCGAAGGTCATGGTGGTAAGTTACTCCCATCTCCTTTTCAACCCATTTTAACCCTCCGCCTAAACGTCAAGCAGATAACATTGACCTGCCAGCAATCTCCCTTGAGGAAGCTATAACATCTGCACTAAATAAAGTGGCCCCCCTTACTAAAGTCAAATTTAAACCCAGAACCGCTCCTTGGTTCACAGAGCAACTGAAGACAGTAAGCACTCCTGCAGGATGGCGGAACGGAAATGGAGAAAAAACAAAAGTCCGACTGACCGAGAAAAATACAGAAGTATCCACCGTAGCTATCTGGAGAACATCAGACAAGCTAAGACATTGTTTCTCCTAAACCAGATTGAAAAGGCAGCAAAATCCAACAAGCAACTTTATAAAATCTTAAAAGAATTTACGTCGCCCAAGCCCAGTCATCCATCTCAATTCACAGAACTGGGCGGACTCCCTTTCCAAATTTTTTTATGACAAAATCAATGTAATTCATAGATCCTTTCCGTCCCAAGAAGATAAAAAAATCCTGGGAAATCATTCCATCGTTTCCATGGGATCTCCTCCCATTCTAGCAGAATTCTCTTTGTGTAATTTGGAAGATGTGACCAGAGTTAGGCTAAAAATCAATTCTGGATCACCTGTGGATCCTATACCACTGCGTTTCCTCCCAAACATTGCGCCAGTGCTTCTTGATCATCTCACTGACCTACTTAATAGCTCATTGTCACAATTTGTTGTCCCAAAGATATGGAAGGCCGCAAGAGTCAGGACCATCCTAAAAAAATCCACCGCAGACCCTAAACTTTTACCTAATTATCGTCCAATCTCGCTTCTCCCTTACTTTGGGTAAATGCTTCAAGCATTGGTCAACCGACAGCTCGTCACTCATCTAGAGAGCCAATGCTTACTGGACTCATCACAGTCTGGTTTCAGGGCCGCCCATAGTACTGACACAGCATTGATAGAGGTCACAGATAACATCAGGCTAGCATTGGACAGAGGACAACCATCTATTCTCGTCCTGCTAGATGTATCTACTGCCTTCGACACCATCTCCCACAGAATTTTAGATCTAAGGCTCTGGGAGATCGGTGTCCGAGGGAAGGCCCAAAAGTGGCTCAGGAGCTATCTAACGGATCGAGTTAACGCTGTTCAGATTGGTGACATTGTCTCATGCAACAGGCCAGTTAGGATGTGAGTGCCACAGGGCTCTATTTTGAGCCCGACGCTCTTTAATCTAAATGTGACTCCATTGGCCAAGGTGCTCAGATCCTATGGCTTTGATGTAGTGTCATATGCTGACGATACTCAGGTTCTGGCCCTTGGCCCAGACCCAACAGATACAAAATCACGTTTTAAAGATTGCATGATCCATATCGATAGGTGGATGAATTGAAATCACCTACAACTAAACGGAGGAAAAACGTTGATAGTTCTCTTTGGTAAAGCACATGAACACTGGTCAAGTGACTGGTGGCCTCAAACCCTCGGCCCCTGCCCAGTGCCAAGACAATCAGTTCGGAACTTAGGTATTCAAATAGATAACCAATTGTCAATGAAAGATCAGGTTAATTACCTAATTGGCTCCTGTTTTGGCATCATGCGAAACTTGTGCAAAGTTTTTAAATGGCTCCCAATGGAAGCCAGGAAGCCATTGGTCCAAGGTCTGATTATCAACCATATGGACTATGGAAATGCTTTGCTGTCTTCAATAAATGAAGATCTTCTTACTAGGCTCCAAGTCCTGCAGAATACTGCTGCCAGGCTAGTGCTGAATCACCCGACGGGATCCCCATCGGCACCCAACTTGAGATGTCTTCATTGGCTTCCTGTTAGGAAGCGGACTTGTTTCACGATTCTCTGCCTAACACAAAAGAACATGTACGGCAATGGTCCCGATTACTGGAAAAAGAAATTCAGTTGGTACCAGCCATGCAGGGCTCTACGATCCAGCAACAAATCCCTCAAAATCTATGCCATAAGAAAGGGAGGGAGATCTTTTTCATTTCTCACTCCCGCTTTCTGGAATAAACTGCCACTACATCTACATATTGTTTCTGATCATAATCGTTTTCGCAGGGAGATAAAACAACTCCTCAGTATTCCGCAAGCGCCATGAGTGATATGTGCGCTAAATAAATATTCCTGATTTGATTTGATTTGAACACCAAATACCAGTTCTGCTTGTTGCCCTTGCACATTCCTTTAATGTCCTTAACTTTATATTCTGGGGTTCCATTAATGTACACAGGGGGAGGGTCAGGATGGGCCCTATCTGATGCTGGCTTGAGGAGGGAAGTGCGGAACATTGGATGGATCTTCATAGAAGCTGAAATACGTAATCTGTAGATAACTGGGTTTATTTTCTTCATAATGGTAAAGGGCCTTACAAATTTTGGTAGAAACTTCTTCTGTACTAAAAATTTCAAATTCCAAGTTGATAGCCATACTTTATTACCCACTTGGCATTCGGGCCCATGCTGTCTGTGCTAATACAAGCCACATTTTTTATGTGATCAGTTATAGTGGGAACAGAATCATTTCACAGGTAGGTAATGCGGTGACAACCAAAGGTAGTGTAGAAAGGGGAAAGTCCAGTAGAGGAATGTGGCACTACATTATATGCAAACTCTGCATCATGGAAGCATTTCCTTCCATGATCGTAGGGATTCTCGTACAAAACATTGGAAGTACTGTTTATTGCGCTGATTAACCCTCTCCATTTGCCCATCGCTTTGTGGATGGACACTGGTAGAGAACCAGGAATGAATTCCTAGGTTAGCACAACCAAACTTTCCAAAATTGAGATGTGAACTTCATCCCATGGTCTGACGTGATGGTCCAGCAAAGACCATGCAACCAAACCACATGTTCCTACAAGAGTTGAGCCAGACGAGGAGCAGTAGAAACTCCGACACAAGCTATAAAGTGTGCTAACTTTGACAGACTGTCAATCACCACCATAATCATATCCTAATTCTTGGATGATGGTAATCCCATGTTGATCCCAGTCAATAGAAATATCCTCCCACATGTGATCTGGAGTGCTTAATGGAAGGAGAAACCCTTTTGGTGTGGAGAAATCTGCCTTTGTCTCCTTCATAACATAGGGATAGAAAGTCTGCCTTTCTATTTTCAGAGCCAGGACGAAAGGGGACTATGAACTCATATTCTGAGAAACACAGGGACCATCTTAACTGACAAGGAGATAACACACTGGCAGACCATAAAAACTGTATATTGCTGTGATCAGTGTACACTCTTACTGGGTACTCAGCCTCTAATAGCCAATGTCTCCATTCTTTGAAGGTTGTATCACCAGTAGTTCTTTCTCCAACATAGTGTAATTTACTTCAGCTGCATTGAACTTCTAGAGAAATAGGCCACTGGATGCAGTTGACCTGTTTGGGAATACTTTTGTGATAAGATTGCCCCCATAGCTTCGTTTGAGGCGTCAGCTTCAACAACAAAGGTTCGTTAAGATCTGGATGGGCCAGAATAAGAAACAAAGGCCTCTTTAAGAGTAACAAAGATGCTCTTAGGTGGAGGTAATTTATTTCAAAGTGCCGTTTGGTGCCATGGGGGTGAAGTGCCTAGGTGTATAGATGGATGAAGTGCAAGTGAATGATCAGGGTGAGTACTAAAACATGGTAAGAGAATTATTTTAATCAGCGAGACTTCCAACCTGAATAAAAACAGGAAGGCACACTACTGAAAGAATGTTTCACTTTGGAACTTTGGCACTTTGGAATAAAAGATCTCCACCAAAGAGCCCCTCATAGGGACCCCGTCAGGTATTGCAGCGCCAACCTGATGAGGAGCAACCCCTATGATGGTAGCATGACACCCTGCCGTGTGTGTGAGGGCCCTAATTCAACAGGAGGAATTCCCCACTCCTGCTGTAATCTCTTATGACTGAATACCACCCAGTCCTACTGTACCCTCCTTTTGCTCTTAGGAACTGTATACCTTGTTGGAATGGTCATTATAGGGGCATGTATGCTGGACCTTAAAAAGCCCCAAGTCCCTCTTGTGTGAGTTAAACATTTGCAAACAAGTTTTAATATCTTTAACATTCTGAGGTTGCTGCCAGTTCTTATAGACTTGTACCTTCCTCTCAGACATGGTTAACCCTTGAGGAGTGATGATAAACCCCAATAATTCCACTACAGTTATGTTACACATCTAGGAAGCTTGAAGTATAAACCATGTTGCCTTAAGCAGCCCAAATTAATTTTAGTGTGGTGGTCATGTTCACTTTCTGTTTGAGAGTAAACCAAAATATTGTCTATATAGACGATAACAAACCGATCCAAAAAGTCTCTCAGCACATTGATTACAAAATATTGAAATGCCACCGGGTTTTACATAGGCCAATGGGCAGGACACAATATTCATACAATCCATTTCGTGTACGAAATGGCACCTTCCATTCATCTTCCTCTTGAATGCGGATTAAGTGATAGGTCCTTCTTAGATCAAGATGAGTATAGATGGTGGCTGTCTTCACCTGATCTAACAGGACAGAAATGAGAGGGAGAGGATAACTGTTCCTGATAGTTAAATTGTTTAGGTCTCGATAATGGATACACAAATGCAACTCCCCATTTGCCTTGGTATAAGGAATAGAGGAGAAACTGCAGGTGATTTAGAAGGACATATGAACCCATTGTCTAAGTATTTATTTTGATATTCCTTCAGGTGCTGGCTTTTTTTTTCTGTGAGAGCATATATTCAGCTACAAAATAGGGGGCGTGGCCAGCAGCCGATGGAGTAGGAGCCTTCCCTTCCTCGAGTGGCTTCCGCTGGCCGATCCCCATTTAGTGCTATCCTGCAGACAGCGATACCGGTGGGGGTCCCATTTACCCCCCCCCCCGGACCTCCAGAACATTGGGAACCCGAAACACCTGACTTGTAGCCACGGAAAGCAGAGCGATACAAAAACAGCAGCTGCGAGAGCCTCACGTCTGGGACCCATAATGGGGGCGCCTTCGGAGTGAAGGGCCCCGGAGGAATCCAGTTCGACAGAAGGAGGAGGATGTGAGGCTCGGTGATCCCGCAGAAGTGGTTTGCTTTAACTGGACCTCCGGATGCGACATCGTTGCTGGTGACTGGCTTCGACAGAGCTCCAGCAGGCGTCCCTCAAGATGCAATCAGCAGGGGAGGCCATTGGTGTTGACCAAGGTGAGGAGATGCCCTGAGGCCTAGGTAGAGAACCAGGACGACCTGCCTCCTCAGCAACAAATGCAGAATCCGTAAGAAGACACACGTCGGACCTGGCAAACAGCCGCGATATCCGGACACCCCAGCAGCGGCAGCGGAGGTAGCGGTGAGCAGCTTAGAGGATCCAGCAGATTCCGGCAGCCTGTAGACTGAAGAGCGTGGAGAGAGAACACTGGCTGAATCCCCAACAACCAGACCTCCCAGAAGTGGATGCAGAGGTAGACATGAGCAGCCGGGGGGCTCGTTTGGATCCAGATTGACCACAGGCTAAGGAGCGGGGCCGGGAGCACACTGGCTAAAACCACATCTGGAAGCCATTAGCAGGGAAAGGACACTGCAGAGGAAACTGATGAGAGAGGAAAGAAGCCCTGCACAGTAATCCAGGAAGGCAGATGGCCTATAGCGGGAGGAGTCGATATCATAAGTGGCGATGAGGAGGTTGAAGCGGCCATCACAAACTGTTCTAGAGGATCCTTGAAGGGCGCCCCACAGCGCTGAAGAACTCAAACCCTGTGAGAAGTGGGGTGTGCCTTAGGTCCCAGCGACTGAATTGGGAGCAACACATATTTTAAAGCACACAATAGGAGAGCGCCGCCCGACCGAGATTGATGGACTGGGGCAGGCCCAATATGCGGACAGGCATGCTGGTACAGTCGGAAGACCTTGAATAACCGGGGACCCCAGACATTCCCATGATCAGAAGGAAGTGGGGTGGGATAAGCAGAGAGCATCCTTCCTTGATAGTGCACCTGGTCAAGCTGGGAACATGGTGATGACATTGAGACTGGTCGATTGACGTTGGGTGCACCGTGAAATACTGGGGGAGTAGACCTCAGAGAGATAGGCAAGACTCCCCAAAGAGGTTCCTTGAGTACTGGTGGAGAGCGAACCGCCCGGTAGGAGGCCTTGGACACATTCACCCGATAAGCCCGGAGGAATGATCGGGGAAACGAGCAGGAGGAGGGAGGTCTACCCCCCATCCCAAAGGTCATGGACATGAGGACAATTCAGCGGAGGCCCCCTCTAATTCTGTGCAAGAAGATGCATCAACAACACCAATGCTCCAAGACATTCTACAGGCCATAACTGCCTCGAGGCTGGCTGCGGAGAACAAAATAGATATTGTAAGGGAGGAAATGGGCCTCCTACAAGCCGACCATTGCCGGTTGGCCGAGAGAGTGACCACAACAAAAACGCATATTGAGGATCTGAAACTGATCGTAAACACGACTTGAGACAGGCTGAAAGCGGTGGAAGCCCAAGTGAAGGTACTGACAATGAGGGCTGGATACGCTGAGAATAGGTCCTGCTGCAACAATGTGCAACTCACAGGGCTACCAGAGAAAAGCTAGGGAAGGGACATGGTGGCCTTCCTGGAGAAATGGTTCAGAGAGAAGGTGGCCCCAGATGGCCTGTCGCATGCTTTACACTGGAGAGAGCACACAGAGGGCCTCCGAGGCCCGCTCCGGGCGGAGGACCACAGTAACCAGTGGCTATTGGTGTTCCCCAAAGGATATGCAAAACCTGGCACATTAAAACCTTGTCCATGTGACAACTTCTCAGAGCAGGACACCCTACATTTCATCTTTTTCTGTGACTATTATGACCCCCTGCGTAGAAAGTTTATACTACAGCTGCTCAGAAACTGTCAATTCGTCCAAGTAAAGGCCTGCACTATTATATCTTCAAATGTTATCTTCTCCCGTGGTCTGTTTTGGGGTTTCAAGCTTTTTAACAGGGGCCAGTAGACACAGGAAGAAGTTTACTTTGCAGTAGCTAGTCTGTTTTTTCTGGTTGTGCCCAGGGATAATTATGTGTCATCGTGTGTTCTTTATGGTATATCGATCACAGTAACTGGTTTTATGCTTCCACTGTAGCACCTTATATATTGTATCCCTAGCTGTTTACAAACTTAGCCCTGGAAACAATAACGTTGGTCGTTATATAGATTTGTACAGCGGATTTTAGTATATTTATCTGTGTGATCTTGGTTTTATTAATTGATTGTATCTTTGATGAAATGTATTTTTTGAAATGTTTGCTTTTATGGCTTTCAATGGCCGAATAAAGTACCTGTTTTGACCTGAACAGCCAGCCAGGGCAAACATCTGGATCCAAAAGGATACAATGAGTCACACAGAAATAAAATATCCAACAAAGAACTGACTCAAATAGATGAACTCACCAAAGAACAAAAATATATTTCCATTACAGCGGTTCAGCTTCTGCCTTCCTCAGATTGTACAGGATGGTTTGTTCAGTGGCTGCACAGATGACACTGCTGAATTTTCATGAAGCATCATGGGGGAAGATTCAGTTTGGAATGTGGAATCAATGGAGTCCTGATTATATGTACGCATTGTTCTGTTGTGCATTAAACCCACTGTGGATGCTACTGGTGTGCCGCCCCCATGTTTGCGAATAAGGACTGTTCTGAAGATTTTGTGGATTGTTTGCCACCACGACAGGCACCGGCATACGGCATTTGGGCAAACACACGTGGACTTATATATATATATATATTCACTGAAAAAACCATAGGTTATAGACCATATATAGTTAGGAATTAGCATTTAAAAAACCTTATTTTACTCACACAAAACCATTGAAATTCCATATATAGTTAGTTGCACTAACTATATATCGCGCACCCGCAATCCACTGCTGATGATGTCACATATTACATCATTCATGACATGGTCAGTGACATCACTGATGACATCACTGATGACATCTCAAATGACATCACTGATGACATCACTGATGACATCATCCAGTGACTGTGTGTTTCTATAAAGTTTAAATATGTTTTACATATTGAAGAATGAGTAGATGTATAAGTGTCTGGACGAAGGATTTAGTAGGTGCATGACTGAATGTATGAGTGAGTGATTAAATGTGTCTCACTGAGTGCATGGGTTAGTGACTAAACTGTCTTAATTTGTGCATCATTATGTCTGTTGTTCTGTAAACTGCTGCATGTGTTGATCAGTAGCTATATGATTAACTATATGGGTTATTGATTGATTGTCCAAGTATTTGTATGGGAGACTGAGTGTGTGTGTGGCTGGCTGGGAGGTGTGTGACTCTGTGCAGATCAATGTGTACTTGTATCAATGATTGTATAAGAAAGTAAGTATGTATTAGTATATGTTTAAAAATGTAAGGTGCTCTATGTTTAACTGTATAGACAAGAAAATGGAAGTCTGATTGATTCTTTACAGGACTGACTAGGTGTGTGAGTAACTCCATGGATGAGTGGCAGAGTGTGAGTGTCTGTATAGGTGTATGAGTGCATATGATAGTGTTGTAAAGATGAGTGATTGTATGTATGAATGATTGTATGGGTGAATGAGTGAATGTGTGTGTAGACGTAGGAATCAGTGAGTGCGTATGTAGTAACTAGTATTGGTGTGTCAATGGTTTCAAAAATTATACTCTGTATTTAACACTGGGTGAAACAGAGGTTATATTAAAATGTGAGGAGATGCATTGTATTGTCACATGAATGATATCATCAGTGATGTGGTCATTGATGTCAAATGAGATGTCATCAGTGATGTCATCAGTGATGTCATTTGAGATGTCATCAGTGATGTCATCAGTGATGTCACTGACCATGTCATGAATGATGTAATATGTGACATCATCAGCAGTGGATTGCGGGTGCGCGATATATAGTTAGTGCAACTAACTATATATGGAATTTCAATGGTTTTGTGTGAGTAAAATAAGGTTTTTTAAATGCTAATTCCTAACTATATATGGTCTATAACCTATGTTTTTTTCAGTGAATTTTCAAGGTTTTGTAAATGCTAATTCCTAACTATATATGGTCTATAACCTATGGTTTTTTCAGTGAATTTCAATGGTTTTTTAATAGCAAATATCATAAGCTGTCGAATGTCAAGTACGTGGTAAGTGAAAACATTTTCGTGTTTATGCACACTGATCTGCTTTGAATGGTGCCCCCCCCCTCATTTCTATTAGGAGTACTCCGTCTTGGCAGATAGTGAAAGGTAGTTAACGCAGGCCTTTGCCCCCGTTGTAATACGTCGTGCCTGCTTCTCTCTCTATTTGATTGGTTGTTATCCAAGCATTTACTGTTTTAGAATTGGTTCTCTTTGGTTCATTCTCTATTTACAAACAAACACAGAGTCGCAATACTCTGTTTAGTCTTTGCAGATAAAGAAAAATCGTGTAAAAAAAAAGAAAAGGAATCGAGCAAAATCAGTAGGCCACTAATGGGATCTCTTTTTGACCTCGCTAAAATAGAAACATTAGGAACAACCCCTCATGACAAATACAAAACTAGTGAGATGAACTGAACTCCACACAATGATGGCTGCAAAACAGCTCGGCTCCGCCACCCACCCCGCCCAAAATAACGATAAAGAGCGGCTGCCATGATTGGTTGCGAAATGGCCACGACGGAGCTACGAAATGGTGGTGCTCTCATGCTAACCCCAGCTTCAGTCTGAAACATCCAGAAACACTGTAGACTACCAATTCGATCAGTTCCGGTAGCGCCCCAATGTAACCCGGTAGAGAAGAACTAGCCCTCCCCTCTTTGACTGATGGTTCTTGTTGCCTGTCCCTTCTGTTGTCATTTAACAGAACTATTTAGCCTGCTGAAAGGGGTTGTGTTCCGACCGCTGGTTGGTGGAGACATTTTGACTATATTCTGGACCTGCGTTGTCGCGTAATGCGTCATATGACGCGCCGCGTTAGCGCATCCGGAAGTCATCCGGGGCGCAATGCGCAGCGCGTAACGTAAGCATAACAAGTCATGTGACTTGTTAATAAAACTTTTCATTGGTTCATTTTACTTTTCTTATTCTAATGATGAAAGGCTTGGTCATATGACCTAAAAATTACGCTTTTTATTACTTCCGAACATTATTTTTTCTTAAATATATGTTATAATGTTCCAGGCTAATGTACTTTCCCGGAAAATTTACAACTGTCCTGCAAGTAAAATATATTCTTTTTTCGAGAAAAAGAGCGTTTCTTCGTCCCATGACGGAGCCGTTGAGCAAAAGAGGGTCGACCTGCTGTCTTAGTCGCCGATACGCCTGAATATGAGATTCTTATCGATCACTTTATGTTGCAGGAGTAGAAAACACAACAGCCCTTGACCATTTATCTTTACTGCGTTCCTGCGTATTATACCTTTTACCCTTCATGTAATTGGTCTGCTTTATTTCACTTGCCTTTTAATGATTCTAAAACAGTGACTATTATTAAAAACTTTACCAATGTATATACTACTACCATGTTTTCTTTTAAAAACCTTTATTGTGAAAATTTCATTATACAAATACGAGCCTATAACCACGGAGCAAACTGTAATCGTATATGATGAGTAGACATTTACACTGTAGAGGAACGTAACGGACGGGCCATTAGGTTGCAAGAACTAAGGTGTCTAACAGTTGCGGAATCGGTGGACGTACATTTTATAATTAAAATACGACAGGGCCAATTACAATAAAATTATCTAGATATACATTTGCGGGCAAGTACCATGGGTGACGTTAATTCGAACTTTCAATAGTACAGTAATCAATAACACATCAGAACTTAATATCAATAGGGATGTCGAAATATTCAATCATTTCTCGTCCCCGCCCGCCATATGCTTCAAAACTGCATACGTATCTCGTGATTTCAAGGTTCTGCAACCAGTACACAACAAGGAGTTACGAGTCCCATTTATTCCGGCGCCATTTTGGGCGAGGACGGGCAGGTCCAGGATATAGTCAAAATGTCTCTACCAACCATCGACTATGATGATGTTCATATGCTGTATTTATTAGAGTAACACTCATCTGTCCACATGAAATTAATTTGCCACAATCTAAACATGTCATTTTAATCTTTCCAAAGTTCTAAATATTTGGGACCATTTCCCTTGCCTCTGATGCTGTCAGTGCCACTTCTTTGATGAATGTACTGGCAGGTCGGGGGTTCTCCTCCAAATCTCTCTTTTATGCAGCACTATAATTAATTGGTGCCACCTCTCCATATGACGATGCATGGTATAGTTACCATAACTATATTTTTTTTCGGTTCCTCTGGAGAGTACATCGTGGCAGATGAAGCGTGTAACGTACCGGGCATTTACCTTTTTTTGCATGTACAGGAAAGGAAAAAAAAAATCGAGCGTCCGAGTTCTAAAGTGTCCCAGGGCCATTTTAGTAGACCAGGCCCAAATCCAAAGAACAGGCCGCCATTTTGAGAGTCCTGTTGCAGCCACCTCTCGCTGTAGCATCAAGAGCAGCCGAAACTCAGCTGAATGGCAACTGAAACGGTAAAGGGGCGCCCCACTACAGCAGACGAGCCTCCACCTAGGAAAGCCCGTTCACGCCGCCTCCCCCCCCCCTTCGGGCACCCCACGCCGTTATTCGGAGCAGTATTGTAGGATGGCCACACCAGTGCGGCAACTTGCTAGACATCACCTCGGTGGTAACCGAATCTCAGCGCCTTGTGGTGTCTTCTCTTCAGAAAATATTGTTGCGCTGCCTTTGGCCCCATTCGCACATCGGTCCGCTACTGACGCCATCTCACAGGCTAATGGGGCGCCCCACGCCGAGTTTCAGCATTGTAGGATGACCACACCAGTACAGCAACTTGCTAGACATCACCTCGGTGCCATCCGGATCTTCGCATCTCAACGCCTAGTGGTATCTTCCATACAGAAAATATTGTTGCGCTGCCTTTGGCCCCATTCGCACATCGGTCCGCTACTGACACCATCTCACAGGCCAACAGGGCGCCCCACGCCGACTTTTACCATTGTAGGATGGCCACACCAGTGCCACAACTTGCTAGACACCACCTTGGTGCCATCCGGATCTTGGCATCTCAGCGCCTTGTGGTGTCTTCTATTCAGAAAATATTGTTGCGCTGCCTTTGGCCCCATTCGCACATCGGTCCGCTACTGACGCCATCTCACAGGCCAACGGGGCACCCCACGCCGACTTTCAACATTGTAGGATGGCCACACCAGTGCGGCAACTTGCTAGACACCACCTCGGTGCCATCCGGATCTTGGCATCTCAGCGCCTTGTGGTGTCTTCTAGTCAGAAAATATTGTTGCGCTGCCTTTGGCCCCATTCGCACATCGGTCTGCTACTGACGCCATCTCACAGGCCAACAGGGCGCCCCACGCCGACTTTTACCATTGTAGGATGGCCACACCAGTGCCACAACTTGCTAGACACCACCTCGGTGCCATCCGGATCTTGGCATCTCAGCGCCTTGTGGTGTCTTCTATTCAGAAAATATTGTTGCGCTGCCTTTGGCCCCATTCGCACATCGGTCCGCTACTGACGCCATCTCACAGGCCAACGGGGCGCCCCACGCCGACTTTCAACATTGTAGGATGGCCACACCAATGCGACAACTTGCTAGACACCACCTCGGTGCCATCCGGATCTTGGCGCGTTGTGCTGCCTTCGGCCTATTCGCACATCGGTCCGCTACTGACGCGAACTCACAGGCCAACAGGGCGCCCCACGCCGACTTTCAGCATTGTAGGATGGCCACACCAGTGCTGCAACTTGCTGGACACCACCTCGGTGCCATCCGGATCTTGGCGCGTTGTGTTGCCTTCGGCCTATTCGCACATCGGTCCGCTACTGACGCCGCCTCACGTGCCAACGTATTTTCTCCGCATTTTATACCCTATGCCGCATAACAGGTCATGTGACTTGTTTATAAAACTTTTCATTGGTTCATTTTACTTTTGGTTTCCTAATGATGGAAGGCTTGATCATATGACCTAAAAACAACACTTTTCATTGGATGAAAACTTTTTTTTTTCCCCAAACGATGAAAGCCCCACCTTGTTTCTGGATGTTTCAGACTGAAGCTGGCGTCACCATGAAAGCACCACCATCTCGTGGCTCCGTCGTAGTCATTCCGCGAGCAATCATGGCAGCCGCTCCCCACCAGAAGCCTGCAGGAGTCGGGGGCCCCCAAAACTTTTGATGAATCCTCAAGGCGGAGGGGACGCTTTCGAGAATGGGGTCCAAGACCTAGCAGACAAGCGTCCGATTTCCAAGGTGTCCCAGGGCCATTTCAGTGGACCAGGCCCAAAAAGGAAACAGCCTGCCGCCATTTTGAGAGTCCTGTGACAGCCGCCTATCGCTGCACCGCAAGAGTGGGCGCAACTCAGCTGAATTGCGGCTTTTGACACAGTGGACCAAAAGCGGACGGAATGGCAACTGAAACGGTAAAGGGGCGCCCCACTACAACAGACGAGACTCCACCTGGAGAGGCCCGTTCACGCCGCCTCCCCCGGGGCGCCCCACGCCGTTATTCGGAGCAGCATTGTAGGATACCAAAACCAGTGCGGCAACTTACTGGACATCACCTTGGTGCCATCGTTCTGCTGCCTTGGAACTATTCGCACAACAGTTTGCTACTGATGACCCACCCCCCGCGACGCCCCACGCCGGATGCCGAAATCAGTGAAATCTGGACGTTGTGCTGCGTTGCGACTATTCGCACAGCCGACCGCTACTTCGTTGTTTTTCCCTAAAAATGTTTATATGTTATTACTGTTTTTGTTTTCTTGTATATATTTATAAGTTATTAAAGTTTTATAATCTTACTACTTTGTTGGAGTGCTATATATTTTTAATGTGACACATAATTGTAAAAACTTTGATGTACAAAGAGTCATCCCTGGAATCTTCCGCTTCAGGCTCGGTCCCCTCCCCAATCACAATACAGGATGGTTTTCAGATAATAGGAACGCGTCTGCTGTGACGGATCTCATAGAATGTGGGCCTTGATCTACTATAACTCCTTTGAAGAGGGGTGATTCTTTACAGCTGGGGCCATAAACTACATCTGCAGGGCTAGCTGATACCCTAGGACCGGCCTGGATAATCGGACACAGAGGAAAAGGAGTGTCAGAGGGTGCGGTAGTGAATAGGGCGAAAGGGAGGTGTCGGGCGGGCACAGGGTGTGATTCTCAGGGAAGAGCAGCGCAGATGGGGGGTGGTTTATTACCCATGCATAAGACAGAGAGTGGGGGTGACCACTGCCTGGGGGAGATGCTTGCGAGGGTGGGGAGCCATGCTAAGGATCGACAGCGTGCAGAGAGTGGGTCTGGTCAAGGCATCTAAAATGACTGCCGTGCACGACAAAAGTGTGGCATTTGAAAAAAGGCAAGATGGCGCAGACAATGTTTTTCAACACTTCCTGATTTCCTTCGAATCGAACGTTAACAGACGTTGGGGCATATTACCAAAGTTAAGCGATATTTATCCCTAACGATGCTTAGCAACGAATTTTTTACCGCTAAGCATCTTCAGAAATTATCGCAGATAAACCTTGCTATTATCAAGGTTTATCGCAAATACGATAAAAAACGACCGCAATGCATTAATATCGCTGAAAACTCAGCGATATTCATGCATTACCGAGCTAATGCTCTTAGCCATGTTATCCACCTCCCATTGGATAACATGGCTAAGAACTGCTCAGGGCAGGTGGTAGCTTTTGGAGATATTCACGCTTATCGCGAATATTTCCAAAAGTTGGTAATAGGAGATAGCGATGTTAGCGACTGTTTCCAGTCGCTAACATCTTGGCATGCCCACTTTGCATGTCATTAGTGATAAATATCACTCACATGCAAAGTGGGGCCCAAGATGGTCGCTATCTCCTACTAGCCGTCGCTAACTGGTGTTAGCAACAGCTAGGTAATACAGAGATAATTTTATCTCCGCGAAGCGGAGCGCTGTTACAGATATATATCTTGTTTTTGAACGTTAATTTCTCAAAATCCACTGAAGCACATATATTGAGACCTAGCAAAGGCACATCGAGCTACCAGTCCCTACAATTTTGCCAAGTTTCGTGCAAATCCATTCAGCCGTTCGATTATTATTATAATTTTTTTTTTTGCCCCGCGGGGCCCTTTTAAAACCTCCACATCAAACCTAAGAGGTCAAGGAGGATCTACTATGCCCCCTTATGGTCATTTGCCCCTTCGCTTTGGCCTCCTCTTGTCTCTCGATCCTACCGAGAGACAAGATGGCGGCCGCTACGGACTGTTTGCAATGTTTACAGACGCCGGAGAACCAATCAGCTTCGCAAACCTCCGTTACGCGAAGCGGAGCGCTGTTACAGATATATATCTTTTTTTGAACGTTAATTTCTCAAAATCCACTGGAGCACATATATTGAGACCTAGCAAAGGCACATCGGGCTACCAGTCCCTAATATTTTACCAAGTTTCGTGCAAATCCATTCAGCCGTTCGATTATTATTATTTTTATTTTTTTTTGCCCCGCGGGGCCCTTTTAAAACCTCCACATCAAACCTAGGGGGTCAGCGAGGATCTACTATGCCCCCTTATGGTCATTTACCCCTTCGCTTTGGCCTCCTCTTGTCTCTCGATCCTACCGAGAGACAAGATGGCGGCCGCTACGGACTGTTTGGAATGTTCACAGACGCCGGAGAACCAATCAGCTTCGCTTCACAAAGCTCCGTACCGCGAAAAGTCCGCGAACCGGAGCGCTGCCCGGTCCGCTGTTACAGATATATATCTTTTTTTGAACGTTAATTTCTCAAAATCCACTGAAGCACATATATTGAGACCTAGCAAAGGCACATCGGGCTACCAGTCCCTACAATTTTGCCAAGTTTCGTGCAAATCCATTCAGCCGTTCGGGCTAAAAGTGAGGCCAACCGCCCTATGGAAAACTCAATGTTAAAAACACGTTTTGGGACCCCCCTTTTTTCTCGGCCCCCCCTTGACGAACCCCCCCCAAATTTTCAAGGGCTGCTCAGAAACAAAATGTGCCATTTTCCTGAAAATTTCAGCCAATTCCGTCCACAAACGCCAAAGTTATTAGACATAGAATTTTCAAAAATCCCATGGAGAAAAAATCCTAACTATATATACCTACTGGCGACCGCCAGTAGGTAATATATATATATATTACACAGCGAGATTGTTCTCATTTTTTCATTAATGATTTGAAAAAAACAGGCATTAGTATACCAAAGGGTCGCAGCACATTGTAATTATGTTCATGGCTGTTAGTATCGATCCACTTATTAATGGCCGCCCTGTTGGGAGTATTTGCATATTGTCCTTTTTTCCTTTTCATTTATGTCAAACAGGAAGTGAAATGTATATAGTGTGCCGGGAAACATGGCGCAAACTAACACTGACGAAGGACTAGAGGTCTGAAACGCGTCTGTTGTTTTGGTCAGAAGCCGAAAATAAATTCTTGTGCAAATATACCCCCGTGAGTGCGTTTTTCGTCTCGAATGAAGGGTCGAATGGAGCTATCATATATATATATATATATATATATATATATATATATATATATATATATTCGTGCTCAGGCTTAGGTTCAAAGGCTTGAGGTGCACTTGAACATCAACTCGGGGCTTCTAGCTCCAGCCCCATTCTTTCGGTGCAGATGGCGCCAAACTGCTCCCTTTCACAGTCAAGCACCACTTTTGCTGACGCGTTTTGAAAATATATTTTCTTCTTCCAAGGCTCGTGGTGTAAGAATAGGCACATACCGGCAACTGTCTCTATGCAAAATTAGAATGCCCTCTGATGGGCGGCTCTGAATGAGTCCGCGCTAAGCATCCTGGAGGTTGCAGTGCCAGTAAATTTACATTTTCATTCAATGCATGCATTTTCTGTGGGTAAGTAAAGAGCACTGAATGAGCTCTCAGCCGGCAAGCGTCACCGCGATCCAACATTGATGCTACACATTTGGAGGCTGTAATATACTGGCCCCCGTGGCCCCCTAGGTAACTGAGGTGGTGCACACTCGGCAGTATGGCCACTGCCAAATATTCATGCTCAGGCTTGGGTCCAAAGGCTTGAGGTGAACTCAAACATCAACTCGGGTCTCCAAGCTCCAGCCCCATTCTTTCGGGGCAGATGGCGCCAACCCGCTCCCTTTCACAGTCAAGCACCATTTTTGCCAATGCGTTTCGAAAATATCTTTTCTTCTTCCAGGGCTCATGGTGTAAGAATAGGCACGTACCGGCAACTGTCTCTCTTTATGCAAAATTAGCGCGCCCTATGATGGGCGGCTCTGAATGAGTCTGCGCTAATCATCCTGGAGGTTGCAGTGCCAGTAGATTTATATTTTCATTCCGTGCATGCATTTTCTGTGGGTAAGTAAAGAGCGCTGAATGAGATCTCAGCCGGCAAGCGTCACCTCAATCCAACATTGATGCTCCACATTTGGAGGCTGTAATATACTGCATGATGTAATATGTGACATCATCAGCAGTGGATTGTGGGCGCGCGAGATATAGTTAGTACAACTAACTATATCGGAGGAATTTCAATGGTTTTGTACGAGTGAAATGTCCAGCTAACTATAACACCCCTAAAACCTATGTTTTTTCAGTGAATTTTTAAGGTTTTTTAAATGCTAATTCCTAACTATATCAGGCCTGAAACCTATGTTTTTTTCAGTGAATTTCAAAGGTTTTTTAAATGCTAATTCCTAACTATATCAGGCCTGAAACCTATGGTTTTTTCAGTGAATTTCGAAGGTTTTGTAAACGACAATTTTTAAATGTATTAATTGTTATATATTCTTTTTTATACTGATTTACTACATTTTTTAAACTTTATTTTTAGATATTTTATTTTTTAAATGACATTGTAATTACATTATACATTACATTACAAAATATACTTCCTCAGAATGAATTAGTTTAGTTTAAATACTTTGCAAATAGGCAACAGACGTTTGCACAGTAGTTACAGTTGTTGCAATGGGCAACACAATTTCAAACACAATGCAACATTGACCTCAATGTGTTTTACTAGTTAAATGCAATTAGTTACTTTATGGATTACTTTTCTAGCCACAGGACTGGATTATTGATTCAGTCCTTGGACATCTCCTGTAAACGGTTGAATAAATGTGTTTTAGTTACAGTAGTGATTTTTAAGGAATATTATTCTATTTTAAAAGTTGACACTTAGAAATGTTTTCACATAGAATCACCAATGTTATCCTATGGGAGGAAATTCACTTAGCAGGTAAGTAGTGTTATCATTACTTTTTCTTACTCAGTGGTGGATCCTGGATCCAGCACTGGTGCATCTCTTGTAAACAGTCGAAAGAATGTGTTTAAGTCATACAGGCGATTTTTCAGGAATATTTTTAGTTTGTGAAAACTTTTGCTTCTGACACAGGGCTTACCGTGTCTCTGCTGCACTGAGAGGAGCTGCCTTGCCTTGCCTTCCGCCTCCCGCCTCCCGCCCCCCGAGCCTACAGTGAGGCTGCTGCTGTGGAGAGCGGGCACCGGGGAACTTCATCCCCCATCCACCAACAGGACAGCGCACTCGGCGCTACGTCATCTAGCGCCAGGAGGAGCATAAATCAAATGCCACACCTGCAGGCAGAGCGGGGAAAACTTTTGCTTCTGACACAGGGCTTACCGTGTCTCTGCTGCACTGAGAGGAGCTGCCTTGCCTTGCCTTCCGCCTCCCGCCTCCCGCCCCCCGAGCCTACAGGGAGGCTGCTGCTGTGGAGAGCGGGCACCGGGGAACTTCATCCCCCATCCACCAACAGGACAGCGCACTCGGCGCTACGTCATCTAGCGCCAGGAGGCGCATAAATCAAGTGCCACACCTGCAGAGCGGGGAAAACTTTTGCTTCTGACACAGGGCTTACCGTGTCTCTGCTGCACTGAGAGGAGCTGCCTTGCCTTGCCTTCCGCCTCCCGCCTCCCGCCCCCCGAGCCTACAGGGAGGCTGCTGCTGTGGAGAGCGGGCACCGGGGAACTTCATCCCCCATCCACCAACAGGACAGCGCACTCGGCGCTACGTCATCTAGCGCCAGGAGGCGCATAAATCAAGTGCCACACCTCCCTCGCGGGACGCGAGCGGGACGCTCAGGGCTAAGCCCGGGCAAAGGGCGGGCCCTCTGTGGCCCTCGGTGTCTGAGGTAGGCTGGGCTGGGCCCGGTTATTTACATTTATATAAATATCATCATACCGGTGGATATCGAAGTGTCAGTTGAGAAGGTAAAGCGTACTTCTATGTTTCCATAGACATTGTCTGAAGGTTGATTGATCTCGCCTCTCCACTTTCTACACTATTTTTACGGTTCATTTATCATTTTTATAACATTATAACATCAGTGGATATACCCTTTTTCTACGGCGTCAACCCTTTGGAAACCAGTGAGGATGACTAAGAAACTCCGCTCTGGGAGATTAGTGGGGGGAAGGACCTGTGCAAAAACAAAATCTAACCCCTTAAGAAATAAATCCGTGATTAACTACTCGCTAAAGGGACAGTGTCAGCTTTTCGACCTTTGGGAAAAAGCAGTGGATAAGAAATTAGCTGTGGATGCAAATGATGGTTTCCTACCTATTGCGCAGGTGGGTCCATCTCAAGCGGTTGATAATATGGTCTCTCCTCCAATACTGACAGACCCATTTCAAATAGAAATCACTGCAGGGAATAGCCCTGCACATGTTATTGATAATGGTCCCATTGGGTCTTTTGTGCACTCTATGGAAGGAAAACAAATTAACAACTCTCCGGCGCCACAGGCTTGTAAGGAAAACAAATTAACAACTCTCCGGCGCCACAGGCTTGTAATGCACGTGTTAGGTCAGAGGGAGATCTTTCTCTGTCATCCATTGACCTCGAACTTTGTGGCCGATATGTGAGCGCAGGAAGTCCAAAATTCTCTGAAGTCTCTAAGCCATTAGTGGGCGCGACTCCATCTGGCCTATTGTTATATAGTAGTACTCCTTCCATAAATGTGCAGGATATGTCCGCGCTGTTAAATGTTTCTATGTCTCCTGAGCTCAATCTATCTGGAATCTGTCCTCCTCTTGCTACTGGCGAAAAACCAATATCGGAGTCTTTGATTGCCCTTGAAAATTTGCTCTCTTCTATACTATGTCTTTTGGGCAAATTTGTGGGCAGCTCGGACTGTATCTTAGATTCAGTCACTAAAATATTGAATGCAATGCTGCACAAGGCGCCTGAAGTGAGGAGTGCTCCCTGGAGCGTGACTGATACCAACCGGGTAACGGGGAACACAAATGCACCTTCGGAGAAGCTTGATATAAAGCCGTCAGCTATGGTTCGAGAAAATAACATCACGGCTCCGTCAGTTTCAGTGGCAAATAATTGTGTAAAAAACTCTGACTTTGAAATAGAAGAAGAAATGCAATCTGGTTTATTAAGTTCAGCAGCACAGGAATTATTCCCGATTTTCAAAACCGGGAAAATAGGGCTACAAGAAGATGATGATCAGGAAATAACCAAAAAAAGCCGGAAACATAGAAACGACAAAGGGAAAAAAGGAAACCTTTACGTAAATACAGGAAGAAAAGACAAAGGCGGATAATCTTTCAAGACTCTATTGTTTTAATTGACAATGAGGAGAACGCCATTAATTCTAACTTGGGGATCACCAAAATGGCAAGTGAATCCTGTCATGTACACTTTGGTCCAGAGACTAACGGTAATACTTTGCCTTTGTCTTTAGAAGATTTGCCTCAGAGGGGTGGACATGGCACGACTACCCCACATATGGTTGAGACAGGGAGCACTACCCCGGTTGCACTGGGGGACCTTAATCCTTTGGCTCCCTCTTTTGCCCCAACGGTCAGGGCTGATATAGGCCCACTTCACTCCCCCCAGGCAAAAAAATCAATGAATTATGTGGACACTTTTGTTTTGGACTTTGTTCCTTTATTTGATGTAAATTTGCCTCTAAATAGATCATGGTTGCTTAAATGTCTTAGTGATCAGGAAAGTCTTCACCTTATTCAATCAAGGGATATTGAGTTAGTTTCCCTGTTAGGTGAAGATAGTGTAACCAGTATAAGAGTCAAATTCTATTCTAAATTCATTGTAAATTTGATATTACAGCAAGTGGAGAGTTTTCAATGCAGAGGTATTGATGTTCTGCCTATTTTCAGTTCTGATATGACCTCTTCTCCCCACGGGATGACCCAAAAGGGTGACAAGCTAGATGGGGCATCCTCTCCGTTTGAGGATCTAAAGATCTGGGTCTCTAAGGGGAAACGGTCAGTCTCTAAAGCATTGCTTCTTCCACCAATCCAGAACTCCGCCCCATTAGATGAGAATCACCGGTGGAATTGGCTGCATAGTGCTCTTGCAACTAAGAGCACAGATAATTCCAAATTATTCCATCATCTTTAATAATCAATTAAAAATTATCTCTTGGAATGCAGCCGGGATACATAGTAGCCCTGAGAAGCTTGATTTTTTATTCTCTCTAGGAGCAAATGTGATCTGCATCCAAGAAACATGGTGCATTGATAATATCTATGGAGGGAAGGAATACTATGTGTTGGAAGCACCTGCCGCCCCTTCGAGGAAAGGTCATGCTAAAGGGGGAATAGTTTGCTTGTTAACTAATAAACTGTGCTGGAGATTTTCGCATTACATTGATCCTAGTAATCTCTTTCAAGCCATAAGAATTTCGAATCTCCCCAACTTTCCAAATAAATCGGGCGTCGTAATTATTAATGTGTATATCCCCCCTGAAGAGCGTTATAACATGTTATTGAAGCATGTATTTCAGTATATTGGACAGATTAAGAATGTTTCTTCTCCACCTGATGTTATTTTAGTTGGAGATTTGAATTGTAAAATCTCGAATGCTAGCTTAAATTTATTTAGAAATATACCCAAAGAAGAGGCTTATTTCATCCCACAATCGATTTTCCCCGATAAAATAATAACAAACAAAAGAGGGAAGATTCTCCTGGAGGAACTATCCGCTGTTGAGGGGCTTATTTTAAATGGGAGATTTCCCTCTGATGTGCCCGCGAAATTTACTCATAAGTCTCCTTTCAGCCCCTCTATCCTTGACTATGTGATCTCTGACTTTGACATTTTCCCATATGTTCAGGACCTAATGATAGCCCCCACCTCTTTCAGTGATCACAGCATAATTTCCATAACGCTCTCTTTTAAACCTCCACCCACTGAGTCTTGGTCTCTTGGTAACAATGAGGTCACCTTCCAGGGATCTTCGGGTAGGTGCTGTTGGAACAGCACCACAATAAGAGGTGTGTATGATATTTTATGCAAAACTATACTAGAACTAAATAGCTGGTGTGGTTCCGAAATTGCTAATTTCGAAAATTTTATGAGAAAGATCACTCTAGATGTAAAAAAGGTCAGTGGTTCGGGAAAAAAGCCTTTTGTCCCTAGTGCATTGCGCATCCTGAATAAGGAAATAAATAAATTAGTGCGAATGCAATATCTAGGCAGATCAGGTGAACTAGCTAAGGAAATATCGAGGTTAAAAAGAAGGAGAACCAGACTAATAGGGAGTCTAAAAAAGGAGAAGGAAGACTTAGTATGGAAAAACCTGCGGGAGGCAGTTGCGCATGGCAAAACTAGAGAATTCTGGTCCATAGTCGGGAGGGGATGCGGCACTAGAAGCAGTCCTCTTCCCATACCCATTTCTGAAGAGGTATGGTCCTCTTATGTTAGGAAGTTGTATGCAGGGAACGAAGCCATGGCTTTAGATAGTGTACCTGAACTCACATCGGAGGATCCGATCGACTATCCAACAGTGAAAACAATAGAAATGGCCATAAAGAATATGCGTTTGTCGGGCGCATTGGGACCTGACGAACTCCCCATGACGGTTTTAAAGCAGGAACCTTTACTCTGGAGCAAGATTCTTCACCCAGTGTTCAAATCCTGCTTTGTTACTAAAACTGTCCCAGCCTCCTGGAAGGGAAGTATATTGGTCCCTATTTTTAAGAAGGGATCTAGGGATTGTCCCATGAACTACCGTTTGATCGCTCTCCTCGACTCAGTTGGAAAGGTTTTTGCTAAATGTATTTTGGGCTTGCTTGAAAATTGGGTCGAGGAGAATAATATTCTACCATGTGAACAGACTGGTTTCCGTAGGGGACACGGTACATTGGACAATCTTACCACCCTCCATGTGATCTCTGATAAATATTCACGTGTAAGAGGAGGAGTGGTGTTCGCAGCGTTTATTGATTTCTCCACAGCGTTCGATAAAGTCGATCGTCGAACGCTGTGGAGAAAATTAGCTGCCCTTGGTTTACCACTATATCTATTAGAGCTGTTACGAGCTCTTCATTCAGAAACGTGGTGTAGTGTCCTCCAAGGGGGTGAGAGGGGACTTTCGCACAAGATTCCCTCTCAGAACAGCCTTAAACAAGGCTGTCTCCTGGCACCACTATTGTTCTCACTATACACTGCAGATCTTCCTGCCTATCTATCAGCGTGTGTGGGTATAGCTCCGGCGGTAGGTGGGACCCCTATTTCTTGTCTCATGTAGGCTGACGATATTCTTGTTTTAGATCTAACCCCCAAAGGTCTTGCTAATCGGCTGCAAGCCTTACACGTTTTTGCTGATGCCCACTGTATGAAGATTAATATATCTAAAAGCAAAATCATGTGTATTGCTGGAAAAAAGAAATGCCGTTCTGTAAATTTTGGATGGTTTATTGGTGGTCAAAAACTAGAGGTTGTTAAAACCTACACTTTTTTGGGTAAAATCATTGCGGCCAATTTGAGTGAGAGGCCCCATATCGAGCACAGCTTACGTAAAGCACTTGCCCACGGCAAAGGCTTAAATTCCCTTTATTCCGCTACTGGAAAGAGACACTTTGCTTGTCTTCTTGAAGTGTTTAGGGCTAAGATTCCTCCTACGATACTATATGGTATAGAACTTATAGAGTTGAAGCATTGGGAGTTTTGTAATAAAATTGAGGGGAAACTCTTAAGATCCCTATCCAACCTTAATACCTCCTGCTCTTTGGCAGCATGTAGGCTTGATTTCGGCCTTAGGAGCAGCTGGGTTCAGGGACTATGTGCCCTGGTAAGATGGGTGGCTTGCTTGGCTAGAGCCGAATCAGGGTCGATGAGGGCCCTTCTTAAAAAGGAATTGTTGGGCAACTTTAACGAGTTCTCACGTTTAGTAAGGAATTTCAGAAGAGCTGTGTCACTTTTAAAGTTAGATGAAAGTGTGTTATTCCTATATTCATCGTCACAGCTAAAACTTGTGCTAAAACAGGCATCGTGGGAACTTTGCTATCAAATGGATAGGAACACAATACAAGGAAAAGGGGGTAGTGATCTTCTCCTTAATTCCTATACTATGAAGTTGGCCCAACCTTATGCCACATGGAATATACCCCATGGTATTCGTAGATTATGGTTTCTGTTACGATACGATTTACTGCCCTTAAATTCACTTCTTTCTAAATGGCATGGAACCTCTCCCATGTGTAACTTCTGTAGCTTGAGTACTCAGAATTGTATCCATGTTATGTTAATTTGCCCTGCACTTCGACCATTGCGTTTTAAATGGTTAAAATCGATATGTCTCCAATTGGGTATTTCTGATGTTAATACTTTTCTACGATTTCTATACTGTCCTCCAAATGAAATGTTTTGCTTCTATATTTTTAATTTTTTTAAAGGTTTTTTAGCTATTTATTAAGGAGATTTGGAGAGGTCTGACACTGCTCCCTCATGTCATTGATTCTATGGATGAAATCAGTTTTGTATGTGTGATGAATCTTATTTTTTTTGTTTGTATCTGTTCTGAATTTTATGTGGCCCTTAACTAGAGCCAAACATAATAAAATAAATTGAAAAATTGTGAAAATAGACACTTTTCTGGTGAAAACCAGACAATGGATTCCTATGGAAGGAAATACAAGTTACTGGTAGGTACGGTTAGAATTACTTTTCATGGTCAGTGCTGGGCTAAAAGATGCAGCACTGGGTTCTCTCCTGATAACAGGTGAGTAAATCAGAATTCGTAGTTCGGATGATTTTAGGTGAACATTTGAAAGTTCCAAAACTCCACACTTAGAAGAATTTCCAAGTGAAACCAGTCAATGTTAGCCGATGGAAGGAAATTCAAGTTACTGGTAAGTACGCTTAGATTTACTTTTCAGGGTCCATACTGGGCTCAAAGATGCAGCACTGAGGTCTCTCATGATAACAGGTGAGTAAATCGGAATTCGTAGTTTGGCTGATTTTAGAGCAATATTTTGCTCAATAGTGAAGGAAGGGGGCGGGGCCTGAGGGGACATGGGTGCAAACACACCCTGTGACACGTTTTAAGTTGGGGAATTAATTCCTCTTCAATGCTGAGGTCCCCTGTGAGCCAACTAGCCCACCAGGTACCTCAGTATGCACCAGGGAGCTGCGTTGCAGAGAGGTGTTCAGAGGCCACGCCCCCTTTCTACAAAACTCTGCAACGCAGCCCCGTGGTGCTTACTGGAGGTACCTGGAGGGCTAATTGGCCCCTAGGGGACCTCTGGATTGAAGAGGAATTAATTCCCCAACTTAAAACGCGCCACAGGGCATGTTTGCACACATAGTCCCGCCCCCTACCTTCACCACTGTGCAAACGCACCCCGTAGTGCATTCTTAGTTGGGGGATTAAGTCCCCTTGCATACTGGGGGTCCCTGGGGCCAATTAGCAAACCAGGAACCTCCAGTATGCGCCAGAGGGCTGCATTGCAGAGAGGTGTAAAAAGGGGCATGGCCTCATTACACCTCTCTGCAACGCAGCCCCCTCGCACTTTTCCAGAGTGGGAACTAAATCCCCTTGAATACTGGGGGTCCCTGGGGGCCAACTAGCCCACCTGGAACCTCCAGTATGCACCAGGGGGCTGCGTTGTGAGAGGTGTAAAAAGGGGCGTGGCCTCATTACACCTCTCATATATCTCTGATTTTACTTTTGATTTTCTCAGGAACTACTGCACGGATTTACACCAAATTTGGTGTAATTTCGTTCAGCAGTTCGAGCTGTAGCCCGTCTTAAAGGTCCCTATGGAAAATTGCATGGGGAAAACACGTTTAGGGACCCCCCTTTTTTCTCGGCCCCCGCTTCAAGAATCACCACCACACTTTCAGGGAAGGACCGGAGCGAAGCAGGCCATCTTCTTGGAGAATTTTGCGAAGATTCGTCGACAGGCGCCAAAGTTATTTCAAATAGAATGTTGCGGATTTTCTATGGAAACTAGGTCCTAACTATATTTACCTACTGGCGACTGCCAGTAGGTAATATATATATATATAACCGTGACCAAGCCGTAACTGGCGAAACGCGTCAGGAGGCAGCTTCCACTTTTTGCCTAATAAAATCTTTTCAAGCATCCGGAGGTATCCTGCGTCTTTTTCTTCGAGTAGGAAGAGAAATTGGGAGCAATATATATATATACATATATATATACATATATATATACATATATATATAGAGAGATAGATAGATAGATAGATAGATAGATAGATAGATAGATAGATAGATAGATAGATAGATAGATAGATAGATAGATAGATAGATAGATAGATAAATAGATAGATAGATAGATAGATAGATAGATAGATAGATAGATAGATAGATAGATAGATAGATAGATAGATAGATAGATAGATAGATAGATAGATAGATAGATAGATAGATAGATAGATAGATATGAGAACCACGATCCTGAATCACCATAGCCACGGCGAAAATCAGGTATGGACCACAGCGTGATGTTTCAAAGTGCAGTGCTTTATTGCAGAAAAAAGTATCAGCATCAAACAGTGTAACAGCAAGTGCCCAGCATGACGTGTTTCGACCGCGTTTCTACGGTCCTGATCACATGACGCGCTGGACCCTTAAATAGTGTCAAATTCTTTCGTTGACGAAATTCAACCACACCCCTAAGTAATAGAGATAAAAAACATACTTGACAGGCACTTAATCTAAAACAAACACAATACTTCATTTCATAAAAGAAAGTGTCACTTCCTGGAGTGTTAAAACAAGATGATGAGCACAGTAGAAAATTGTGTTGACTGGATAAAACCATATTGATACAAATAAATGTATAAACAATATCTAAAACTCAACCAAGTGGTGATTGAGGTTCCATCCTGAAATATATACATACAGTTCTACTCTGATATAAATGATCATACATCCTACCCCTTTCCCAGTATTAATATAACTATTGCTTACTCCCACAGTAAAAGTGCTACAAAATAAAGTGCAAGTGCTAAATTGTACAAATCGTCAGGTTCTGCCAACTATAATCTATAATAGCTGGCAGCATTAAAGAAATCACGAAGCGTGAGGCATGCCCAATTCATATGAGGAATAATATGCAAGTGCACAGGAAACTTGCGATTGAGTGCAAAATATGGAATAAAATAACACAGCTAAATCCTAAAACTAGTACCATTCATATGTACATAAAGTGCAAGTGCACAGTAGACATACGACTAGTGCAAATCAGTTAATGTCATCATTACTTGCTATTAATACCCAAAAAGATACAGTGCATGGTAAGATAAAGGGGTCAAACCAGTTTAAAACTTGTCTAAAACCAGGTAAAACACGTGACATGTCTGTCAAAACTATTGGCCAATTCCTATAAATGATCTTCCTTATTTGTTTCTCTTGGCGACTGTAACTAGTTATCAATTTGACTGAGTCCAAAGGTTCAGATGTGTTACTGGGAGCGGTTGATGTGGGAATGGTGTTTATGGTATTAACCTGTAAACACTCATCTCTGCTGAGGCTGTTAACCCTGTTCAATGCTCATTTCAAATCTTTGGTTTTGTATTTCTATTCCCACTCAGTCTGTGCAACAGTAGGGAAAGCATTGTACCTTGGAGGGGTAAAATGTATTATTCCCACTCCAGTCTGTGCAACAGTAGGAAAGCGATGGACGCAGGAGAGGTAACATTTACTATTCACACTCCAGCCTGTGCAACAGTAGGGAAAGTGTTGGACACCAGAGGGGTGTAATTTACTATTCCCACTCCAGTCTGTGCAACAGTAGGGATAGCGTT
This sequence comes from Lissotriton helveticus, assembly GCF_964261635.1. Taxonomy (NCBI): domain Eukaryota; kingdom Metazoa; phylum Chordata; class Amphibia; order Caudata; family Salamandridae; genus Lissotriton; species Lissotriton helveticus. The sequence goes on along the minus strand of NC_136070.1, from coordinate 481,442,501 downwards.
GGACTCTGGAGAGGTAAAACTTGCTATTCCCACTCTAGTCTGTACAACAGTAGGGAAAGTGTTGGACACCAGAGGGGTACAATTAATGTTCCCACTCCAGTGTGTGATACAGTAGAAAAAGTAGTTCACTTCAAACACATCACATGTTTTAACAACTCTATTAATTGACCTAAAATATAACACTATTAATATAAAAATTATATACCGTATTTTCTGGTGTATAAGACGACTTTTTAACCCTTGAAAATCTTTTCAAAAGTTGGGGGTCGTCTTATACGCCGGTGTCATTTAATAAGTAAGCGTATATAGCCCAAACCCTATATTTTAAAAGGTAAAGTAGGGGGTCGTCTTATACGCCGAGTCGTCTTATACGCCAGAAAATACGGTATATAAATGTAAAAAATAATTAAATATCATAGTTTTTCAAAAAAATTGTAATAATACATTTCACATTTAAGATGGTTAATAATTCAGTATTTAATTAAAAACAGTCATTTAAACTCCCACAAACATAGCAACACACAAAAAATAATTGAAATAAAAAAGATAACCCAATTAACATATTAAGTAATACATAAAATAATTATTAATAAATGATTATTTATTTTCTAATTAATTGAATAACTTCCCACCCTATTCCCCTACAAACACAACACTAAATATAATTATTAAACAATTTACATAATTGTTAATTAATTATATATTTAATACAACATTATATGTAATTGATTATTGATTATTACTTAACTACCTTCCCACACAAAACCCCTATAAACCCAACAACCTGCACCTGAAAAATAACATAAAATATAATTACACAATTTACCTAATTAATTGAAAATGTAATCATTAATATATTACTAATTAATCAATTAATACTTAATTAACTTCACACACTATACCCCTAACAACCCAACTTTGACACACCCAAATTATTACCAAAAATATATATTTAGATAATTTGCGTAATTCATTTTCAATTAAATAATTAATAATAAATCATTAATTATTACTTAATTAACTTCACACCTTATACCCCTACAAACAAAACAACCCACACCTAAAATATCACATATATTGCTAAATGGACTAGTGGAATTACTCACATTGTGAAGAAAAAACATAAAGAAATGTTTTGATAGGACTGGCAAGCAGAATAAGCATGCAATACCCTGAAAATATTATCCACTCAGGCTCAAGTAAATAGTCATTCAAATCTCAACCAAAAATTCTGAGTGGAGTCCTCAGAAAGGGGAGTTTGAGCTGTCCTTTTATGTCAAGAAGATGATTGTAAGAAATTAGGTTATTAACAAAGGGGGTGACTACCCACCTTATAAAATAAACACAATCCTTGTCGGGGGAACCTCTAAAGTCACTAAATTAACATGAGCTCAACTCCCTACTAGCTTTGGAAGAGACCAGACAAGCTTAACTTTGAAGCAATGTGTAAAGTATTTATGCAGTGCCAAAATAGTAATAAAGTCAAAGACTTGCTGATATCCTGAATCAGTACATTGTACAGTCATATTGAGTGGTGTGAGTCACCCAGCCATTTTTGGTATGGTTAAATGGTCAGCAACAATTATATCCTACCAAATTGAGAGATTTCTTTATTAAGACTTCTCTCACAAAGCACAATAATTTGTACTACAAACAAGCCTTATTTATTCCTACTATAGAGTTACAATTTGAGATTAAGCATATCTTGTACAATTCAGCTGTTTCTGGTCTTAGGGGATAGAGAATCACCTATATCTGCATTCACATTCATTTTGGTGGGCTATTATCCATTCTAATGCCCAAGATTATGGGGCTGATTTCTATGGCGTGGGACCACCACAGTCAGCCCGTTGGTGGTGGTCTCACCACCATCGGACCATGTAAGACCGCCTGCCACATTAGGATGGCAGGCGAATGGTCGGGGCGGAAAGACCGTCCAACACTAATCCAACGGGCTCAAGGAGCCCATCAGGCCGTCGAACGGTCTGTAATGCCTACAATGGTGGTGGTGCCTGCTCAGGCACCTCCGTAGTCATTACAATGTCAGTTTCCGCCGGCCGTTTCAAGGCGGTTAACCCGCCATGAGAAGGCGGCGGAAAGTGACTTTGCGGACCCCCTTCCACCTTGAGCCTCCGGTATGTGCCAACAAATTAAAGCAGTAACCAACTTAGTGGACTGCAAAACTACAAGATACCATAAAGGGTCCTGAACAGCTGATTAAAGCTGACAACTTACTTGAAACCATAAACTGCATACCTATCTCTAAAACCTCCTCATCCAACAATCCATCACACTGCAAAGTGCTGTGTTCCATAACATGATAACAGCACCTTGATGAACATCTTGCACAGTGTGGAAACCTTAAGCATGTAGGATCAAAACAAAGACAACACCATCCAAGCCACACACCCTACACCGTGTAGCATGTTACTCACGCACAAAGGTGCTTTAGTGCTCTACATAGGGGCCGTAAGCACAATATATATGTTACAATATAATGCATTGACATTCAGCATCAGGCTCTTCATCACACTGCACCTTTTGCCCCTGTACATTTTGTTTCTCTCACAAAGATGCTTGCACTCCATCTTGCTTGATTGGCACACAGGACGAAAGCATCACTTGCCACTGAGCCTGCAATGAATCTTTTAAGGCTGTCATGTTTTTGAAGAGGACAAGTGGAAGCTTAGGATGCATGGGAAAAATACTCCAGCAGCGCAGGCTTCCTTCATTGAGTGATCCTGCTGCTGCTGAGTTTTAGCGAATAACCATTTGTGCTCCACGTCACACACTTAGTATCATATGTATGATATGTATCAAGCTAATTAGCATGCGCAAAGGACGAAATTCTGCGAATTTCGGCCTTTGGGAATGCTAATTAGATAAATGGTATGTATCAAACATTTTTGATGCAAAATAAGGAATTGCAAAATTTGCTATTCTTTATTTTGCGATTGCACTTAAGGAATCACAAATTTTGCGATTCCTTAAATGCAATGTATCAAACAAAAAATATTCAAAAATTGCCATTAAGGATTCGCAAATTACCACCAACTTCTAGTTGGTGGTAAGTTGCGAATTCTTTTCAAAAAGCTTTTTTACAAAAAACCAAAGGTGCCATATGACGCCCATACATGCCCTTAGGGCATGTATGTGCGCCATATGCCCCCAAATGTCTTTTTCAGGGGTGCCGCAGGGTGTTCTTGAGACACCCCTGCACCCTTGAAAAAATTCCTAATTTGCGATTAGCAAATTGCTAATCGCAAATTGCACTTTCATTCCTATGGGCCTCCTGGCCCATAGAAATGAATGGGTAATTTGCGATTAGCAATTTGCTAATCGCAAATTAGGAATGGTAAGGAATCGCTATTGAAAAGCGATTTTGTACATACATACCGTTTTGCGAATTCCAAATAGCGATTCCTTAAAATTCGCTATTTGGAATTCGCTAAATGGAAGTATGGTACATATGGCCCTAAATGTTGTTTGTTTTTGCATGTTTCTCTTAAAGACTAATTTGGTAGTTCTACAGTCTTAATTTGATGATTTGGGTCTTCTAATGGCGGGTTCCTACTTGTTAAGCATGCATGCACTTGCTTATAGTAGCATCGATCACCATTGAATCATTTGTTAGTTGTTCTGTTAAGTTCTCTGACTCACAAGCATCCAGTGCTTAGTTTGAGCGTATGGTTGCAGTTGTGGTTCACCAGCACTCCTTTTGGGAACATGCACTATTTTTTTCCTCATCAGACTTTGAGTTCGTGCTAGAAAGAGTGAAACACAAAAGCGGGAAGAAAAGGAAGGGAAAGATTGAAAACAGTAACAAAATAAGAAAGTAAAGATGAAAAAGAAACTAGCAAGAGTGAGAGAAAGGGTCAGGGAGTGTCTGGTGGTTTACATAATAGGCATGAGGTAAGATCAGCACTACCCAGCCTTTGTATCCAGCACCCTGGATAATCATAGTATCAGTTGAAAGCTTTTGAGCAAACTTTGGGCCCCAGCACTAATGCTGTCATGTACAAAGATCCCATTTAAGGAATATGAAATTGCAACAAATAGAAATTCCCAATTTGCGATTCCCTTAAATGTATTCTACAACAATTGATTTTTTAGAAGTGGTCCCAATTTAGACTGACTTCTTAATAATTGATTGGTATTTTGAGAACTGACCTATATATTATTAGGTTGGTTCTCAATGTAACAATTTGTAGTGGGCCTCAATTTGACCTACTTCATTAATATGCATGAGATAGGTCATAATTGAGACATAATACGATTGACTACAATGACAGGCATGGTAGCCTGCTGGGGTCAGCAGACTATCATGTCTGTGATTGCTCTTAAATAAAGCAACCTTTTTTATAACCACTTAAAGGAAACCTGACATGTTAACAAAGATTAAAAAAAGTTATACATACCTTTTTTTATCAGCAGGCCATGATCTCATTGACCACTGCCTGCTCATAAAAAACAGTTTTGTGATCATTCACACGGGACCCCTTCCCATTTGCGAATGGCTTACCACCACCTTTGAGATTTTTGCAGTTCCTCTGTGTGTTTCAAAGAATAGAGCATTACAGACGTCCTTAATTTCAATTGCCATCAGCAGGCAATGTATATGAAAATGTAGCTCAATTCGCAAAGATAAACTTAGACGTTTGGTCTAAAGTTAGACCTAGACGTCTAAGTTTACAACTTTGGAAATTCACAAAGGGCATTTACTAATACTCTTTTTGTCCGCACTCGGGCTGCATGTGGATATAAAGATAGTATGCACACCCATGCAAAGACAGGTCCAGATGGGACCAGTCTATCTTTGATGTCCATGCCGGTATATAAGGATTCCAACATGACACCATAGACGAACGCCACATCGTCCTGAACACGCTCTGGGGTACTCTCCGGCAGGTACGTTGATTCAAAATATCAAAGACAGTATGTAGGAGTCTTGAATGTGAAAGCCATGTTGCTTGGGATTTTTGGAATAGAGGCATAGTTGGCCTGTGATATCTATGCTACAGAACAGACTGGAGCTGTTAGAGTGAAAAGCTAATGAATCATGGCACATGCACAGGTTTATTGTGAAGAGGCATGCACATTGCGGGTAGTGCGTGTAAACTCATGGTTTTGACTAACATGTGTCCCAAGTGGTGTATAAGCCAGAATGTGGCCATTAGTGATGAGTTATGGTGAATGAATAGGAAAATGGGGACTCAACGGCCCCACGAATTGCATATACTAGAGGATGTCGATATTGTGGGATTTCACTAGCTAAGTGTTCTCCTCAGAGATGACAAATGGCAACATATGCCGGAGTGACTAATTTACAATTTTGAATAATAGGGAGTACTGGTAGGTAAAAATGTCAGTCCAAATCCAGTGAGGTTATTAATGAATTTTGATTTAGCATGTTCTTTGTGTACTTGAGCGGCAACCAATGCGATGGAGATATAACTATATACCAGAGATGACTGTATCTGGTTAACAGGAATTTTGGACTTAATGATAGGGGATTGGAGAATCTTGTTTAGAGTGCCACTGGCTGAAATGAACATGTTTATTGTTACAGATCAAACTGATTTAGACCAACTGTGCCCCACACCTTACGCGTTACAGTGGGGACACCCAAGGTAAGAGTGTATTCATAATAAGATCTAGATAGTTTCAGACAATGAACGTCCTGTTACAGATATTGATTTGCTTCATGCCTCCATTTGCAAAACAAGCATTACTCACGGTATAATTAGGTGAGTGGTCAAATCTGGTGTCTGGCGTGTCGCATGATTACACATGTGACTGGTGAATGCTACATGTACAGTGACCATATGACAAAGACACTACTGAAAGTTGATGCGGTCACGTAGTTCACATTGGGAGAAGTCTGACCATAGAGGTACTCAATGATGGACAATGACGAGTTTGATTTATCTTGAGATAAGCATGTGAGACCAAGTCTAATTACTAACAGAACAATAAGGGTCTTTTCTAAATCACCAAAGGCATGATGAGTCCCACCATGATCACATATACAGCATTTGTCAGTTGCATGATTGCGACTGATGGCAAGATTCACTCTCAGTACAGGGTGTCCTGTGGATCAATGATCCAGGTGATGGGATCTTCATTACATAGATGCTCCTCCTTAACATGCAGCTATGTTTATATCTATAGCCCTGACGAAGTCCACTGTTATTGTATCACCCATTGATGAAATATGTGTTGGCGAGGGCAGAATGGAATATAGAGAATGCAATAAACAGAACACAGGTTGAAACCGCGTCCTCAAATGTCACTTTCCTGAGTGCTCGCAGACAAACATTGTTGGCCCTAAAGACGGATGTCCCTTTTTATGAGTTTGAAACACATGGGCAGTTTCAATGAGGAGCATAGGCAAGGAATATAGACAGATTGATGAACTTTTATATCAACAAATCCTTTGTTTAAAGGACATTATTTTATTATTGTTTTTACGAAAATTGTTTGTTTGACAATAATGGTTGTCAGGAGCTAGAATTTGTTGATTTTCTGAGCTGTTATAAGAGGTGTTTAATTATGTGTTGGTTACACACACATGAGGTGGTTTGAACAAAATAAGCTGTGTGAAGTGGTATTGTTTAATATTAAGATAATACATATCTGGAGGTGCGATGACGCATAAATAATAATGCATTAAATAATATGGAAAAATAACAATAAACACAAGAATAAAGTGTGAGTGTTGATGTATATGTAAAGTGGATCTTAATTGATGATCCAATGAGGGAACTGCCTATTACCATTTATGTTTTTAAATTGCACCCTCAGAGGCCTTAACAGGAGGCTGTCTGTACTTGGTAGGTGGTTGACAGTGGGCACCACCAGCACTTATTTCAAGGGGCTGAAAATCGTTTTGAATTTCTGCAGGTGACACTCCCAAAGACAAATTTACAAGACACTGCTGGCAAGCCCAGGCTTTGCATTTATAGAAATATTATCTGTGTAGCCGCATGTCACTCCATCTGGTCTTGCTTCACATTGGTTAATTCACGACTCAAGTGAGGTGGGATGAGAGGGAGGTGCCCTACCCTTCTCCTCCCACAGTTTGTGGACTATGGGGCCAGAATACTGCGTGCCTATTACCTCTTTTGCTGTCTCTGACCGCTTAGTAAGTTACATATCCAAAATCAGTTCCATGTCCAAGGACTTCATCCTGACACCTTGAAGGCTTGCTGTGACTTCATCTCCACAACAGACTGTGGATTAGCAGGCTCCTTGCACAATGACTCATTTTTTCCTTCTTGGTTCTGGGTGGTCTGAGTTTGGCAGTTCCGCTTTCAAACAGACCAGTTGCTCACAATATACATAAAGTATGCTTTGTATCTGCCCCTTTTAACCACTGGCTAACTTCGACCTGTCTCTTTCAGCATGGAAATCACACTTTGACAATCACAGCCCAGGGGATTGTACACCTATCACCTAATGCAATCCTCTCACTGGGTGTGACCTTTGGTTTCCACTCCAGAGCTTGCACTGAATTGTATGAATGACTACTTTACATCTGCAGCTTTCACTGTCTGCTCCTGCCTACCTCCCAATGCTCCCTTCCGAATCCCTTAGACTGCCACCATATAGTATTTCTCACATGTCACCCTCTTCCTCTGAGAAATCCTCATCAAAGCCCCCCACCAACCACACTCATTCGTCCCTCACACTCTTCCCTCTACCCCATGTGTTTTCCCTGTCACCCCACATGTTATCCTTTAGTGTTACTACCTCCCACTTCATCCATTTATTTTCCTCATATGTTGGTCAGCCCCTGACATCCTCTCACATTATACCATTCCCCCTCTTTTAATTAAAGGTAGGAAGGCAAGGGAACCAAGTGAGACTTCACAATTAATAGTTCTTCCTTTCTTTCTTTGTTATAGAAACTAAAGAAAAACTATATGGAAAATTCCTTTTTTACCCGAACTGTATTTGAATTAGAAACAGGAAAAGAATGGTATCAAAGGCAAAGGAGACTTTTATATAGTCCACCTTCTCAGTTCTCTGTGTGGCTTTAATGTGCTTATGCTACATGCATTAGCACAGTAAGCAAGATCTTCTAACATTGCCAATGCATGTTTACTTTCTGTAATTTCCACAATATGCACTTGCACTGTCCCCTCAGCAGCAAAATAAAGACTGTTAAATAGCTAAAACTGAAAGAAGTGTTAAACCCTGAGATGTCATCAGAGTTCAAAGAGTGTGTAATGTCACTTCCGCTACTCTTCCAATTTTTGTGAATGACCACCCATGAAACCAATATCATTTGAGCTCCGTCACTCTCTCTCTACTGACCAGGAAATCAAGATCTGCAGCACCCTCCGCAAGACAAAACAGACACCCCACACATATCCCTGCACTACGTGGTAGGCACCATGGGATGCCTACCACATGGCATAGGTATATAGTGACCCCCAGGGCCTATGTCACTGGCCCGGGGGGTTAGGGGGGCCCACCACAGGTCCCCAAATCCATTTCCGCCTGCTGTTTTGCTGCAGTTTGACCACCACAGAACGATTTACAGACAGGGATATTGTAATCCCTACGGCGGTACCTGACAGGCATCGCCACCACTCTGGGACTACAGGGAGGTCCAACAGGCAGTCAGATAAAGTCTGCCTGTCGGGACCGTGGCGGTCGGTGTTTCTGACCGCCATCCGTCCATCAGACATTGTAATATGGTGGACGGAGATCCCTGTTACGATGGCCGAGAGACTGCCACCGACAGTCTGTCGGTGGCGGTCCGTCGGCCATCGTAATCAGCCCATATGTTACAAATCTCAACCAAAAATCTCTTTCCTCTATCCTAAATCTAGTGAACTGCCTTTAACCTCTGAAACAGGAAGTGCCATTAGAGATTAAAATATTTGATCTTTTGTACTGTCAAAACAGTTAAAGTGAAAAGTTAAAGGTCACATTTTGCTGCACCTCAATCAACAAAAAAAATGCAACTGTAACATGAACTTGTGACTACTTGTGACTACTACAAATTGTATTCCTCATTATTGACTGATGTCACTTCTGTGAAAAATGCCTACAAAAAGTTATAAACAGAAGAAGATTTTTCTTTTATCGATAATTTTTTCCAGCAAATGGCCCAATGATTTAAACAATTACCACTGACAATTGTTTGGGCACTAACTCACCAGTTTTAAATCCAAGCAAGGCCAACTCAAACTTCCTCTCTTCCAAGGTAAATAAATTGAGCAACTTTTAATTAGGTAATATGTTACTGCAGAGAACAAAGCAGGGACGCCATTTGAATTAATTCACTCTGTCATAGATAGAGATGGCAGGTATGTTTTAAAAGAAGGCAGATTACATGGTAAATAAATTACCATAGGGAGCATCTACGCTCCCAGTCAAGACCAGTTAGGCTTCCTACATTCATTATCTACACATATGGCAAATGCGCCACCTGATACATTCCTATTAGGAGACAACTTTGATTGTGTCACTCACTAAAAGGGACAGTAATGAGAAAATTGGCTGGGGGGCTGCGAGAGTGGCTTGGGCATTGGGGACTGATAGATGTCTGGCGGACGCAACATGACACAGACCATGTCTACTCATACAATTCTCAATTACATAACCTCCATACTAGAATAGATCACTTTGTATGCTCCTATAGACTGTCCCAGAGTGTAACATACTCCAAATATTTGGGGGGGACCATTTTGGACCATAGCCCTGCACTACTGCAACTTACCCCCGCTGAAGAGGGACCACCAGCTGCGACGTGGCGGCTTAATCCAGCTTCACTAGAAGACACATACTACCATAATTCGATAGCTGGGGCGATCTTTAATTACTTACTTAATAATCAGGGATCCGTGTCCACAAAACTGATTGAATGGGAGGCCTTTAAAGTGGTGATGAGAGGGCATGGCAAACAGTCAGACAGTGGGAGCCCAAACAGAACTGCGTAAAGAACTACAGGCTCTGGAACAGAAGATATGTATATTGGATAACACTGTAGATAGACACCAGGAGTCCCTAGCAGAAGACCAAGACACGAGAAAGCAATATAATGCCACATTAGAGAAGTTGAGGACCCATGATTATAAACAATACATAACGAACATGCATGAAGAAGAATGTAAAGCAGGACGGATGTTAGCGTGGCTCATCAAACCTTAGTCCAGAGGTGCACCCATTACTAGGATACAGGCCCAAAATGGTCAGCCCATATACTCCCCCACATTTATCAACCAGGAATTCTGCAACTATTACATGAATGTGTAGACGGCACCCCCTTATCTCGCTGAGGAAACACTAGATTCATACCTGACGCAAATACCCCTAAAACAATTGAGGAAATCTGCATTGTAATTATGGGAATGGCGACGGGTAAAACACCTGGCCCAGATGGCCTCCCATCAGAATTTTATGTGGCATACATTTGGACATTGGCCCCACCGACGTGAACAACTGTGCGCTGAGGCCTGGCAACTGGGCACACTGCCAGAGACCACTAGAAATGCAGTAGTCATACCCTTACCCAAAAGCAGGGAGCAAGAGTCACAGAATTCTGCCCCCTTTCCATGCTGAACCTAGACTTCAAAATAGGGAGTAAGGTGCTAGCCTTAGACTTCTTCCGCACAGGCATGAACTGGTACATGCAGATCAGAATGGATTTATCCCCACATGCAACACTTCCCAAAACCTTAAGAGGCTCTACCATATAATGTATCACCCCATTACACAGACGCACCGCAAAGCGATGCTGATGTCAGTGGATCTGGAGAAAGCCTTCAACACAGTACGCTGGAATTTCCTGTTTGCAGTAATGAAACAAATTGGCTTGGGGGAAGGCTGGATCACAGGGGCAGGTTACTATACATGGCCCCAACGGCGAGAGTCAGAACAGTGACTACGCTCTCGCCGCAATACAAGGTTCACAGAGGCACCAGGAAGGGATGTCCCCTTTCTCCGCTCCTGTTCACCTTAGCAATCAAACCTCTTGCTGAACAATTACGGCAGGTGGGATGTGGCTGGTGGCTGGAAGTAAAAGGTCAGGACACTACTTTATATGCCGACGACATACTCCTTTAGTTTAGAGACGGAACAGTAGGCATTACTTAAGCCATGGAACAATTACAATATTTTGAATCAGTTTCAGGCCTATGAGTTAACAAATAAATCCAAAACACATGTATTCCCCCTTGCTGGGGACTGGAGAAACCTCCAGAACTGCCATCTGATTTGACTTGGTCTCCTGTATCCTTCAAACATTTAGGAATACAAACATTCCATGCGAGAGAAGACTTGCAAGACAGTAGCCTGGGAGGTGCTTTACGCTTCCTGAAAGCTTATGTACCCTTTTGGAGGTTGTTGAAATTACCCATCATGGCCCGGATAGCGATCCAAGATGGTGATGTTACAGAGGCTACTATACTGCTTTGCCAATATGCCGAAATACATATTGGCTTCCTGGTTCAAACAACTGGACACCCTGTTGCGAGACTTAATATGGGATGGGAACAGACACAGGGTATCTCTGGCAACATTTGACGTCGAATTGAAGAAGGACTTCCTGGGGTTCCAAATTTTGAATTTTACTTCCTAGCATCACAGCTCCAGTGCATTACAATGTGGTTAGAGGGGTTCAACCAAGATGAGATAATACAATCGGAGCAGATGGTACAAATAGACCTTTTGCTGGCTAAACTACTCAATAGTGATCCCCAAACTGGGAATACTGTTGGCAACGGCATTAAAATGCTGGCACAGATGTGCGATAAAAACTGGGGGAAAGGGTCTTTATGCCCCATCACTGCCCATTGCAGAAATGTCACATGGAGACCCCCTCACATATTTTACCCAGAGGCAGCTATTAGCCTGGACAGACGCGGGAATACTTACAGTAGGTGACTGCCACCAACAGGGAAAGCTGATCCAAATGGAGGACCTAATGGACTGCTACCAGCTACCTCCCAGCCAGTTTCTCATGTATGAAGCACTGATACAAGCATTTCAGCAACTATGGGGAGGAGAGGGGGTGGAGCCTGCAACACGCGGTGCGTTTCAGCTGGTAGTTTCTATGGGGGTCACAACACACTTGGTGAAGTGGTTTTATAGATCCCTTGCCGACAAGACCTGAGGCCTGTTAACTCTGTTACGGAGCAGATGGGAAAGAGCCCTCCAACGGGAGCTATCAGATCAGAGTGGTGAAAGCCACACCAAAGAAGATATCTAGAAATACTAGACTAAAATATACGCAATACAACTATGTACATATGACCTACATGATACCACACAGGCTGCCGGTTACCTATGGCGGTGATCCTCTATCTTGTCTTTGATTTGGGCACATAGGCGCAGACTTTGAACACATATGGGACTGTATACGTTTGCGAACCATATTGGTCAGAGATTCTGTCTGCCCTAGACCTTACACTGGGGCAAACTCCTCCCGCACACTTGAGGCATGTATCCTGGGGTTGTACCCGAGACCAAGCTCAAGAAAGTTGGCACTAGATTTTTAGACTTGGCGTTAGGACTGGCCGAAAGACGAATAGCGATAGAGTGGAAAACAACGACAGGTCCTCTGGCCAAGACGTGGAAAACGGATATAACACAATAGGCAAGAGCTGAAGAGCGGGCATTGATGAAAGAAGAAACTAGGGGGTAAGACTCCACCCAATTTCAGACCTGTGGGAAGGAATACTGACAATGTGGGAACACCCAGACAGAGCAGTAGTAATGAGCCACAACGCAGACACAACAGATGAAGAAGACAATGAAGAACCACCCACCCCAGTATACGAAGTGTTAGGCAGTTAAAAAGATGGGAAAGCCGCGCGAGACTAGGAATGTCAGAAACATACTAATGGAAAACAAACCGGCAAATAAACACAGCCCCACCAGCTATATTATTCCGGACACCCGCCACGTTGCTGATCGGATGCATGGAGCTTTTAGATACCCCAGATTCCTCCCCCAACAGACACTATACTACCTTCCCGTATCTCTCCTCCACTTTTCTTTCTTCTCTTTTCCTCTTTTGTTGTTTAAAAATAGTTGGTGTATGTGGATTGAAGGAATAAGATTAGATGTGAATATATAGCATCACTGTATCCCCTTAAACAAAGAATGACCTCCTAGAGTGTCTATGATATGCTACGTTGTATTTCATCTATCGAGACGAAGCACCTTTTGATTGTAACAAATAGTATGTATAAGAAAAGAACACACACAAAAACAGATATCGAAAGGTGGTAGAGGGAAAAAAAATGTATCATAATTTATATTGCAATGATACCAAAAAACGTTAACAGTATGTTATAGTAAAAACATATTACTGCTTGTAATTGACACATAAAAACACCAATAAAAAACTTATTAAAAAAAGCATAAGTCTGGCAGTATCTGTCAGCATGGGTGTAAGGGGACAGGTATTCTGCACTAAAGGTAGTGAGTGATAGCCGTCTACTTGCCACCCCATACTTTTGCCCTGGGTTTAGACATTTTCTGAACTATGTATGGAGAGAATAGTTATCTCACTTTAAAAAGGTAGGTCAGTTGAGTGTGTCTGCCTAACTCTGAGCCTGAAAGTCATCACTTCTTAGAGATGAAATCGCTGTCCACTGACCTCAGGTGCACACATGAGGTCCAACATCATTCCAACAATGCTCTCCTTAAGGCAAGTCTTTGTTAACCCTTGCATGGTAAAGGAATGCATTACAAAGACACATTTGTGGTTCAAACCGCGTTGTTAAGGCACAGCATGGTTCGGGCACATTGTAAAGGCTGTTTCACCTATCCAGTGCACATCTTATTAACCCTATTGTGGTGTTCTGTGGCACGGGCCTAGTCAGGCACAGAAACACAGGCACACACAGAGTCATGGTGGTGGCCAGTTGTAGACTGAGCCACGCCCAGGTCCCTGGGCTCTTTATTAAACATTTTACGTGCTAGCCGAGCGTATGCTGGGCCAGCCTATTCAGACTGCATTGCTGGGGTCCGCTACAATCGCCCCCTCACATCCAGTGCGATGTGGGCTGCCCCAATAATGGCAACATCACATTCCTCCTTTACCCAAAGAACAAACAATTAGAACTGACCAAAACATTTCATAACAATAAACCAACAAACATCAGTCTCTGGCAGGTGAGATACTCAAGGAACAGTCATACTTGGGTTCATCTGCTTCCAGCTTACAGGGGTTGACATCGGGATACAAAGTCCTGATACTTCTGAGATGGCTGCGGATGGGGCCGCAGGTTGTACTGACCCTGACTGCTTCTGCTTGAAGGGGTCAGGGGTACATCGGTTGAGTCCTCAGTCTCTGGCGTCGGCTGGCTTTTCCGACGTTCTTGGCTTGGGAGTTCTTCTGGAACTGGGGTGGCTCGCTCGTCGTTATCATTGGAGGCAGGTTGATCGGTACTGGCTCTCTCTCGTTCCGGAAGGCTGTCCCGCGTTGTAGGGCCGTGCCCTGGGGGCATCAGGAACTCTTCTAATCCATCAGCGAGAATCCTCCTGAAGAGCGACACATTCCGAGTCACCTTGTCATTACCTTTGGAGGCGGTGACCGGGGTGCCTTTGACTTCTGTCACTGTCCATGGGTCTTTTTCAAATGGCATCTGAATTTTCCACCTGGGTGGCGTCCCGTACAAGCACTTGGTTGCCGACAGTGATAGGACTGTCCTCGGCGCGCCTTCACCGGGATGCCTCTTGGTTGGTCTTCGTCTGCCGCGCCATTGACTGGTTCGGAGGGTTTGGGACTTCCGCCCACACGGGATGGTGGGGGATGTTGTCAGTCACAGTTCTGCCGAAACAGAGGCAGCTTGGGGAGATCCCAGTGGTGCAGTGAGCTGTGAGGCGATATTCCCGAAGGAAATGATACAGGGCCTGCTCCAGGATGTGGCCGTCAGCCAGGGCGATTTGTTCAGCGTCCGCATCAGCCGCTCCACCTCTCCGTTTGCCTGGGGCCATCTGGGGGTCACCCGGCGGTGCTTGATCCAGTGGGACAAAAGATACTCTGACAGCTCAGCACTAGTAAAGGGAGGGCCGTTGTCTGTTTGTAGTTCTCCAATCAGGCCATGGGTGGCCATGACCGTTTCTAGCTTGGGGATGACGTCTCCAGCTGCTGTGGAGGATAGGATCTCAACTTCTGGGTACCGTGAAAAGTCATCTACGATCACCAGCATGTACCTTCCTCCGGGGAGACTGCCGAAGTCTGCGCTGGCTCTTTCCCATGGGGATGTGGGACCGGTTTCCCTGATGACCTGCGCTGGTCGTGTTGCTAGGCACACTGGACAACCTTGAATGATTGACTCGACCTGTTGACCTAGGCCTGGGAACCAGACTTTGCTCCTGAGGCGATTCTTTCATTTCACGATGCTTTGGTGCGCTCCATGCGCTAAGAGGGTGGCTTGGCGTGTTAGACATCCTGGTAGGACAAGGCGGGGGGCTCTCAGGAGGCAGCCATCTGTGGACACTGACAGTTCGTGGCGTACCTGGTATAGGGCCTTCAAGGTGGACTGTGCTTCAGTGGTGCGAAATGATGTTGGGCTTTGAAGTTGCTTCCAGTCACCTGAGGAGATTGCAGTCGTCCTCCTTTGTAGCCTGTATCACTTCCTCCAGTGAGATCGGGAGGGGACTGGACCTTTCAACGATCATCCGTACATACTCTTCCGTGGCCGTCGCTTCTGCCGCTTCTGGCTCTGTGGCCGGTCTGACGTGCCTCGATAGGAAATCGTCACGGGGGGCCAAACCAGAATGTTCTTTTCTGAAATCAAGGCAGGCGAGTATCTAGCAGAGATCGCTGAGAACCACAGGAGTAGAAATAAGAAATAAGAAAGGTCCCCGAGATACTCAGATTGATGCAGAACATACCTGTGAAAGATTTAGGCTTATGGTTAGAATCCTGGAGAAGCTTGATATACGAGGAGAAGGGAGGGAGGGGGAGGCGACACTACAGCAGAGAGCAGTCACACATAGGTCATGACTGACCTATTTGCCTGTAGAAAGGGGGGTGGGGTAGACAGGTGGAGGGGGAGGGGGGAGGGGGGTCACGGGGGGGAGGTGATGGATGGCGGGTAACTACAGCACAAGAGAAAAGGACACATGGACGTAACATAGTACTTGGAGGTGGGCGATTGGTCTGGGCACTTCACAAGGGAAACAACATTAAGTGTAGATGTCTTTAAAAATTGCCTCAATTAATATATGTGGCCTAAATGAGGGAGGGAAAAGACAGAAGGTCGCGGCAATGCTAAGATCATTAAAATTAGATGTTATATGCCTCCAGGAGATGCACATAGAGGGCAAGAGTAAATATCTTCTGGAACAACTGGGTTTTGAAGTCCTCGCACATACACAGCAGGATTCTAAGACAAGGGGTGTGGCTATAATTGCCAAAAAGGGAGTAACAAAGGTCAAAAAAAAGAAGGAAGACCAAGGGGGGAGGTGGGTTATGACTGAAGTAGAAATAGGCGCTGGATGTTACACAATTATTTCTGTATATGGCTCAAATGATGATGAACCTGAGTTATTTGACTTTCTGGATCTGGAATTAGCTCTCTGGCCAGAACCTGTGATTTGCTGCGGGGATTTTAATGTAAATGGATTGTCAGGGATGGGTATGACGGGAGGGGGGGCCCAGGCGGACCGCAAAAGAAAAACACGCAGGTCTATCCGCAATTTAGCACAACATAATGCACTAGTGGACGTCTGGGCAGTGAATAACCCACCAGGCACAGGCAGTACTTTTTATTCAGCACCACACAGGATGATCGCCAGACTGGACTACTTTTTTGTCTCCAGCTCCCTGGTTGCTGGTACTCTGATTGAAAGACTCCCCCGGGTATTCTCAGATCATAACCCTCTTATAATAACTATTCCCCAGACCAGCTGAGGAGAACGAGCAGAATATAAATGGTTGTTTGAGAGAAGGCTATTAAGCGAGGAAGATTATGTTAATAAGATGAGGGTCTGGATCAGGCAGTTCTGGGAGGTCAATAGAGGATCTGCATCAGCAGGGAGAGTCTGGGATGCCTTTAAAGCCGGGGTGCGGGGAGAAACATTAAGCTTTACATTATATAGGGCTAAAATGGAAAAATTACTATTAACCAGAAGGCTTAGCGACCTGGCAGAGCTGGAGGACCAACTTATTCAGGCTATTATGAATCAAGAATCAGTGGATGATATTCTACTGAAGATAGAACTAAAGAAATCAGAGGCCAGCGAGAGCATGGCAAGGAAAACTGCAGGTAACTATATGGCCAAAAAAGAAAAATGCTACGAGTTTAACGAGCGAGTTGGCCATTTACTAGCAGTACGAATTAGACAAAATACGGCAGCTGGGGAAACAAAAGAGATTAAAGATAATAGGGGTAGGGTTGTAAATAAGGTGGAAGAGGTACGGGAAGTCTTCAGGGAATTTTATGCAAATCTGTACGATCACGACCTTAGCAATAGAGACCTTGAAACAGAGGAATACCTAGCAGCCACTCCACAAGTAAGATTAAAAGATGAAGAAAAGAAGAAATTAGAAATGCCTCTGTCTTTACAGGAGGTTCAAAACGCAGTAACTTTATTACCAACAGGGAAAGCAACAGGACCCGACCAAATCCCAGCTGAATTTTATAAAACCTTCTGGGATGACTTGGGGATAGATATGTTAGAAACACTAAGACAAGCACAGATAAGGGAGTCTATCCCGCAGTCATGGGCAAGGGCAGACATCATTGTAATTCTCAAAAAGAACAAGTCACCGCTGGAGCCGGGTTCATACAGACCTATAACGCTTATGAATGAGGACACAAAAATGTATTCTAAATCAGTGGCACAGAGACTAAGCAAGATAATTGAGAGCCTAGTTAATCCCGCACAGCATGGATTTATACCGGGGAAAGGGACTACGCAGCATACAAGACAAATGGTCACCATCTTTGATGCTGTGGGAGCTGCAGGAGACCCTGTCGCTGCAGTATTCTTGGATGCAGAAAAGGCTTTTGACAGGGTCTCCTGGGGTTATTTGTGGAAGGTTTTGGAATGGTCGGGTATAGGGGTAGGTTTTTCTAAGGCTATTCAGGCTCTATATGTGGAACCATCGGCAAGAATTAGGATTAACAAAGGTTTTACCTCCGAAGTACCAATAAGGCGGGGTACACGGCAGGGCTGCCCGGCATCGCCGCTTTTATTTGCACTATATTTGGATCCCTTGCTGAGAAGATTAGAGAGAAATAACTTTATCCTTCCAGTTAAACTCCAAGAGCAGGAGTATAAAATTTGTGCATACGCAGACGACGTAGCAATCATTACACCGCACCCAGAAAGTGCAATAGTCGAAATAGAGCAGGAAGCAGTAAATTTCGGCAGGGTCTCAGGATACTCAATAAATAAAGACACAACTGTCAGGTTTCCCCGGCCGCTGGTAAATCACTGACTGCTATGTGACTCTGTATGGAATACAAAACTACATTCCCCATGATCCTTTGCGCGGCGCTCTAGAATGACGCTGTGCGACCGGAAAGGATCATGGCGTTTTCTCAGGGAAGCGCTGCCGATTATTTTGCTTGGCGAGCAGAATTCCTGTTTGTGGTTCCTGGACTCGAGTTGGCGTTTCTTGGAGGAGGTTAGCGGTAAGCTGGTGATCGCTTTACCGGATTTGTGGATTATTGAGGTGGGGCTTAGGAAGCGCCCGCAACAAGAGCGGATTGCCGGTCCTCTCTTACCCCTGGACTACGGATTACTGTGGTGGGGCTTAGGAAGCGCCCGCAACAAGAGCGGATTGCCGGTCCTCTCTTACCCCTGGACTACGGATTACTGTGGTGGGGCTTAGGAAGCGCCCAGATCGAGTACGAAGAACCTTGTATCAGGTTTTCATATATTCGAGTGGTGTGTTTGTTCCAGTGCATTTGCTGTGCAGCCCAGTGTTTGAGCTATTGGCTCCAGAGCTTCTTACGGGGAGCACGCTGCTCCTGTCATTGCTGGACACCTAGGCTTAGGTGCCGCCTGTTCCTTTCTGGAGAGTCACTTTACTGTGTGCGCTTACAGAGAAGGATCTGTAAGGACGCTGTGTTTTGCTTTATGCTGGGATTATAATTTGTTACTGTTATACCAGATACATACTTGGTGAACTATCCATATAGGGGAGGTATCCTAATGACATTCTGTTTATACCTATCCTCGGAGAGGGAATCCTTTGTACTAACCAGGAAGATACCGAATAGGAGTGTTATATGCTGAGTGCATTTCCCGGGCATTCTGGTTATCTTCATTCCCAGTTCTGGGTAGGTGTGGTTACATCTTATCTGTCTGTGTACATAGGGCTACAGGAAGAGAGCGGGACTGGGGTTTTATGCTTTCTTTTGTTGTGTCTTATAGTAGGAAACCAGGGGAAGTAGAAGAGCCCTTAATATCGCTCCTTCGTTCTGGCACACCTGTATGTTTAACAGGTGAGGTATGCATGTAGTATAGTAAATAGTGAGCCTCTAAGCTGAGGGTTATCCTACCGCTCATCTCTTGCTTTCTGTATCTACAGGTGTTCGGTTCCTGTTGCCCAGCAGTTCCCCTCCGGACCTACATTTTCCCCCGCTTGATCTCCTTAACAGTCTGTGACCTTAACAGCCAGACTTGGGATGATCTAGAGGTGGGCCCCTTTATAGCATCGATACAATCCTGAGGAGCACCCACGAACGACCTGACAACGACACAGATAGTACAGAATAATTATGTAATATATCAAGACACAAGAGTGGTCACAGAAGCAGTATATCTAGGAATAAGAATTACAGCTGATTTAGATAAACTGGTAGAGCTAAATATGGGTCCACTCCTGACAAAAGTAAAAGAAAATACCGAAAGGATCCACACTCTACACCTTACTCTAATGGGCTGTATTAATGTAATAAAGATGGTGACCTTCCCGAAGTTTTTGTATCTTTTTAGAGCCATCCCATTACATTTTGACCATAACTGGTTTAATAAATTAGAAGGGATACTTAACAGACTTATATGGGCTCTGGGGAAGACAAGGAGAGCCTATCGATATCTTACATTATCTAGAGAAAAGGGAGGTTGGGGGGCACCAGACTTTAGGCTTTTTTATTGGGCTGCCGCCTTGCAGTATTTTCGGGGGTTGGTTGGGGGGAGCGGTCTAGGACAAAATGAGGTTAGATTAGGTTTCACTAATGTATATTCTGCACTATTGGGTGAGGGGGCGGAGAATGGATTTTTAAACACAATCGACTTTAGTTACTTTAAACATACACGTTTTAAGACACTAAGGGCGGCTTATATGGTATGGAGGGCGATCTCAAAGAAATTGGGTTTAGGTAGGTATAATAACTATACAAGGTTGTACACGAATACCTCATTACCAGGAGACATTTTTAGGGATACAACTATGAAGGACTGGAATAATAAGGGGATTGTAAAGGTTGGTAACCTTTTGGATAACCAGGGGAGTATATTACAATTTGGAGAGTTACAAGCCAAATTCGGAATAGAAAGACGCAGCTTTTAAAAATATTTACAAGTAAGAAGCTTTCTCTTCCAAAAGCAGGGCGGTCCGCTAGGATTCGGTCAAAACAAAGTAATGGAATATATAGAACGATCTAACTGCTGTACAATTAGACATCTTTATGCTGAACTCAGTGTAATCAAAAATGATGATAGGGGGAAATATGCTCTAAAATGGAGTGAAAAGGTGGGGACCGATACGGTAGATTTTCAGACATCCCTTGATATGGGTAGAACTATGCTCTGTTCAGCTACATTACAATCCCAGCATTATAAAACGATTTACTCACTATATCACACACCGGCTAGAATTGCACAATGGGGTGGTACGACTGGGATACTTTGCCCTCGATGTGATTTTAATGAGGCAGACATTGTACATATGTTTGCTCAATGCCCACAGTTGTATACTCTAAAAAACGCAATTGAGGAATTTTTCGAAATTTCACTAAAATTTAAAATGAAGCTTACAGATGAACTAATTATTTTGGGGGTGGGGGCAGGGGAAAGTATAGAGGGATTACCAGTGGAATTTCTGTTTGTTTCAATGGCAATCTATCGAATTTGCATAGCAAGGGCATGGCTGGATAAGGCGCCTCCTTCTTTCCAAACATGGATTGCGAACCTTCTTGCTACATACAACTTGGAAAAAGCAATATACGATAGGAAGGGGCGAAGAGCTAAGCTATTAGGACGGAAGATTTGGCAACCTGTGACTAGCTGGAAGAATGGTAGGGCTGATGAAGCACAGGCCCAGGCAATGGCTATATAAAGTGCAATATGGAAGGTACATAGATGTTTCTAAATCTGGGTTATATACATTTACTTTGTTATTATGATGTACTATGTTTATCCCTCTCATATATAGGTATATATTGAATTTATCTGGATATGTAAAGACTAAAAGATTTGTGCTGTAATATGAAATGTATTTGTATGGAAAAATGATAAATGCTTAATAAAAAAGCTTAAAAAAAAAAGAAAAAAGGAAATCGTCCGGGTTGCGGGTGCCTGGTCTGTACTCCACCGTGAATTGGAACTCTTGAAGTTGTAACACCCATTACTCTATCCGTGTAGGAGGGCGTGATGACGATCCTTGGAAGAGTGGAATGAGGGGTTTGTGGTCCATCACTACCATGAATGGATGCCCATACAGGTAGCTGTGGAAGTGGCGACAACCACACAAGATTGCAATTGCCTCTTTCTCAATTGAGAGTAGCGTTGCTCCGTGGGTGTGAGTGTTCTGCTGGCGTAGGTGACTGGGGCCAACTCCCCACATGCTTGCTGCTGTGCCAGGATTGCTCCCAGACCCGTCGGACTGGCATCAACTACCAACTGGGACTCGCGTCTAGAGTCAAAGTACACCAGTGTTGTGTCGGCTGAGAGGGCGGCTTTTGTTCTTTGGATTGCCTCTTCTTGCTCCGCTTCCCACACCCAGCGGCTGGTGGTCTTGGTGAGGTCTCGCAGAGGGCCTGTCAGATCCGACAGGTTCTTGATAAAACGTCCGCAATACGTGACCATTCCCAGGAAGCTGAGGACTCCCGACACTGATGTTGGGGCGGGAGCTGTCTGGACGTCCTTAACCTTGTCCGGGTCTGGACCGATGCCTTTGTCGGAGAAACTATACCCAAAGAAGCTGATGTCTCTTCTTAAGAATTTGCATTTCTCGCAGTGTAGGGTGAGTCTGCTGCCTCGGAGTCGGCTGAACATGGCTTGCAGGCATTGGACATGTTGTTCCAGAGTTAGTGCGTGCACGAGAATGTCATCGCTGACGTTGAGGACACCTTCCAACCCTTGGAGGACGTTCTTGGCTATGTTCTGGAAAACCTCGGCAGCGCTGTTGAGGCGGGTATAGCGCCAGAGGCCTGCGTGGGTGGAAAATGTCGTAATGGGGCGAGACTCGGGGTGTAGCGGGATCTGGTGGTACCCTGAGCGGACGTCCATTTTCGAGAACCGCTTGGAGCCTGCTAGCTCTCCGATGATTGCAAAAACAACAGTTGATGGACAGAATGCAGAACAATGTCATACATTCACCCCAGTACAGAGATCTGGGCCTAAATCCATTGTTTTTTTGCTCACCACACCACCCCAGTTCAGACATGGCCATATGCAAATCCGCCTTGACCCTGTGCCTCGTTGGAACAGTCCAGCCCGAACTGCCAAGCCATGTCTACCCTGGACCGGAATCAAGCATCCTAGGACCGATTTCTGGCTATCAGCCGTCTTCAGCCAGGATAGCTTGACTCCAGTGACGTGGAGAGCACGGGGCTCACGTCTGAGCATACCCGTCCCACTCGGGGTGACAAATGCAAAAACAGCAGTTGATGGACAGAATGCAGAACAATGTCATACATTCACCCCAGTACAGCGATCTGGGCCTAAATCCTTTGTTTTTTTGCTCACCACACCACCCCAGTTCAGACATGGCCATATGCAAATCAGCCTTGACCCTGTGCCTCGTGGGAACAGTCCAGCCCGAACTGCCAAGCCATGTCTACCCTGGACTGGAATCAAGCATCCTAGGACCGGTTCCTGGCTATCAGCCGTCTTCAGCGAGGATAGCTTGACTCCAGTGGCGTGGAGAGCACGGGGCTCACGTCTGAGCATACCCGTCCCACTCGGGGTGACAAATGCAAAAACAGCAGTTGATGGACAGAATGCAGAACAATGTCATACATTCACCCCAGTATAGCGATCTGGGCCTAAATCCATTGTTTTTTTGCTCACCACACCACCCCAGTTCAGACATGGCCATATGCAAATCAGCCTTGACCCTGTGCCTCGTGGGAACAGTCCAGCCCGAACTGCCAAGCCATGTCTACCCTGGACCGGAATCAAGCATCCTAGGACTGGTTTCTGGCTATCAGCCGTCTTCAGCCAGGATAGCTTGACTCCAGTGGCGTGGAGAGCACGGGACTCTCGTCTGAGCATATCCGTCCCACTCGGGGTGACAAATGCAAAAACAACAGTTGATGGACAGAATGCAGAACAATGTCATACATTCACCCCAGTACAGAGATCTGGGCCTAAATCCAATGTTTTTTTGCTCACCACACCACCCCAGTTCAGACATGGCCATATTCAAATCAGCCTTGACCCTGTGCCTCGTGGGAACAGTCCAGCCCGAACTGCCAAGCCATGTCTGCCCTGGACTGGAATCAAGCATCCTAGGACCGGTTTTTGGCTGTCAGCCGTCTTCAGCCAGGCTAGCTTGACTCCAGTGGCAGGGCATGCTCAGACGTGAGTCCCTTGCTCACTTTGCCACTGGATTCAAGCAAGCCTTGCTGAAGACGGCTATAATGCCAGAAACAGGTCCTAGGAAGCTTGAATCCGGTCCAGGGAAGGCATGGCTTGGCAGTTCGGGCTGGACTGTTCCCATGAGGCGCAGGGTCAGACTGATTTGCATATGGCCATGTCTGATCTGGGGTGGCAGAGTGGGCTAAAGAACGGTGATAGATTAAACCCAGATTGGTTGACTGGGTGTGAGTGTTTGATTGGTTCAGATGCTCCGTCCATCACCACCCCCTTTTGTACCGCTTTTTTCGCCATAAGTTGGCAGGGTATGCTCAGACGTGAGTCCCTTGCTCACTTTAACACTGGATTCAAGCAAGCCTGGCTGAAGACGGCTGTAATGCCAGAAACCGGTCCTGGGAAGCTTGAATCCGGTCTAGGGAAGGCATGGCTTGGCAGTTCGGGCTGGACTGTTCCCATGAGGCACAGGGCCAGACTGATTTGCACATGGCCATGTCTCAACTGGGGTGGCAGAGTGGGCTAAAGATCGGTGATGGATTGAACCGAGATCTGTTGACTGGGTGTGAGTGTTTGATTGATTCAGATGCTCCGTCCATCACCACCCCCTTTTGTACATCTCTTTGATGATGTCGTCTACCGTTGGGGTCAGGTGACGCTCGCGCTTAATGGCGAGGTTCGGGACCCTCATGTCCACACAGACGCGGACCGCGTCGGGTTGCTTTGGTTTCTTTGCGATGACGATGGGCGACACCCAGGGGGTGGGGCCTCACACCCGTTCGATGATTCCAGCTCTCTCAGAAGACACAGCTCTGCTTCTACTTTGGGGCGCAGATGGAATGAAATCCTCCCGTGGTGGAGGGCGATTGGAGCGACTGACTGGTCGATGTGTAGGCAAACTGCGGGTCCTCTCAGGCATCCAATCCCTTCAAGCAGGCTCCCAAACCCTTGCAGTAGGTGGTCTAGGTCATTGGCATGTTCGGTGAATGCAAAATGGATCAGGTTGAGATCCTGCGCAGTCCTGCAGCTTAGCAGAAATCCGGACCCTTCCCTGGATACATATACTTTGGCTTGCTGGTGAGCAGTCTCATGGGATAGGTCGGCCTGAAACACTCCGTGCAGCTTGAGCGGGGAGTTGGTGCCGTAGGCGTAGACTTGTACTCTGGTGGGGCGGAGTGCCGGGGGATTTGGCAGAGTCCGGTAGACGCTGGCTGCCATTAGGTTGATGGTGGCCCCTGTGTCGATGAGGGCTGCGACCGTTTGGTCTTGTACCTTGACGTTACACAAGGTGTGGCAGGTTGGGCAGCAGATAGAGTGTTTAGCATCCTGACAACGTGAATGGTGGCCGAGTCTGCTTCATTTACATCCATTTCACTGCTGGTTGGACCATCAGGGGACGGTTCTAGTACGTGAACTATCCAAGGTGGGCCACTCTGTCGTTTCCTTGGTGCCGACCGACACACTTTTGAGAAGTGATTCACTTTCCCACAGGCACTGCAGGTCTTGCCTTGCACTGGACAGGCACTGTCGTGTGGTGATGGGCCACTGCACTATCCGCATGGGCGGCTCTGAGACTGCTGTGTTGGCGCGGTGTTTTTCGGGCGGGTGGCTCTGGGCCGGGGCTCCCGGGTGTAGGCATGCAGGCACATACTGGTTCTTCCTTTATGGCGACTGCCGGTTTAGGGTCTATGTGTGCTGCCCTGGCCTTCGACAACTCCTTGGAGTGGCCGAGCGTTAAGATGTCCCTCGGGGCATGTTGGTTTCTTGTAGGACCCGCTCACGCAGCTTCGAAGAAGTGCATCCTTGAATGAACTGGGCCCGGACTTAGTCATCCTCATCTGGGAGGGTGCAGGTGCTCGCTAATTCCTTCAGCCTGGCGTAGAAGACATCCACTGATTCCTCCGGGAGCTGGCAAGCTTTGCGAAGTAGGAACCGCTCGTAGTCGGGGCAGGCGAACGGTTCAAAGTACGCCACGGATGGCATCGCGAAGGGTGGCGTAGTTCTTGGGTGGGCCGTTCTCTCTGACTCGCTTGGATATTTTGTGGATGTCTGCCCCGTCGTGATTGAGTAGCATGGGCCTACGTCGCGGGGCCGCGATTTCAGCGGCGTCGAAAAAGTTCTCTAGGCGCTCTACCCACGCCTTCCAGTGCACATCCTGGGAGGGTGGGGGTCCAGTGACGGCAAAGGACTCCAGTCGGGGCACCCTAGCCATGTTTGTGCGGGCAAACGTGCAGTTCGGCTGTCCACCTGGCGGTGTCTGAGAGGTCCCTTGTAGTCTTTGCAGCTAGATCCAACACTGACCGGGTGTAACACAGTGGCAGGCAGGGGCTGCAGCAGGTTGGTATGGACGAGGTGCAGGGGAGCGTTGCTGATGGTGGCACGATAGCATGTGACTGACCTGGGCTGCGCAGATGAAGGCATAGACCGTGTAGGCCCGCTGAGGCTTTGCACTCTGCAGCACTGCAGGAGCTCTGGCTGGCCTTTCCAGGTGTCTTGAGGCCGTATGCAGGGTCAATGAGCCCCTCCGAGAGCGTGTGGTATGCTGGGGTCTTTGGGGCACCGCCGTACTGCACATGCCACAGGGCACGATCCGGGGCAGGCAGCGAGCAGGCTGTCTTTTAAGCGGGAGGCCGAGACGTCTGAGAGGGCCGCAGGCGGGAGTGCGCATGCGCGACCAACGCTCACAGCGGCAGGGTCAGCCGTGGGCTGCACCGAGTTGAGGGCCGCACACGGGTAGGAGCTGGAACTCACCGCAGCGGCCACGGGTGGCACCTGGAGCGAGGGCGATCTTTCCGGCAGCAGCAGGCAGGACCGGGACACACCGTGGGTGCCACATGGGTGTGAGTGGGCGCACTGGAGGCAGGAGGCACAGCTCAGGATGCGCGGTAGGGGCGCACTCGCGTAGGGAGTGCCGGCAGCAGGCACTCACGTGACAGCGAGGTTCGGCGGGGTGGGTAGATCACCTCGTCGCCAATGTGGTGTTCTGCGGCATGGGCCTAGTCAGGCACAGAAACACATGCACACACGGAGTCATGGTGGTGACCAGTTGTAGACTGAGCCAGGTCCAGGTCCCTGGGCTCTTTATTAACCACCTTACGTGCTGGCCGAGCGTACGCTGGGCCAGCCTATTCAGACTGCGTTGCTGGGGTCCGCTACGACTGCCCCCTCACATCCATTGTGAGGTGGGCTGCCCCGATAATGGCAAAATTACACCTATGCAGAATTGTTATAGGGGATATCCAATTCAGTTGCTGTTTTATATTATATATTACATCAATTTTTCTACTACTTTTACAAACCTGTTGGTAAGTAAAGCTCTTTGGGACCCATTGTCCCTCGTCAGTACTAAATAAAATGACCTATAGGTAAAATAAATATTGCTAACAAGTAAGGTTGGTCAATCAATAACTGTCTTACTCCCTGCTACAGCTAAAACGTGTATGCAGATATTCTTGCTATTACCAGATAAGAAAGAAAAAACTATTTCACAAACTGGGTCCACTGTTAATTTTGCTTCTTCAGTGGTCGAGCCATTAATATATTGACAACAAATTACTATAAACAATGAAGTTCCAGATGTAACCTGTGGAGGGAATTGCAGTCTGCAATCCTAGTTGTGGCACTATTCATGTAAAATGAAAGGACCTCAAAGGACTGCTATATTGGTATGTGTATTTCAGTCGAGGATACACGCTTTTTCAAACACAGAACAAAGTAATAGATAGAAAAAGCAACTTGCAGTTTTTCTCCAAGATTTAGAAAGCTGACGAGAGCATTTATTGCAAGGTAGGCGACATTCGAGTGTTGTAAAAGTAAGTTTCTGTTCAGAACTGCTTAAAATAAACCATGATATTTAGCTAATATATTTTGAAAAATGTCATGTAGAATGTTGCTAGGATACGATAGGATTTAGGCTAAGTTATGCCATGTTATGAGACTTTTGTTGAGTGCAGTCAGGCCTGTCAACACTATCTTGACGCAAAATAGGTACATGTCTGCTTTCTTGTGGAATGAATATATCTAAGAATCATATTTGCGATTTGCATCATAATTTTCATGTGTCTCAAAAGGGCAATAAGATTACGTCTCTAAATATATGTATATTGTACATTTCCATTTGCATGCATTTTGCATAAAGTACACTCAATCATCATGCACTTTGTTATATTCAATTTTCTCTCTCTCATAAGCATTTTATTCCAGGGGTCTACAACTTTTTTTAGAAGTGAACGCAATTTTTCCTGAGTTAGTAGTAAAAGTTATTACTGTCAAATACTGACCACATATGTTAATATTCCATTTTAATCACCTTAAGTAGAATTATCAGTAGTGATCACCCAAGCATTTCAAGTGAGATTACCAGCAGAAATGGCAAGAAAAAACGTACTAATATTAAATGTTTCCACCTAACTAATGACATAACAGTCACAGCATTATGTGCCCTCTGGCACAGAGGATATATAAATACGTCTCTCCATCTCAACTTCAATTATCATTCAAATATCAACTTTAAATGTGCTTTGGAAATGCAACCTTTTGTCTTCATCCGCATATAAGAATTAGAAAATACACATTATTTTCTATCACATTCCACTATCTATTTTGGACAAAGAAACCCAAAAGAACAAAAACCGTAGCTGCAAAAAAATATTTTGCAATCAAAATATCAGTGTTCATTTTTAGGAAATGCAAAGTCCCCAAACATTACCTTGTCATTTTCATCACCTACTCACATGTACAGATGTCTCACAGGGTCAGAGTCGGCATCAAATGCCTAGATATTACTTATATAGGACATTGATATTTTCCATACCACTAAGGATGCCCTTACTATGCACCATTGTTCAAGGCAGTACATCATAACAACAAGGTTGACAATCATATATCAGTCATCGCCATTTTGATTCAATCGGAGGCCACCATTATGTCAGGGATGGCTAAAAGTAGGCCATTCATTCTCTTAATATGCCAAGATGGCTGCCAGTATGCCACAACTAGTTCAAGAATGGCCAAAATGTCAGGGTTGAACTTTATTATGCCTTTGGAACTATTATACCATGAAAAGACACAAGTGTACCAGAGAATGACTCCTTTTGATGAGAAGTAGTGTATACTTTTGGTAATGCTTGGCATCAGTCATAGTTTCCAGGGAAAAACACTATTAGGGAAGGGCACAATGTCTCACACACACAGACACACACATAAGTCTGAACATATCTATACACACACAGATCAACATATATAGAGGCTACTATTATTATCAGCTCTGGATTCACACCCTGATCTCCTCAGCTTTTGGACTGATCATGCACCCACATATAACACATTCTAACTCTGGCTCCTGAAGTCCCACAATTCAGTGGGTCAACACTGGTTACTGTTACTTGAGGCACTCTTCTTTCATGGCTCATTGTACACGCATATGGTGTGACTGCCAGGGTAGAACCTACAACATGGCCAATCTCCTTGTACCTTAGCTAAATTGAGAGTGGTGAAGGTGGTCTTGTGGCAGACGCCATAGACTGACATAGTGTGTGTTTGAGTGTTATGAGCCTCTACTATTGGTTTGGCCGGCTGTCACCGAAGAGCCTTAAGATTAGCAGTGCAGCCTTATTTTTATGCACAGACTCTCTGAATGAGGTACTGGGTTTGTCTTCACATCTGAGAGCAACTTTGAGGGTGATGGTTACTACCAGTAACTCCCAAGCAACTCTTTGGCGATCCCTGGTCTAAAAAATATTTTTTTGTTACTTTTTTCCCAGTGTTGGAGGAAATGCAATCAATGGTATAGCATAGTTATTGATCCTGAAAGGATGATCCTGAAAGGACAAGTCAGGGGTGGTGCAACCTCAAACTGGAGATAAAAGCGACTTTCTGTTTCCTGAGCAAGGAGAGTAAGAAAGAGAAAGCCAGAGAGAGAGACAGCGATTCCCACTTATTTAAAGAGTACATCCACAATAGTCATTGCTTCTCTAACTTTCTGAGTATAATGATGCTTTATTGACAAAAATGTACAAGATCATGAATAACCATCGACATTATTAGAGTAACCAAACTTTTAAAGAGACATTTTATTATATTTCTTTTCTTATGTATAAATAAAGCTGTCTCACCTCAGAGGGATCCGCATTAATCAGAAAGCCATGGCCAGGAGGACCTCTGAAACATGCATGAAAAGACTATTGTCAAAGGTTGAAAAAACTGTACAAGTTTAAATCCAATATATGTACCAAAACGACAGTATTAACCATTTTAGAAGCAAACAAATGTATTATTCTTCCATGCCAGTCATGCTACATTAAGAGGCATTGATCTTCAATACGGTTTTTGCAAACATTTTCAGATGTATACCTATCACTGTAGCTTTCGCACACTGGGATATTTCTCAGACTCTTTATTTCCATCGGTTTAAACTCCAGAAGATTATCTCAGAATTTCCAGAGTTCATATATACATAGTCCTAGCTACCCGGTTTGTCACACGTGATTGTTGTTGAAAACCAGCCTTCACGTTTTGTGTATGGATCATTGGGTCCTCTAGAAATCCTGACTGTGAGGTCCAGTGTGAGTGAATATACTGCAGTTCAAAGGAATTAGGAGCCATCAAAATGGTGGCACAAATACAGGGTGGTTGGGGTGCAACACCCACCAAATAAATGCTTTCTTCGCTTTGAAGTTGGGACTGTGGGCCCTCAGTAAGGTTTACTATGTCTCTCTTGGTTTTTCTCGTCATCCTAATTTCACTAAGAGGTTCTGACTTCTTATTTTTTTTATCACAAACTTAAAAATATATAGTGACTGATTTAACAAAAAATTTGGTAAATCTGCACCTACAGAAATACTCCTTGAATGGATGCAAATTTACTATTTTTCTTTTTAATTCACAAACATTGGCAGTAGAAGGCTTGGAAAGCTGCGACAGTCTCTATTTTGCAGGCATAGTACTGGCAATTAAATACCCAAACGTGATGGACGAATGCTTGCACGTAGTTTAACCACTGCCAATCACTTGGGGAAGCATTGAAACCAAACCTTTTTCGCCCATGTGCCACTCTAGACAGAGGGCCTGATTTAGAGGGAGTAAAGGCAGACGGGGTGGCAGAGGACTTTACGCCTGCCACCCTGCCTTAACTCCGGCAACCAAATGTATAAATGTCCGTCGGTCATGCGGACATCACTATATGTTGGAAGGAACCACCTTCATGGAGGTTTCTATCAATGTAAGACGTTTCTTATTTTTCAAAAAAAAATTCCCAAACTGGGAGTTTGATTTTGTAAAATATTAACCCTAATGACCCCCACACCATGGGAGTTCTCTCCCATGGTGTGGGGGTAATTTTATTTTTTACACTGAAGTTTAGCCTTACGTATGGTAATAAAATATTACTTTACATTACGTTCAAAAACCCTGAAAATTCACTGAAAAAAAAGGTTCAATAATAATATCTTACTTTGCATTAAGAAAAACTCGGAAATTCAATGAAAAAAACGAATTTTAAAGTGATGTTATAGTTAGGTGAAAATGTCAACTTAAACATAACGTTTTAAATTTAAAAAAACACTGACATTCAACAGTTATAGTTATTTCGCCCTCCGTATGCGCTGCTTATGATCTCACATATTACCACACTCATGACCTATTCTGTGACATTATTGATAACATTATAATGACAACTGAACTGACATAGTTGACAACACTGCACATGGCGGGCTTGAGTTATTCTAACGTACCACAACCAACATACGGAATTGAGAAAGTAGCAAAACAATACCTTGCAAGTGGATATGTACGGTCTTCATTCCCACCATAAGGATTTGTAAAATACGGTGGTTGTTCTTGATGCTAAAAAATGAAATCATAATTTATATTGATCAATAAAAGTGGTAAAAAAGAAGCAAATGCTTCCTAAATATTCACAGCAAAGGGTCTTCCAAAACCATTTCACACAAGAATGACCCAGTGAGAGGAGGGGACACTCAAAACACTTGTTGAGAAGCCCTCAAAATCCCCATTTACTTAAGGGCTATTTAGTAGCGCCCTCACCCCCGGAGACCCACCTGACACAGCTGAAGAATGCTCCACAGGCATTAGCCTGTCCCATTAAAGGATTTCACAAATGTGATACAATCACTCTGACACTCAGAACACTCAACCGGCTCCCGCTTCTAGTAGAAATCACTTTCAAGACCCCAGTTATCTGCAGGGCCATCATTAGCAACATCCCACCATGCCTTAAGACCCTTAGGTCCTACGATTAAACTGGATTGGCAGAATGGAATCAGCTGGAGTTGTTTTTCTTCAAACATCTGCAATGGTGTATTTGGTAATAATGGTTCAGATGGTAAATGGACACCTCTTGGGCCGAGATCCATTTTATCTAAAGGTGAATGAGGATCCAAAAAATAAAGAAAGAAAGAAAAAAAAGTCTTGTGGCCTTGATCAAGACCTCCAGTGGAACATGCTCAACAAACAGGTGTAGCATCATGAGGAAATACAAAAGGAAAACATAACATGCCATGCCTTGTCACCCTACACACCAAGAGAATGGAATGCCATCCAAATTCAAATCCAGCATATCACATCACTGATCCACCTTCAGAAGGATCCAAAGACTCACCTTTGAAGTAGCACTTCTTGACATTTAAAGACCACCCTTGTACATCAAACTTGTGACACTCACCACCATCTGGTTCGAGCCCCTCTCTACCATGCGCCTATGCTTCCTTCATCATCCTGGGCCTGCAAGTAGTTTCTTACCAACCTGACCCTCCCAGGCCTCATCCTCTTTCATATACAACGTGTGCCTTCTTGCTTCCCTATGTTGAACATTTACCTCTTGTACTGCACTCACTTCCTTTGTAGCTCGTTCATGCTATATATATTACACCTATACAAAATATTTATGTTTTTTTCACTTTAGAGCTGGAAATTAGACCAGATTTTCATGGGCACTAATACAAGCTGAGGTGTGAGGGTGAAGAGATCCTATTGCACAGCGCATGTGCAGCAAATACTGTAAGAATGTAAATGAGCAGGGCATATGTAGAGCATGGTATATCTGATGAGAAGAGAATGGCCCATAAAGGTCTGATCCTGCTATCTTCAAAAGAGGAAACACACTATATTGTAATCATGATAGCATGACTGTCATGCTTGCCTCAGAGTATCACGGTCAAGACATCTGATAAAGTACTTACATTCAGTGGGCCTCATTTATGAAAAGTGACGCATCGCTGCGTGAAAACAGCGATGCGTCAGTTTTCACTGCACACTCCTTGCGACACCAATGATGCGTCATATTTAATGTATGACGCATCATGTCGCAAGGAGTTACAGATACGTCAGTATTTCTGACGTATCTGTAAGCGCAAAAGTGACGCATTGCTGGAGTGTGTCACAAAAGTGACGCAACTCCAGCAATGCACCCTTTCACATGGGGAAAGCCCCATGTGAAAGGGCCTGCATCAGTCTTACGCCTGCTGTGAGGCAGGCGCAAGATTTTGACGCAACGGTGTCCTAAAAGTGACGCAGTGAAATCTCATAGATTTCACTGCGTCACTTCTACGACCCTTCCTTGCGTCAATACGCCCCCTTGCATACATTATACCTGGTGCAGGTATAATGTGGCGCAGGGGTTTACAAAGTGACGCATCTACCTAGATGTGTCACTTTGTAAATATGGTGCAACAAGGCACATTATTTACGCTACTGGTGCGTCACAAAAAGTGACGCACCGGCGGCGTAAAAGTGACGCACTGCCTCATAAATGAGGCCCAGTGTGTCTTGTTAGACCACCAAGCGCAGGTTAGAATGTGCTGATCAATTAGACCCTTATATAGTAGGTGTCTGTGATCTGTGTGGGATAACATCAACGTAATATTAGGCACATAGACATTTACGTTCCTAGTAAATACGCATACACACAGATCTGAGACCCTTATCGAATCACATTATGTTAAATGGGCCAGGCCCACAAATTTGGCTATGCACCTCTAGATGTCATATCCAACAAGTATGTGTGTTGGATCCAATGGGCTTCCCACCCCAGTTGCCATTGTTCAACACTAACCCTTGTGCTAACAGTGTTAACAAAGGTGCAATTAGTACTAACTGAAACAGTGGATTTAGCTAACAAGACACTGTCAACATAATAAAGACCATCCCTTTTAATAATGCTTACAAGAAGCCAGGGGATTCTGAACAACTAGTTTCGCTCTGCATGTAAGCGTCCTTAATCAATCATCAGCCAGTATCTAACAATAAAAGAACAAGCCATCAGTTGCAGGTCTACTCGTACAGGAAATGGAGCAGAAAGTTTACAAACCTAGACATTTCCATATAGCTCCCTCTCATCACCAAGTTCTTTGAATCTTTAGCATCCAACATTGCCCCACAGAATCCCAAACATGCTAGCATAAATCCCTTCCTAAAAATTCTAAAGTAGATCCACAGAAAGTGTCCAGTTACCCACCTATACCGGACCTAACCAGCACTAGAAAATGCTGGAGGTTGAGTTCAACTAATAACAGCTACCTTCTCAAATGAAAACCAGTGTAGACGTAACCATTTCCAATCAAGCTTCCAACCTCACTAAAGGACCAGACGGATTCTCTTAAACATTAGCTTACAACACCTTTTACAACAATTTCCAGAGCCTTCACAACCAGCACCCCTGCCAACCTGGCTGACAAGCCTACTAGCTGTTGTGGCTCTTTGCACACCGACAGCCAGAACACCTTCAAACTGGAGGCAAATATGTTATTGTTATTGTTATTGTTATTTTAATTTTATACCGCGCCTAATCACCTACAGGTCTCTAAGCGCCAGGAAAGATGGTACAAGACAATAACATAACGGAATAGAAGCAGAGAGCAGCACTCAGTTAAACCATGCTCAGGCTTCTCCTGAACAATAGCGTTTTTAGACTCTTTCTAAATTTTAGGAGGTTTCCTTCCTCACGCAGCCCTCACGCAGCCCTATGCACAAAAAGGTCATGAAATGTGGCACGTGAGAGTGGGCAGTTTCACGAGAGTTCAGGGCTCGGGAACCTGTGTGGGTCAAGTAGGTTTTGAGAGGTAAAAATGAGGTCAACCTCTTGAAGAAAAGACATTCAGAGGGCCTCATCTACCAGAAAACGACACAGAGCGGCACCACAAGCCATTTAGCTGCACCATAATACGTCATTTTCAAAGTACAGGGATGAGTCGTATTAACAACAGTATGACACCTTCCTGGTGAACAGTTGCCTGCCATGCGCCAGAGCAGGCACACCCACGTCATTTTGCAAGGGTGCCTGCGTTGCGGGGATGATTGTTTTTGTGCAGAGAGGGAAACCTTCCTGCACAAAAACAATCATAAAAGGCATTTTCTTCTTTCTATGTGTGCAGCAGAATGCAGCACCCATAGAAAGAGGAATAACGAGGAGAACTAAAGTATGCCTCCTCGTTGCGCCATTCCTATGCCTCCCCTGGGGATATGTAGGATTCTGACGCAATCTCAGTTTTACAAAATGTTGTAAATTTGGGAATGCATCAAGTTCCATGGTTGTTGCATGGGAACACCCACAGTAACACCCATGGAATACCCCTTTCAAGCAGAGTAATGCATTAAGGGCCCGAAGTAGGTAAATTAGATTTACCGATTCATAAATACCGAATTTTTCCGATTCAGTATTCAAGAATCGGTAAATCTAATGTAGGTAATTTTTCGGTAAAAAATACTGAATCGGTAGGATTCGGTATTTACCGAATCTGTAATTACCGAATCTGTATTTGTCTTTGATTCCTATGGGCCTTGAAGCCCATAGGATTCAATGGCAAATACCGATTCGTTAATTACAGAATCGGTAAAATTACCGAATTGCCAAGGGGGACAGGGTGTCACTTTGACACCCTGTTGCACCCCTGTTTGTGGCTTGTGTGCCATGTGACACACATACATGCTCTTAGGGCATGTTTGTGTGCCACATGGCACAGGTGTACATGCACAGATGTGCATGTACACGGGTATTCGTTATTTACCATGCAATAGTATTACATGGTAAATAACGAATCGGTAAGGGCCTGTGGCACTGTTTTCAGTGCCACCTACATATTGTTTTACCGATTCGGTAAATTTACAGAATTGGTATTTTACCGAATCGGTAAATGTACCGATTCGGTAAATATACCGATTCTGTAAATTTAAGGCCCCTACATCTCCATTTGCAAATACCGGTTGGTAACGGCCGAAATCGGCCTTTACCGACCGGTATTTGCCGACCTACATCTGGCCCAATAGGAGGCCATATTTACAAGGCCATGAAAAGTCATGCAGGTTGACTTTACGTGGCCTTGTAAAGATGGACAAGCACATTGCGCCGCCGGTGCATCAAATAAAGAGATGCACCAGCTGTGCAAGGAGCTTGTAAAATAAGCCTCAGACTTTAGAGAAGAACGGAAATTGGGACACTGGACATTAACAGGCTGGGCAACATCAGTAGGAGGGGTTGTTTTTTTAGATACAGGTAATACCACGATAGACTTGAAACACTGAGGGTAGTAACCAGATCTGAGAGAGTAATTGAAGAGAGGTTAAGTAAGACAGAACTCTAGAAGAGGAATCAAATGATTTGACAATCTGTAGACCAATGGTGGCAGACAGTGCACAAGAGGGACTGGCAGATCACAGTGTGGGGATCAACTCAGCAGGAGATGTGGGCTGTTGTGTACACAGGTCATAGAAGGGAAGCATCAAGGGGTCGGTTTGATAGTGATGGGGTAAGGCTATTTCAGGGGATTGTAAATTTAGAAGAGATGTATGAAGCAAAGTGTGAGGCCTATGAAGGAATATAAGTGAGAGAAGAATGAGGTGGTGATAGGAGGACGTTAACAATAAGGGCATGTTTTTAAAAAATGTCAGTGAAGAGAGGAAAGAGGAGTGGTGCAGAACAATTCTGGTTACACCTTTACTCGTCTCAAATGCATAATATGAATTTGCACTTACCACATTTCTCGTGTGGTTTAACAATATTAAAATAAGTGTTGCACTTGAAATTATTACTAAAGTGCATTTCCTGTAGGTTTAGTGAATATATTCATAATGTGTGCTTTAAACTGTATTAAACATGTACTCACAATAAATATCAATTTGATTAACATCAGTGTACCACAATACATTAAATAACATTTACTGTTTGGATGTTGAGTAGTAACGATATTTACATTATAAAACTTAATTTATATTAGAAACAAATTAGTTTTATGTAATGTGTACACTAATGTTTCATATATTGCATTAAAATATAGTCCTAAACATACTTATACTAATACATTTGGGATTTACTGTATTGTAGAATAAATCTAATGTACTGACAATTTATATTCATTTGTGTTTAAATGTGCACACGCATATTAATGGGTGAGATGAAACGAAGGGTTTTGGCCGTTCTGCGTCTATCGGAAAATGTGTTCGCACATGAGGTCTTCAAATGTGCACCACTGAGTTAATACTTTAAGTGTCTTTAGTAGGCCAGTTTACCATGCTGCATAGATACTGTTTCCCATTTTCTGCTAACATGTCATTTCTTGCTGGACACTTCTTCGGTGGCCAGAAAGCCACTGTCAGGGGACATGCCAAAGCCCAGGTAAGACAGCAGGAACATGCCACATACCAACGTATCACCTGTCTTGAGGCAGGGGATCTCTGACTGGAGAAGTGGCCTTCCTCTCCACCCCGTGGAGATGATGGCTGCCGTGTATAGCTGTTCCAGGAGGTGATATGTACTGTGTTCCTCGAAGCAGCAAAACAGGTTTGGCGAACAACTACAGCCTGAGTATATGGCTGGGGTGACAAAAATGGCAAACTCCTATACTTGCTTGCATCCCGACCACTGGTTGGTAGGATTCTTCCGAAAATCATGGATAACCAAGATAGAATGCATCACAACTTTTGGACTATAGTCCAACCATTTTCCACCTATTAGACAAAATGGTATGCGGCATTGCCAAGATCATCAGACGAGACGCCCCCCCCACTACTGACGGAAATACCCCCCCCCCCATGACTTAAGCCAGCAGTGCAGGGGGAACTAGACAAGCCTGTCACACTCTAAGAAATAACAGGGCCTATAGCAGCAATGGCAACTGTGAAAACTCCTAGCCCGGACTGCTACACTACAAAATCTTATGCTAAATACAAGGATATAGTTGTTCTGCACTTATTAAAATTGCATACGGAGGTGATGGAAGTCGGCTCCTTCCCAGACGAAATTGATCATACCATTATAGTAGTGATCCCTAAGACCGAGCCCCCATCGGTCTCCAACGGAGAGTACTGCCCCATTTCGCTTCTCATTGGAGAAGTCAAAACCCTGGCTACCCTTCTGGCTACACAATTGAAACGCATACTGCAGACATTCATCCATGCGGACCAATGTGGATTCTTCAGAGGACTACTCTGGACTGTTTGAGGAGCCTACACATGGCCCTTGTATTCCAACACTTACTGTCTGCCCCACTAGCTTTGATTCTCATAGGTTTCGAGAAAGCTTTTGAAATTGTGGAGTGGGGATACCTTGCTCAGGTCCTGACATGAGCAGAGATCAGATTCCGGTTTCAAAAACTTGTTTGACTACTTTACTCCAACCCTACAGCAAGAACCTAGGTAAATGGGGTGTTGTCTGATTTTTTGCATATGGAGGGAGACCAGGCAGGGATGTCCCCACTCCTTTTTGCACTTGCAATCAAGCCATTAGCTCGCCTCGTTAGGTGTGATGCTCAGATTAGTGGCTGGACGTAGGGCATGGACCATGACAACCAAATAGCCCTATACGGGGACAATGTCCTCCTATATCTTTCTGTCCCTGCCAGAGCGTCCCTTACCGCCTTTGGATCTTCCGGCTCTTTGCAGAGGCATGGGGCTTGAATGTTAATCCTGCCAAAATCTCCCACACAAGATAATGTGACCTCGCAGGCTGATATCCATATACAAAGGCTGCATTTTCGATACTTAGGTATACAAGTGGAACTCCATCCGGCCCTTACATGGACCCTCAGCATGCCACCCTTGATCCAGAAAGTCAAAACTGATCTGCAAAAATAGCAATCCCTCCCCCTGAATGTCATGGGCAGGATAGCTCTATACAAAATGATAGTCCTCCGGCATTTTTTGTATCTTTTTAAAACATTTCCACAAGAGATATCTCGACACTGGTTCCGGGTGATTGATTCCCTTGCCTCGCGA
This sequence comes from Lissotriton helveticus, assembly GCF_964261635.1. Taxonomy (NCBI): domain Eukaryota; kingdom Metazoa; phylum Chordata; class Amphibia; order Caudata; family Salamandridae; genus Lissotriton; species Lissotriton helveticus. The sequence goes on along the minus strand of NC_136070.1, from coordinate 481,403,534 downwards.
TTTTTATGGCAAAACAAGAGATCCAGATTTGCGTACGCCAATTCTCATTGTGGCACGTATGATGGGGGCCTTGGCATGAGGAACCTATATCTTTATTATTTAGCAACCCAATTCATTGTCATAAATGACTAGTTCGCAGGAGGATGGCCTAACCCAGAATATAGGGTGGAACTCGCCACTATATGCTTTTCTACCTTGATGGCTATGCTGTATGGGGCTACGATCTCCATCACCATGCCGGAGATGACACAAATGGTATTTCTCAGGTGGAGGGAGAAGCTGACTCACATGGACTGGGCTTCTACACTCACACAACTAACTCCCCTATGACATGGTAAATGGTTGAGGGAAGTGTCAGCAGTGGAGGGGGGTTGGTAGACTTTCAGGCTGCATATAAGCTGTCCTTGACTGAATTTCATAAATACCTCCATCTACGCCACACTCTACACATGCATATAGCACATGGCACCTCCCTACCTGAGAGCAGCCGCTTCAGGAGAACAGATATCCCCCTTTTCATCTTAAAATATCTGGCCCAGACGGTTTTCACCTACAGAACTATTAAGCTCCAAAGTGGTGAGTAAATTGATTCCCGCTGTTTCATATTTTTTTTTTTTTAAAAACCTGCGTCAACAAACTACAAAGGCCACATATAAAATACGACGTCCTGTATATCTCTTTTGTTTATTCAGCATGAAGTGCCGACCTTGGCCTGCCACACCCGACCGGCCAAGTATCAACAACGGTCCATCTGCTTTTTATCTACCTCGCCTCCTTGCTTCCCTAAATAATATAGGTGAGCTCTGTAAATGTAATAACCTGAGCATTTCACACGATTTTCAGCTACCATCTATCACGAGATAACATGTATATTAATATAGCATCGATATGTATTTTTCATAGCAAACTAGCTACACAGACTCCCCATATAGAAAGGCCACTACGAAGCTCAAACCCACGTCACAGGGCCGCAGAACAACCTTAATACAGGTAACATTATCTCATATTCCTTCGTTTTACAAATCACATGTATTTCTATCTTTCATTGCAATAATTCTCATGTTCTCATATATAAATTTAAATATAGATTACCCTAGATTGCCGTGGGGACTGCTCTACACATCCTTAGCTGTAGGAACCCACCGCCAAAAAAGCAAAAAAAAAGCCTGAACAACCTACCAAAAAGGTAACTTTTCAATTTGTCAAAAGATTAATCCAATTGGGCACCTTCTAACCTAGTAATGCTCGCTTGTACCATCAACCTCAAAGATCCGCTCGCAGCACCCCTAGCATTACCAATATACAGAGTCACCCATTAGAGAAAGCATCCATCTATATTAATGTTGCGCCCATTTACCACAAATATCGTCTAAAATGTACGACGTGGGTTACTCCATGAATCACAGTTATATAGAATATCAGAGCATGATACTATGTAGCTAGACCCAACACAGGTTTCTCATAAATGTTGCTGTCACTTTTCCTCAATCGTACCTATCCCTCTTCTTATGTCCTTTTCCATTCTATCTATTTGTTTTCCCAAGTTAATTAGTCATGGCATACCTAGAATGAACTACTGATCTAGTGCAATACGTTTGGCTCCGTGCATTGACATTTGTTAACTAGATTTTCTAGATAATCTTTTTTTTTTAAATGTATCTTAACACTGATTACATGTATACATATATCAGATATTAAATAATGGTTGTATATATATACACATTCTTTTTTTAATAGGAAACTCTTCGTTCCCTTGTGGCACTCCTGATGAAGGCACCCTTGTGCCGAAACGCGCGTTGAGACTACTATCAGTTTGCAGCCACATTACATTAATCACCTTGTATAAATGGTGTATTATATGAATGTAAAAAATATGTTTTTAGTGTATTGATTTTTTTATAATACAGCCTATACCCATCGTGACATAGGGTCTAATCACTGTATCAAAACTGTTATGTACCCTTTTTTTAACTTCAGAGATATATGTGTTAAATATGTATTATGTTCAACCTCTTTTCACCTCTTTTTTAACAAAAATAAATAGAATAAAAGAAACACCCATGTTTTAAATTGTAATATGTTCTGCACGGAGCCAGATTTATCATTTTCTTCCCTAATGTTTTGACCAGCCAGCATGTCAATTATATTCTAACTGCCTAGGAATTTGTTACATTACCTCCCTACCTGAATTCAGCCACCTCAAAGCGACGCTCATGCTGGGATCCCTTGGGAGAGGAGGAGTTTCACATCAAACACTCATCATTAATACCCCAGACTCTTATGGATCCCTCCGGGGGAAATGGGAGGAGTGGGTGGGTCCACTGGAAGACGACAATTGGAGAGATGCCATGATGACACCAAGGGTCATAATGATTTCCTCAAGATTACGTCTGGTCCAAACATACTATCTTCACTGTGCATATCTCATGCCGGACCACTTATACAAAGCGGGTCTTATGTCACACACTGATTGCGACAGATGCTCCTACAATCCACCAAATTTCTACAAATGGTTTGGGAATATCCCAACATTCAAAGATATTGGAAGATGGTAGTGGCGGAGCTTACAATGTTGTTGGGTTGGGAGGTAAAACTTTCTCTGACGTTGCTATTGCTGGGGATACTAGAGGGGTCCAGCAGTTCAAGGGCAGATAGAGCCCTTCTGGGCATGGCCACCATGGTGGCCAAAAGGGATATAGCTGCTCACTTAAAAATAAAACACCTCCAACAATCAACCAGTGGTGATAAGGGGTGAATTGGTGTGCCAAGCAGGAAAAGCCACTCTACGAGGCTAGAGGATGCCCTGCCAAATATCATAAGATTTTGAATAAATGGTTGGGGACATGGGCATGGACTAGGTGCTCTAAAACTGCTGAAGTTATCTGATCCTGGGATACTGTGAAGCTACTGCGCTATTTGCTTTTGCATAGTGATTGCACACAATGGAGATGTACTGATGGTCTACTGTGCATTTGTTTGTATTATGTAATTGCAAAACTAATAACATTGTTTATAAAATAATACATCACTTCTTGCAGGTATTCACATGCATTGTTAGTTTGAGAATGGATACATTACTGTACTAGTGATAGAAGTAGAGAGCCTGAGAAGAAGGCCTTGACAATATAACATGAAAAGCCAGAGCACTAACTGAAAGGTCTATTCAGCAGTGTTACAACCTGGCCTCAGTGTGAGAAGATGTTGTTCCCATGTCCAGTGAGAGACACTTTGCGAATGTTGCAGTCTGCAATGTGAGAGTGGAGAAAGACAATGAGGCATCCAGAGGGGAGTTGCCCAAGAGACTCTTGCAAATTTCACCTAGTGTCCAGACTGTTGGAGAACGGATCTCTTCAGTATGCTTTCAGAACCTTTCCAGACCCTTGCTGCACTTTTCCTTTTGACTTTGAGAAGTTTAGACATCTGTGCTTTTCTGTGATTCTTTCCTAAGAGTGGCTTAGGCTAACACTTATTTACCTGACCCAAAAAGAATCTTTACCGAGCTTCTGCAATGCTAACACTTTCCTACTTATTTTTTTCCTTGCCTCGTAGAAATTTCCGTTATGGAAATCCCCTGATTTGTAAGATTTTTTTAGGATTCTAAGAACCATCCTCTTGGATCCTGATTTAGGAGATTTAGGTTTACTAATGTATACGTGAGAAAATCTGACACTCTTCTCTGAGCATCAGATACTATTGTTAATCTTTTGTATTGCTGTGACTGAATTCCTTCTTGGTTTGATATTGGTCTGCCTAAACTTCTTTGGGAGGTTAGGCATTCCTGGTGTTATTACGTATCTTTATAGTATGGTACTAAGAGTCGAGTACCTTAACTTGATTGCAAATTGGTAATAAATCTTCTTAACCATAGTTACGGATTCCCCGTCCTTTTTGTGTAGCCAAATGGGTTGCACTGTTCATGATATTGAATGAATAAATGTTAACTCCCTTCACCTCTCAGTCGAATATGACATGTTACAATGCGTACTAAAACCACACGTGTCATTACAATGCGGGTATTACTACGCGTAGTCATTCACCAAGACCTACCATTACAACGCATACTTTTACCACGAATATGCCTTTACCACGCATGCCATTACAATAAAAAGGCATGCGTCGTAAAGGTATACTCTTGGTAAAAGTATCTAAGGTAGGTTACACTACCCTGCCCTACCCTAAACCCTGTATTAGTATCCTTGCATGACCCACCCCGAGCCCCAATCCTTTCCCTCCCCTAAACCCTAAATCTCTACCTCTGCATGACCCCCAACCCCAAATCCTTTCCCTACACTAAACCACCACCCCTGCATGACTCTTCCCCAACCACCGTTCTCTCCCTAGCCTAAAACACTACCCTGCACGACCCTGACCCTACCCTAAACTCTACAACTACCCTGCATGACATCCCCAGACCACTTCCTACCCTACAACACTAACCCTACATAACCCCCCTGACCCTCAGCTCTCCTTACACTAAAAAAGTACCATGTACGACCCCCGACCCTACCATAAACCCTAAAATACTACCCTGCACGACTCTCCCCCGACCCCTAGTCCTCTCCCTACCCTAAAACACTATCCTGCACGACCCCCAACCCTACCCTAAACCCTAAAACACTACCATGCACAACACCCCCGACCCCAAGTCCTCTCCCTACCCTAAAACACTACCCTGCATGACCCTCCCCCAGACCCTCAGACCCCTAGCCAACTCCCTACCCTAAAACACTACCCTGCACCACCCCGACCCTACCCTAAACCCTAAAACAGTACCCTGCACGACACACACCCCCACCGACCCCCTTTTACACTAAAAAAGTAACCCCCAGGCCCAATCCCCTTACATCTCTCTCCTCATGGTTTCTCTCTCTCCTCCTGGCACCCTCTGGTTATGTGTGAGGGTCGGTGCACTTTGTTGTGAAGAAACAGAAGAGCCTCTGTTTCCTCACAATGACATGGATCCCCTAAATGATTTCCCAATGTATGTGCTTTTACCACACATACCTTAACAACAAAATTCGTTGTAAAGGCATGCAAGGTAAAAGCACATACCTTGTCATAAAAGAATAGTAATGACTATGCGTTGTTACAACGCATGCGTGGTAACGCTTGCATTGTAATGGTAAGCGGATAAACAGCCGCATTGTGATGGCTGTTTCCCCTCTCAGTCAGATAAGAAAAGTCCATCAGAGGACAAGTGGTAATTAAGTGGGCGCAGAGCGCTCGATCAATTTGATAGCAAGTCGGATGGTTTTCAACTGAGGTGAAGGAGTTAGGGTGCCCTACTTAAAATTGCCGAAGCCCAGTCCAAACCCCAAAAGCCCATGGTTCGGTTGAAGGATGGACAGAGTTCCAGCTATTCAGAAATTAAGTGTAGTAGTGGAGGAATGTGAGTATCAATAGGGTTGCACGTTGCAATACCTTATGCTTAGATTGCGGTAATTCTCAGTGGCTGAGTGGTGTTCTGCAGAGATGATTTAAGTTGATGTGTGAGTATGGTGCTTAATGCAGAGATGTTGTATTGGTTATCAAGTCCATTGTGGCCTAAGATCCTGGGACAAAGAGACTAAAAGTCAAGTTGTCAATGTGGAAGACAATGGATGTAGTTGTCCTCTGTGTTGTGGTGCTGGTCGTGAGACGCCATCGACAGCATTATTGAGATAGAGACTTTATCTTTGTGTGATTGTGAGATGTGGTTGGTATAGTTGATCTCGGTACACTGGGAAGAACTGTATCAATCTGAGTGAGATCCCCCTGGTTGAGGTTTCACTTGACGTGAATGTAAGAATAGGTCAGAAAGTGTTTCTTCTGGCTGTCTCGTGGGTGAATGAGTAATCTTTAATTTCATTAGAGGAGCAGACAGAGTAGTTGTTGAAATTGCTTGCATTTCTTTTGCTTAAAAACAGTTTAGAAAACGCGCTTGCAAAAATTGTGAAAGAGGGAGAGCTTCTATAAATTGATGTCACAGCGTGCCGCGCTGTCATAGGTCGGTTAGTCTAGCACCACGCTGGTATTGGTTGAATACCTCATAGAGAGACGCGCTGGTATTGGTTGTGATCACTGAACAGAGAATTGTGGGTCAAAAATAATTGTCTTGTTTAAGCTAAAAGTCATTTGTGAATATTGCATATTTTAATCGAAAATGAAATTCTTTAAAGCATTACAAAGACTAGTGAAGGGAGATGTGACTGTGCCTGTTAGAAAAGGAGAAGAGGCACCACCCAGAGGTACACCAGGTCATATTATGGCGATAGACATGAGTCTTCACACATGTATTTCGCTCGCACAATGGCATAAAATCACTGGTCCTTTGACATTTCTTCGCTATGGCACATTTAATTTGAGGACTATTGCGCATTTAAGGAGGACGTTGTATGAAGGGAAACCGCCTTCTAGACCTACACAATACAAAGCACTTAATCCCTAAGAACATACAGCTCATCTTAGGCGGAGAGAGAGATTTCAAAGAAGGGTCAAGAAAGTTATACACACTTGTGCAGAAGTTAGATAGAATGCGGAACAGAAATCCTGGATGACAGACATTACTGAGGGAGGTAGATTGTATTCTACACTAACGAGTGAGGAAGAAGGGAAAAGTAAACGCAAGGGCAAGAAAAAGAAGTAAGAGACAGAGAATATAGTTGAGGACAGTGATAGCGATTCAAATTAGGATCTTATAACCAAATTATTGTTGAACCATTCACTTCCAAGCAATATAATTCAGACTGGAGGAATGAGTAATGTACCTATTGGCAAGAATTTTCATGTGCCTATGGCACCAGTAAATATAAATTCTAATTTGATGGGAGAGAATTCAGGAATGACAGCCTTTTCAAATTCACTTTCTGTAAATGCTCCAGACTCATTGGCTATTCCTGTCACAACAGGTCCTGTAGTTCCTTTCCATAAGCCTGGATTAGTAGGAAATATTGCACATACTTTGGCTGTTCATACTGGAATAAATGCTATAGCCAGCAACTCCGTAGGCTCGACAATTAAACCAATTCCTTAGACTCCTCTGATTCTGACACAAGATAATGCTTCATGTGCTGTGAGTGTGGAGCCTACATTAAATCAGACAGGGTTAGACCCTACAAGGAGATTACCCCACAGATCATTGCCCTTTTCATGCCTAGAATGAATGAGCTTACACATCTTAAGTACCCATAGGACAGTGATACCTATGGGAATACCAACTTCTGACATTTTTTTTTGTACTCACCACCTAATGAAAGTAGTGGTACCTATAGCAGAAAGATAATTCTTAATGCTCCAGCAGAACAACAAGGTCTTACTGCCTGAGAATTTAATGATTGGCTTAGAGGCATAAACATCCCGACTGAAAGTGGAAATCCTGGAACTAGTTAAGGAAATACTCAGGTTCAGCAGAGAGAAAGGGTCATGGATGTAGCTAAATTAAAACTAGAATTAGAAGGAATGATAATTGGAACTCTTGACATGTCACAATTAAATGCTTACCAGGATGATGAACTATTAGTTCTGTGTAATGATAGTACCAGCCATGCAGGACAGGCTCATGAAAGATTATCTGAATTGACTTCTAGACATGGAATTGATTTGCAGGAATCTAAAGACTTACAATGGAGATATCGGTTAAGCTTCAGTAACAGAAATCTCATTAACATGAGACCGTCAGGGATGAAGTTAGAGATCAGGAAATTAATTATCTATATTCGAAAATTGAGTGAGTTAGATAGATGGAAAGGTAAATGGGCAAAACTGAAGAAAATAAGGTTACAACTGCCTCTGTCTGGTAAATAGGAGGAGGAGGAGGATATACACATGCCTCCCATGAGAGAAGTACCTGGTGGAAGGTTTATTCATATACCTTGAAGACGCTGGTATTGCGTCATTCAGAAATGATTTTCCAAAATTGAGAGAGAACCCATCGGAGTAGCACAGACAGGTTCATCGGTACATAAAAATATCAAACATTCTGTGGAATGATTTGAATACCTTATTTGAAATTGTGGTTCCAGGTGATTTGTGAGGTGAATGCAAAGTTGTTGTGGATTGGCCCATAGTGGAGCTGACAAGACATCCTGTATCACATGCTCCATCCCCACTTGTAATGAAAAAGTATAACCAATTGATTATATTTCTGTAATTGAAATTATCTCCTAAAGATATTGAGTCTGCCAAGATTGACAGAACGACCCAGGAGTTCAAAAAGTCAATGCATTTGTATTATGAAAGGCTGTTGTAGCCATTTAAACAGTTCAGTGGGACAGAGACTATTGCAGCAAAAGACATGGGACATTTTATTACAGATTTGTGTATGGATTTATACCTCCAGTCAGTTCCATTATTCAGCAGCATTTGATTTGTTGGCAGAGTAAGCCTATTAACAAAATACTGAAATATGCCAAGTACTGCAAGAATGAATTGGAGATGAAACACAAAAAATTGAAGGAGATGCAAATGGTAGCGCAAACTAAAGTTGTGCAATGAGGTCAGAATCAGCAGTTTTTAATGATTACTTGTCCAGTGCAGAGAGAGTGTATCAGCAAGGAGTTCCTATGATGCAAGGTGGTAATGGATTTCAACAGCAAGGTAGAGGATGTAGTGTCCCAACTGATCCAAGTACAGGGATGGATGTGGCAATTTTAAAGAAATCAATTATGTGCCACGTCTGCTGCAAGTTGGGGAATTGGAAGGGTGAGTGTCGATTTAATACTGGTACCATGGTTAATGGGAATCAGGTTCAGAATGGTAGATTCGTGCATCTCAGGCAAATAATATGTTTCAGGCACAGTAAATACAGATATAGAGTGTTCACACTCCCAATGTATCCCAAGCTCAGGTAATGCAGGTTTCACAAGCCCCAATGCCACAACAAAACGCAAATGACCAGAGATACCATGCCAGTCAAATTCCCAATGTAAACACCAATCCTTTCGTGAATCAAGGTACTACTCTATTATACAAACAGATATTGACTCCAGCTCAGACCTGTAACAATAACAGGGCCTGAGAGGGAGGTGGAGGATTGCGTAACCTTAGAAGTAGATCAGAGTGGTCCATTCATGGATGGTGAGGTAAATTGGAATCCTGCATAGTTCCTCGTTGCTGGTGCTACCCATTGTACTGTGATAACATCAAATGTTCCTAACCTCCCCTTCTCGGGACAAAGAATCCAAATTGTAGGAGTTGCAAGTAAACAGATGACTAGCCCAGTTTCCCAAGCAGTACCTGTCAAAATAGGGTCATTTGAGGAGAATCCCAGATTTGTGGTGCGTGAATCGAGACCTGTAAATCTGCTTGGACGAGATCTCTTGTGCAAGTTGAATTGTTCCATTTACTGTACTCCAAATGGAATTGAGTTTCAAACTCATGATGAAGACAGTGCATTTAACCTTGTCAGACAGAGATCAGAAATCGGGTTTTACCACATGTTGACAAAAGATGATTTGCCCCTAGAACTGAGAGACACAGTGCTACCTGAAGTCTGGGATTTTTCAGAGAAAGACATAGATCTCATCAAAGGTGTTGAACCAGTCCACATTATCGTGAGACCTAATGCTGAGTACCCAAGAATCCCACAGTACAATCTGACCCCTGAAGCCATTGCTGGGATTACTCCTCTGATTGACTCAATGATTGAGATTATGGTGAGTCCACATAACTCACCCATCATGGGTTTGCAGAAAACCAATGGGAAGTACCACATAGTGTAGGATAAGACAAAGGCTAATTCCATTGCTGTCCCATGGTACTAAAATCAGCTATGATTTTGCTTTAGATTCCATGTGAAACCGAGTGGTTCTCTGTCATTAACTTGTGCCAAGCCTTCTTTTCTATACTGTTGCATGAGGATAGCCAATTCCTCTTTGAATTTCTATTTGACAGTCGTGTTTTGGCATGGTGCTGAGTCCCACAGGGTATACGGAGAGCCCATCAATTTTTAACCAGATACTCAAAAAGAATCTGGAATCTCTGTTATTCCCTGTCATTCAGTCCTAGTCCAGTACATTGACAACCTACTGGTGGTGTCAAATATGCAGGAGGCTTGCAAACAAGACAAAATTGCCTTGTTGAACCACTTAGATAAGAATGGATATAAAGTGTCCCCAACCGAAGTGTAGTACTGTAAGAAAGAAGTTCTGTACCTAGGACATGACACTGAGAAAGGAGCAAGGGAGGTGTCACAATACAGAATTTCGGTAATTCTGAAAATGAATCCGCCAATGACTCAGGAAGAAGTTGGGATGTTCTTCGAAATACTGGGCTACTGTTTACAGTGGATTCCCAACTTTCCCTGATGGCCAAGCGTTTACAGAGGCTGAAACACAAGGATGTGTCAGATTATGTACCATGGGATAACAGCTGCAAGTGTGCCTTCTTAGAGCTGAGAGAATGTCTCTGTCGTGCCCTGGTACTAGTAATGCCTGATTATAACAGATGTTTTGCTTTTTTTTACAGTGAGAGGGAGGGCTGTGATCTCTCAGTGCTAACCCAGATGCACAGGAATGCTCACAGACCCATAGCCTACATTTCTGCTACTCTTGATCTTGTGGCTGTGGCTTTGCCCTGCTGTCACAAAGCTGTGGCTTTCACATGTGTCAGCATAGAGTAGTGCAAGAGCATTGTTATGGGTCATCCTTTGACAGTTTTTGTCCTCCACTCTGTCGAGGTTTTGTTAACTGGTGCCAAAACCCAGTACTTGACCAATAGTCTTGACCAAGTATGAGCAAGTCATACTTGGTGCCAAGTGTGTTAAATTGAGGAGATGCACTGTGCTAAATCCTGCTACCCTTTTGTCTGTACCTGTAAATGGCCTTGCTGAAGGTGATGTTGAGCATCACTGTCTTGATGTTACTGAACTATGCACCAAGTCGGGACCGGACACTCAAGATGTGCCACTACCTGAATCAGATTATGTGATGTTTGTTGATGGCTCCTGTTTACTAGACTATGATGGAAACCTGGAAGCTCGTTACGCAGTCTGTACTGTCTCAAGAGTGGTCGAAGCCTCCTGGCTTCAAGGAGAATTTCTAGTACAGTGGCAGAATTGATTGCTCTTACTAGAGCATGCTGCATTTCAGACTGGCTGAGAGTGACAGTTTTCACCTTATAGTCAGTATGGCTTTAGGGTTGTTCATGACTTTCGACGGTTATGGTCACAACAGGGATTAATGATCTCTTCAGGGCCCTTCATACAAAATGGTGAGAGTGTCCATAGTCTTCTAAAGGCTTTACAGTTAGCTGCTCATATTGGGCATGTAAAGTGTGCTGAACACCGCAATGGCCCATAATATGTGACAATAGCTAACAAATATGCAGACGAGAACACAAGGTACTGTGCTTTGAATGTTTGCACCTTTAGTGGGGAGTACAACAATGAAGAATCAGATTCCACAAATTGCAATCTGTTGGTAACTGCAGTTGATATTCGGGAGGAAGTTAAGAGATTATAGGAAGAAGTGTTAGAAGCAGAACAGCAAGGCTGGATTAGAGCTGGTTGTGTCAAAAAAGATGAGGGTGACATTTGGGTTTCAGGAGCTGGAAGACATGTGTTGCCAGATGGCTTGAAACCTCCAGTGGCAAAACATTATCAAGGACCGGTACATGTAGGGAGAGATGTCATGCGGCACTTGTTCAGAAAAACAAGGTTTAACAAACACAACAAGATGATGGACGGAGTGCTGAAACTTTTCAACCACTCAGCCCCAGTCAGGTGAGCTGGGTTGGATCCATAATTCTTTTGCTCGCTATGTCACCCCTCTTTGGACCCAGCCAGATACAAATCAGTCTTTACCCTGTTCCTCATGGGAACAATCCAGCCCGAACTACCAGGCCATGTCCTCCTTGGACTAGAAACAAGGGACCCCCATCTGGGCACACCCTTGGCCACGTAAGGTGAACATAGCAAAAATAATAGGATGATGCACGGAGTGCTGAGAGCTTTCAACAACTCCCCCCCCCCGTCAAGTGATTCTGGGTTGAATCCAACGCTCTTTTGCTCACTATGCCACCCCATTTTGGTCCCAGCCAGATGCACATCAGTCTTGACCCTGCTCCTCATGGGAACAGTCCTAAACAAAAGAAATTAAACCTGAGCGAGATGGGTGTGCCCATACCTGGTTCCCATGCTCTCCATGCAGCTGGATTCAAGCTAGCCGGGCTGATGAGGGGTGATGCTGGTCCAGGGAGGACCTGGCCTGGCAGTTCAGGCTGGACTGTTCCCATGAGGAGCAGGGACAATACTGATTTGCATATGGCTGGGTTTGAACTGGAATGGATTGGGGAGCAAAAAACCTATGGATTTAGCCCCAGATCTCTAAATAGAAGGCAAATGAAACACAGAGAAAAGCAGGAGTAAATTTTTGCTGCTAATTCCTTTCTACCAAAGTCCCTAGATAGGGATTAGTGTCAAAATCCATGGATGAATGCAGGGAACTTGGACCACTGAAGGTATGCATTCTTGATGTAAAGTCGTGCATAGTGCTACTTTGTATTACTGTAGGGCTACTGTCCAATGCAATTCAGGATTTGCACCACAAAATAAGCCCCCAAACAACACTCGACAGCAGATGTGCACCATTTTTGTGATGCAAACAAGGTACGAAGATTTGGTAAATATGCCCCATAAATGTAACACAATGATTGGGTGTAGGCAACTAGGCTATTGGTGTAGTAATCCCCCCCCCCATTTTTTCCTGGTATTTGATGCACCCTTAAGTGCACTGGGTTTGTGCTAACCAGGTTCCCAGTTCCAGTGTTCTTTCCTCAAAACAAGACACCTGGTCACAGTGACCAGACCTTTAGCACCTTTTAAGTCCCTAGAAAGTGGTACCTGTGGCACCAAGGGTATAGATACTATAGAGGGTCTCTAGGAGCTGCAGCATATCTTGTGCCACTCTAAGGGACCCTTTTTACAAACAAAGGAGTTAGGTCCTGGAGCAAGGAGTGGGGGGGGCTGGACCCTATTTAAATAAGAAAAAGCACAAAAATGCCACCACCCACTTATAACTTGTTGAAAAACTGCCGATTATTTAAGAGCAATAGGACAAACACAACTTCTTTTTGTTCGACCCGGTACTTTTATTTGTACCTGATAACTTAAGTATTTTTTTTTTATACTTTTTGCAAAGAAGAAAAAGAGCATTCAGCTACATCACCATAAATATATACATCAACTACTTCACAATAAATATATACATCACTGTTCACAAAACACAAAATTATGTACAATCCTATTACACAATCACAAGCATTCTACATATAATACAAAACATGTACAACATTCAATTGAAAACAGTCCTGTGTATAAACGATCAAATCAATATTTATACAAAAGAAAAGAGACAAAGTCAAACTGGGGGAAGGAGTAATGGTTTGATCCTAGAAACGATTAATGTTTATGAATAGCTCCTTCCAATATGCCGACGCGTTTCTGGTCCAAAGAGATCAATCTTTAGACTGTCATCAGGGCTCTGTCACTTATCTGTATTAGCATGCAGAAAAACAATAGAATGTTTTATTATTTCTGCACTCTATTATGGTGAGGAATAAATAAATCGCACCACCAATTTTGTACACTGGGAAATACCTGTTGGCTTTTATTCGAAAAACCGTAATCCGAGATTGCAACTTCTATGTTGTCGCATTCCTTTTGTTTGCTAGAGGGGTCTCCACCTAAGTGAGGGAAACAGATTTGTGGCGTTTTAGTGGTCCTATCCCAAATGTATCATGAATTGTTGTAAAGGACGGAGTACCAACTTGTACCCTACCTGTCTCATATGTGAAGTGGATTCAATGGCGAATGTTTCTTGACTCGTTCAGTTCGCCTTGGATCTGTTAATGTTTAAAGAACTGCTATTACTCCATTTGTTCATAGTATGTAATGCACCTCATCTGGCAGTGAAGCGTAGGGAGCAAAAGAGCAACATACCTTCGCGGGAGGCGTGGACTCTTATCGCTGGGTCCCTTCTTTCGTTTTGGAACTCCCCGCGCGGCATGCGCCGCGCTCCTGTTCGGTACGTTTGTCTGCGTGTCTACGACTTTCAGATGCGATATCTACAATTGTAACAAGCGCAATTGTTTTAAAACAAGTTCGCGCCAGGGTGCGGGCCCCCAAAAAGACTCGAATCGTTTCTGGGCATACCTGTTGAAATCCCGACTGTGCTTCACTGGTACACTCGATGCTGATGTGGAGGGGCCATTTTGGATTTTACCATCATTTATGTCTGTGATGTCTCTGAGAATTGTGGGACATGTAGTGTTGTGATTATTTCGTGAGACACATAGTGGAGGCAATTCAGCTCACATGTAGGGCAGGATTCCGCCTTTGAACTCACCAATTGGCTCATGTCATATTTATAATCGAGACACTTCGGACAAGTTGTTAAGTCCGGTGACTGTGCTATTAAATTTTAAGATAAGGTACGCTTCTTTCTGAAGCAGGACCCTCTCTGTGTCAAGTACACGTTTCATCTGGTTCGTTGAGAAGAGGACGAACCATTTGAAGTCATTCTCGCTATGGCCTTTCTCGATGAAGTGTTCAACCATAGGTGCTGTTATGACAGGGTCAGCGCTGATTTGCATATCGCCATTGTCTAACCCAGGGTGGTGTGGAGTGGAAAAACGATGGATTTGGGCCCAGATCTTTGGACTGGGGTGAATGTGTGACATTGATCCACATTCTGTCCATCATTGTTGTGTTTGCAGTTACCGCTCTAAGTGTACTGGGGATGCTCAGACGTGAGTCCCAGGCACTCCACACCACTGGAATCAAGCTAGCCGGGATGAAGAGAGGTGTTACCTCGAAACCGGGCCGGTCCTCGGATGCTTGTTTCCGTTCTGGGAAGGACATGGCTTTTGTAGTTCGGACTGGACTGTTCCCATGGGGCACAGGGTCAGCGCTGATTTGCATATCGCCATTGTCTAACCCAGGGTGGTGTGGAGTGGAAAAACGATGGATTTGGGCCCAGATCTTTGGACTGGGGTGAATGTGTGACATTGATCCACATTCTGTCCATCATTGTTGTGTTTGCAGTGGAGCTGCTTCCCTGCATCCTGCAAGTACCAAAGAAAGAACTGTGAGGACTCTGGAACAAGTAAACCGACACTGGCCAGCACCACTGCATCCGTTGATCCAAGCCCGAGTTTAAGTGGGCCAATGGTGCCAGCAATTTCCCCCAGCCCTCCAGAGAAAATGCCCACTCTGGGTTTGCCAGGAGTGGACTCCTCGACACCGCCTGCAGCCTCTTTGGGCAGCCCCCTCCCCAAGACCGCGAGTGAATCATCTGTGAAAAACCCGAGGCCTCAAGACCCCTTTGCACCTGTTTCCCTTGGCCCAAGAGGAAGTGGACCAAAGGTGCCCCACCGTCCCAGAGCATCGTGAGACCTGAGCCCCATTGTTTGTTAAACCTGACTGTTTTCCCAGTCCAAATCTGCAGTCTTTTTCCGACTGAACCGATCCCTATTGACTAACATTGGGCCAGCAAAGCCGTAACACACCTCTGCACCCGACTCCCCAGCGCCTCCTGAGGTGAACTACCGGTGTGGCCTTAGACCTTGCCCCATACTCACCTTAAGTCCAGGAGATTTGCCCCATAAGTCGCCGTGAAGTGCCCGAATGCAGTACATGTTTTTCCCCCATAGGATAACATTGGGCACCTGACGCTGAAACACACCTCTGCACCCGGCCACCCCAGTTCTGCTTCAGGTGACCTGTTGGTGCTGCTTTGAACCTTGCTCCATACTTACCTTAAGTCCAGAAGATTTGTCCCATAAGTCGCTGTGGAGTATCGACTTTTGAAACCTAAATGTATTTCTACCTTGAAATGTACTTACTTGATTTTGATAATCTTGGTGCCAAAACTTATATAAAGATAAGAGTTATTTTTATAAGTTGGTGTAGAGCTCCTTATTGAGTCGTGTGTATCATTTATTAACTGTGTGTGCATTGCAGATGTCTAACACTCGAACCCATAGAAGAGCACGATGGGATTGCTAGAGCAAGCCCCTGTCCACTTATAAGAGAATACCTAGACTCTTTTCACAGTATACCTCTTTTAGTATTGGAACCACAGCACCAATCACAACACCCAATACAGCGTTGGAAAGGGCAGTTGCAGCAGAAGGACATAGGCTATGCAGACGCCCACCATATACATTTAAAAGGTAAAAGAACCGTGCCAGCAAAGTAGTCCCTTGTGGGCGTGTCTGCGTTGTGCTGTGGGCGTGTGCTGGGGGCGTGACAAACGCTGGGGGCGTGTGGTACGTTCCGCCCTTCATGCCATGTCTCATATTGTGTGCTAATCCCACCCTGCTCCCTTTAAATACCCCTGCACCCCATAATCATAACCCACCCGTACTCCTTAAAATACCCCAACACCCTTAAACACTAACCCATCTTAACCCTATAAATATACCCTGTACCTCAAAACCCAAACCTATCCCTAAACCCTAAAAATACCCCTCTACCCCAAAACCCAAACCTACCCCTGAACCCTAAAAATACCCCTGTACCTCAAAACCCAAACCTATCCCTGAACCCTAAAAATACCCTGTACCCCAAAACCCAAACCTACCCCTGAACCCTAAAAATACCCCTGTACCTCAAAACCCAAACCTACCCCTGAACCCTAAAAATACCCCTGTACCCCAAAACCCAAACCTAGCCCTGAACCCTAAAAATACCACTATACCCCAAAACCTCCCCTGAACCCTAAAATACCCCTGTACCCCAAAACCCAAACCTCACCCTGAACCCTTAAAATACCCCTGTACCCCAAAACCCAAACCTACCGCTGAACCCTAAAAATACCCCTGTACCCCAAAACCCAAACCTAGCCCTGAATCCTAAAAATAACCATGTACCCCAAAACCCAAACCTACCCCTGAACCCTAAAATACCCCTGTACCCCAAAACCCAAACCTAGCCCTGAACCCTAAAAATACCCCTGTACCACAAAACCCAAACTTAGCCCTGAACCCTTAAAACACCCCTGTACCCCAAAACCCAAACCTACCCCTGAACCTTAAAAATAACCCTATACCCCCAAACCTAGCCCTGAACCCTAAAAATACCCCTGTACCCCAAAACCCATACCTATCCCTAAACCCTCAAACTACCCCTGTACCCCATAACCTAAAACTTTATCTGAACCCTTAAAATACCCAAACACCCCAAAACATATACCTCAGTACCCCAAAACATATACCCTTATACCCATACTTACCTTATCCAAACATTAAAAAAAACATGCATTTACCATTCATGCATTTACAACGAATTTCGTTGTAAATGTATGCGTGGTAAAAGCATATAAAATGTAATGACATGCGTTATAATGGCATTGCGGAGTCATGGTACTTTCGTAATGAAAGTATGCGGAGTGATGGTATGCGGAAAGAAAGTTGCGGAATAATGGGTGTTTACCCTCCCCCGGTAAGTACATTGGTGGCACGGCGGCCCACATCTCCAGCAACATACTCACATTTTTTCACCACCCATTTGAAAAATGCACAGGTCTCTCTCATTGATGGCCAGCACCGACATACACTTTTAGACACACCTCCCACCACAAGTTCTAGAATTGCGAACTTTAGAGCTGGAGAGCTACGTTCGAATCTCGGCATCAGCTCAACATCCTGTGATTCCAGGCAAATCGCTTTGTCTCCCCGTGCCTACCACAAATGAATGTGTTCTTCTGTAATGTAAATTGTGCTCATGTCATGTTGTCGAGTTCGCGCTATATAATATTGCAAGGAAAAATAAAGTAGGGAAACTCGAGTTGACACACTACTGAACGCGCACTCTTAAGTGCATCAGCAGGGCACTGTGAATCGGAGCGTTTCACAGGCCTGTCACAGATATAAAATGCTATCAAAACGAAATCCTACAAAACAATATACTACTGGCTGGCAGAAATTCATACCCGGACAACGTTGGGACGGGCTGCTAGTATTATATAAAAAGCCAGCTACCTACATTGGGAATCGCACTAATAAAATTGTATTGCTACCCAAAGGAACCCTTTCTAACAACCTTAGAATACCTGAAGATTGAGGGAAAAAATAATGTTTCTGAACCTAAGGCTTTCAATTTGCATGCAGCACTTTGCTGCCAGTTCACAGATCAATGTGCTATATTAGAAGGATTGTTACTTATGAACTCAAAGTAACAAAAGTATCTCTGTGACAAAAGCAATAACCGACTTGGCTATCAACATGAAATACTATTTTGTGATCTGCATGTCACAGGTGCTTTGCAACAAGAACATTTACCCTCTCAGCTATTATATCATTAGTCAAAACTGTGACTAGACAAATCCCAGATATTTCCTTCATGTGCATTACCACTAGACTTGTTATGCCCTATGTAATATTCCCTGCAAAATGCCATGCATACAAAATCTAAGGAGGCTGCTCTTATCTCAGGTCAGCCTTTAATGCAGAGGGTGCTTCCCTGACCTTGGCGCCCAGTGAGATGGCACCAGTTGCACCGCCCTAAAGCCAGCACTGATGAAAGCCACTTTTCTACAGAACCCCACGGCCACCATCATGCTTTTTAACATGCTCTAAGCTCCATTACCAGTGGCTCCAAGGTAGAAACTGACGGTGATAGCTCATTTTTTGAATTATGTTTCAGCTACTACAGAAAGTGGCCCAGCCACCAAGCTTTCCATTCTATCACAGTTAGCTAATCAGGAAGTCCACACACTCTTTTTGCCTTCCTGCCACAGGGCACATGGATACAACACTGCCTTCAGTGCCATAGACATTTAGTTTTGCACTCCAGCCCCCCGCTATGAATGATTCACTTCGCAATAAACAAAACAAGCCTTGAAAGAACCCATTGTAACCTTCTATGTCCAACTAAATAGACTGCCTACACATAGGAATTCGGTTATCCTGACAAGGAGATGTGTGCCTTGTATTTCCACAAAGCAATAAAGGATTATTTCAGAGAACCAAATATGCAGGAGCTTAACTTAGTAAAAAACTATAGTGGGGTGTGGGTCTGAGATTTCCCAACTAGCAACATGGTGCACCCAACTGAAATAAGTAGCGACGGGCTGAGGTCACTGAACGAGAATAATGGACAGGCTTAGGGGCATTAGTTTTAAGTTATTTAGTAAACAAAAAGGACAGTCTTGGTCACAATTATATAGATAAAAGCCTCAACACAAGTAAGCATACAACTCTAAGGGCCAGATGTAGGTAAATCCAATTTACCTACTCATAAATACCTAATCGGTATTTATGAATCGGTAAATTGGAAGGAGGCAGATGTAGGTAATTTTTAAATTACAATTACCGAATCTGTAAGATTCGGTATTTACCGATTCGGTAAATACCGAATCGGTATTTCCCATTGATTCCTAAGGGCTTTGAAGCCCATAGGAATCAATGGGAAATACCGATTCGGTATTTACCGAATCGGTAAATACCGAATCCTGGCAGGGGGAACGGGGTGTCACTTTGACACCCTGTAGCACCCCAATCGCAGGCTTGTGTGCCATGTGGCACACATACATGCCCTAAGGGCATGTCTGTGTGTCACATGGCATAGGTGTACATGAACAGATGTGCATGTACACTGGAATTCGGTGTTTTACCACCCAATAGGATTGGGTGGTAAATACCGACTCCTAAAGGGCATGGGGCACTCTTTGAAGTAAAAAAAAAAAAAAAATACAAAAAAAAAAACATCATGTGTCACCATGAGGCCATGGCGACATCCCTGAATATTGGGCACTCCATTAGGTTCTCATGAAAGTGAGACTCCAAAAGAAAGTTCGAAGAGAGAATTTTAATCATTCATCATTCGATTTTTAAAGTTCATCAATCGGTTTTTACACTGTAAATGCATCCAAAGAAAATTATCTCCATGCTCCAATGCATTTCGGGCTAAGGCAAGCCCTTCATCGGGGAGCCTCTGCAATTAAATCAGACACAGCAATCGGTATCATGGTATGACAGAACTAAATAACAATAGTACACAAATTGGTGAAATCAAAGTGCCGGTGAAAATTATAACCTTTAGTGCAAGTCTAACGATATGTGCGGGTGAGGACCGGAATCATTAAAGTGTCTAACGATATGTAAAGATCAAGAAAAACGCAGGGTGAAGACCTTAATATGTGTCTAGCGGTATATGTGGGTAAAGACCGGGTGAATAAACATGAAAGGAATCATTAAAGTGCCTAAACGGTATGCGGGGATCAACGCAGCGTGAAAAAACATGCTTGCAAAATACGAGTGCAATTAATAAAACGCGTGCACAGCGTTTACCGATGTGACAAGATGGAAATCTACGGTCAGCATTTCCGTTACTCACAGTGGATCAGAATAGTCGCGAGCTTCACACGCCGGTATCAATGACACAGGAAGTGCAGTGGGATTAATAAAAAAGAAAGAAAATCGAAAACGGACTAACAGGTGGTCAACAAAAAACGTGGTGGCCATCTTAGAGAGGTGCCAAAAGAGTGAAAGTGTGGGTAAATGGTCTAAATAATAAAGACTACAGACAGTTATTTCCAGTAATCGCATATAGTGGAACAATGATAATGGCATTTAAACAAAGCATGCAAATTCCAAACGATCATTAAGACCAGTCGGTTTCATGGTTTGCATACAATAGATCCAGGCCATTTCTCTCTGTAGTAAGTGCTTATTGTTGTCCATTCCTTCCATTTTGCGCACTTGTTCCAGAATCAAGAATTTCAACTGAGAAACATTATGTCTATGCTCATTAAAATGCACAGCCACATTAGATTTGGTGTTTTGAAGTCTAATGTTCGATTTATGTTCGTTAATCCGAGTTTTAATCTTTCTTTCGGTCTTCCCAATGTAGCATTTCCCACAAGGACATTTAATCAAATACACAACGTTTGTTGAGTCGCATGTAGCGTCTACGGTCAGTTTAATGGGGTTGCCTCTCATGGGGTGGTTAACTGTAGTTCCTGGAATAATGTTATTGCAGTTTCCACAATTTCTGCATGGTCTTGTTCCTTTAGAAAGTGTTTTCTCTTGATGTTTACTTGTCAGGAGTTCTTTGAGGTTGGCACTGCGAGTATATGCAAAAAGAGGTGGTTCCTTAAAAGTCGTACCAAAATCTGGTTCAACACTCATGATGGGCCAGTGTCTTAGAATTATATGTTTGTATGTAGAACTCATATTAGAAAATTTAGAAACAAGTACCGTTCTATTGCTGGTTTTTGGAGGAGCCTTGACAAACAATGATTCTCTCGGGGTGTCAATAGCTTTCTTCTTGGCGCTTTCAATGAGAGTGGGGGGATATCCCCTGGTTAGAAACCTCTTGCCCATTTCATGTAGTCTGATCTGGGTTTGCTCTGGGTTGGAGGTAATCCGTTTGATTCTCAACATTTGTGATGCGGGCAAGTGTGTCTTCAATGAACCTTGGTGATGGCTTGAAAAATGCAAGGCATTATTGCGGTCAGTTTTTTTGCGAAACAGATCAGTTTCAAGACCATTATTGGTGATAGTGACTCTGACATCCAAAAAAGTAATGGATTTGTTGTCGATTTCCCAGGTGAATTGTATGCGTTCATTTGCTTGATTCAAAACAGTGAGGGCCTGAGACAGAGATTCTTTTGTATCTTTCCATACGATGAAAACATCGTCAATGTATCGTGCAGACATTTTAACGTTGTTGGTCCAAATCGGGTTGTCATAAATATGGGTCTGCTCAAAATACTTCATGTAGATATTGGCGTAGGTGGGCGCCGCGCAATTACCCATCGAGGTTCCAGACAGCTGTAGAAACCAGTCGTTATCCAGTTGAAAGTAACTCTGATACAGAGTAAACATAGTGAGTTCCATGAGAAAGTGCTGCATGTCTGGTGCGAAGTTGCTTTCCAGAATTGATTTCTCCATAGCTTCAATGCCCCCGGCATGGGGGATCGAAGTGTACAGGGAGCGGACATCCGCTGTACATAGTAAAATCTGTTCATCTCCAGTGAGGTTCAATTCAGCCAATTGTCTCAAAAAATCAGCGGTATCCTGAATGTGACTTTGCATATTCCTGACGCTATGTTGTAAATATCGGTCAATAAATTTCCCGACTGGTTCATGCAGTGAACCCTTGGTAGAGACAATAGGCCTGAAAGGAGGGTCCTCCAGGCTCTTGTGTATCTTAGGTATAAGATAGATAGTGGGGCTCTTAGGAAATGGTTTAAGTAGATATTTCTTTGTTCTATCATCTATAGTACCGTTTTCATATGCTTTTTGTACGATGTTAGTCAAAATCTCCTTGAATTGTGTGGTGGGGTTACCTGGTAATTTCATGTAGGTTTGTTCATCTTGAATATGCTCTAACATTTTGCGGTGGTATAGAGATGAGTTCATTATCACCAAGGCGCCGCCCTTGTCTGCCTTAATGCATTTAATTTCTTTGTTTGTGGAGAGTCTTCTCAAGGTGTCTTGATCTTTTTGAGTGATGTTTTTTTGATTTTTCTTCTTGTAGTTTAATTTCAAAATGTCTTGGTTCACCAGACTCTCAAAAAGGTCAATACTCTTATGACTTATTGGTGCCTCAAAAGTACTTACGGGTCTAAGGCCCATAAGCAAGTCTTGTTTGTTAGGAAGTGGTGGTAGAACATGATCAAAGTAATGTCGTAACTTGAGTTTCCTGGTGAATTTGTATGTGTTGACTTGTAGTTCAAGAGGATTGGTTCTGTATGTCGGTACAAAAGATGTACCTTTAGATAATAGATCCATTTCATGTTTATTTAAAGTGACGTCAGAGATGTTAATGATCAAATGTTCTACTTCTTTTTTTCTTTCTGTGTGCTCCGAGTGCTCGGATGAGTGGATTTTTTCTCTTTTTCTCTTTCCTTTTCTAAGACCCCGCCTGGGTCGTTTGTAATGTCTGTGCTCTCGACTAAAAAAGGAACCGCAGTGGAGGGACCTGGTTGTTGACTGGATTCGGTTGGTTTGCTTATGGTTGTAGGTGTTTTCCTAAGTGGGCGGTTGGAAGTGTCACTCTCAGAGGAGGAAGTATCTGTTTGAGAAGTCGGTGGTTTGTTTCTCCTACGTTGGGCATAAACATCAGCCCACGTGTATACTTCTCCCAATTTATAATCTTGGGTGTCTCTCCTAAATTTTCAGATTTTTCTCTCGTTGATTTCACGAGTGTGTTTATCAATCTGCACCTTGGTGTCTTCCAGTATATTATTCCATTCCTCCGTGGTGGTCATTTCTGATAGTTCGTTCTGCACTTCTTTAATCTCTTTGCCCAATTCAGTCAATATGTTTGAAAGTTCTTGAATAATAAGCAGTATCAAGTCTAAGCTGCATTTGTTCAACACTGCGTTCCATTTTTCCTGGAAGGACTTAGAATTCTTGCACAACGACGGTTTCAGTGCTATGCGCAAACCCCTCGGGATGCGTAAGGCGCGATGGTATTTCAAAAGCGTACTAGCATGCAGTTTTTGGTTTATTTCCCTCTTAGATAAGTACAACAATTGTCGTATACATTGTTCCTTGGTGCGATTAGAGGTGTTAGAAGCTATGTCTTCATCAATTAGTGCGTAGATGCGAGCCGTTTCATCGGCGTCAAATGCCAAAACATCCGCCTTGGCATCAGTTGATTTACTGATTTCTTCGTATTGCATGTTCAATCAATGCGTGCTGCCACCTGATTGGGTGGATAAGGTAATACAAAATGTTCAAAAGTAGGGAGCGCACAGCTTTTTTTTAAAAAGTTAACCCAAAGTTATTGGAATGTTACTTAAAGGATTGGGTGCTCCCAACAGGTAACGTGTCCGTCCTTAACACGTCTATTAACAAAACATCATGTGTCACCATGAGGCCATGGCGACATCCCTGAATATTGGGCACTCCATTAGGTTCTCATGAAAGTGAGACTCCAAAAGAAAGTTCGAAGAGAGAATTTTAATCATTCATCATTCGATTTTTAAAGTTCATCAATCGGTTTTTACACTGTAAATGCATCCAAAGAAAATTATCTCCATGCTCCAATGCATTTCGGGCTAAGGCAAGCCCTTCATCGGGGAGCCTCTGCAATTAAATCAGACACAGCAATCGGTATCATGGTATGACAGAACTAAATAACAATAGTACACAAATTAGTGAAATCAAAGTGCCGGTGAAAATTATAACCTTTAGTGCAAGTCTAACGATATGTGCGGGTGAGGACCGGAATCATTAAAGTGTCTAACGATATGTAAAGATCAAGAAAAACGCAGGGTGAAGACCTTAATATGTGTCTAGCGGTATATGTGGGTAAAGACCGGGTAAATAAACATGAAAGGAATCATTAAAGTGCCTAAACGGTATGCGGGGATCAACGCAGCGTGAAAAAACATGCTTGCAAAATACGAGTGCAATTAATAAAACGCGTGCACAGCGTTTACCGATGTGACAAGATGGAAATCTAAGGTCAGCATTTCCGTTACTCACAGTGGATCAGAATAGTCGCGAGCTTCACACGCCGGTATCAATGACACAGGAAGTGCAGTGGGATTAATAAAAAAGAAAGAAAATCGAAAACGGACTAACAGGTGGTCAACAAAAAACGTGGTGGCCATCTTAGAGAGGTGAGGTGAGAGTGACACTTCCAACCGACCACTTAGGAAAACACCTACAACCATAAGCAAACCAACCGAATCCAGTCAACAACCAGGTCCCTCCACTGCGGTTCCTTTTTTAGTCGAGAGCACAGACATTACAAACGACCCAGGCGGGGTCTTAGAAAAGGAAAGAGAAAAAGAGGAAAAATCCACTCATCCGAGCACTCGGAGCACACAGAAAGAAAAAAAGAAGTAGAACATTTGATCATTAACATCTCTGACGTCACTTTAAATAAACATGAAATGGATCTATTATCTAAAGGTACATCTTTTGTACCGACATACAGAACCAATCCTCTTGAACTACAAGTCAACACATACAAATTCACCAGGAAACTCAAGTTACGACATTACTTTGATCATGTTCTACCACCACTTCCTAACAAACAAGACTTGCTTATGGGCCTTAGACCCGTAAGTACTTTTGAGGCACCAATAAGTCATAAGAGTATTGACCTTTTTGAGAGTCTGGTGAACCAAGACATTTTGAAATTAAACTACAAGAAGAAAAATCAAAAAAACATCACTCAAAAAGATCAAGACACCTTGAGAAGACTCTCCACAAACAAAGAAATTAAATGCATTAAGGCAGACAAGGGCGGCGCCTTGGTGATAATGAACTCATCTCTATACCACCGCAAAATGTTAGAGCATATTCAGGATGAACAAACCTACATGAAATTACCAGGTAACCCCACCACACAATTCAAGGAGATTTTGACTAACATCGTACAAAAAGCATATGAAAACGGTACTATAGATGATAGAACAAAGAAATATCTACTTAAACCATTTCCTAAGAGCCCCACTATCTATCTTATACCTAAGATACACAAGAGCCTGGAGGACCCTCCTTTTAGGCCTATTGTCTCTACCAAGGGTTCACTGCATGAACCAGTCGGGAAATTTATTGACCGATATTTACAACATAGCGTCAGGAATATGCAAAGTCACATTCAGGATACCGCTGATTTTTTGAGAAAATTGGCTGAATTGAACCTCACTGGAGATGAACAGATTTTACTATGTACAGCGGATGTCCGCTCCCTGTACACTTCGATCCCCCATGCCGGGGGCATTGAAGCTATGGAGAAATCAATTCTGGAAAGCAACTTCGCACCAGACATGCAGCACTTTCTCATGGAACTCACTATGTTTACTCTGTATCAGAGTTACTTTCAACTGGATAACGACTGGTTTCTACAGCTGTCTGGAACCTCGATGGGTAATTGCGCGGCGCCCACCTACGCCAATATCTACATGAAGTATTTTGAGCAGACCCATATTTATGACAACCCGATTTGGACCAACAACGTTAAAATGTATGCACGATACATTGACGATGTTTTCATCGTATGGAAAGATACAAATGAATCTCTGTCTCAGGCCCTCACTGTTTTGAATCAAGCAAATGAACGCATACAATTCACCTGGGAAATCGACAACAAATCCATTACTTTTTTGGATGTCAGAGTCACTATCACCAATAATGGTCTTGAAACTGATCTGTTTCGCAAAAAAACTGACCGCAATAATGCCTTGCATTTTTCAAGCCATCACCAAGGTTCAAAGAAGACACACTTGCCCGCATCACAAATGTTGAGAATCAAACGGATTACCTCCAACCCAGAGCAAACTCAGATCAGACTACATGAAATGGGCGAGAGGTTTCTAACCAGGGGATATCCCCCCACTCTCATTGAAAGCGCCAAGAAGAAAGCTATTGACACCCCGAGAGAATCATTGTTTGTCAAGGCTCCTCCAAAAACCAGCAATAGAATGGTACTTGTTTCTAAATTTTCCAATATGAGTTCTACATACAAACGTATAATTCTAAGACACTGGCCCATCATGAGTGTTGAACCAGATTTTGGTACGACTTTTAAGGAACCACCTCTTTTTGCATATACTCGCAGTGCCAACCTCAAAGAACTCCTGACAAGTAAACATCAAGAGAAAACACTTTCTAAAGGAACAAGACCATGCAGAAATTGTGGAAACTGCAATAACATTATTCCAGGAACTACAGTTAACCACCCCATGAGAGGCAACCCCATTAAACTGACCGTAGACGCTACATGCGACTCAACAAACGTTGTGTATTTGATTAAATGTCCTTGTGGGAAATGCTACATTGGGAAGACCGAAAGAAAGATTAAAACTCGGATTAACGAACATAAATCGAACATTAGACTTCAAAACACCAAATCTAATGTGGCTGTGCATTTTAATGAGCATAGACATAATGTTTCTCAGTTGAAATTCTTGATTCTGGAACAAGTGCGCAAAATGGAAGGAATGGACAACAATAAGCACTTACTACAGAGAGAAATGGCCTGGATCTATCGTATGCAAACCATGGAACCGACTGGTCTTAATGATCGTTTGGAATTTGCATGCTTTGTTTAAATGCCATTATCATTGTTCCACTATATGCGATTACTGTAAATAACTGTCTGTAGTCTTTATTATTTAGACCATTTACCCACACTTTCACTCTTTTGGCACCTCTCTAAGATGGCCACCACGTTTTTTGTTGACCACCTGTTAGTCCGTTTTCAATTTTCTTTCTTTTTTATTAATCCCACTGCACTTCCTGTGTCATTGATACCGGCGTGTGAAGCTCGCGACTATTCTGATCCACTGTGAGTAACGGAAATGCTGACCTTAGATTTCCATCTTGTCACATCGGTAAACGCTGTGCACGCGTTTTATTAATTGCACTCGTATTTTGCAAGCATGTTTTTTCACGCTGCGTTGATCCCCGCATACCGTTTAGGCACTTTAATGATTCCTTTCATGTTTATTCACCCGGTCTTTACCCACATATACCGCTAGACACATATTAAGGTCTTCACCCTGCGTTTTTCTTGATCTTTACATATCGTTAGACACTTTAATGATTCCGGTCCTCACCCGCACATATCGTTAGACTTGCACTAAAGGTTATAATTTTCACCGGCACTTTGATTTCACCAATTTGTGTACTATTGTTATTTAGTTCTGTCATACCATGATACCGATTGCTGTGTCTGATTTAATTGCAGAGGCTCCCCGATGAAGGGCTTGCCTTAGCCCGAAATGCATTGGAGCATGGAGATAATTTTCTTTGGATGCATTTACAGTGTAAAAACCGATTGATGAACTTTAAAAATCGAATGATGAATGATTAAAATTCTCTCTTCGAACTTTCTTTTGGAGTCTCACTTTCATGAGAACCTAATGGAGTGCCCAATATTCAGGGATGTCGCCATGGCCTCATGGTGACACATGATGTTTTGTTAATAGACGTGTTAAGGACGGACACGTTACCTGTTGGGAGCACCCAATCCTTTAAGTAACATTCCAATAACTTTGGGTTAACTTTTTTAAAAAAAGCTGTGCGTTCCCTACTTTTGAACATTTTGCACTCTTTGAAGTGCCACCTACATCTCATTTACAGAATCGGTAAATTTACCGATTCGGTATTTTACCGATTCTGTATATTTACCGAATCGGTAAATATACCGATTCTGTAAATGAGATGCCCCCTACATGCCAAATCACTAATACCGGTCGGTAATGGCCGAAATCGACCGTTACCGACCGGTAAATGGTGACCTACATCTGGCCCAAAGTGTCTACTATGTATTTGCAAACTGCAGTATACTATACCTAAAGTTTTCTAGCATGCGCTTAAAATGCGCAATAGAACACTTATAATTGGAAACAAACTGCTTTTACCTTACAAATTTATTTGATTGATTCTTACCCACGGGTCTGGAACTATCAAAACACTGCTTATTAGCATTCAACTAGTCTGTTATCATTCTGTACTAGTTTAACTGTCCTTTCGAAGCATTCTGTGGATTGGTTTATTTTTTCCATGATAAACCTTTAGGCCAGATAAACCCCAATACACTAAATTGGAACAAAAACATAAAATGTGGAACCTGCATGAAAAATAAAATATTGTTTGGGCAAAATAAAGTGGGACCTTAAACTGAAACGTGTTGATCATTTTAAATGCTCTACTTTAAAGCTATGTTGTCCAAGTTCAGTTCATCCGCGATTTCTGCTTCACAAGTGATAGCATCAAATGATTTTACAGACAGGAGCTGTGCTGCTTCATAGAGAGTAGTTTTCCCTGATTTAGTATTGTCTTACGTAAACTATGCAGAGACAATGAATCACATGTGTGTAATTCAGTCAATAGGAAATGTTTCATAAAACAATGAGGATTACAAGGTGAAGGAATGACGTCATGCATATTAGTAGGCAGTATACTTTAACAGTGGTCTGAAGAAACACAAACTTATGATTTAAAACATCACAGTGGTTGTGTGTGGCTTCACTAATAAGAATGTATTACTATCTAAACCAACCTTTTTTTTAGGAACATTAAGATAATGAAAGACTGGAAAAAATAATATAACGTTCTAACTTATAACACGCAGTTTGCATGTAGCTCACTGGGACCCCTTTCTCAGTACTCAAATATGACCCAGGTCCCAGTGACTATTTTTGGGTAAACCCCCTCCCTTTATGCTCTTCTTTGATGACACTTCATAGCTCACTGTGCTATAATAGGAATGTAATTTAGGAACTGCAATTAACAAAAGGATCGCTGTGACAAAAACAGAAACCCACTGAGCTATCCACATAAATATATTTCAGTTATCTGCATGGTACACGTTCTTTGTAGAAAGCACATTATCCCTCTGCACTACAGTCAAAACTACTGCTAGACAAAACTCTGATCTCTCTCCAGCAGGAATATAACATGTAATCACCAGCGTGCAGCATTATCTTGACATTAGTATTGTTGCCTGGAACACACAAGGAACTCTACAGCAGGCGCTTTTAATCCAAGTTATTTCCTAACACAGTGCCCCTGAACTCAGCACCGTCGAAATCAGCACCCCCGAACCCAGCGCCAGGTGCTCAGCTCACCGCCATGAAAGCCAGCCCTGTCCAAAGCCCAGCTGTTTGGCAAACAAAACAACATGTTCTAGTTTTGAAACTTAGATGCCAGAATCATGTAAAATTTAACTTTTTATTGCCTGAATTTTCTTACACTGTTGCCAACAACTGACAGCACCTTCAACGCATAGGGCAATATATACATACGTGAAACTCATACGTCAGATTTTCCGATCAAGTTGAGTACATAATCCTAGATGTGGAATGGGGAGGGCGGGCTTCCTGCACTTGGCGTGGGAGTGTCCTCTTGTTCAGGAATTTTGGTGCAGGGTGGTGAGGTGCATTGTCCAGGCTACGCACCTTCAGGTTCTGCTAGACCCACTCCAATGTCTCCTAGCGCTGGTGCCCAGACCCAAAAAAAGGAAACTATCTTATAAGTTCCTGCAACTCCTACTAGTCTTGGCGAGGAGACGAGTGGCTATCACTTGGATGGGTCAGAGGGCGCCTGAGATTCCCATGTGGCTGAGGGACGCGAGAGAATGGGCCTTGGCTGAGGAGACTCATATGCAACACACCCGCAGGGATGACAAGTTGCAGGATGACTTGCTTGCCTGGAGGACGCTGTGCATGGAGGGACTGGCGGAGGATGACTCTGATGCCACCAGCGCTGAGTTGTTTTCTTCTGATGCCTCGGAGTCTGACTGTGGAGGAGAGGGTGCTGGAGGGGAGGACCGTGAGACAGTGTAGGTGTCCCCCGTTGCCACGCTACGATCCCTTAATATGTATGTATGTATATTGGTGTGATTCCCATAGGTCTATACTGCCTTCAATTGACTGGTCCGTAGCTGGCCCTCACACAAATGTCCTACTTTATTGGATCAGTACTAGCGATGCCATTCGAGGGGTAAATTGTGGTAAATAAATAAATAATACCTCTATTTTTGACTAGATATAACAATAACAGATAGCTCAATAAATAAGAGTCAAGATTCGAGGTAGTAGGAGTTTGCAGGTTTAATACAGCATAAAGGACAGGAACAGGACAACCTGCACGGGCAAGATCTGGGATGGCTAGCCAACAGGGGGGCCCCGACAGCTGTCGGGCAGGAGCTGGAATGAGCGCGCTGGCTTTTAGTAACAGTACACAAGTATATATAGTTAAAACAATTGCATTACAGTACATACAGTAGGCGTAACAGTGGGTGGGGCCTGTAACAGTCGCGAAAGATAAGGGTGAAAGTAGGTGTAACAAGAGGCGTGTACATAGACATGTGATGTAAACGTAACAGAATATGTCATAAATGGGGCGGAAACATGGAGGGGGCTACCTAAGGAGCCGGGACCTCTAACCTAGTGGTGCGCGCAAGCTGGCAATGACGTGTAACTAGGGAAAAGCTGGGGGCTATGACTTTTGTGCTAGAAGGGGAGACTACAGTCTGGAGAGTCAGAACGACATGTACCTAAACACTATCTAGTATCTGATGTTTAGAGAACATGTTGATAGAATCCAAAAGTTATCAGGGCAAAGGCTAACAGACACTAAGACTGGTGCATGCATTATTCTACATGTAGTATGTGTTGAGGAATATTAAATGACCATAAATACAGTACTTCTCTTACATGGAGACGTAAAGGCTAGACGATGACTGAAACTATTGATGCGATTCAGTAGCTTAGGAATGCAGAGAAGGAGGGCTGGACTGATAACTAGAATCATAACATACTCTTGGCAGACTGGCAGGCAGAGCCAGGCCGAGCCGGGCACTGTGAGGCAGGAAGTAAGTGAAGGGTCAGGGATACAGGTGGGGGCTGTATCGCTCCTCAGCGAGGGTTCAGGAGACAGGAGCTGAATCTGAGTCCGGGCCCTTTTGAGGCCTAGAAACGAGGATTTTCAATGAAATAACGTGCACACTGAGAAACGTGGCAATGTAGCTTTACATAGGCCTAATACTCGTAGCTTTCACGAGAACTGGAAACTGGCATACTAGAGATGGACACAACTGTAATTGCGTCTTTAATCGATCATGGGGAATACATATGCATATTAATCATGCACATATAACATAAGATGGGGGACACGTAGGGACACAGAACATGGCAAAATTTACTTTTCCACATTCCCTCCTTGTCACTACGTTTCCATCAAGAAACATCAATATTCATGATACCATCTATCATTTCATACAGTATCATTTGCTCGTCTCGAATTTTCTTGGAACGGGATCTAGGACGGGACTTGGGACTAGGAATACAAGAGGTAGCACAAATGCCGCAAATCGCAGGGCCACATTGTATACAGAGGCAGCAACTGAATATGATCGCTACTGCAATACCTAGAAAAGACAATATTTTCCATCCCCAGGCAGAAATAATACTCCAAAACCAACCGGACCATGTCCAGGTGCCTGGATCCTGGTGTAACTGATGGGCAATTTTATGAAGTCTGGTTATAGCTGAATAAACAGACGGCGCGTTATTTGGAATGAAAATGCAGCAACTAGATCCGATGACTCTACATGCTCCTCCTCTATCGGCCAGTATGACGTCAAGAACGAGACGATTTTGGAGCACGACAAATCTCATAGCAGATTGCTCTTCGGTTAAGTTACCTAGGGCAGAAGCAGTCTCATTCACTACTGCTTCAAGGGTTCTGGTTAATCTACGGATTAACTTACTATTCTGGATAGGTCCTATAAAGAAAAAGAATCCTCTATTGAAATCTGTATACTGTTCTAGAGCAGTTTCAGTTTGGTCGACAATCGGGGACTCGATCTCCCTTCTATGTCTAATGTGTACTAGATGTGTGTTTCTGTGATAATCAGATGGGGCTAGGAAAACTGGTGGCAGCAGGAAGGCAATGTAACAGGTTCCCTCCCAATCGAGGGGCAGACGAACATATGCGGTCTGACCACAAACAAAATAAGAATGACGTGAAGCTTTGAAAATAGATTTCCCACTGTCACTATACTCGACAATAGTAGTACAATCACTATGTCCTACATGTACGGACCCATTATTTCTGACACATAATTCGCCTTTGACTGGTAATACTGAAATAGCAGGTAAGTCTGGAGTAGGATCAGACTGAACATTCAGGACCATAAAATTCGAAGAATAATTACCCAAATTATAAACTTCATTTTCTAGATCTAACCCTGTTCTGTGGGGAAGACCTTGCTTGTCTGGAAAACATGTACTGTTCAGAAGGGACATATCAGTTGAGGATGACGTTAACGTGGACCATGCTCCACATGAGCCATTATGTGAGAACGGATAAGGAAACAGTGGCAGAACTCCCTTCGGTGTCTGGAAAGGGGGGAGTCGACCACACACCCAACAATTAGTGGCATTGCTGGTCTGGTGTGAATAATGTAACATACGGATAAATGAATTGTTGAGCATAGCAAGACGATAGGATAGTTAGTGAGGAGGTAGATCACTAAACGTGTGCTCTACTGTAGCATTAGAAGACTTATTTACATGAGAAATTGGAAAACATAAATGAAATGCATAACTCGTGCAGGTAACCATTAAGCTTAAAAACAATATAAAACTTAGAAAAACGATACATCGTATTGAGTTTTGACTAACTCTCTCACTATGGGGGTCTATTTCATACATGTCAGATACCTGTCTAACCGTTTCACCTAGGGGAGGACTTAGACAATTAAACTGGCTGACTTATTTTACTAGACCGTAACTTCTTTTTATACTCCTGCTGCGGAGTTTCCTCTAACAGGGGAGGTTTTGAATCAATGTCATTTGCGGGACAGTCCTTAAGAATAGTATCTTGGCAGTCTTTAAAATCTTGACAATCCTTGGAAATGTTCTTGGAAACAGTTTTTAGTCCGTGAAATTTCTTGACGTGTGACAGATGCACCCACCCCTTCCTGCCTTCCAACTTGACGGCAGTACGGGTGGTTAGAAGGACTAACTTCGGCTCCTTCCAGCGAGGCTCCAGTGGACTTGAACGATCGAAATTCCGGACAAGCACTAGACTTCCTGGAACGATTTCATGCGGTTTCACCTCGGTATTGTCTGGAAATGCGGCGGCAACCTGTGAACGACAAGAGTGTAGGGCAGACATCAAGGAAGCTAGGTAATCTGTCAGCATATTACTGGAAACATCTGTAATACTTCGGGGTCTAGGTGTACCCCATACATTCGGGGGGCGGCCGAATACGACCTCATAAGGGGACAGACCTGATCTGGAATGTGCGACCATGCGCATATAGAACAGAGCGACTGGCAGGGCAACTAACCAGTCTACACCTTTTTCTTGACAGATTTTGGCAATGCGGATTTTCAAGGTTTGATTATGTCTCTCTACGAGACCGGCTGCTTCTGGATGGCGTACACAATGGAACTTCCACTGGTACCCTAACAAAAGGGAAACGTGCTTCATTAATTCAGATGAGAATGGCTGGCCGTTATCAGAATACACGACCCTAGGGAGTCCATAGCGGGGGAAATATTCACGAACCAGCTGCTTGGCAGTGGTCGCGGCTGTGTAATCTGGGACTGGATATGCTTCTGTCCACCTGGACAAAGCGCATACAACTACAAGGACATACTTGAAACCTCGACATCGCTCCATCTGAATATAATCCATCTGGAGGACTTCAAAAGGGTGGTCAGGGGGCTGGAATCCACCTTGTTCCACCGGGACACTTTTACCTGGATTGAATTGACAACATATCATACAAGTACGGACTTTCTGCTTGGCTGCAGCTCGTAAGTGCTTGTTAAACCAGATGTTCTGGAAACTGTCTATCATGGCTTTTTCTCCTAAATGTGCAGGACTATGTGCGGTATTGATAATGACTTGAACCATTGAGTCGGGGAGAAACCATGTGGCTCTACCCTTCGTCAACCATCCCTGATCTGTCTGGACCCCTCCTTGTTCGGACCATTTCTTGATTTCCTCAGGAGTAGCATGTAACTGGATATCTATGACATCTTGAGTAGGGTCCTTAACTGTCATACAAGTAGTCTGTTCTAGAGTGGATGTCTTGTTAACTGGTATGTCTGGTGTCTGTGCTGTAAGCTTGGCTGTTCGATCTGCTAGATCATTTCCTTGGGAAATAATGTCAGTTACTTTCGTATGTGCTTTGCACTTCATGATAGCGATAGATGTCGGTAAATGTATTGCATCTAACAGAGCTTGAATAAGGAGACCATGCTGAATCTTGGTTCCATGAGAAGTCATGAAACCTCTCTCTTGCCAGAGCACTCCAAAGTCGTGTACAACTCCGAATGCGTAGCGTGAATCTGTGTAAATATTAACTTTCAGGTTCTTGGCGTGTATGCAGGCTTGAGTCAGAGCAACTAGCTCTGCTGCTTGAGCAGACAGGGTGTCAATACGATGTGTTTCAATAACTTCAGTGTCAGTAGTCACTGCATACGCGGCTACTAGTTCTCCTGTACTTGTTCTCATACATGAACCATCCACATAAAGTGTCAGGTCGGGGTCTGGTAATGGAATATCTGTCAGGTCTTGTCTTGGCTTAGTCATAGTGTTAACAACTTCCACACAGTCATGTGTGGCAGGATTTGAAATAACTGACGGTAACAGTGTAGCAGGATTTAAAACGTTGCAGCGTCTGATTTCTATGTGTGGCTGGAACAGTGTCAATTCATAACCTGTTAAACGTGCCATTGTCAAGTGCTGAGTCTGTGTTCGGTTTAGAAGAACTTCCACGGAGTGTGGAACTTGTACTGTCAAGGAATGTCCTAATACTATGGAATCACTTTGTCTGATAGCTAGTGCTGTGGCTGCAACTGACTTGAGGCACGCAGGCAGAGCCTGGGCTACTGGATCTAGTGTGCTCGAAAAATAAGCACAGGGCTTGTACTGTCCGGCTTGATCTTGTGTAAGAACAGATAATGCTGTACCATCACGTTCTGTGACAAAAAGTGTAAAAGGCTTATCGTAGTTCGGTGTAGATAGGACAGGAGCTTGGCATAAGGCTTTCTTTAACTCATTAAAACTAAGTGTATGTTCAGATGTCCAAGGGAGGACAGTCGATACGGCTGCCTCCTGTGTCGTTAACTGTATCAGTGGCTTGGCTAGAAATGCATACTGAGGAATCCATTGTCGGCAATAAGAAGTGAGGCCGATAAAGGCACGTACCTCCTTCTGTGTCTTGGGCTGAGGAAGACTCGCTATTAACTGGATACGGTCAGGTGTCAACTGCCTACCCCACTTGGACAGCAAGTGGCCTAAGTAGATCACTTGCTGGACACAGAATTGAAGCTTTGAAGGAGACACCTTGTGCCCCATCTCGGCTAGGAAATACAGGACTGTAAGCGATGCTCGCTCGCAAGCATGTTCAGAACGGGCTGTGATCAGTAGATCATCGACATACTGGAGCAGGGCAGTGTCAGTTGGCATGTGAATGTTGTCTAGTTGTCTCTTAAGTGCTTGACTGTAAATACTAGGACTTTCTGTGAAACCTTGAGGAGCTCGTGTGAATTTATAGCTCCTTCCATTTAAACAAAAACCGAAAAGGTACTGGCTGTCTGGATGAATTGGAACACTGAAAAATGCGTTTTTGAGGTCTATGACTGTGAAAAATGTAGCCTCAGAATCAATGGCTGTCAATAGAGATGAGATATCTGGGACTACTGGATACTGGGGGATGATACATTTATTAAGTTCTCGAAGATCAATCACTAATCGATATACTGGGGGTGCATTTGGATCAGTACGTTTCATGACTGGAATGATAGGAGAATTACATACATTGGAGTCAGTTTCTACAACTACTCCTTGAGCAATGAGCTCGTCAATAATTTTGGATAAGGCTGCTACAGCCTCAGGTGGCAATCTGTACTGTCTGATTCGTGGTAAGACTATACCTTGCTTGAGAGTCACACGATGAGGTGTGATTTGCATAAAACCAACATCAGTTGGACCTTGCGCCCATAGATGCTGCGGAACATTAGACAATCTCGGATCAAAATCTCATAAAACATAGTGACCCTTGAAGTCACGTAAAAACAAACGTATTCCCTCTGGGGAACAGCAAATAACTGCACCTAATTCTTTCAGTGTCTTAATGCCTAACAAATTTTCTGGACATGACTTCGTAAGCAGTAGATCAGTAGTTCGGGACAATGGACCCACTTCTAGAGTAACTGGCTTTGATATCTCGTTTACAATAGGCTTTCCTGAAAATCCAAGGGAAACATTTCTAGAGCCTGAGAGCGGAGCCCCTGGAACCTCGTCGTGACTAATAGTCGTCCTACTAGCCCCTGTATCAATCAGAAACTTTCTGTCTTTCCCTAATACTTGACTGTGAACATAGGGACCTTCTTGATCTACAGGAATCTCGATGAGAGGCAAGCCTACCTCCCTCTCTAGGCTGTTTCATGAATACGCTTGATACTCTGGATACTCTGTCTGTGCATACTGGTACATCTGCTGTGTAACATGCTGTGTTGCAGCGATAGGCTGCGGTGCTGGAACTGTCTGTTGTGCATTCTGTGGCTGAGAAGTCTGTGAAACTTGTTCTTGTCTAGACGGACGTGGTCTTTCTTTAGTTTTACCAGTGGCTATATTGTGTTTCAGAACTGCACACTCGTTTATAAAATGACCTGGCTGTTTACAGTAATTGCATGTCCCTTTAACGGGAGCTGCAGGATGACTGGCTTGATTCGGACCCCTCTTCTGACTGTCTTGAGGAACAGATTGTGCAACTAGTACTTTCATTTTCGTGTCTTTCATACGTCTTCTCTCGTGTTCTTGCTCTTCTCTGATTCTATTCTGGTGATACTGGAGCATTTGGAGCATCTGGGACGGGGTACTAGCTTGCCAAGTACTTTCGACTTTCAAAACTCGATTTTTAACTTGTGGACTTGAATTCTCGACTAATTTAGTAACAAAAAGATGAGGGTATGACTCGCTACTCGTCTTCAAACCACTGTTTATTATAAAACATTTCTCAAATCTGGAATAAAAATCACTAGTGTCTTCGTCTTGTTTCTGTTTACAGGCTGAGATTGCATCCCAGTCTTCCTTTTTAGTGGCTAATAATCTAGGTAAAACTTGTATTAATAATTCTGGTAATTCTTTACATTTGTCTCCAAGACCGGTACCTGGTACTCGTATCTTATCTTCAGCTTCTAGAGCTGTCCAATCGATCTTTTTCTCTCCCACCTCCCAATCTTTTTCCTTGAGTTTTTCATATATGCCTGCAGGCAACAGGACTTTTAACATTTTAATAATATCTGGATACGTGTATTCTCCCATACGGAGCATGTCTTTTAATTCTCGGTGGAACCCTGCTGGATCTTTGTCGTGACAGGGAATTAATTTCTTCATCTCTAAGAGTTCCATCTTGGTAACTGGGGTGTAAACAAATACTCGTTGCATTTCACCATCTGCTGTCCTAACTGGGTGTACTTCTCGTAGCGGATGCTGTCTGTCTATGTAAAACGGTTTACTTTCTGGAGGTGAGACATGAACAAAATGCGGATTTAAAAACGTTCTATATTTGTGGCGCTGTTCTAGAATGACACTAATTAAATCGGTACCTAAACCTTTCCATCTATACTGGAGTAACTCGTTCAGGACATCGTGTAACGGACCTGGATCAGAATGTTGACCCTCATGCAGTGTAATGAGGTGCTGGATCATATACATACCCACCAGTCGCTGCTCGGCTGGGGGCAGTTTCAGAAACATTTGTGCCACTATTTCGTCTGGAAAAGTGGTAGAATCAGTAATCCATCGGACTGCTGATCGGGCTAGTTCTTGTTCATGCATGGTACTTAACTCACTATAACCGATTCGTGATTTCAGAATGTGATCGGTAGCTTGAAATACTTGTTCTAGAGAACCTTGTTCTGGTGCTGGAAGAGGAACAGTTTTCTTGTGTTCTAGGCGTAAATGTCGGTCTGGAATTCTAGATTTACCTACATACGCTATTCTGGCGGTATTCTCGTCGTCTACCTCTTCAGTAGAAGAGTCATTTTCTTTCTCGCTTACTTGTGCTTCTTTGCGTTGTTCGTGTAACCTTATTATTTCTTTACGTATTTTCTTGTACATACTCTCTATACTATTGAGTGTCTTGTGCTTACCCTCGGCTATATTATCACTCCACTTTGTCAAAATTTTCATTTCGGTCGGATCTTTAGTCGGGGAATCTTGTTCCCTAATTAAACAATTGATCAGAAACTTTAATAACATGAACTGGATCTCAGCTTTCCTGAGAGACATGACTTCACCAATACTTTCTGGATCGTCTCCTGTACGAATGAAACGATACATTCTGTCTAGATCTTCTTTCATATTCGGTAGGGTGACCAAATACTCGGACACCTGCCTTACACGTACGGAATATATAACCATACTATCCTCGCCTGGGACTGGATCATAACAGCATTCAGTAAGAAGTCGCCTGATTTCTGCAATGGACTTATATTTAGGCGTACGCTGTAACGCACGTTCATGTAACTCGACTGCTCCCAAACGTCTACTTGGCGGCGGGGTACCAGGAGGACCTCCTCCCGCGGCCCCTAAACTGGAATCGTCGACTGATACTCTTCGTGCTGGCAGAGTGACTGATGTGGCGGGAATTTGTACTACGGGCTGGACCGGGGGTACCGTAACAGGTACTGCAACAGGTGCCCCGGTGACTGGAGGAGCAGGATTTACATTATTTACAGGAGCTGGCGGAACAGGATTTGCATATTCTGGGACTGTGTCGTCCAAATAGGACGAGAGAAAAATATCAGCTGCGGTCGGTTTGTGACGTAGCTTGGTCGGAACTAAGGGTGGCGGAAAATTACTGGATGCCTCCGGGGTTGCTTTTGGCAAGCCCTCGGCAAGAAGAGGATACATACCCTTAATGTGGGCATTCCTCTGTCTGTCTGACTGTTCGGTTTTAACTCGTTCCCCTATTTCGATTAGTTCCCTTCCTTGGGCTTTTTCTAAGGATTCTCTACTTAATTCTGACTTTCTGATTTCTTTTTCGGTTCTTTTATGAGATTCTTTGCGCCATAACTCGATGGCATCTTTCTGTGACTGTCTGGCTTTCTTTTTCCATAATACTTCTTCTACTCGCATGATGCACTCGGCATCCCATGTACCCGATACGGGCCATCTATACTTTTCTTCTAACTGTTTGGTGTACTCCACCCACAAATCTAGATACAATATGGCACTTATGCCATGCTTTTGATACATAAAATGACCTGGACTGTCCCTAGGCGGGACAGGAACTGCTTCTTCTAACAGACCTTTTCTAGTTTTTAACTGACGTAACTTGGAAAACAATGGCATGACTGGGCTGGAGTCTAGACACAATACAATACACAATGAACACGATGATTACTAAACAACACATTCATACCACGACATTGAAATACATGAATGACATTTAGGATAACAGTTCGGACAAAACACTACCTGGAATACTGAAAACAGAATACATGAATTTCTCGAGAACAGAACGGACTAGAACAGAAACTAGATGCACTGCTAAAACAGTACGAAACTTACCGGTCTCATAAAGAGACACGTCAGGACCCGCATCCACCTAAGTGGACACTTCGTGTTGGATCTGCGTACCCAAACCCACGGACCAGAGACAATGCAATTGACCCTGTCTAGATACTACCCCAGCAACGGTACTCACCGGGCAGCAAGAACGGAAGGCCTCGGACTGGACTGGACTGCTACGATGACGGACGGACGAACTTCGGACTTCTGTTACGGGTGGGCCTCCGGATACCTCGGACCTTGGACTCTCGGCTTGGGCTTTGGTCGGGACTCGCCGCGTTCCTCCACCGCCTCGTCTGGATGCTAGACCGCAACCTCCGTCTCCTCCGTGGGCCTGAGGGATACTTGAAGCAGAAATATCTGCACGTGCACGGTATGGTTCCGTCACGGCTGCAGAGGATCAGGGGGCTTGCGTGGCTTCACCGGCGCGTGGGGAAAGGGCAAGTCCCTATTCGGGCGCCATTATGTGGTAAATAAATAAATAATACCTCTATTTTTGACTAGATATAACAATAACAGATAGCTCAATAAATAAGAGTCAAGATTCGAGGTAGTAGGAGTTTGCAGGTTTAATACAGCATAAAGGACAGGAACAGGACAACCTGCACGGGCAAGATCTGGGATGGCTAGCCAACAGGGGGGCCCCGACAGCTGTCGGGCAGGAGCTGGAATGAGCGCGCTGGCTTTTAGTAACAGTACACAAGTATATATAGTTAAAACAATTGCATTACAGTACATACAGTAGGCGTAACAGTGGGTGGGGCCTGTAACAGTCGCGAAAGATAAGGGTGAAAGTAGGTGTAACAAGAGGCGTGTACATAGACATGTGATGTAAACGTAACAGAATATGTCATAAATGGGGCGGAAACATGGAGGGGGCTACCTAAGGAGCCGGGACCTCTAACCTAGTGGTGCGCGCAAGCTGGCAATGACGTGTAACTAGGGAAAAGCTGGGGGCTATGACTTTTGTGCTAGAAGGGGAGACTACAGTCTGGAGAGTCAGAACGACATGTACCTAAACACTATCTAGTATCTGATGTTTAGAGAACATGTTGATAGAATCCAAAAGTTATCAGGGCAAAGGCTAACAGACACTAAGACTGGTGCATGCATTATTCTACATGTAGTATGTGTTGAGGAATATTAAATGACCATAAATACAGTACTTCTCTTACATGGAGACGTAAAGGCTAGACGATGACTGAAACTATTGATGCGATTCAGTAGTTTAGGAATGCAGAGAAGGAGGGCTGGACTGATAACTAGAATCATAACATACTCTTGGCAGACTGGCAGGCAGAGCCAGGCCGAGCCGGGCACTGTGAGGCAGGAAGTAAGTGAAGGGTCAGGAATACAGGTGGGGGCTGTATCGCTCCTCAGCGAGGGTTCAGGAGACAGGAGCTGAATCTGAGTCCGGGCCCTTTTGAGGCCTAGAAACGGGGATTTTCAATGAAATAACGTGCACACTGAGAAACGTGGCAATGTAGCTTTACATAGGCCTAATACTCGTAGCTTTCACGAGAACTGGAAACTGGCATACTAGAGATGGACACAACTGTAATTGCGTCTTTAATCGATCATGGGGAATACATATGCATATTAATCATGCACATATAACATAAGATGGGGGACACGTAGGGACACAGAACATGGCAAAATTTACTTTTCCACAAAATAGTTGTTGTTAAACTGTCTTGTAATATAGGAATGTGAAATGAAAAAAATGGCGAAGACACTGATAGGTTTCATATCTTTGGAGCACAAATGCAAATTTCTCCTTTCATAAACATGCCCTGATCCTACGCCGCCGAGCCTCCGGGATGTGGGCCATTCATGGCTGTGTAGTGCCGTTGGAATTGCATACTCTTACTGATTGCATATCAACAGTGTTGATGTCGGTATGCTTTGTGCCTTTTTTTCTACGACTTTGCTACAATAAAAATATGTTTAAAAAAAAAAAAAGTTGAGTACATAAGCACGGCAAGTGCACATCCTTGGCCAATCTGGCTGTCCCTAAATTCAAAAGCCACTTGGGGTGGTAGAAGCTTCGTCGTGTCAATTGCAAAACTATGGAATACTATGTCCTTTAATTTGAAAAAAATAACTAACTTACTGACATTCTGAAAGGCCCTAAAGACATGGCCTTTAAATAAGTAGGTATGGCTATACTGGTATATCATATACTCTGTCTATTACCCTTTCCTGTTTAGGCCTTCTTTTACTCATGCACCAGAAATTCTTAGCGCCTAGACACCTTCGGGCAGTAGAGCGCTCTATAAATTGCAATTTAATTTAATTTCATGTACATGTAGCCAGTTGTAGACAAAAATGTAAAAAATATACACCTGAAGAGCATCAGTCTCGCCTACCTGCCTGGTCCCCCTGCTTCCTGCTTGTCACAAGCAAGCACAGCATTCCCAGAACACAGGAGTAGAATTCTGATTGTAGATCAAATCACTGGAATGCAGAGACAGCGTATGTTACAATGCTGCTCAAGCACAGGGTCCCAAATGTGGTGCCACACCCTGACAAAGGTGTTAAAGGATGAGCGAGGCCCATTGCTCTGGCTCGATGGTGCCAATTTTATTCGGATGTGTGCTTTGAGCTCAGGGCCCTACCTGTGCTCTCAGCACTTTTCCCTCGGGAAGCAGCCTTTGGAACGAGGGTTTACCACGTTGTGCCTTTATCACACATTTTTTAACATGCATGTTTTTACCACATATAAGCCTTTACAGTGCATGCCTTTATCATGCATTTAAAGTAAGTTGGGGAGGGGTTGGCGGGTCTCCTCCCAAAAATACATTATGTTATATATATATATATATATACAATGCATTGTAATGACTAACTTGTAAAAACATATGATTTCTAAATAAATGTGGGATACAAAATGCGTTGTAAAGGCATGCAAAGTGTTTCCCTGCATTGTTCCATCATACAACCTTCCTCCTCCTGGGCCCAGTAATCTTAATAAAATAAATACATGATTACCAGCAGCAGAACCCACTATGCTGCCTCGTCAACGACAGAGCAGATATTTGAAAGGGGGGGTTCCACTCCATACACCCCTCCCCTGAAAACTACACTCCTGCACATATGATGCTGCCAGCTATGCTCACGTGCCTTGCACATGTCGGCCTCACTGGCATCTGGTCCACTGACGACCATGCCGGTTGAAGCAGTGAGCTAAGTAAACACTGGCCTGATCAAACTGGCCGTCGGTATAGGGACTGAGAGTTGCTGCTCCTGCCCCTATGAAGCATCCTGCCACATAAGAAGAAAGGCAGGCCATGTCTACAGCAGAGCCAGTCATGGGGCCAAAGTCTGCTGCTCATTTGCAACTCACTGATCCTCAAACCTTTGTACCTTGTCCACCAAAGAAGGACATCCGAAAATTACAATGTGGCCCCAATTATGTCCCTGATAAATAATCAGGAAGATATTGGAGAACATGTCCATATGATATACGCTCTCAATGAAGTGGGAAAGAAATGAAAGTCTTTTTCAAATCACAAGCAAAACATTCACAAGAAGCAAATAACTACACTGATAAACACAGCCACCAAAGTGTGCTTTATTGCATGAAATGATTCCAAGACACACACATGGGGACCTGAGCTGGAAATGTAAGTGAATGCCAGCTTGGATCCTCGCCCTGTGGCTTGCACCTT
This sequence comes from Lissotriton helveticus, assembly GCF_964261635.1. NCBI lineage: Eukaryota > Metazoa > Chordata > Amphibia > Caudata > Salamandridae > Lissotriton > Lissotriton helveticus. The sequence goes on along the minus strand of NC_136070.1, from coordinate 481,359,864 downwards.
CATCACAACCATCTCATAGGAGCAAAACTCTTCCAAAGCCACATTCTCTGATACTCGTACCAAAGAATGTATCCTCATTAGCTTCAGACCTGCGGAAGTCATTTCACTCATCGAATTTGCATCCCGAATCCAAATATGTGAACTACATGGCTTTCTGGATGAATTTCCGTACATTTTTACGGCACTGGGTGCCAAAAGGGCCAGATAATCAAGCTCTGCATTAACCTGTTAATCCAGCCGGTGACACCACCTCATCAAAGAATTTCTTTTAAGGTGAAGAACCAAGTGGAGAAGAAACTTTGAAAAAAACTAAAGGCTTCTGGAATCAAAGAAGAGGTGAAAGGTCCAGTTTCATGGGTGTCACAGACAGTCTCAGCCTGCAACAAACAGACAAGAGTAGAAGGGAGGAATGCTTGAAAATAGTCTACACCACTGGCAATTGCTCTGGGTAACATTCCAATTCATTGTTTTTCGCTCATTGTACCATTCCAGACAGAGACCCGCCTTGTACAAATCAGTACTGAACACTGCTCCTATATATGTAAGCCATAGCCTGCAAGCCAAACATGCAGGAGAGGTGAGAATATTTGTTGATGTGCAAATGCCCAGTCGACTGATAGAAACAGCGAGACACATCACGAAGACAGTGGATGGTCGCATCTTGCTATCCTAATCAAATCGAAGGGGAGGGAATTTATTATGTCCATTTTAAGCCACACCAAACAAATCCCCACGTAGAACTCTTAGGATTGCACAGTCTAGCCAAGCCAGTGATGACTATGTGGAAGCAGGTTCCACAGACTGTGAAAGACAAAAGGATATAGCAGGTTGTTTCTAAAGAGTGAAGCTCCAAGCCCCCTCATGCAAAGCTTGGGGAAAAGGATGGTGGATTTAAGGAGAGATGCATTAGAGAGGATAGAAGACAATTTGAAATAGTTCTGACTGCATCATCTGGGTAGACAAGAAGCAAAAAGGGTGCTCCTGGAAGACTTTAGAAAAATATTCTTAAATTGGAAAATATAGCAGGCTTCGAATCACAGTTCTGGGACCATGATTGGATCAACTTAAAAAGTAAATGTGATGTTTTATGTTGCCAAGAGATATGGAGAATCCTACCTCATTTTAAACAGGGGTTCTCAACTCTTCAAAACCCAGTAGTGAAAGAACCAAGGGAATAGACCTTGTGTAGTTTCACTGATTAGCCGAATATTGAAATAATAGGGTGTTTTAAACAGCAAGACTAAGATAATTTATACATCCAGCTAATACACTTTTCAGAGTATTGGAGAGGACCATATTCTTTGCTGAATCTTTACAACCAGAAGGTTCAAGCTATCTGCTATCTCAAAGCAACTGAACTCTAATATTGAATCCAAGGGCTTTAAGCCATTAAATGACAGAATTACCCCAGATATCCAAGCTAAACTGACATGAGTTAAGGGGAATAAATCAACAAAGATAGATTATGCTTCTTACCATATAGAAGAATGGATGTGTATTAAATGTTTTATGGTTATACCTCAGTTAGAAATTGGTCATAACCCTTTGATGGTAAGGTTTTTTTTCTGGTAAGTGAAAGGCAAGTAGTTTAAATTTTGAAACTAAAAGGGAAGGCAGTACTGAACTGATCTGATGCCTGCTAATAATCGAATGTACATAAAATGGAAGAATCAACGTTCTGTCTTGATTGGAACAGGGCACCTTTCTCGTAGTAAAGATTTGCGATATCTACCTGGTTCCCTTTCAAAGCACCCCTGCATTCAGTGGCCAGACTGGTCACTTATTCCAGGAAGTTTGAATATATATCCCCCATTCTTAAGTCCCTGACATGCTCGCTATCGAAGCAAATATCTTCAAACTTGCGTGCATCACCCGTAAAGTCATACACAGGGGGATCCCTAAGTATCTCACACAGGGGGATCCCTAAATATCTCACCCATACAATGAGTATCTGTGTGGGCCAACGCCACCTGAGAAGCTCCAACATCCTCCGCCAGTAAATGCCAGCCATGCATAAATCCAAAACACTAAGCATGTATTCTCCAAAAGTGGGCCAAGTGTATGGAACACAATTCAACTGGACTTTGGAACAACTACCTCATATGGAACCTTCAACAAACAACGGGAAATACTGTTACTTAAGCACCATAGACTTAAAGAGCCAGTAAGGCTTACTAAAGGGTATATATACAAATACCCAGATGACAGAATGCAGCAAGTTGGTGTTCTCTTAGGGAGGAATATGCAACAGGGGAAGGGGGGCGATGGGGCTCAAACCCTGACATCAGGACACGGAGAGCCTGACAAGACATGCATGCCATTGGAAGGAGACCTGACCTCGGGTCACTCCGAACGCCGCACGGCTCCTCCTGGGTGCCCGTGTCTCCTCCCGCTGCTGCCGCTGCCGAGGGCTCACCGCCCCTGGTGACTGTTACTCTCACTGTGCTTGTAATATTGTTTTTTCCCATCTTGTCATTTGTCATTTTGTACTTTTTCCTACTGTCTGGTCCTAGGCGCTCCTTTTTCGCGCCACTGCCCTCTGTGCCCCCTCGCCCCCGCTTCCCGCCGCTGCTCCCCTGTGGCCCACCCCCTTTTGCCTTCGTGTCCCTCGCCCATTGGCCGCCCCGCTCCCGCCTCCCAGCTGCTCCTCCCTCCCACTTGGCCTCTTAGGTAGGTCGCCGTGCGGCAGTGAGTGTGACCTGACCACGGGTCACTCCCCACGCCGCACGGCTCCTCCTGGGTGCCCGTGTCTCCTCCCGCTGCTGTCGCTGCCGAGGGCTCGCCGCCCCTGGTGACTGTTACTCTCACTGTGCTTGTAATATTGTTTTTTCCCATCTTGTCATTTTGTCATTTTGTACTTTTTCTTACTGTCTGGTCCTAGGCGCTCCTTTTTCGCGCCACTGCCCTCTGTGCCCCCCGCCCCCCGCTTCCCGCCACTGCTCCCCTGCAGCCCCGCCCCCTTTTGCCTTTGTGTCCCTCGCCCATTGGCCGCCCCGCTCCCGCCTCCCAGCTGCTCCTCCCTCCCACTTCGCCTCTTATTGAGGTCGTCGCGCGGAAGTGCAGCGGATGCGCGCCGCTGGCGCGCCAAAGGCAAGCCCATCTGCGCCCGTCCGTGCCTGGACCACGCCCAGCACCAGGACCCCTGGACCTCGTGCCCCCCGCAACGCCAGACTGCACTACGACTCCAGCACCCTCCGCGCACTCAACACCAGACGAGGCCACCCCTGCTACCGGGCCACCCTGACGCGCACCCAAGCACCCTTCGCCTGCCGGAACTGCAGATTCACCAGCATCCAGCCCACCAAACCGCCAGCCAGAGAACCCAACCACCTCCGCTGCATCCTCCTCAACACCCGCTCCGCTCGCAAGCACGCCATCAAACTCTGGGACCTCCTAGACTCCACCGCCCCGGACGTCGCCTTCCTGACAGAGACCTGGCTGAACGCCACCTCAGCACCAGACATCGCCATAGCCATCCCACAGGGCTACAAGATCTCCCGCAGAGACCGCACCAACGGAGTGGGAGGGGGAATCGCCATCATCCACAAGGACACCCTCAGAGTCTCTACCAACACCGACGACACCCTCACCACCGCCGAGCACATGCACTTCCAGATCCACACCGACCCCAACACCACCCTCAGAGGAACACTCGTCTACAGACCACCCGGACCACGACCACAGTTCTGCAACCCCATCGCCGCCCTCATCAGCACCCACGCCCTCGCCTCCACGGACTACAGCCTCCTCGGGGACCTGAACTTCCACCTCGAGAAAAACAACAACACCAACTCCACCGCCCTGATCGACAATCTCGCCAACCTCGGACTCAAACAGCTCGTGAGGACACCCACCCACGCCGCTGGACACACGCTGGACCCCATCTTCTCCACTAGCCCCCACGTCTCCTTCAACCACACCACCAAACCCCACTGGACCGACCACAGATGCGTCCACTTCAACTTCAGGAAAGCCACCACACACCACCTCACCCAACAGCTACCATGCCGCTGCTGGGGCAAGGTCACCAAGGACCAACTGAATACCACCCTCGCCCTGAGACCACCCACCGTCCCCACCAACCCAGACACCGCTGCGACCAACCTCAAACAGTGGATCACCGACTGCGCCAACACCCTTGCCCCTCTCAAGACCTCCACAACCAACCACACCAACAAGAAAGCCGCCTGGTTCACCAAAGACCTCCGGATCTCCAAGCGCATCTGTCGGAAGCTGGAGAAGAAATGACTCCACGACCGAACACCAGACAGCCACACAGCCCACAAGAGCGCCACCCGCAGACACCACCAACTCATCAGGACCGCCAAGAGGACCGCCTTCAAGGACCGCTTAGACAACAACGCACACAACACCAAAGAGCTCTTCAGCATCGTGAAAGAACTATCCAACCCCAGCTCCAACACCAACGACATCCCATCATCACAAGACCTGTGCGACCCCCTGGCCACCTTTTTTCACCGCAAGATCGCCAACATCCACGACAGCTTCAACACCGACACCCCCGCACCAATCACCGAGTCCACCACCCCTGTGACCACCACCCGCACCAGCCGCCTGACCGCCTGGTCCCACGTCAGCGACGAAGACACCATCAAAACCATGAACTCCATCCACTCCGGATCCCCATCCGACCCCTGCCCTCACCACGTCTTTAACAAAGCCAGCACAACCATTGCGCCCCACCTCCGGAAAACAATCAACAGTTCTTTTGAGACAGCAACCTTCCCGGAAAGCTGGAAGCACGCTGAGATCAACGCCCTTCTAAAGAAGCCCAAGGCGGACCCCAAAGACCTCAAGAACTTCTGGCCCATCTCCCTGCTCCCGTTCCCGGCAAAAGTGGCAGAGAAGATTGTCAACAAACAGCTAACTCGCTACCTCGAAGACAACAACATCCTGGACCCTTCCCAATCCGGTTTTCGCAGCAACCACAGCACCGAGACCGCCCTCATCGGCGCCACTGATGACATCAGGATCCTGATGGACAAAGGAGAAACAGCCGCCCTCATCCTCCTGGACCTATCAGCAGCCTTTGACACAGTCTGCCACCGAACCCTATCAGCACGCCTCCATGACGCCGGAATTCAAGAGAAGGCCCTGGCCTGGACCACATCCTTCCTCTCCGGCAGAACCCAGAGCGTCCGCCTCTCACCCTTCCGCTCAAAAACCACTGAGATCATCTGCGGCATCCCACAGGGATCTTCCCTCAGCCCGACGCTGTTCAATATCTACATGGCACTGCTCGCCCACGTCGCACGACAACATAACCTCAACATCATCTCCTACGCCGACGACACCCAGCTGATCATATCCCTCACCGAAGACCCCACACCGCCAAAGCCAACCTCCACAGAGGAATGAAGGCCGTAGCCGACTGGATGAAGGACAGCAGACTGAAGCTGAATTCAGACAAGACGGAGGTCCTCATTCTCGGACCCACCCCATCAGCGTGGGACGACTCTTGGTGGCCCACATCGCTAGGCACAGCCCCGGAACCCACAGACCATGCACGCAACCTGGGGGTCATCCTCGACTCCAGCCTCTCCATAACCAGGCAAGTCAACGCCGTCTCTGCGTCCTGCTTCAACGCCCTCCGAATGCTCCGCAGGATCTTAAAATGGACCCCCCCTGACACGAGAAAAACCGTCACCCAGGCCCTCATCACCAGCAGACTCGACTACGGGAACGCCCTCTACTCAGGAACAACAACCAAGCTCCTGAGACGATTACAGCGAATCCAGAACGCCTCGGCACGACTGATCCTCGACGCCCCCCGACGCAGCCACATCACACCCCACCTGAGAGGCCTGCACTGGCTCCCTGTCAACAAGAGGATCACCTTCAAACTCCTCATCCACGCACACAAAGCACTACACAACACCGGACCTACATACCTCAACAACCGCCTCAGCTTCCACACCCCCACCCGAAGCCTCCGCTCAGCCAACCTCGCCCTCGCCACAGCTCCTCGTATCCGGAAAGCCACCGCCGGCAGAAGATCCTGCTCCTACCTCGCCGCCAAGACCTGGAACACTCTCCCTGGCTCTTCGATCACTAGCGCCCGCCCCCCAGCGCCTTGAGACCCTCACGGGTATGTAGCGCGCTTTAGAAATGCAGTGATTGATTGATTGAAGGGATATACCATGAGCAAAATACAAAGGGGGTGTAAGTCGTAGTGAGAGAGGGCTAAGGAACATGACATCAGGAATAGAGTGGGGGTACCAGGTGCACAGAGGAGGCCGGTCAGATATGCGGGTGCAGGCACAGAGACTCCACATATGTCAGTTAAGTTGATTAGCAATCATTTAGGATCGATATAAATAAGTAACAAGTACCCAGAGTGCAGTTTGATGTTTCTTGTATGTAGCTTGTGTGCATTTAGTGCACTTTTTTAAGCTTTCCCGTTTTTCTGGGTTCTCCCCTACCGAATTATCATTGATCCTCCCCAAAGACTTTAGAATATTTTTACACATTTTTGCAAAGGTTTGGATAATCCTTCAAATAAGTGCATTATTCCTCTCTATACCTAGATACCCATCAGCAAATGCCATTTGCTGCCATTTTAGCAGCATATCAGGCGATAGGAGGTTAGTTCACACGAATGGAGGGGCTGGGGGAGAGGAGAGGAGTGGGGGGGGGGGTCTAGCAGTCAAAGATATGCCTTCTGCTCACCTCTACATTGCTTTGGTAGGGTCCTGCAAAGGCCGGATGGGTCCTGGCGGGGGGGCGCTTCTGCTCCTTTAGGGCTTGGCTTCTGCCGTCATTTGCAAAGCTCCCGGGATCAGAATGGCCAAAAAATCCGAAAGGGTTCGACATGGCTTGAACAGATGGAAATGGTTGGCCTAACGAAAATGGAGTCTGCCTAAAAAAATGAAACTAGGGGTCGCTTGTTGGAGGTTGTCAGTGGCCAGCCAGTTCCATGGAGGAGAGATCTCGGCGTCCTGTTACTGTACAGTGGAAAGAGGGTGTGTCGCGTTCTAAAGAGACTATGAATGCACTACACACCGCTCATAACTGTTGTAGTTACCGGTCACTAAGCACTTGAAACTCTACGCCCTTTGTCTGTAGAGTTTTTTGTTGTTTTTGAGCAGCAGCTGGTTTATGTTCTTGAAGAAACACAAAATAAAGTTGCGAACGCTTCCCTTGTTGCTCATTCGTAATTCGTTTTTTTGCAAGAAACAGACGAACTATTTATTTCTATACATTGTTTTTTATGGTCATTGTTGAGCGCAAAGGTGGACCACAACTCACAAGAGGTGGAGTCAAACCAGAGCACAAGGGGTTAAAATCCATGGGTGACATAAAATCGTCGCGGTCTAGCATTGTGAATAGGGCCCCAGGCATTTACCTCTGTGACGTAAGAGTAACAAGGAATCTGCGAGGCAGGAAGCAGAGATTTTTAGACTGTAATATGGTAATAGCATGAATTTTGATCTTTGCTTTTTGGGAATGCGTGATTGGTGGGATTGTTTCCACTGGTTTCTTTGCGCTCCCTTTATTTGCATAAAGAAAGGAACATGGAGAAAACACGATTTGAACGTGGCCTCATAAATCTGAATAAGTGGGGAGTTTGGCATTAGGAAGAAGGGAACATTGCTCTAAAGAGAGCAACAACTAGGCAGTATTTCCACAGCACGTGGGTGGTGAATAGCTATGTCACCTTTATATAGTTCATTTTTCCGAATACTTTATGATATATATATATAACTGACTGTGTGATTATTGGTTCATTCCATATTGGTCAATATTTTTTTGAGCTACAAATAGTAAAACATATAATCGATGTCTTTTTGGATCAACTCTGTAAGATGCATGAAAAAAATTTCAACAATCAAATGTCTATTTGTTAATACAAAACTCTGCCGTAGTCCCAGTATAGGGCATGCTTATAGTGCCGCCCTGTGGTCATTAGTAGTATCATCTGTCACCTAAAAAATTGCATAGTTTATGGTCGGATTTGTTTAGGTCTGGCTTGACACCGCAGCTGTGTCCAGGTAATGTGATCAATCTAAACAAGCATTGGTAAATGCATTCGGTTTCGCTATGGGTTTATTAATAGGAGGTGTGGGGGCAGTGTATGAGTGCAGGGAGAACGGTGTGAGTGCTCTCTGTGCAGGGTGTGGTGTGCATGAATGAAGGTTGATAAGTGTCTGAGTGCAAGGTGAAAGTATGCGAATGCATGGTGATTGATGTGAGTTCAGTGAAGAATGAGAATTGCGTGAGTGTGCAGGGTGAGAGATGTTACCCCATACAGGTTAAGGAATGTGCAAGTATAGTGTAAGGGGGATGTCAATAGTTTAAGTGCAGGATGAGCGGTTTGAGTTCAGGGTGGGAGGTGTGGGAGGAGGGTGACAGGAAAGTGAGTGTTGGGTGAGAGGTATGTCAATGGTGTGTGAGTGCAGAGTCAGCAATATGTGAGTGGTGGGTGAGCAGTATCTTACTGCCAGAGCAAGGTCAGGGTGATTGTGTAGAGTTAATGGTGGGTGAGTTTGCTGGGTGAGCATTGTCTGAGAATAGGTGAAAGATATGTAAGAGTGCAACAGAATACATTTTTATAATACTTAATTCTAAATAATTAAATAAATAAATGAATAAATAAGTAATCTGTGAAATTCCATGTAATAAAAGTAACAAAGTAACTGATAACAAAAGCACACAAAGAACGACAGGCTATAGCCAATAGAAACAGAGGAAAAGTAAGAGGCAAGTATGGGAACCAATGAAAAGCGAGGACGGGATACAAGCCCCTTTTAAGATTTGTATTTAATACAATAGATTTCACAAGCACAGCGGCAGGCAAAATATAACAATAGATTTCACAAGCACACAGCCCTAGACCTCTGGTTAGGTCACCACTCCCCCTGAGCCCCATAGTGGACATGCACTGCCCTGCATCCTTTGCAGACCAGTATCAGTTTGAGCCCGGCTGTCCCTCTTATTTCTTCTGATTTTTTTTTACTTTGGCACTTGGCCAGCCTAGCCCAGCCTCAAGTTGCCCCCTCACCCGACGAACCGGACTGCTCCGGTACCTCGTGCCGCTCTCCAACCCCTCCCACCTCCCTTGGACTACTTAATGGGCCGGGGCTGAGGACTACTCTGCAAGTACACCACGGAAATCTGGGACACCTTAACCACCATCTCTCCTGACATGATGTTCATCACCAAAACCTGGCTCACCCCTGTGTCCGCACCCAACATTGCCACCGCTAAGCCCCACAGATACAGGATGACTCACGGCAACAGCCCCAACAGACCCGGAGCAAGAGTCACCATCATCCACAAAGAGTCCCTCAACTGCATCGCCTTAGACGATGACTCCACACCGATCATGAAACACCTTACCTTCCAGATCAAATCCAATGCCAAATGCACAATCAGAGGAACCTCGCTTATAGACCTTCAGAACCCCAGACCCCCACACCAGCTTCTGCAAAACTATCCCGGACTACATTGGTCCACAAGCCATAGACTCCGACCACTACATAATCTTGAGAGACCTCAACTTCCACCTCGAAGACCCCGTCGACTCCAACACCACATCTCTTCTTGAAAACATGAGCATCTTCGGCCTCGCTCAACATGTCACCACCCCCACGCACAGTGCAGGACACACCTTAGACCCCATTTTCTTTACCAGTGACTGCGCCAAGTTCTCCCACACCAGCGAGCTGACCTGGACAAACCACTGCATTGTTCAGGTCTCTATTGATGCCCATGAAAAGCCACTACGAAACACCCAGTTCCTCCCCGATGAAACTGGAGCAAAGTAACCAACCCAATCTGGATCACCAGCCTGAACAAAACCAGACCACCCAGGTGGACACTCTTGAACTTGACATCCTGAACTTCTACAACTGAAACGTTTCTACCGCCGACAAAATCGCTCCATGGAGGAACACTCCCAGTGGTAGAACCACCAAGCGAGACAGATGGTTCACCCCTGAACTAATGACCCTTAAACACCACTGCAGGAAGCTGGAAAGACTCTGGCACTCCAACAAGACCCCCCCAAATCACGAAGCCTTCAAGACCTCCCTCAACAGTTACCACCACCGGCTCAAGGAAACCAAAAAAGAAGCAAGTCAAACAACAACAAGTCAAAGATGCTTTATTTGAGTTTTTTCCTCATAAAAGCAGATACAATCACAGTTAAAAAGAAAAAAAAAACATCACACAAATCCAACGATTAAAATTAGACTTGAAAATAGATCAAACATTGTAAAACATAAAGAAACCATAATGACAAATAAATTCACAGTTTAAAAAGATTACAAAAAGTAAAAATATTCAAGTATTAAAATGCGGACAATCTTAAAATGCAAAAAACGATCAGCTGCCTAGGGTCTACTCCAGGCCCATCCTGAAAATTTGGCTGTAGCTATAATTAAGGGCAATAAAGTGCTGGAATGTATAATTCTTAGAGCTACATCACTACTAGTGGTACCTAGATTCTTACACGCCGGAGATAACCAAATACGTCTCGGTTCAGCATAAAACTTGCAAGCAAATAGGAAATGGCCAATTGTTTCTTTATTTACGCCACAAATAGGGCAATTGCTATTCAATGAGCCTCCCCACCTGCCTGTTAAAGTTCTAATGGGGAGGGCACCCACTCTAATTTGAAAGAAGAGCTTCCTGTCCCTAGGTGTGGTTATGGCATCCCAATAAAGCTCTAGACTGGGGTACAGTTTTGCTTCTAAAAAACCTCCTATCATAGATAAGGCGTTAGCGCCACTCCAATTTCGAATTGCCACATTCTCCCAATATATTTCTTTTAAGGCTTTTTTCGAGGGGAATGAGGCACCTGTCGGGTTATCCCAAAGCGTTTGAAGACCGAGTTCGCCCAACGTCACTCTAAGAACATTCAGCCAGCCAAATTTGTGGAACACATCCGCTTTAATTATGTCTAAAAAACCCTCAGCATAAGGAAAGAGCTCAGGAGCAGTCCAGAGCCTTCTCCAATATAGGATAGGGCGGAGTCTAGCCAGGTCTACTACCGCCTTCCTTCCCAGATCGTACATGAGTGGGAGCAATGGAGTACCTCTAGGAAGACCTGTGATGCTCCTAAAAAACTTGTTTTCCGATAATTGTAAGGACTGTAGTTTCTCGAAGCCCCACAGCTCAGCACATTACAATGCATAATGCAAACCTGTGAAAATGGAAGGATGTAATAAACTATTAAGGACACCTGTCTTTGAATGCGACATAATGCTGACACTTGTTGTTTGCTTTACATGTTGTTCCTGTGGGTGTCGTATCACCAACATGATGCGGTAATATTATGTGGTTGAACATACAACCTGAACGTTGCAGGTGATATCTTTTATCCTTTATTTCTTTCACTCACAAAAGCAGTAGCTAACTTACAACGGGTCCTGATGAAGGCATTGAAACTATTTCATTGATATGCTGAAACATGTTGACCTCTACTAATCACAGATATTATGTCAAATCTGTGTTTGCTGTTTTTTAAAATTTGGGAGACTGAGAGATAAAAATAAACTATTGACATCTACTCAGCCTATCCAATTTTATTTTTTCCTTTCATTTATCACATTTCACTTATTCTCACACTGCTTTTTCAGTAGCCACATTAACACTAAGAATGTTTCTGATAACCTCCCTCTACTGTTACACTTTATGCACATTTATAGATGGTCATGGTAATACTGGTAGACCGTTCTAACTTTGCCTTGTGAGCAAGGAATACCCCAATGATGCAAAAGAGGGCGATATAGCGTGGCTTCTGATGGGAATTATTCCCTTTGCTCTTGAGTCTTAACTCAGTAATTCTCACACCTAGTTACATTGTTTGTTCCCACTGTATTATATGTATGGTGTTGGGGTCTATATCCACAGTTGAATGACAGAAACGTTTTGACCTCTAGGTACTCTTTATGGTATGAACCAATTTAGGAATCCCCCGTAGCCTATCCTCTTCATCACCAGCGAAGTCATCGCAAATAGCCAGAGGTTCGAAAGTGTGATTCAGATCACCGGCTATTATGATGTTGTTATCCAAAGAATGGGTTTCAAGGAGGGAACTTAAGGCTACTATAACTTCAGACCTCCCACCCTTGTTACCCCTGGCATAGACATTATAGCCCTCACCACCTGTCTAGAAGCTAGCACTAACCACACCAAAGAACTCTGCAACTTCATTCGAGAGTTCGCTTGTCCCTCTGACACTGAGAACACCATCCACCCCTCCCAAGCGACACACTAGCAGACGCCTTTCCCTGCAAGATTGCTGACATCTACAGCAACTTCAGCCCACAGCTCACCAACCTTTCTCATCTCCGTGGCTCTAGCAATGACACCCTCCAGCTCATCACTGAATAGAAGCAACTCTTATCTGAAGACACCGTCTCCATCATGAACTCCATCCACTCTGAATCCCCCTCGGATCCCTGCCCACACCACATCTACAACCTAGGAAGCCAAGCCATTGGACACACCCTCGTTGGACTCCTCAACTCCTCCATCACCACAGCCACCGTACCACAACACCTGGAAGCACACTGAGGTCAAACCCCTCCTCAAGAAACTCTCAGTCAACCCCAATGAACTAAAAAATTACCAACCCATCTCACTCCTCCCCTTCCCCACCGAAGTCTTGGAGAAGGCTGTCAACCGCCAGCTCAATAACTTTCTCGAGAAGAACAACCTGCTCGACCCCACCCAGTCAGGATTACGACCAAACCACAGCACAGAGACTGCCCTGACTGCAGCAACTGATGACATCAGATGCCTCCTTGATCAGGGCAACTCTGCCGCCCTCATTCTTCTTGGCGTCTCAGCAGCCTTCGACATGGTCTGCCACTACACCCTCATCACCAGAACAAAAAGAACACACAAATCGGGAGTGCCTCAAGAGTACACAATTGTACTGTAGAGTATGTTCTCTTTGTTTCTCCTCTCCTTCTTTCATGAAGCACACATAGTTCAATGGTGTCAATATCAATGTACTCTTCTCCAATATCAATATAACATGGCGAGCCGTGGTATGAAGTATCAAAACTATTCTCTTTTTTATTCTTCAATACATCAATGAAACAGCACAGCCAATGCGTTTTCCTCCAGGGCTGGACTGTACTGGGAACAGCAACTAGCCCTGGCAGATTGCCGCTTGACTGGCCCTGTGAGGGGGAGGGATGTGCTAGTAAGAAGCACTGCTCCCTTTTTGTTACAGGGGCATGATATTGCCGCACTGCTGCAAAACCGGCCCCGTGACAAAAACTGGCCTACTGCCACAAAACCAGCTTCTACCCCTCCAGCCCACCTTTTTAGACAAAACAAAGAGTCTTGATTCTACACAGTTCGGATTTCGTAGTCATCATAGTACCGAGCAGGCGTGGAAAAAATCAGGTAGACGATAGACAATGGAGGAAATGTGGAGGAGAGAAGAAACAAAGAGAACAAATTCTACTGTACAATTGTTGGACTCTTGAGGCACTCCCTTTTGTGTATTTTGTTTTATGTTTTAGTGTATTTATGGTTTTGGGGTAGTTTGACCATTAGAGGGTGAGTACAGACCACTATTACCTTGTGCAACTAGCACCTGTGCAGCCGTCTTTAGCCAGGACTACTCTTGCTTTGGAATTATTCCGCTCATCCCCAGACTCCACCACATCGGCATCCATGGCAAGCCTCTCTACTGGATTGCCTCCTTCCTCTCTGGACAAACTCAGAGCATCCACCGTCCATCCTTCGCCTCCTCACCCAAAAACATCATCTGTGGCGTACCCCTGGGCTCCTCCCTCAGCCCCACCCTCTTCAACACCTACATGATTCCTCTGGTCAACATCGCCCACACCCATGGACTCGACATAGTGTCCTACACTGACAACACCCAGGTCATCCTATCCTTCCAAGGAGACCCAGACACAGCAAGACTCAACTTCCAAACCACCATGACTAGCATCACCACCTGGATGAAAACCAACTGCCTTAAACTCAACTTGGACAAGACAGATGTCAACATCTAAGGAAACAAGCCCTCCCCCTTGGATGACATCTGGTGGCCCTCCACACTCGGCCCAGCTACCACCCCATCTCACCACACCTGCAACCTTGGAATCATCATGGACACCCTCCTAACCATGAAACAACAGATCAACTTCATCTCCGCCGCCTGCTTTCACACCCTCCGCATGCGCCGAAAGATCTTCCGCTGGACCCTAATCTCAACCAGAAAGAAAGTAACCCAAGCCTTAATCTCCAGCTGACTCGACTACAACAACGCTCTCTACGCCGGAACCACCAAACAACTCTTCAGCCGCCTCCAAACCATTCAGAATTCGGTAGCAAGACTTAAACCTCTACCTTCCCAGAAGATCCAGCAACACCTCTAGATTCAGGGTCCTCCACTGGCTCCCTGGTCAGAAAAGATGCCTCTTCATGCTCCTCACTAATGCCTACAAAGCCTTCCATGAAACCGGACCCACCTACATCAACAACCGCCTGACTTTCTACCGTCAGACCAAAGAGCTCCGCTCCTCCTCCCTTGCCTTAGCCCAGGTCCCACACATACATCAGAGCCAAAGCAGGAGCTGCTTCTTTTCCTTCCTTGACCCCAAATCCTGGAATGACCTCCCCCTCAACCTACACATGTCCCACTCCCTGAGGGAATTCAGGAAGCGGCTGAAGACATGGCTCTTCGACCTTCACCTCTCTCTGACCATGGATCACTCAAACCCCACAGCACCTGGAGACCCCCGGGATGACAAGGCACACTATACAAACCTCAATGATTGAGTGAGTGCTGTGCAGGTGAAACTTAACAATAGATTTCACAAGCACAGCGCAAGCGCTGTGGAGGCGAAACCTACAAATGTACGTACCAATTTAGGATAAAATATATTTTAACTTAGCTCAATGTGTTTGAATAAATGTGCAAAATTGTAATGACTTTAAGTGTTTGTTCATATTTGGGAAATTGCAATGATTTTAAGTAATGGCGCAACAAATGTTTTTATTTGTTCATTTTCATTCTGTTCCAAAGTCAGAAGCTGACGTAACACCACATCCTCTCCCCAGTGCTACTGATACCGACACGGCTATACTAAAGCAGCATTAAACAAGCCGCACATCAAACTTATGCGCCTCAAATTTCTCAATTTCCATTGTAAACAGAAAGCATCAGAACTGGTGACAGCTTTCCAAAAGGAGACAGAAATTGTGCTCCTTGTGCCTGTAGAGTGCCTATGGAGCATTACTGCTGAGATTCGCTTTGCTCCCCTGGCTGCCCTGGGATGATGTGTCTGTTTATATCATTATTGTATTTGATTTGTTTGCTTGTTTTGCATAGTGCCACATCTCGCCTGGCAGACACTGCTTAGCAAATAAATGGCAGCAGGACACAGGCCCGGCGAGGCGCCTCTTCTGTTGGGTGAATTGTTCCTGTGTTCACCTAACAGTGACTCTGGTAGGAGGCTGCATTTGGTATGGGCTGTGCATGCATTCCTTTGGCAGAGGGGCCCAAGAATATAAAATCCCATAAATAAGTCAAATTTAAATGAATCACTCATTTAAAGAAATTAATAAATGTAAACTCTACAATTTATGGGACCTTCCTTTCCAGAGGCTATAAATGATCCTAAAGATGGTATGTTGTATAGTGCTCGATAATGGTAATATCAAAAAATGCTAATCTCTGTGTGCTCCTCGGCTGCCACAATGTGCTTGCATACATACAACCCGAAAGTAGGTTAATTATAGGGAATACAGGAAAGTAGATCCCAAGAGACCAAAACTACTGAAAACAAAACTCTACTCACAGATGTATGCATGCATTGGTTCCAGTGTGTACTGTGGCAAACATTCAGCAGTGTCTCGGTTGGGGGTGATTAGGGATGCGCTGACTCCAGTCCTTTTTAGGTCTCGCCTAGGCAGAGCGCATGCGCTGTCTCTCTGAGACATCAAATACTCTGTATCAGGGGGGAAACTCCGGGTAATTTCTCCTGCTGCTTGCAATTAGTAAACTCTGGCATTGCTTTTCTTAGCAGGCTTTTTATTGGCTGTAGAAGCGATGCATCACTTCTGTTTATTCTGGAAGCAGCACCGCCTAACTACAGTTTTCGTCCAGTTTCGTGGACTATCCTTCTTCAACTAGGGTGACCAGGCATCCCCGATTTGCCCGGATGATCACGTTTTTTCACCTGCTGTCCGGACAGATTTCAGGAAATGTAGCTCCTGTCCCGGTTTTTAGAGAGGAGCGACTGAAAACTGTGGGAGGTGCTTTTTTATATAAAGCAGGGATAGTTAGCAGTTCTTTCAAGAAAGCAATTTAATTAACAGGCACGCTTCTGGGTTTGAAAATTGCATTTTATGTATGTTCTAGCTGCCTGTTCCGTAATTCTCTGCTGAGGAGCGCTGTCATTCTGTGCGCTCGCTTGAAATAAAAGTGTAGTCCTTCTATTTTTATGAAATGTCCCGGTTTTTGGCTTTAAAATTCTGGTCACCCTATCTTCAACTCTTGTGTTTAAGAACTCTTTTTTTTTTTATTTTGCCTTTCGCCCTCCCTCGTCAGTGCGATCCTTCAAGGTGCATTACTTATATTTCTTCACTGTCCTGCCCCTCAAACACCACTTGCGGCAATTGAGGGCGCTTCTTGTGTTTATTTCCTGTGTGTTTTATCTTTAACACGGCGCCCGCATTTACATTCACACAACACGGGCGCACACAATGATGGCGCTGTGGCTCACAGCCCTTCGTACTCGTCCCGCCCTCTGGCGCTGCGCTTAATGTTTCAGCACAGCACCCGTGGGCAACGGGTCACAGACACTATCAGCTCTTTTATTGTGTCTGCCTGTCCTGAGCCTCGGTTCATTGCTCTCCTCGGGCCACCCTGATGCAACCGTGTTACTTTCGTGACTCGAGCGTGGCGCCAATAATTGACGCCACGCTTTTTGATTCAGAAACACTCTCTCCCCGATTTACGGCCGGCCGCCGGTGCTATGAGCAAATTAGTTGCACACTGTCCTCCATTTGATGAGAATCCAGCCTCCTCATGGAGGTGGGTGGGTCAGGGATAACACACAAGCTGAATACAAGAAACATCACTTCTCACAATGCGGAGCTTCCAGTTCCATTGTAACATTTTCGGTCTGTTTCCATGTATGGGGGAGCTGCTCCGGAGCCCTCCGTACCAGGCAGGTCTGCACACAGACCAGTGGTCACCTTGCCTCTTACAAGGAGGCTGACTGTCGCAGCTCTGCAGAGTTACTGCCCGGGGGCTCCCGAGACAAGGGCTGAAGGCCGGGAGAATGGAGTGGAGATTAACTCGAAGGCACAGGTCATCTTTGCATCAGTTCATGCGCTTGAAATAGAAAGAAGGAATGGCACCTAGCCCACAGATGCCTACTAAATTAATCCTCACTGTTACTCGACCTGGAGTCAATCCTGAGGTTCTAACCTTTTCCCTCTTGTTTGCGCCCCCGGAACTCTTTATAAATCACTTTGTCATTTCTATCGCTCGCTGCACTGTGTTGCCTCCAGGTCTACAAATATATAAATAAATACAAATCCTTAGCACTGCTGAAGGTTACAGGTGGTCTACAACTTCTGCCGCTGCGCCGGTCTGAAGTGAGACATATGTTAAACTAATTTTGCTTTTAACTCACACTTGTACAGCGCACAGTGATTTCAGAGGGCGGGCATCCCTGCAGCGCATGGTGTGACTGTTTCCAAATGCCTCCATCACAGACCGCAGCCTGATTAGGATTTGTGGAGGTTGTGCGGGCGCTAAAATGAGTGTGTGTGCTTAAACCCGTTTTAATTGTTGGTGGGTGGGGGGGAGGGGATTGGTGTACTAAACTGTTTACAGGAGCCCATTAGCCGTCCGATGCATATATGTGTTACGTTGTTGATGATAGAAACTGCTATTTAATGCCTTAATCACCAGTTAATTCAAATGCAGACACTCTTGGGTGTATGTTAGCAACTATGCGGCTGTTTCGTCTCTGCAGCTTTTTACCATCTCTCTCTCTCCCCTCTCTGTCAGAAGGGGGAGGCGCGAAAACCCCTGGGAGACACTCTTTGATTGCATTGCGTTCTTGCTGCTGGCTTATGTTTTTGGCCATTTCATCCTTTTGGCCATTTCATCCCAGCACCTGCGAACAGAGGGACAGCAGTGTGTTTTTTGGAAGGCTCGTTGGACTAGCCGGTGGCCTCCCCCTCCTCCAGCAAGAAGGGAGCGAGAAGGGCAAACAAGGCCAGAAATACCATAATGCAAGTCTGGCATATTACTGAATAGGGCATGAAAACACTGACCACACAGAAGGAGCAGGGCAGTGATACCCTACACTAATTGTTTATGGACGTGACTGAGCATAAAGGCAAGACCAAGCCTATGCCAGGCCAGCCAAAAAGTATCAATATAATAAATACTACATCGCCAACACTCAAAGGCCCATTGCAAGGACGCTTTTCTCTCCTTTACTCGGATCGTTTTATCATGGTAGCTCTCCCATTCCAGTGGAGAAGGTGCCACTGTGAACACAACACCTCGCTTTCCCTCTTAGTGCTGACACTTTAGCTGTAATACTAGACCTGGCCACCAGGTGTCCCCCTTACAATAGAATGGGCTGTCTCTCCCCCTAGAGCGGCTACGTCAATATTCAGCCCTGCAGGCATATGCCATTGTAGAGAGTTACACTACTGAATATTGTAGAAGCATGAAATCCCGACCCTGTTCCAAATTGTTTCCACTGCATTGCAGCAGCCAGCCATTCCACTGCGGTTATTGAGGGGAGCAGCCAGAAAAAATGCGGACAGTCGTATTTAATTAAAAAAAATATTTTTGGGCACTCTCCAAGAACATCCCTGTAGACCCTTTCATTCAATTTAAAATACAAGATTGACTGGGATTTCAGCAGCAGATTGTAACATAAAAAGCATCAGAACAACTTCTGAATATGTTCATAATTGTACCACCAAATGATCCACGGAATCGCAGTGTTTGTCAAGTCCACTTAAACAATGCTGCCTGTTGTGTCCTACCGGACACATTCTAGTTGTTGAGACATGTGACCTAACACTTAACATCCACCCACCACTGTGTCACGAGGCACGTGACACAGTCAATAAAAGGAGCCGAGCGCACGTGCTCGAGGCTCATTAACCCACCAGCCAGCCTGTGTCCGTGTGCAGTCATTACCATAATGAGGGCCTAGGACCCGCGACATAACAATGGCGACGAGGAGTGGCTGTGCCCCCGGCGTGCAACAGCCAAAGATGAAGGGGGAGAGAATGCTGCCCGCCTAGGGGCACCCCCTGCAACGATTGGCGCGGGCCGCCGAGAAGCCCGTGGGGCGTGTGCCGTGCCCCGGGCCTTTATGCAAATGAAGAGGTGACCGGGAGCCCACCCCGCACCTCGCACGCCTGCAGTAAACTGCCCCTCTGCGAGGCCGTCCCAGGGGAGAAAGGGCTGACCACATGGAGCCCACCCGCGGAGGCCGCAACCCGGCGATCTCACCGTAGAAAGCGGACCGGACAGAGCCCATCTGCACCGGCCGCAACTGTGCCCCCGAATGAAGCGGACAGACCGGAGCCCACCCGAGTCAGCCGCAGCAGCGTTCCCCACAAAAGAGGCCCGCAGCCGAAGGTGAGCCAGTGTGAGAGGGGCGGCCCACGGACGAAGCAAGGCCAGCAGAGCCCACCCGCGGCCTGCCTGCAGCATCCCCTCCCCCGCTGCGCAGCGTGTGTGATCTAAGGCGGCGGGGTGAATAAACCTAAAAGGGAGCGCCCGCAGCGTGTGAAGAGCTGCTGGCGCTGTCACAGAAAGCGGAACCCACCCGCATGATTATGGAGCCCGGCCGGGTGCAATGCGGCTGAAACTAATTGTGCAGTGCAGCAGGGCCAGCGGAGCCTACCCGCGGCCTGCCCGAATCGTCCCCTGTCCCCCCCGCCGTGCAGCGAGTGACTGAGGCTGACGCGGCGGCGGGGTGACTGAACTAAGGCGCGAAATGCCCGCAGCGTGTGGGGAGCTGTCGGGCAAGAGAGCATGACAAGTGGAGCCCACCCGCTGTATGGAGTGACCGCGAGCTGAACTGAAGAACCGGCCCGTCGCGGGGCCGAGGCATGAGGTTAGCCCTTCACCAGCAGACGAAAAGAGGCCCCGGTGCACCACGAATCTACCCCTGCCGCCTGCACAGCATGAACACTGAGGGAGGCTGCTGGGGAAGAGAGCCGATGGAGGAGTAACGCCCCGGGAGGCAGCCGCGGGTGTTAGAGTGTCCGAGAGGAGCAACTCCTGACAAACGGTGCCCGCCCCAATGACAGAGCCTGTTGGGTGGCCCCAGTGCAACCGGAGCGGCTGCGAACCAGCATGAGGCCAGCCCAATGCCGAGATTCAGAGAGCTGCCGAGCGCTGATAACACGAAGTGGAGCCCACCCACATTAACAATGAGCAATGCCCCCCCCCCTGCAAGTATACACGCAATGCCCTGCAGCAGCAAGTAAAGCGGTGGGGACAATGCAGAGAGTCTGCCCCCCCCTTTGCACCATAAACACTGTTGTGCCCTACTGCCCCAAAGAGAAAAGAAAAGAAATTGGACTGTACCAGGTACTGCAGGAGGGGATACAAACAAGCCTGTGACAAGCCAAGGAATTACAGCCTGGAATTAAATCCAAAAGAAGCAAACAAACACAAGACGCAATAGTGGAGAGTCAAGACTGTCCATCGCAAGCAGCAAGATTCAAAGGCAACCGACGGAAGCGCGCAAGTGTACCCCGGACGCGGACAGTACATGACAGCGCCTGAGAAGGAGTAAGCCACACCCAAAGCACTAGAAAATGTGCGCAGCAAGTACCCAAGTACTGGAAGAAGCAGAAGTGCAACACGCATGTGGAGTAGAGCGATGATGCCAGAGAAGCTAAAGAAGAGCAAGGAACAAAGAGACACTGAAAATGTACCACGATGATACGAAGTGAAGCACAAACTTGCAATTGCCATGCACAATGACGTGCAATGAAAGAGTGACGCAAGATCACCACGCCAAGAAGCTAAAGAGCCTCACTGGCAGCGCGCACGAGAAGTGCACCCACCGGAGAAGGTCCATGGAGCGGTGAAGTAACCCTCCGGAAACAGCAGAGCACACGAAGAGCACAGATGAAACTGCGTCAACGCAAAAGCACTGCAGCAGAAGCAAATAGCGATCCCAACGATCGCGGATAGCGAGAAGACTCACGAAGAGGAAGCTGTCCACCCCATCTGGTAGCAAGGAAGATCGCCTAAGAATAAAAGGATGATCCGACCAGCCAGATGCGCACACACAGAAAAAGCCGACCAGTCAGATGGTTGCCCGAAAAGGAAAAGAAGAAGCCGACTTGCCAATAGGTCGCCGGAATGCTGACCCGCCATAAAGGCGCAGCAAAGGTATTCTGCCAGGAAGTCAGGATGAAGATGTCATGTCAGAAGGTCCGATGTGAAGATCAAGAAGAGGTCCAGGGATGGGACCACGAAGAAGTCTGATGACACCGACCTGAAAAAAAGAAGTAAAACGGAGGCAAGAGAAAAGATCGTAACGACCGGTCCAGTCACAGGAGAGAAGAAGATAGTGTCCAAAAGCCAGGACAAGACCAGAGGGAAACAGGCGGAGTGCACGCAGCTTGAAGAAGCCTGGTCAGGAAGACAAAGACAGAAAGGTGACAGCACCGTGTCATGAAAAGGAAAATGAAGAAAGAAGTCAGGCGGACGACGCCAAGAACAACATCCGGAAAAGGTGAGGAGAGGTGTGACAAGTCTAGATACTTACAAGAAGAAGAGGTGACACACACCACAACATCGTGTACAGTGACCCTCACGAACAGGAGAACACTGATGGCACCAGGAACAGAACAGGCACCTATTCACAAGACCCCGACGACCAGTCGACTGCAGGAGAGCACAGGCCGGACCATTGGCAACACCCACCTTTGGGATTGAGCGGAAGTCTGGAAGCGGAGGGAGCTCAGATGTCCTGAAGAAGGAGAACTGACCAATCCACACCAGCCCGTGGAGATCCAAGGGGCAAAGGCCTCAGGGACACCGGCGGCAGAGGGTCCCGACAAGAGAGATGGATCTGTCGCCATCTAACCTGCACGTCCCAGGAAGAAGAGGAACTTGTGCGCGAAGGCAGGAGTCAACAACAACCCTTCAGGTGGAACTACGGACTCTGTGAGGTAGTACTCTCATCGTCTCCTCCATTCACACGCAGACTGTGGAGTTGGAGCAACGCTGTGGAGAACACCCGGCCCAGTGGAAACTTGATGAAAAGGGCCTCCGGGACATCTCGTGGCAGGAGAACACCCGAGAGAGAGGCGTCCTAGTGAGAAGAATGTCCTTCAAACACTCCATCCTTCGTAATGTAAAGCCAAGCTGCCTACAGTGAAGAAACCGACGGACCAGTAGAAGAAAACATCCTTCAAGTCTAACATCTGGTCATCCTGTTTGGCGTCACCCTCAAAAGGAAGATCTCTCTGGACTGACCAACACACTTCCAGGGTGCAAGTCCAGAAGAGCACGCCCACGAGAACCAGGACGTCTAGCCCAAGAGAACTAACGTTTCAGCAGCAATTTACACCGTCGTCATCAAGCAAGCGGCTGAAGAGACTCATTGTAAATTTGTAATTATTGTATATTCATGTACTTCCTCCCACAGGTTCGGACTTTTGTCTTTTCTTAATTTTTACCAAATTTTGGGAGGAATGTTGTGTCCTACCGGACACATTCTAGTTGTTGAGACATGTGACCTAACACTTAACACCCACCCACCACTGTGTCACGAGGCACGTGACACAGTCAATAAAAGGAGCCGAGCGCACGTGCTCGTGGCTCATTAACCCACTACGATTACCAGTGTCTGTGTCCAGTCTCTAACAGCATGTGGGCCTAGGACCCCGACACAACACTACCTGACCCCCATTTCCCCTTCTATCTCAGTGCCAGTATTGCTGCTGCTTCTTTCTTTCTTCCTGCTGATGCTGTTTTTTTCGTTTTTTCCTTCTTTCCACTCACCCTCCCATTGTCTGTGTTAATTCTTCACCCTAGCTCTCACTCTGCCATTGTTTGTGTTACCCCCCAACCATAAATAAAACAAGCATTTGCAATGCGTTAGGTCTGTAAATGACAATGCCTTTTATTATTGTATGTTTTTAAACATATAAATAAAAGGCATTGTCATTTACAATGCCAATAGCACAAAATCTCGCAAAGGCAAGACCTAATGCATTGCAAATGCTTGTTTTTGTTGTTGCAATTTTCATATAGCACTAACTCGACACAATGGTATTGGAGCGCTTTACCTGAGCACCTGCTACATTACACGAAAACACATTCATTTTTGGTAGGCATGGGGAAATAAAGTAATTTGCCCAGAATCACGGGATGTTGTAGTGGAAAGCCATTGTAGGACTGGACACCAAAATCAGCCCTGCCAAAATGTTGAACCCAGCACCACACTGCAAGTTACTTTTGACAAGAATGGAGCTGGGGTAGGGAGGGGGGTCATGGCAGGGTCAGAGCACCCTATCCACATGTGAATGCAGCCTCCAGCCTGTAGTGTCAGAATATAAAATGAAAGGTATGGCCTGCTGGCCTCAGTAAGGCTTGAAACAAGAGGGGGGAGCAACGGTTATTTTCCTCCAAGACACCAAAACTTCATTTCTATACATACATTTGACTTAAATGACTGTTCCTTCCTATGTTCTTCCCAGCTCATGGGTCCTCATCTTTACTTCCCTCTAACCCAACAGAACTGCAAGACCTAACTCTGCATTCAACATAAATGCAAGTTGTAGTCCCTACTTTTCTGCTAAAGCAGAACAAATCCCTTTCAACCCCACTAGGTGGCGCTGCATGCATTAGTTATGATTGCGTTCTAAGGGCTTAGCATCTGTAAATTATTTAATGTCCTTTTGGCAAACAGCTAGCAAAAGGACTACGTACAATAACAATATTGTGTTACAGAAAATTATTTTAGCCTTATATACTGGAATGTGTGGTACAACCAATAGTTGAAAACATTGTTCCCAATACAACTTTAATACAGCAAAACGTACACTTCAAAACATGTTTAGCTCACAGTTCAGCAAAATATCATTCTTAAATAAAGTAGAAATTTACAGTTTGCTGCGCAAGTGTAAAAATACTAGTACATAACGGGGAAAGTCTCCTGAAAATGAAACAATTTTTTTACCATTTTCCCTTTAAAAGCTTGTAAATATTTAAGGCAGTACACAATCTAAGTTTGTTATGCACTCGACAGCAACACGAGGAAGGACGAGTCCTGGTCAAGTTTCTCACGAACATGCGGTAAATGTTGCGCTCTTTGCAGATTAAATTAATTTTGGTTGTTTGCATGGCCTCCACTCCAGCACACATATATATATATATATACATATAATGGCTGACTGGTGTTGGGCATTGAAATAAAATAATTCACACCGAATAATTGGGTCTCGCTTCTTCCTTCTGCTCTGCTGACCACGCTGAGTTTGGACGACTACGTACCGAATATATACATATATATATATATATATATATATATATTTTGTGTGTCTCTCTCTCTCTCTCTCTCTCTCTCTCTCTCTCTCTCCCTCTCTCTCTCTATACATATATATATTGAAATGCTTTCATAAGTTTATCTCAGAGGATTGTTGAGCTAACGTGTCCTTTCTTTACAAAGCAGTCTGTAACAATTTGAATTAAGGCAACAGATAAGGGTCATTTGCCAGGGATGCCATGATGTGAAGCTACAGACCACCACCACTCTCTAGAGTGCAACCTGACCACGATCTGTCACCTCTGACCATCGACACACTGCTTTTAAAAGTCTGCAGGAGTTGGCTATGTATCTTCCTCTAGTTTACAGCAGCCTCTTATCGCTTGCTGCCAAGACTAATCTCCTCAGCGGATCTCCCAGGCTCTCATTCCCCCAGCAGGAAGCACAGCTGCATCATAAGAACACTGTCCACATGAGGGATTTGCCGATTGGTCTGAAAAACCAGCAAGACACCGCCGTGCTCTGGAGCACACAGCAAATCATGTTGCCTTTACCTCAAAGGTACAAAATAATGTTTATTTAGAGTGCTCTGATGTAGCAAGTTGGACATAATACGTTTGTATGTGTGCGTAGGTGTTGCACTTTCTCTCAAACGACTGACAAAATATAAACAGATACATTCGTGCATATCTCTCTGAATGAAAATTGGGATTCGCCTAGTCTGACCATGTAGCAAGTTTGACCAGAATCTGTTTTAATAGTTTTTATTTTATTTGTAATGAGTTTTATCTTATTCTAGTTGTCGAGATGAATTTTTACTTTTTCCATTTGCCTAGATTTTGTTTTTTAACATAAATCACTGTAAGTATGTAAATATCAATTTAGTATTTTGTAAATTTGTATACATTGTGGAGGTTTTATTCTCTTGCTTTTATGAGTACATCTCGAATAAAGCTACTTTGAACTGAACTGAACTGCATATCAGAGTTGCTCAGTGAACAAGTACTGAAGTGGAGGCCTGCTTCTGCAGTGGGGGGACGGCGGAGTGCACCCGATCACAAATGCACTCAAGTGGGGGCCTGCTTGTACCTCAGGGCCCTAGATAGTGCATGCTTTGTTGGGGGCACGAGAAGGAATAAAAGACAGTAGGAGGATCTCCAGAAAAATAATAAAAACACACTGAGCCCAAGGCAGTCAGGCAGCACTGTAACTTTAAAGCAAGGGTAGGGTGTAGCTCTTGTAGTGCCAGCAGGCTGAGAGGCCTAAAAGAAGTTCCACCAAAGTGGATGAACACAGTACTTAGCCGGTGGGAAACTGGTAAGAAAAAGACACAGAGGAACTATGCTACAGCCAATAGAAACAGAGGGAAAGTAAGTGGCAAGCACAGGAACCAATGAAAAGCGAGAGCGGTATGCAAGCCCGTTTTAAGATTTATATTGACTACAGGTGAAACTCAAAAAGAGTTTTCTTGAGCACTACAGTCAGGGAACGGCTTTGGTTCCGTCCACATGTTGGTAGCCAGCAGTACAGGTTTTAATTTTACTGAAGTTGTGAGCTTCCACAGAAAAGTGTTTCCCTTCCACACAGCTGTATTTTGTTTATTTATCCAGCTGCCTGAACTTGAACTTTCAGGGGCACAAACATGACATTGTAATGCGTTAAAGTGTCAAAGAAAACTAAATAATTTTCAATGTTTACTTTTCTGTAGCAACGGCACATATGGCAGGAGGGCAGTCACGAGGAAGGTATTGCAGGCCTAGCACCCTTCCATTCCATTGTTAACTTTAGACTTCAGAGTGTAGTTTTGTGTTTGAGATTAGTATGAGATGCTGACTGCTACACTAAGCTTCCTGGATACTTAGGTCTTGCTTGACAGTGCAACTGTCAC
Source organism: Lissotriton helveticus (assembly GCF_964261635.1). Taxonomy (NCBI): domain Eukaryota; kingdom Metazoa; phylum Chordata; class Amphibia; order Caudata; family Salamandridae; genus Lissotriton; species Lissotriton helveticus. The sequence continues at coordinate 481,333,473 of NC_136070.1, read as the reverse complement.
CTTACCATATGTGATCAACCAAAAATAGCTTTCAGAGTTTGGGGCTAGGGCACAATCTATATATTGGTTTTCGAAAGTACAGAATTTGATTGTATTGTATTGGAGCTTTTACATAGCACTTACTACCATGTGGGGCACCGAAGGGATGCCCACATGTGTAGCATGCTACACAATGTAGGGTGTGTGGTTGGAAGGAAGTTGTATCTGTTTTGATACTATAAGAGTAGTGTTTCCATGTTGTGCATGGTGCCCACTGAGGTGTGGTTACCATGTAATGGAATGCAGCAAGTAGCAGTGTGTTGGATGATAAATTGTAAAGGTTTTATGGTTTCAGTATGTTGTTAGCTTTGAACAGCTCAGCAGGTCCCTGTTAGGTATTTCATATGATATAGTCTGATTCGCTGGTTACTGCACTGGGTTGTTCAATCTGAGATTTTGTGTATAGTTGTGGTCCTAAACTGGCATGGTTGGAGGGACAGAAGTGAAGAGATCTGTAGGGATGGGTATTTTCATTATTATTATCATTTAAATTTATATGGCGCACAGCTACCCGGAGGTTTCCCGGCGCCTACGGACTCGCACTGCAAGAAAAAAGGGCCAAAGTTCAATGATTGAAGAGCCATGTTTTTAAATCTTTACGGAATTTGTGATAAATCGTTTCATGGCATAATTGAAACGGGAGTGAGTTCCATGGTGAAGGACCTAAATAGGCAAAGGACCGACCGCCGCCCATACATGCTCGTTTGATGCTAGGGACTTGGAATTTTAGCTGATTGGAGGATCATAGGAGGCGTGAGGGGAGGTATGCATGCACCAAGGCACCAAGATAGTGTGGGGCTGAGCCCATATTGATCCTATGCATGTAACAGAGGGCTTTGAATTTAGAGCGATTATCCATCCTCAACCAATGAAGGTCACAGAGTGGACCTGTAGTGGAGGCCATTCTGGGTAGCTGGCATAGAAGTCTGGCCGCTGAATTCTGGACCACTTGCAACTTTCAGAACACCTCCTTATTTGCGCCCAGATATAGCACGTTACCGTAGTCCAGTGTGGACACGATCAAAGCCTGGATGACGGTTTTTTGTGTGGAGGGTGGAAGCATCCAGAGAATTTTTTTGAGCCATTTTAAAATAGTGAAGCAGGTTGCGGGAGCCTTAACCACTTGCTGCTTCATAGACAGCTGGTCGTCAATGATGATGCCGATGTTGCGAGCCGATTGTGAAGGGAGGGATTCTGAGTTTCTATGTGAGATGTAATTAAGCAGTCAGATTGTCTAGAAATTTAGGACCAGCTGTGAATGGACTATATTAAAATCCTCCAAAACTGTCCAGTAATGTGTGACAGATTATTCCAGTTGTTCCGCGCCTGTCCATTTGGCAATGTTTAATTTTTGTATGTACAGTGTTTGTGCTAGACGACCCTCATAGCAGATATGTATTATGTGAATTTAATATGTATACGTTTTCATTTGTTGCTAACCACTGTGCATTATGGTGTTAGTATTATTGTGGGCCATAACAGTTATATATATGGAAGTGCATAGCTATATAATGCCACGGTGACACATGTCAGCCCTTTTTTGCTTAGCAGCACGATGAAAGCAGTTTGCTGGTTGAGTTGTTTGCAATTTGTGGGTTCTAAACTGAGGATTGCTCTGTTTTCTAGACTCTGTTACCTGACTGCGGGTGGTGCAATTATCTAGAAAATAGACACGTTTTCAACTGTCTTCAGAAGTGTATATGTATCTGGGTGCTTCTAATACTGGCTGGTAGTAAGTTCCAGATCTTGACAGCTTGTACTGAGAAAGTAGTCCATTCTAAAGACTTCTTATGGTAAGGTGGTAGGATGATAAATCGTGTAGGACCAGAGTGCGGTTCTTTGATGTTACTTGAACACTAGGATTCTTTTCAAGTGCAAATCAGGAAAGCTTGACAAATGTTAAGATTGTTTAGTTTTATCATATGAAATAGACATGTTTTATAAAAAATATTTAGGGGTTGTAGCATTTGAGATAAGTAAGAGAGTAAAAGATATTTTATGATCAACGATTGTATGGTTTTAATGAAATAATTGATGCCTGTTTAATTAACTACTGTATAAAAAACATATCTTATGAACTGAACTGAACTACAGTGTACACATCTCTTTTGGTGGATTCCTCTTCCTCCTCATGTTTTATCATGTAGCCCTGAGTCTCCAAAAATGGAACTTAAAGTCAGCCATGTACTGTATCATTCACAGGCATGTATACAGCATACACGCCCGCTCTACATCCTTCATGCATTGTATTAATCACAGACACACATACAGCATAGGCTTATGCCATACACACACGCACTGCACAGTACTACACCCTTCATACATTGTAACACTCATAGTCACACATACACCCATCACATGCATATAGTATAGACACACTGCACAGTATTGTATTAGCCCTGTATTGTACAATTCACAGGCATATGTACATTCCGTACATGTACACCACAAATGCACCCTGGAGCACTACACACCAAGCCGATGTAGGACAAGGGTGAATAAGGCACCCAGCAGCTGAACTTTAAATGAGTGGACCTGTAGACCTCACTCCAGTAACACAAGTAAAAAGGACCCACCCAGTCCCACTGATTACTACATGGTATGCTGCCAACACAGAGCGTGTGCTGCTTAACTCCTGATAAAGCGATACCAAAGGGGGTCCCTTGCTCACTTTGCCACTGGATTCAAGAAAGCCTGGCTGATGAGGGTTATGAACCCCAAACCGGTCCCATGATGCTTGTTTCCGGTCCAGAGAAGACAAGGCTTGGCAGTTCAGGCTGGACTGTTCCCATGAGGCACAGGGTCAGACTGATTTGCCTATGGCCATGTCTGAACTGGGGTGGTGGAGTGAGCTAAAGAATGATGATGGATTAAACCGAGATCAGTTGACTGGGGGTGAGTGTTTGATTTGCTCAAACGCTCCATCCATCATCCCCTTTGGTATCGCTTTGTTCTCCCTAAGTTGGCAGGGTATGCCCAGACGTGGGTCCCTGGCTCACTTTGCCACTGGATTCAAGATAGCCTGGCTGATGAGGGTTATGAACCCGAAACCGTTCCCAGGATGCTTGTTTCCGGTCACGGGAAGACATGGCTTGGCAGTTCGGGCTGGACTGTTCCCATGAGGCACAGGGTCAGACTGATTTGCATATGGCCATGTGTGAACTGGGGTGGTGGAGTGAGCTAAAGAATGATGATGGATTAAACCCAGATCAATTGACTGGGGGTGAGTGTTTGATTTGCTCAAACGCTCCGTCCATCATCTCCTTTGGTATCACTTTGTTCGGGCTAATTTGGCAGGGTATGCCGAGACGTGGGTCCCTTGCTCACTTTGCCACTGGTTTCAAGATAGCCTGGCTGATGAGGGTTATGAACTCGAAACCAGTCCCAGGATGCTTGTTTCCGGTCCAGGGAAGACATGGCTTGGCAGTTCGGGCTGGACTGTTCCCATGTGGCACAGGGTCGGACTGATTTGCATATGGCCATGTCTGAACTGGGGTGGTGGAGTGAGCTAAAGAATGATGATGGATTAAACCCAGATCAGTTGACTGGGGTGAGTGTTTGATTTGCTCAAACGCTCCGTCCATCATCCCCTTTGGTATCGCTTTGTTCGCCGTAAGTTGGCAGGGTATGCCCAGACCTGGGTCCCTTGCTCACTTTGCCACTGGTTTCAAGATAGCCTGGCTGATGAGGGTTATGAACCCGAAACCGGTCCCAGGATGCTTGTTTCCGGTCCAGGGAAGACATGGCTCGGCAGTTCGGGCTGGACTGTTCCCATGAGGCACAGGGTCGGACTGATTTGCATATGGCCATATCTGAACTGGGGTGATGGAGTGAGCTTAATAATGATGATGGATTAAACCCAGATCAGTTGACTGGGGGTGAGTGTTTGATTTGCTCAAACGCTCCGTCCATCATCCCCTTTGGTATCGCTTAACTCCTGATAAAGGCAGTAGCCTTTCACCACTATGAGGGTGGCCTTTGGGCACCCATTCTGGTCCAGCTAAATCACAAGTCGTGAGATAGGCCTATTTCATGATGCACACGCATGATTCATGTTTACCTATGCCAACAAAAATAAACATTAGGAATCTGAACATCAGTACAGTTGAGGCAATCAGGGCAGGAGTGCACGTCCATTACCATCCAGAAGACTTTTCCGTCCAAACAGATAGTTTCCCTTACTAATCACACCTTCATTTGTAAAAATGTGTTTTAATACCTATTGTTAGACCTTGCATCCTTGGCGTGCTTTCCCCTGAATCTTTAACTTCTGTCCTCCTGTTTTGCTGACTTCATTTTTGCTGGAATTAGGATTCTGGGCATTTTACCACTGCTAACCAGTGCTAAAGTGCATAGGCACTGTGCTCTAAACACAGTAACATTGGCTTCTCCACAATTGGCTTATTTAGTCTAATTATAAGTCCCTAGTAAAGTGCACTATATGTGCCCATGACCTGTAAATTAAATGCTACTAGTGGGTTTGCAGCACTGATTGTGCCACCCGTTCTGTAGACCTCTACACATAGCATTGCAGACCCTGTGTGTTCAATTTTAAACTTCCATTTCGACTTGGCAAGCAACCTACCTGCCAGGCGCAAACCTTCCCTTTTATTACATGTAAGTCACCCCAAAGCTAGGCCCTAGGCAGCACTATGGGCAGCATGAAATGTATTTATGAGGCAGGACATGTACTTTTGAGTTTTACATGTCCTGGTGGTGAAACACTGCTACATTTGTTCTTCACTACTGCAGGGCCTATCTCTCCCATAGGTTAACATTGGGATTGCCTTAAAAAAAATTAAGTGGAATTTTCAAATGAGAACAAACAGAAATTTGCAATGTGGTGTCTCTGGACTCAAAACGTGAGAGCTGGGCTTTGCGCATTCCTTCTTGACAGTCACACAAAAGGGGAATGGGTATGACATTTGCATCCCAATGCCCATTACGAGCCTGATGGGCCTTTCTGAGGTAGATTGGGAGGGAAGAGCTGACACTTTCACCCAAATAGGGATGTGCCTGGCCCCACATCAAGAGCTACGTGCCCCCTTTTAGTGAGTCTGGAGCCAAGACAGGAAAGGCAGGGACCTTGTGATCTTTAAAGTCCTCTTTGATGTCTCCCCCACTTCAAACTCACATTTGGGTATAAGTACAGGAACCTAACACCACCAAATCAGAACTCTATTGGAACCAGGGAAAGTCTGCCAAGAAAAAGAGCTGCTGTAGGAGGGACTGCCACTTTTCTACCTGCATTGCTATGATGTCTTGCTGCCTACCGATTGCTGTGCTGTAGGAGGGACTGACACTTTGCTACTGCTAGACCTGGCACCTTGGTGTGGGTCTCCCTTCCATTTTTTGCTGTTGCCTCATGTGTTTTTGCTGGTGTTAGATGCTTTGGGCACTGTGCCGCTGCTGTCCGGTGCCACAGTGCAAGTGCTCCCTGATGTAAATTGATGTATGGATTAGTGATTCCATGATTGGCTGGTTTGGTTTACTTGTCAGACCCCAGTACAGTGCACTGAGTGTTCCCAGGGCTTGTTAACCAAATGCTGCTGGTGGGCTTGCAGCACTGGAATTAGATCACTTTTGGACAACAAGAAGAAACCTCTGCTGAGGATCGGAACCAGAGAGACTGAGGAGAGACTATCCCTAAGCTGAAGCGCTGCTTGGGGGATTTGCCTTCAGTGGTTGCCTGACTGCCAAAGAAAGGAGAGAGGAACTTTGTGTGTACTTTCATCAACTTTTAAGGATCTCCGAGGGCTTGAGAAACGAGCTTGCCTCCTGCAGAAGTCTCAGGGACAACAGACTTCACCCACCAGCTCCCCAAGAGTTCTTTGGAAGTGCCTGCAGTTGTGTTGGACTTTCTGAGGAACTGCGTATCACAAAGAGCTGGAAGCGCGACTCACAAGCAAGAAGCGTGACGCCGAACTGCCGCTGTCGCTTCACAACACGAGAGCGCCTCGCATCGCCAGAGAAGAGGATCGATGTCGCAGGAGACACCGCCGCATCACCGGGAAGTGTGTCGCAGGGCCTGTCGCGGCCCACAAGAACCGCGGAGTCATCACAGGGCCACCGAAGCACCTCGCATCGCCGGAGAACAGGATTGACGTTGCAGCAGACGCCGCCGCATCACCCTGAAACGTGCCACAGGGCCAGTCGCGGCTCACATCGTTGTCGAAGAACCGCGCATCGCGGGAGAAGATGATCGACATCGCAGCAGACGCCGCCGCATTACCGGGAAGCGTGTCGCAGGGCCTGTCGCGGTCTGCATTGTATCACACCGAGTAGAAGACACCATCTTTGTTTATTTGCACCAAACCTTCATCGCATCACGGCATTGCATGCCGCATCGCCACGGAAGAACAGTAAGAAACTGACGCATCACCCCCCTCGCATAGAAGAACCGACACATCACCGTCCCCTACGCAGCAGTAGGGAACCGATGCATCACTGTTCTTGCGTGTAAGGAACCGACTCATCACCATCCCTGCAACACTTTCATTGTATTGCATTAGGCATTTTAAGGTACATTGACTCAAAGTGTTGCATTTTACATCCAAGAGAGAACTAAGCTAATTCTACCATTTAAAGTACAGTATTGTGGATTTTTGTCGTTTGTGGTCTTGTGCTAAATCTATATAAAAGATATTTATTTTAAATGTACAACTTGTGTGGAGTCCATCTGTAGTGTTGTCACTTGATTACTGTATGGGTTCACAAATGCTTTACACACTGCCTCTGAGATAAACCTGTCTGTTCATGCCAAGCTACAAAGGGGGTGAGCAGGGGTTATGTTAGGAGTGTACCCCCTTACCCTGACTAGACGCAAGGGTCCCTATTTGTCACAGGTACCTACCTATGCCAGCTAGAGACCCCCCAAATCTAACAGCTACCTTGTCTGCTGTATTGGCCTGCTGCTTTTTGCTTTGGAGAGAGAGGGACTGGACCTGCTCTCTACGTCCTTGAACCCAAGGTTCTCCAAGAGCTTGCTGGGTTGCCTCCTGTTTTCTGAAGTCTCATGGACACAAAATATGTCTTGCAACTCTGCTGGTGCTTCTGGACTCTGCATTCTGTGTGTCCTGCCCTTGCCTGTGGTACCCCCTCCAGTCCTAGACCTCAGAAGTAGACTGTGAAGTTGTTGTTTTTTTAAATCGACACAGTGGCCACTTTGCGCCAGTCAAAACTGACGCAGTTCCCTCCGACGCAGTGCCAATTCGACGAATAAGTGAGTCCAGACTGTGAGGTTCGATGACGACGCAGCACCAATCCTTTGACACAGTCTGGGAGTGCTCGACAACGATGCATTGCCGAATCTTCAACCGTCTGCAAGGCTCATCTCCGATGCAATGACCCAACTGCAGAGAAAATTCAGACGCATCGTGATCTCGACATCGATGCTTTGCTCCCTACAAGGTCATTTTTCAGCGGGCCCTGCGTGGGTTCTGTAGCCGGCCTGCGCTCCATCGCAGTCGGCCTGAACTCTGGATTTGTACCAGTCCCTCGTGACTTCAAGTATGTTTGCGACTGCCAGTGACTTCTTAGCACTGTTTTTACATTTAATCTTCAAAACATTTTAATTCAAGTTTTAATTATTGGATTTTGTCGTTTTGGTTTTATTTTACTCAGATTAATATTCTCTTTTTATTCTAAACTGGTGTGAAGGTTTTTGAGTTGTTTTCACTGTGTTACTGTAATTAAAGTGTTGAACACATACTTTACACATTGCCTTTTACTTTAAGCTTGACTGCTCTGTGCCAAGCTACCACAGGGTGAGCACAGGTTAATTTAGATTGTGTATCTGACTTACCCTGACTAGGATTGTGGCTCCTGCTTGGACAGGGTATATACTATGCCAACCATAAACCTCAATGTCTAAAAACTATGTAGTAGAAATGGTATTAAATACTATTGTTAAAAGTTAACATAGGTGTAACATGGTAGATGTATATGGAGAGAGCATAACCCATTGGCTGAGAAATTTTTGTCATAACTGGTAGTACTTACCAGTAGAAAGAAACTGATGTTAATTACTAGTTCAATCAATAATTCACTTTATTTAGTTAGCATAACTATAAAAGCCCCAAAGTATATACAACAATGCAATAAATATATATACACATACACAGCGATCAAAATGTCAGTCTTAAAATAAAGAGCCTCTAATCAGGCCTAATTGACCTAAATACATTCAATTACCCCTTGGTTTCCTTAATCTCAATGTGACTTAAAAAAAGTAGCAACATAAAAAATGATATCTGCAGAAAATAGTTGTAAAAAACAAGAGAGGGGATTTAACTTGTTTAAATTGATGGGTCTTTCAAGGGGTAACACTGTAAGCTTCCTGGAAGCTTCAAAGTGAATAGCACTCGTTACAACGCGTACCATTACAATGCGTACCATTACAACGTAGGTATTAGTACGCATTGTCAATTACAACAAGATACCATTACAATGCAAACTTTTACAACGACTATGCCTTTACCACGCATGCCATTACAACGCAAAAACATGCGTGGTAAAGGTATAGTGAGGTAAAAGTTTCTAAGGTAAGTGACAGTCCTCTCACTACATTTACCCTACCCAGCATGACCCCTACACTACACATACACCACTACACTACCCTAAATCCTTAAACACTGCCCCAGCATGACCCCTACACTACACCACTACACTACCCTGTTATGTTATGTTACGAGTTTGTTGAAGCGCGACAGCTGCCCCAGCAACGGGGCGTCCCGGCGCTGAGAAACCATATCATAACCTACTGAGGGGGGGGGGAGGCTAAGGCAGTGGGAACAGATGGGTTTTAATTGCCTTGCGGAACGCGGACAGATTGTCCAGGCGACGGATGTTCAGGGGAAGGGAGTTCCAGAGTTTTGCTCCCAAGACTCTGAAGGAGCGACCCCCGACACGGCAAAGTTTTGTGCGGGGGACCACTACCAGATGTTGACCTAGGGAGCGCAGATTGCGCCTGGGGGTGTAGGGTAGTAGAAGCGGACGGAGGAGTACAGGGCCATCTGTTTTAAGGATTTTGAAGGCAGTAGTGAGGGCCTTAAATTGGATTCTGGCATCCACTGGGAGCCAGTGAAGTCTATGTATGGTGGCTCTAGCAGAGCATCTTCTTGGAAGGCCGACTATAGCTCTGGCCGCAGAATTCTGGATTCGCTGAAACCTTGATGTTTCTGCTTTGTTAGCGCCTAACAGTAGGACACTAGCATAGTCCAACCGAGAGAGAATGATAGATTGGACTATGAGCTGACGTGTTTTGGGATCGAAGAAGCCAAGAATAGGGTTGAGGCTTCTCAGCAGACCCACACACGTAGCTGCCACTCTTTTAGTGTGGGTTTGGTAGCTCAACGAGGAGTCCAACCAGACTCCCAGGTTTTTTACCAAGGTTTTAGGGGGAGGGATGGGGCCCAGCAAGGAAGGCCACCAATGGTCGCTCCAACAGCAGGGGTCTTTACCAAGGAGCAGCACCTCGGTTTTCCCTGCGTTCAATTGTAAACAGTTACCCGTCATCCACTGGGCGATTGCGGCCAGTCCATCCATGAATCGTGTGGCAGAGGTTGAGGGGGCCTCAGTGAGGGTAATCACCAACTGTGTGTCGTCAGCGTACGACACCAGCGTGAAGTCCCATTCTCTGGCCACTGCCCCGAGGGGCTGCACATACAGGTTAAAAAGGGATGGACTGAGAGCCGAACCCTGCGGGACTCCTTGGCTGATAGAGTGAGACCGGGAGGTGAACGGGGGTGCTGCGACTCGGAAGGACCTGCCCGTCAGAAACGAGCGGAACCATTCGAGGGCCAGGTCACTGATCCCTATATCTTCCATGCGTTTCAGCAGGATGTTGTGGGAAACCGTGTCAAAGGCTGCGCTGAGATCGAGCAATATCAGCGCAGCACTTTGACCGGCATCTAATACTTTCCGAAGATGTTCGGTGGTGGATAGAAGGGCGGACTCCGTACTATGCCCTAACCTGAACCCGTTTTGGGAAGGGTCCAGGATGTTATTTTGGGTCATATGGTCTGATAGTACGGTGTTAGAATGGGCTTCTGCTAGTTTGGACACCCAGGGGAGCAGTGAGATGGGCCTATAGTTCTCCGGCTTTGTGGGGTCCAGGGTCGGCTTTTTGATAATGGGGGTGACCCATGCTTGTTTCGAGCAAGTGGGAACAATTGCCGAAGAAAAGGAGAGGTTGAGAAGGGTGGCCAGGGATGGAAGAAAGAAGTCCAGTGCCTCTAAAAATTGAGCCGGTCTCATGGGATCTGAGGGGGCGCCGGATTTACCCTTACTGCAGAGTTTAACTAGGTCCCCATGGGAGATTTCAGGTAGGCATGAGAGTCTGGTGCCTTTAAAGGGAGAGTTAGAGGACCTAATGTAGTCGGAAGGGTTCTGTGAGAAGGTGTTATAGATTTTCCTTACCTTTTCAATAAAGAAGGTGGCGAGGTTCTCACACTGCTGTGTGGAAGAGATACACGAGGCGGGATTGCCACAGTTTTGCAGCTTTTGAACCAGTTTAAAAATGGTTTTCGTGGCTGGAGGAGCCAAGATGGCGTCCGGGTAGGACGCTCAGTCCCTCGGCTCCGAGGATCATCTCCTCCTTTGCAACTATCCTGCCGTCTATCCTGGCCCGCCATGGCGGATTGTTGATGGTGATGACGTCCGGCGACCTGTGGAGAAATCCTGATGCTGTACCGTTTTCGCTAGCGGGAGAAATGACTGATTGCAATATGCGGCCCGCAGCAGTTCTCAGACCGGGGCCTCGAGTGGATGTTGAGGCCGGCCGCTCAGTGCACAACTCGGGATGCCAGCGACCGCTGTGAGCCGGTCAGATCCTTCTTAGTGCGAGGCAGCCGAACTTCAACACGCACGCCCCGCTGTACTACAGGTACGGGTCGAATCGTGCCTGGCGCTTTGTTTGGGGCAACCGCACGGCTGCAAGTGCCCTATTTGCTGGCTGCCGAGAAACGGCTTTCGTGGAGCTCCGCAATCGACGGGAGGCTCCCGAATTTCTGCTCCCGCTATATTTTACAAGACGGCGTCTCTATGGGTCTTAAGCTTGTGGCAACATATTGGCATTGTTTGTCAACATTATAGTGCGTGGAACTCTGGCTTCCCACTTTGAGTACCCTGACCTGTCTCGGAGTGTCTACCCCCACGCAAACGGCAGCCATGATGGAACACAGCCTGGGGAAGTCTGTGCTGCAGTGTGGTGGCGGAATTGTGGTGCAAGGGGACGCACTCGAAGGGGAGAGTAGTGGAGATTTGGGATATGGCGATCTTCTGGCTGCTATTCTCTCCCTCCGTCACGTTCTGGCGCACTCTGCTCAAACCCTGATCGACAAGGTGGATGTTATCGTGCGTGCACTGGGAAGATTGCGAATGGCTGATTCGCAGGTACATTTCGATTGTTCTTGTTCCTCGTCCGTCTCCATCAAGATGGCTGCCCTATTTCACAATGGCGGATCTGAATCTCCGGACCTCGAAAAATTCAATGCTGCGGATGTTGCATGCCTGGGGCGATGTGAATACCTCGGACTGGAATCGCGACGGGAGTACTTGCCCCTAGCCATACACCCCATTGCCCGGGGGTCGCCTCGGGTGTTGTCGGATGTTGACATTTTCCCTCCTGGCTCGGCTCCGCATTGTGACATGGGGATGGTTCATTCTTTGCCCGGGATGGGATCATTGGGTTTGAGCGTAGCTGCCATGATTGGGTGGTTGTACCGACTTGCCATTTTTGGGTTGATGTTCGCGTTTTTTTGGGACACTTTGGTAAACTGTGGTGCACGTGAAAAAACGGGACAGGGATGAACGCTTCCTATTATTGACTGATGGGTTTCTCGTTGCTGACCGAGCCAGATATGTGATGTGCTGATTTCTTTGACTATGCACTGTGCCGGCTTCGTGCCTTGTGAATTGCTCTGCTGGTAATGTTTTTTGGTACCGGACTCTACATCCCTATTGATCCATGGGAGGGTGATGCTGGGGACAGACATGTGGGATGTGGATCGCTATCCTTGCTTACGATGTGGGCTGCTTTTGTGTTTCCAACTTCTCTTGCTTGTAATGCTTGCTGCCGCCGGACGTCATGTTTAGTGCTGTTGGCCTTACGGGAGGGTGGAGCCGGGGGACGGGTGGTGGACTCCTCCCCGCTTTTCCTTTCATGGGAGCTTAGATTAGGTTTCTTCTCTTACTCTCTATATTTCGGGACTCCTTTTATTGGGCGACAGGCACACTGCTAGGGGGGGGGAAGGCCGTAGCCAGCTGCAGAGGTGCAGGGTTGGGGGTGGATGGGGGGGTTTTGTTTTTATTTTTGGTTCTATGGGCCTTCTATTCTTTTTCTTTTTCCTCTTTTCTGGGTTTAGACGTTTTTCTAAGTGGTGCGCAGCGATTCTGGCGTTTTTGTTGTATTGTGCAATTGGCTATCCTGATTATTACAGGCCGGAATCACCCTGTTGTGCTATGTTATCCTGCTCTTGTCTATCCTTCGGAACGCAAACCTTTAAAATTAGACCTCTGTACTCCTGGACCAGATCCTTCGCGTTTCTGTATTGCAATGTACTGTATTTGCGAGCCCTGGGGCTCTTCGCTGTGTTGTAATTGCGATTTCTATCAATAAAGGTCTTATAAAAAAAAAAAAAAAAAAGAAAATGGTTTTCGTAGGGTTGGGGCTGGAGTCAATTTCTTTGGCGTAGAAGGATGCGCGGGCCGCGCGTATAGCTTTATGGTATGATTTCAGCTTGGACAGGTAGATAGCTTTATCCTTGTCCTTATAATCCTTTCTCCAGTTACGTTCTGCTAATTTGCATTCCTTTCTTAAGAGTTTCAAATTTTCATTATACCAGGGGTTAGAGGGGGTGCTGCGTCCTCTAGTCCATTTGGCTGGTATGAGGGTGTCAAATCCTTTAATGATCCAGTTCTGAAACGAGGCATAGGACGTGTTAATGTTGACGCCCCTATTTAAGGCGAGCAGTCCTGCACAATCGGCCTTGAACAAAGGCATCCGAACCTTGCAGCAAAGAGCTCACAGGCACGCTCGCTGTGCAATTTGCGGCGCTCAGCGCGTATTTTTTAAAGTTTGTCTTTTAATATTTTAAATCTATTTTCTGTCCCCTATACATAGCGCTCACCGCACATAAAAAGCAACAGGCACCGCTGTTGGGAGCGGAACCACTTAGACCTTGAAAACACTCTCCTCGACTTTCACCGCCATCTTGGGTCAGGCAGGGAGTCATTGCGGAGCCATTTCGGCCAGCGCCCTAGCCTCGCAGTCAGGACTTGACGCCCCTATTTAAGGCGAGCAGTCCTGCACAATCGGCCTTGAACAAAGGCATCCGAACCTTGCAGCAAAGAGCTCACAGGCACGCTCGCTGTGCAATTTGCGGCGCTCAGCGCGTATTTTTTAAAGTTTGTCTTTTATATTTTAAATCTATTTTCTGTCCCCTATACATAGCGCTCACCGCACACAAAAAGCAACAGGCACCGCTGTTGGGAGCGGAACCACTTAGACCTTGAAAACACTCTCCTCGACTTTCACCGCCATCTTGGGTCAGGCAGGGAGTCATTGCGGAGCCATTTCGGCCAGCGCCCTAGCCTCGCAGTCAGGACTTGACGCCCCTATTTAAGGCGAGCAGTCCTGCACAATCGGCCTTGAACAAAGGCATCCGAACCTTGCAGCAAAGAGCTCACAGCCACGCTCGCTGTGCAATTTGCGGCGCTCAGCGCGTATTTTTTAAAGTTTGTCTTTTAATATTTTAAATCTATTTTCTGTCCCCTATACATAGCGCTCACCGCACATAAAAAGCAACAGGCACCGCTGTTGGGAGCGGAACCACTTAGACCTTGAAAACACTCTCCTCGACTTTCACCGCCATCTTGGGTCAGGCAGGGAGTCATTGCGGAGCCATTTCGGCCAGCGCCCTAGCCTCGCAGTCAGGACTTGACGCCCCTATTTAAAGCTCGCTATGTCGACGCGCAGCGGAGACGCGCAGTGGAGTCGCCGGACTCACGCCGGAGTCCAGCCAGAGTCCTGCCCGTCTGGGCTCGTCCGGGCTCAGACGGGCCTGGGGCCTGGCAGTATGCCCAACATACTACCACTGCGTCTTACCTACTCTCGAGAGGAGTTATTGTCACTTCGCACCTTGCCTATTGAAAGCCACCCTGTCGTCGACGCCGGCGCCCCAGCATTATCCCCACAAGGACTGGACGTTTTAAATCCCCTCCACTCAGGTAAAAGCACCTTACTCTGGGGTCTGCTCAATTGCAGGTCACTCCCGCGTCATGCAGTGGAACTTCATTCCCTCATTCAGGAGCAGGAATTGGACATCCTGTTTCTGTCAGAAACTTGGATTACTCCCAGTTCTGACGCTGACATTGTATTAGCCCTCCCACCAGGCTTTCGCATATTTCATTTGGACAGACCTGAGGGACGAGGAGGTGGTCTTGCTGTTATTTACCGAGACAGCTTTAAATGTAGGGCCCGGGATGGACTTGTGGCTAATTGTGAAAGTTGCCATTTTTCACTGCAGATATCCCCCACGGTGACACTGGCAGGCCTGCTGATCTACCGGCCCCCGGGCAGTGTGGGCAACTTCGTAAGCTCTGTGATGGAAACAGTAACACTGCTGGCGACATCCACTTCTTCTTTTATTGTTTTAGGGGACTTGAATCTGCATTTTAACGACACCGCAGATATAATTGCCTCAGATCTTAAAGGCGATCTGATTGCCTGTGATCTCCAGTTAATTAATACTGGAGCCACACATGAGAAGGGCCACTTATTGGACCCAGTTTTTTCTAACATCCCCCGGCTTAAGGCCAGACCAGCCCTCCCTCTCCCATGGTCAGACCATTCTTTAGTGGCGGTGGAATGGCAAGTCAAACTGCCCTTAACACCGACACATCAAGCGGTTGTGGTGGACCGCGTATGGTCCAGACTATCGATCAACGATTGGACCCACAACCTGGCAAATTCACAACCTCCACCCGAGTCAGACCCGATTAAAGGCGATGCTGACCTTAACAGGTGGTTGAAAGCCTCGTTTGATACCCTCATTCCCATGAAAACGATGCAGAAGAGGGAAAAAAAGAATTGGCTCTGCCCCTTGGTTCACGGCTGAGCTCCGCCTGCTTAAAAAAGGGTGTAAGAAACTCGAAAGGGCCTGGAGGAAGAAATTTGATGCCGCTAAGCGCAAGGACTACTGGATAGCGATGAGGGGCTACAAAGCAGCCCTCCGCCTGGCAAAAGCACAATTTTTTGAGGAACGTATACAACTTGCCTCAAACTCCTCCAGGGAAACATTTAAGGTGGTGCAAGAACTCCTTAAAGTCCCTGAACCAGCAGTCACCCACGATCCTCAGAAGTGCAAGGAGTTGGCCGATTTTTTTCACATCAAAATTGTGAAAATACTCAACTCCCTTCCCCAGGTTACTACACCGCAAGGGTCCCAAAAAGAGTTCCCCCCAACTCAGGGGAAAGAGCAACGCACTTCCCTGGACAGGTTTGGCCCAGTTTCAGAAGCTGAAACGCTAAAAGCCATAGCCTCCATAAAAAGTGGCTCCCCTATGGACCCAGTCCCTTTTAGAATCTTAAAGCAAGCAGCAACCGCTGTGGTAGGGCCCATTACGGACCTAATAAATGCCTCCTTCTCTCAAGGGTTGGTGCCACCCAGCTGGAAAAAAGCCGTGGTCAAGGCATTGTTAAAAAAATCTAACCTTGACACGGCGGAGCTGGCCAACTACAGGCCCATCTCTCTGCTGCCAGGCCTCAGCAAAATTGCTGAGAAGCTTGCAAATCTTCGACTCTCCAATTTTTTAGAGTCGAACGATCTGCTCCGAGACTCGCAGACCGGCTTTCGTCCCGGTCAAGGTACTGACACGGCCCTCCTGGCAGTCGTTGAGGAATCCAGACGCATCTTAGATTCGGGAGGATCAGTGGCAGTGATCCTCCTGGATCTGAGTGCTGCGTTCGACACCGTGAACCATCGGGTGTTGACTCAACGACTGTCAGAGGTGGGTGTGGCAGGGGCCGCTTTGAAGTGGCTTGGTTCATTTCTTGAAGACCGGTCTTACCAGGTCTGGGAAGGTAGCAGCAAGTCTTCATCCATCTCTCTCCAGTGGGGGGTGCCGCAGGGCTCGGCCTTGAGCCCGACATTATTTAATGTCTATATGGCCCCCCTGGAGGATGTGGTGGCCCCTTTTAACATCGAGATCATCAGCTATGCTGATGATACTCAGCTGGTGGTCGCCCTTCCTCAACTGGTGGAGAACCCTGACTTGCTGCACTCATGCCTGGTGGATGTCCAGGCCTGGATGAGCAGTTCATCTTTGAAGTTGAACGGCTCTAAAACAGAGATTATGTTACTTGGAAACAAAGCTCCTCCATTGCCATTAACATGCTGGCCAAGCTGTATGGGTGACTTACCAACCATGAAAGATGAGATCAAGAGCCTGGGAGTCTGGCTGGAGCAAGATCTCTCCTTCAGAACTCATGCCAAAAGAACTGCGGGAGTATGTTTTGCCCTGCTGCGGGCTGCTAGGAAAATCTTCCCGCTCCTCCCCCTTTCATCGAGGAAGTTGTTGATTCAGGGGCTGATAACATCTCGCCTTGACTATAGCAATGGTCTTTTTCTGGGCGCCCCTGAATCCACTTTTAACAAACTTCAGCAGGTGCAAAATGCGGCGGCCAGACTACTTATGGGCATCCCCAGAACAGAATCTGCCAGACCTGCCCTTAAGGCTCTGCACTGGTTACCGGTGCGGGAGAGAGTGAAGTTTAAGGCACTCTGTACCGCACACAAAATTCTTCAGGGCAATGGACCATCTATCCTGAGGAACCTGGTAGTGCCGTATAAAGCGAACAGAGCGCTAAGGTCCGATCAGAAATGCTTGCTCCACGTCCCGAGAGTAAAAAGATCGCGCACGGGCGGGAGACGTTTTTCTGTGCATACAGCAACCCTCTGGAACTCTCTGCCACTAAAACTTCGCGCTGAGACCTGCATTCTGCGCTTTCTTAGGGGCCTGAAAACACACTTGTTTCCTGTGTAAGCTGGTCCAACCATCTCATGGTTCTCGGTTGATGTACTGTTCATAGCGCCGGGATGCCCCAGGGTAGCTGTGCGCTATATAAGTTTTTTTAATAATAATAATAATAATAATTTAGTGGTTACGAAGTTGAGTACTCCTAGAATAGCCAAAAGGTCCTTATTTTGGAGTTTGTGCCAGGGCCGCTTAAGACAGGAGGGAGGCGGATCATTATTGTGCTGGATGTCGGCCGATATCACAAATTTAATAAGAAAGTGGTCGGTCCAACCCATGGGCTTGGGTGGATCGGCTCTGGCCTCCGGGATATTTGTAAAGACAGGGTCCAGTAAGTGACCAGCAGAATGCGTAATGGACTGGATGAGAGGGATCAGCTGAAGGGCTGTTAAGTCCGCCAGGAGATTTATGATGATGGGATCCGACGTGGAGTCAAAGTGGAGATTAAGGTCTCCCAGAATAGTAAAGTTGGCGGAGGTCACAGCCAGGGCGTGGGCTGCCTCTAGGAGTTCCTCCGTGAATTTAGAGGTGGGCCCCGGGGGTCGGTAGATGAAAAGGCCTGAAAGGGAGAAGTGAGGGCTAGTGGTGATTTTGAAGCGGGCACACTCACATCCCGTGATGTCTTCCTTCAGAAAGGAGCAGGAGTATAGCGTTCTATAGATAACAGCTATGCCACCTCCCCTAGAGTCTCTATTGATGGAAATCATAGAGAAACCATCCGGCAGCGTGAGATTTGGAATACTGGTTAGCTCATCCTTGAGCCAGGTTTCGCACAGAAATAGTATGTCTGGATTCTCATCGGTTAATAAAGTGTTGACCTCAGAGTGGTGCTTTACCAGGGACCTGACATTAAGCTGAAGAATCGTGAGCGGGGTGTGTTTTATCGTGCTGTCTTTGTGTCCAGGTAAGCACGGCCTAGGTGTAACAAAGTTACAGGACTTACAGTGTAGGTCGGTCTGTCCAATGCATCCTACTAGCTTATCGCAGCGTTGGCCCGGGTTTAGTGCAAGGAGACAGTTTTTATCATAGTAGTATGACGTCCGTGTGATTTGAGCAGGGGTACCTGCGTGAGGCGATGTCTTGGTGATGACGGGCGCAGACGGGCTTGCCCTAGGCGCGCCCGCTGCGCTCGTCCGCTGCGCTTCCTCCAAATGCACCCTCCAAATACCCTAAACCCTTAAACACTGCCCCCAGCATGACCCCCTACACTACACCATTACACTACCCTAAACCCTAAAACACTACCCCAGCACAACACCCTACACTACACAAACACCACTTCACTACCCTAAAACACTACCCCAACACGAACCCCTACACCACACATACACCACAACACTACCCTAAACCCTAAAACACTACCCCCAGCACGACCCCCTACACTACACAAGCACCACTACACTACCCTAAAACACTACCCCAACACAAACCCCTACACCACACATACACCACTACACTACCATAAACTTTAAAACACTACCCCCAGCACGACCCTCTACACCACACAAACACCACTACACTACCCTAAACCCTAAAATACTACCCCAGCACGACCCCCAACACTACACATACACCACTACACTACCCAAACCCTAAAACACTACCCCCAACACTACCCCCTACTCAACACATACACAACTACACTACCCCCAGCACGACTCCCACACTACACAAACACCACTACACTACCCTAACCCTAAATTACTAACCCCAGCACGACCCCCTACACTAAACATACACCACTACACTACCCTAATCCCTAAAACATTACCCCCAGCACGACCCCCTACACTACACAATCCCCACTGCACTACTCTAAACCCTAAAACACTACCCCCAGCACGACCCCCTACACTACACCATCCCCACTGCACTACTCTAAACCCTAAAACACTACCCCCAGCACGACCCCCTACACTAAACATACACCATTATTCCCCCAGCACAACCTCCTACACTACACATACACAATTACACTACCCTAAACCCTAAAACACTACCCCAGCACGACCCCCTACACTACACAAACCCCCCGACTCCCCTAAACCCTTAAAAAGTAACCCCCACCCCATGCCCAAACCCCCTTACCTCTCTCTCCTTGTTGTTCCTGCTTCATGTCGTCTCTGAGGGGGGGTGCACGTCGCTCTGAGGAAACTGCACAGCCTCTGTTTCCTTACAACAACGTGGATGGTCTACATTTTTTTAGAATGCATGGTCATTTACTATACATACCTTTACAACGACATTTGTTGTAAAGGGATGCATTGTAAATGACCACGCGTTCTCAAAAAATGCGTAGTAATTTACTTTGCGATGTACAACGCATGTGTGGTAATGCATGCGTTGTAATGGTATCGCGAAGTAAAAAACTTGCAATAATGGCTGTTTACTCTTCAAAGTATCGGATGAAAATTAAAAGGTGCATTGTGCTTATGGAGACAACTGGGCGCAGCCGCAGGGTGCTAATGAATGTACAGCCCTGTGGGGATGCTAGCAGCAGTGGTAACAACTTTAGCCTAGATTATAAGGTAAGGCTCTGTGAATTAAGTCGTTTTTGACAGGGCATAGCCTCACCCCGGCGTCTTCTGAAGAGCTATATGCTCTCTGTCTAACAGCTTCTGTTTCAGAAAGTTAAAACGGACTCAATTACGATCAGCCTGAACGATCCCCCAGGACTGGTAAAAAGCAAAACTATTCCTAAGCTCTGCATTGTTGCCTTAATTTGTTTAAACCAAGGGATACGGAGTGTGTAAGCTAGAGAAAGGCAATCTAGCAGAACCTCTTTGTTTAGCTGTGATCCTCATTTAGTCCAGATGGCTACCCAATGTAAAAGGGGGAAAAGAGCTATTGTATCCGTAAGATAGTTAACCCCTAGTTCTTCGTGTATGATGTAGGAGTGAATACATTGGGAGACACAAAGAAGTCGTCTTAGGAATTTGTCTTCAAGTGGAACAGCCATAACAACGCGGGGATTACAACGAAAGTCGTTACAAAGACTTTCGCTGGAGGGCACTGTTGGATAGGGAATAGTTTAATTTTCTATCCAACACCTTCCCTACTGTCAATGTGGGCTGGAGTTGGAATAGAAAATTAAACTATTCTACTATCTAGCACCCTCCAGTGAAAGTCGTTGTAACGACTTTCGTTGTAATCGCCGCGTTGTAATGGCATGCGGGGTAAAATCCCACATTGTATTCACATACAACCATCTTCAACCACCTGTAAAGCATCATGACAAATATCCCTCCCATAAGAGGCTTTAGATACACAATTTGCCAAGTAGACTTGCACTACACACCAACATGCTGGAACTGCTCAATAGGTACTGGAGACCTGCCACACATGTTATTCAACTGTCCCATGCTTCACACATACTGGGGGAAAGTTTTTGATTATATCGAACACATTTTTGCCATACAACCCAAAAGAGAATTCATTTATGTTATCCTGGGAGCCATAGACCCAACAGTGGGGGGAGACCATGACCGCCAGCTTCCGGACCTTTTACTAACACTGGCATGTAAGGTTGTATTATGCAACTGGAAGACAGCGGCTGAGGTTTCCTTTAATGCTTGGAGAGAATGGTTGTCCTGCATTAGGGGCACTGACAATCCCGCTCTACATTCGTCACCGTGGCAGGTCACCAACAAAAAACTATGGTCATCCTTAGATGAGGCCTCCTTTACCTTTGATCCACCATGAGATATTTATGTGCCTAAATTCAACGCTTAATGAATGTGCAAATAACTGTAGAATTACTGTACAGGACTGACAAGGTATCATATGGTTTTACATGGGCTATTTCTGGTTGAAATGCTCTACGGAACTGCAAGATGAAGAATAATGATAATTTGTTATTGTTTGGTTACTGGCGATCACCTCTTTATGGATCCTGAACGATGTTTATTGTATTGTTTAATTTCTCTTTTTATTTCATGTATCATTTCCTATATATAATAATAATAATAATAATCCACATTTGTAAAGCGCACAATCACCCGTAAGGGTCTCTAGGCGCTGGGGGCCGTCGGGAAGATTAAGCAAGCTATTGCCCAGAGTCACATGGTGCTGGGCTAACCTGCCGCCGGAGCCGGGGATCGAACCCTGATCCCCAGATTCCAGCGTCAGTCGCCCTGGCCGCGGCGCCACACCTCGGACCCATCTTTACCTCGGCACTGTGCCACTATGCTCATATGAATAATGATGCTGTATTGCCGTTCTCATTTCTTTTTTCCAATAAAAATGATTTGAACACAAAAAAAAGAATACGGCCGTCGGAGCGCGGTGGTTGGACTGCCACCGCAATAACGGTAGTCCCAGGACAGCCGTACTCGTAATATGCCCGTGAGTTCCGGTCAAACCCTATTTCTAAAATGATCCTCCACAGTTTATCTCAGTTTACCCAGTCAAAGGCCGAGATAATAATTATTATTATTAAATTTGTAGGACACCCAACTACCCCAAGGTGTTTCCCAGCACTGAGCAGGTAAGGAGGGAAAGAAGTAAGTGATAGAGTTAGAAGTTAGAACAGCTAAGTCTCTAAACCCACTCAGACGGCACTAAGCGCGGTTTCATCTCGCAGGAAGGCAGGTAAAGAATTCCAGAGGGTCGGTCCTAAGTAGGAGAAGGACCTGCAACTAGTAGGAATACATCTGATTTTTGGGACAACAAACCTGGTCTGCTGGGCTGAGCGCAGGGGACGGGAGGGCTGGTAACGCTGAACCAGATCTTAAAGATATTGTGGCCACACCTGTTTTAATTTTAAACATATATCACAGAGCTTTACATTTCACCTGCTTTGCCAACATCACCCAGTGTAAGTGACGAAGAGTCCCAGAGACAGAGGAGAACTTAGGCACACGACAAAGCAGTCTAGCAGCTGAGTTTTGCACCAGTTGAAGCGTCTGGATTGTCGCTTTGCCAGTTCCCAGGTATAGAACATTACCGTAGTCCAGTCTAGAAGTGACCAGGGCATGGACTACAGTTCTCTGTACTGAGAAGGGAATCAGCCATAGAATCTTCTTTAGCCATTT
The DNA here is from genome assembly GCF_964261635.1 of Lissotriton helveticus. Lineage (NCBI taxonomy): Eukaryota > Metazoa > Chordata > Amphibia > Caudata > Salamandridae > Lissotriton > Lissotriton helveticus. The sequence continues at coordinate 481,311,364 of NC_136070.1, read as the reverse complement.
CAAAACAGTAAAACAGGTGAACGACACCTTGGCTACTTGTTATTTCATTGACAGATGTTCATCTAAGGTGAAACCCAAATTCCGAACATGGTTTACCGGCGTGGGCAGAGCTCCCAGTTCGGGGGGCCAATGTTGTGGTCCCAAAAGGTCGTGTCTTTTCCCTAATGTCATAACTTCAGTCTTGTCCCTGTTTAATTTAAGCAAATTGCTCTGCAACCAGGACGCAACTTTACTCAATCCTGACTGAGGGTCCGAGCCCCTTAAAAGAAGAAGAAACGGAAAAAATTATCTGAGTGTCGTCAGCATAAGAAACAAGCATTTGCAATGCAATAGGTGTCGCATTTGCAAGAGTTTGAGATATTGGCATTGTAAATGACTATGCCTTTTATTTATGTGTGCCTGCAAGCGGTGCGTAAACACACACTTTGTACAGGTAGTCCTTGCTTACGAGAAGCAAGGCTGGCTGTAAAAGAGGACCAGTTATTGCCAGCCTTACTTCTCGTAACAACGGCTGTAAATATAGAGTGCATGTTTAGGCACCACTTGCAAGTTTTCAAAACACATATATAAAAGGCATTGTCATTTACAATGTGAATAGTTCAAACTCTTGCAAATGCGAAACCCATTGCATTGCAAATGCTTGTTCTTAGTGGCCAGGGATTGATATATAGTGTACAGACAATGACTGTTCTACATCTTTTAAAGACATGGGTGCTGGGCTAGCAAAATGGATTTAAAAATGTATACTCAAAACTTCTCCAAGTTATCAAAAGTAACAGCCTACCAGAAGGATGATTAACTTTGCATCATTCACACACAGGACTTCAGCAATACTTTATAACTGCTCTTGGTGGGTTTGGGGGTGGGGGTTGTAAGTAACTATAATGCATTAAACACTGGCCTGCATGTGTGCTATACAGACCAGGCGCTAAAAGTGGGTTATCAGGGTAGTGGGCATTTAGAGACAGGTTATTTTCCAGGTACACAGAACTTCCACTCATGTCCATGAGAAAGATACGTCTTGGGACTGGGAGGTGATAAACTGATGACACGATATGTTCAGCCAAGTTTCCTGGCGTGTCTTGCACCCTAGAAGTGAGGGCTCAGTCTTGAAGGTTGGGTCTGGCTCTACAGGACTTCGGGGTGACTTTCAGGCAGTGCTACAAAGTGTACATGGCAGAAAGGCTCCGAAAGCTACGGGACTCTCAAACGTGGCCCTACAGGTCACATATAGTAATGGATGTGTGGTAAAGAATGTTTTAGCGCTACAAACCAAAATGTGGCCACTGGCTTTCAGCCTTAAGTGCACTATGGTGTCTTACAGCAGTTGGGGACCAGTAGACAGGGGGGGGGGGAGGGGAGATAGTCCACTGAGGCCTGGAAGTAGTATCCAAAACTGCAACAGAGTAACCATGTTATATAACAAACAGGCCGGCCCCACTGCCACTACAAGTAGTCATGCAAACCTTCTCAGTTCTTTTTCCTCTTAACTAATGTACCCATACATAATCAGGGCTACTGGAATTATGTGAATTGTGGCCACAGCGTTTTTTGCACAGCTATGAATTTGCCGCATTTGCCACATAAACCATCATCTGCCACATTCAGCAGATTAACAAAAAAATGGTTTCTAGCTCAAAGGGTTCCAAATTTACTAAAAATACATTGAACTGCATTGTCGCGCAGTTGAAGGCCCTTTGCAAAGGTCGACTAGTTACATTTTTGTTGCTTATTGCTATATGTGGGGTTTTGAACTGGTAGTAATGAGGTGCAACCAATGCCCAGACAATGTGAACAAGTTTGAAAATGAAAAAATAATGAAGTATTACAATTATAAAATGTGTCACATAATGCCATTTTATTTGCTTTTCTTGCCGCATAATTTACTCACCCCTGTCGCATAATTTGGCCCTCTCCTGCCGCATAATTGCAGTGGCCCTGGCAATACCAAATGTAAATGATACTGGGACCCAGGTCACGTTAGCAGGAGCTTGCTTCGGTGCTGCAACTTCTTCTAGTGTAATTACAATCCACGCTCGAGGTCTGCAGCCCCGACACTCAGGCTGGGGCTGACAGATGGCTCATCTGGGAGTTTGGATGTGTAGATATGGATCACTGCCCGCGGATGCAACACAAGGAAGCAGCCGCAGAGGAGGAAAGAAATACATTCAGACCACTTTACAGGAGCTGACTCTCGCCAAATGGCTCTGGATGAGCTAGTTGTGAAGAAAAGAGACTAGAGGAATTCTCTTTTGCTGTACAAGTCACTAAATGTGCCAGCAACTTTATGAATACCCTCAGCACCATCTAGAGCCCACAGTGAGAAATGAAAATTGGTAATGGCTGTTCTGATGACAAACTGGGACAATGAAGGGAGAAGCCCAAGAGGTGGTGGGGGGGTCCACCCTAACTGTAACATTTAATTTGTGTATCAAAGCCGGTGCCCACGTATCAATGTCCATCAAATAGAGATCAGATGGGATCCTATCAGACCCTGGCACCATATTTTTAGTCAATACCAATATGCCATTACTCGCTTCATCCATCATGAACTCAAGATTCAAGATCCCGACCACGGGTTGTGTGCCAAAAAGGGTCATTGTATGAGACTCACCATTATAAACCCCTTCAAAATGAGAGAGCCAACTCTGAACAGCAATATGATGTGACAAAGAGGGTGCATCATCTAGGGCAAAGCCCGGCTGATTAATAGTATCCCAGAATTTAGTGCTGTTCTTTAGACAGCTAGGGTCAAGTAAGCTGTCCCAGGCTGCATCCCTTATAGCATTCTTCCGCCTGCTAACTTCAAGCTTGTATTTCCTCCAGCAAAACACAACGTTAGGGGTATCTCCAGGATTATCTTTAAAAGCCCTTTTAAAGACCCTTGAAGCTTGGGAGCACCCTCTGTCAAACCATTGAGGACCGGCTATAGGTCTAACTCCAACGGGGAGACTATGAAACTATAAGACTGTGCGTGCAATGATGGAAAAGGCACCCAAGACCTTGCTTGGTCTAGAAACTTTATCTAAGCAGGTTGAGAGCTCCTTCCCAGATGTAGAGAACAGGTTTCGTCTACAACACTTGAAGGTTACTTGAATCCACCTAAGCCTTCTGCCCTGACCGATTGGCTTCAGAACACACCCAACCCATTGAGTATTCATCTTATCAACCTGCCCCCCAACAAAAAGATATAAAGAGGGGATTATGGTCACTGAAAGGGCTACAATCAAGTTTAACGTCTGAGATCTCAAGAAAGATAGAGGATGAAACAAAAACAAAATCTATAATTGAGGCACACACCTACCTGTGAAAGTTGGATTAACATCCACTGAATCAGAATGAACAAGTTTATCAAGAGAGAAGCTGAGATCATACTCATTCAAGATAGAGTTTAAAAGGTTCCCTTGCAAGATGTTTTTCATTGTTAAACCCTCCAATAGCAGACCTATTGTGTAATTCTAGGGGGTTCTCAAAAATATGGCAATTACAATCTCCTGCCATAATTACATGCATTGTCGCCCATTTCGTCTCCTCTAACTTACTTGGAAAAAAGTCTGGAAGGTATACATTAATTGCATCTTGTTGGGATTTTTTGGCATTATACAAATTCAACAGCATGATTTTTGGGGCGCCAACCTAAGAAAGTGATAATGCTTGTAAAGTAGGGACCCTGTGGAGAAATCTCCAGGTCTCCTTATATTGCAAGGGACACAAAAATAACCAAGCCACCCTTGGACCGCCCTGAACTGGATTCACATGCAGGGGTAAAGAACGCTTAAACCCCCCAGAAAGCTATTGGAGGTGGTCCATGTTTCTTGTAAATAAATCACCCCAAAAAAGTAAGTCATTGATTTTCGCTGCAAGACCCAATGTTACAGCTAATAAGATTAAAAATGTTAAAATTAGTTACATTTGGATCTGCTTGTAAAGGCTCACAGAGTTCGTGGACAGAGCTGCATGTTAGGTCTTGCTGAGTGACTAAATCACAAGAGTCCAAGGAACTGAAGGGTGCAAATCTGTTAAAATATCCAGTAAAAGCGGGTTCATAACACCCCAGTGTCACCCAGAAAGATACTGGGCCAGATGTATCAAGGCTTTTTGCATTAGCAAGAGCATGGGCCCATGGGGAATGGAGACACCCAAAACAAAAGCTGTTCCAGTGGCTGATTTCACCATAGAAGTCAAAAACTATGCCCATGGTGGACATCACCGTCCTAGCCAAGACTTTCGCACATGACTGTCACCACTGCATTATTTATCCCATGGATGCTACTATGCTGTTGTGATACCTGTGTAATTGGTTTCCAATCTGTTGCCCAGTGACCCACAAGCAGATCTGATGCCTGCCATAAGCCCTCACTGACTTCCATTTCTTCCATTCACCGAGGGACACACGGCTGCAGCTCTAGCTACCCAATCCTGCTGTGGCCTACTCTGACCGAGGGCCACTGCTGTAACCATGCAGTTTCATCCTAGAAGTGTGTGAGATCGGAGACATGTAATGCTGAAACACATAAAGACTTGCATTGTGGTGAGACTGTAGCTAGGAGACTTTACTGAACTGAACACACTCATAATTGAACTGGGGTACCTGCACCTAAGCCTTGATTAATGCCTCATAAAACTAACCTAACAGGGACCTGCCTAGACTCACAAGAGGAGGGACCCATGTGAAAAGGAGAAGAGGAAGATGGTATCCTTAAGTGGCATTGCATATTATTATACCTGCGGCAGTACATCGTTTTAATTGTGTCCATTAAAGTATGTTTCTTATCCAAATAAAGCACTGTGTTGGACAAACAGATATTGCTCTGCTGGGTGATCTGAATTTCCATATAGTCAGTGTCATTCACTTAATACTAAGCTTTCAATTGGAATCAAAGGCAGAATGGGTTCAGCTAGGAATGGTGCAAGAGGAACTAAAGGCATTGAAGGAAAAGAATGAAAACAAAGGTTTTTTTAATAAAACTAATACTGTTTTAAGAACCACTTCACAACTTTTTGATAATTACTAGTATTCCACAACACATGACATAACTACATTTGTTATTCTTGAAGCATTAATGAACTTGTTAACGTATAGTGCTATGATGTGAGTTTCAACCGCTTCAGCGCGGCGCGAATTTTCACGCTGTGCTGAGCATTCTAATGAGCCAACGGGCTCATGACGGAACGGTTCCGTCATGAGCACAGGCCAACCGACGCTCATGACGGAACCGTTCCGTCATGAGCATGGAAGGGCTTAAAGCTCAGTATTGAATGTGTTTCAAAACTTCTGAGATGTACTTTTTAGGGCTCGCCTGCTGATGCGCTTCAGCGCATAGCTGGCGAAGCTCTATAGGGGCTTATCCAGTGTTTATCCACTGGCGATTCCACTGGCGATTCCTTCAAGTGCATGTGCTTTTTAGGTCATTGCGCTTGCGCAAGCCCTAAAAAGCGCGTGCACAATGCCACCAGCCGCCTGCCTGCCTGCCTCGCATTACCACATCAAAGGCAGCCCTCCGAGCGCATTTCTCACCCCCTAATTATTCACGGCCGGCCGGCAGGCACATCAAAGGCTGCTGCTGCCGTGACTCGCATTTCTCCTCCCTCCTCCCCTATCACTGCCCAGGCCGGCCGTACTTTCTCTTTACAAGGGCGCCCATTCCTGAATCACTTGAAATCTCTCCACATTATTTGCATTTTGTTAATTAAAAAAATTAACTTCAACACAGCGTTGCACATTTTTCTCGACTTCGGAAGGATGAGTCCCAATCTCATTTGTACAAAGTGTTGTAATGGGATTATTGGAGAGTTAGAGAAACGTGCTCACAAGTTACATTTTTATGCAAATCATCTGAGTAAATAAACAATAGCATGGTGCCGTTTGCGTCCTTGACTTGATCTGGTTTTTATTTTTATTTTGCTATTATTCTCACAAAGGCTAAGAAGGTCTGCCTACTTTAGTATTAAGTGCTATACGTCGCATAAGCAACAGCTAACCATTCACTCACCCACGCAACGCCACTCACCCATGCAACGCCACTCACCCACGCAACGCCACTCACCCACGCAACGCCACTCACCCACGCAACGCCACTCACCCACGCAACACCACTCACACACGCAACGCCACTCACACACGCAACGCCACTCACACACGCAACGCCACTCACACACGCAACGCCACACACGCAACGCCACACACACACGCAACGCCACACACACATGCAACGCCACACACACATGCAACGCCACTCACACATGCAACGCCACTCACACATGCAACGCCACTCAACCACGCAACGCCACTCACACACGCAACGCCACTCAACCACGCAACGCCACTCACCCACGCAACGCCACTCAGCCACGCAACGCCACTCAGCCACGCAACGCCACTCACACACGCAACGCCACTCACACACGCAACGCCACTCACACACGCAACGCCACTCACACACACAACGCCACACACACACGCAACGCCACACACACACGCAACGCCACACACACACGCAACGCCACTCACACATGCAACGCCACTCACACATGCAACGCCACTCACACATGCAACGCCACTCACACATGCAACGCCACTCACACACGCAACGCCACTCAACCACGCAACGCCACTCACCCACGCAACGCTACTCACCCACGCAACGCCACTCACCCACGCAACGCCACTCACCCACGCAACGCCACTCACCCACGCAACGCCACTCACCCACGCAACGCCACTCACCCACGCAACGCCACACACACACGCAACGCCACACACACACGCAACGCCACACACACACGCAACGCCACACACACACGCAACGCCACTCACACATGCAACGCCACTCACACACGCAACGCCACTCACACACGCAACGCCACTCACACACGCAACGCCACTCACACACGCAACGCCACTCACACACGCAACGCCACTCACCCACGCAACGCCACTCACCCACGCAACGCCACTCACCCACGCAACGCCACTCACCCACGCAACGCCACTCACCCACGCAACGCCACTCACCCACGCAACGCCACTCACCCACGCAACGCCACACACACACGCAACGCCACACACACACGCAACGCCACACACACACGCAACGCCACACACACACGCAACGCCACACACACACGCAACGCCACTCACCCACGCAACGCCACTCACCCACGCAACGCCACTCACCCACGCAACGCCACTCACCCACGCAACGCCACTCACCCACGCAACGCCACTCAGCCACGCAACGCCACTCAGCCACGCAACGCCACTCAGCCACGCAACGCCACTCAGCCACGCAACGCCGCTCAGCCACGCAACGCCGCTCATCCACGCAACGCCGCTCACCCACGCAACGCCACTCACCCACGCAACGCCACTCACCCACGCAACGCCACTCACCCACGCAACGCCACTCACCCACGCAACGCCACTCATCCACGCAACGCCACTCATCCACGCAACGCCACTCATCTATATGCAAAACGAAAAATGTCAAACTCTTCTATTGCGAGACCTATTGCATTTTAAAAGGGTCTATGTTTTGTAACCCTTCACTTTCACAATCTACTGCTACAATTACTGGAAATTGAACAACGTTTTATTTTAGTAATTGCATTACTATTGCCATTTCATGCACTTCCACACAACTTGTCGAAAGCATCGTCATCAGTTAATTTTTTTATTTATGTTTAGACATCCATCATGCAGCACACTTGTCCCCCATAGGTACACGACCAGTACCCAAACACCCTCTCTCCCCGCAAACGCTCTGCAGATCTCAAGCACCGACATTCCGACAACGAGGTAGGGCCCCAGTTTTACAGACGCAGTCTAATGTAGTTAAGGACAGGGCCTGCCTGCCTTCTCACGAGCTCATTTTGGAGCTTGATTTGTGTGAAACAAGAAATCTGCTCAGTGCGCTGCGCACAATAAAAAGTTTTTTTTACGCAAAAGTCAAGTTCCAAAGACCAAAGTGAGCTCGTGAGAAGGCAGGCCTTGACCTTTAACTACATTAGACTGCGTCTGCTACCTGCGGGTCACGGCAGGCACTGGAGTGAGAGCTCTACGCTGATGAGTAGATTTGTTCAGCACAGTTTAAAAAACAAGCATTTGCAATGCAATAGGTCTCGCATTTGTTAAAGTTAGAGCTGTTGACTTTGAAAATGACACTTTTTTCCCTTTGGTTTTTATTTGCAGTGTTGTAAATATATTCACATAGCGGTATTGCTATTAGTATAAAAAAGCAAAAGTAAAAAATATCGTTATTTTCAAGGCCAACAGCTCTAACTTTAATAAATGCAAGAAGTATTGCATTGCAAATGCTTGTAGAAAGGTACTGATAGGAAGAAGAGAAACAGTAGGGAGCTTAAGGTGTAAGGCAAAAACTGGGAGAGGAGAGAATTTTAAGAGTACGAGAGAAGGGCAGCTAGGGAAAAGAACGACGGATAAAGAAGATACAGATGAGTAGAGACAAGGGAAAAGAAGATAGGAGGTCAAAACAATAAAGAAATGGGAAGGAGACTGGAGTGAGAGAGAGAGGGAAATGGAAAGGAAAGAACGAGTTAAAGCTATTGGCATTGTAAATGACAATGCCTTTAATTTATGTTTTTAACACCTTCAATGCGGCTGATATCCCCCCCGGTCCTGAGCCCTAATGAAAACGGGCGTGGTCATGACGGAACGGTTCCGTCATGAGTACAGCTCGACCGATGCTCATGACGGAACCGTTCAGTCATGAGCATGGAAGGGGTTAAAACAAATACAAATATATAAGGCATTGCTATTTGCAATGTCAAAGCTCAAACTCGCGTAAATGCGAGACCTATTGCATTGCAAATGCTTGTTAGGTCTAGCTACCACCATACCTTGTGTGATCAACAGAAAAAAAAGCTTTAAGAAACACAACCGTCAGAGAGACTTTGGCTCCTCCCACACGTTTACCTTGATTACATTTGATTGGGAAGAACTTGTGCAGCGCTGCTGAGAAAAAGTGCCATGGTTGTTGAACTTATATTGGCTTCTGAGTGGTGTTCCCTCATCTAACATGGCTACCCCATTAAAATGCAAAAATGTGGCAGCGTGCAAGAACACAACCCCTCCACAAGATGTGATAGCATTGGCTAAGAATATTGCTCTATGAGCAAGCAGCAGTATAAATGGTAGAAGGATTTCCCCCATCCAAAGTGGTTGCTATGTCCAGCGTGAGAAGCAGTGGTATCTGAGCCTGTTTGCTTTTTCTTCTCTATTTGCATTAGCGACATTCAAAACAAAAAAGTTTGCTTTGTCCAACCTTATTTGCACTATAGAAGTGCTACTCACTGCAGTCTTAGCCTGCGGTCCTGTGTTGCAGCAGCCTCCTACGAGTCCTTGCTCCTAAACCAATCTACAACCTCACTCTCCTCAAATGACCTGGCTCCTCTACAGACTGCTCGCATCTCACACACCAGCTGTAGTCTTAGCCCGCTCTCCCCTCAGGTACCAGCCCCAGCAGAGCTCTGCTGCTATCCCGGCCAACAGGGCTCAGATGTTGGTCCAAATCATGGCTTTAGAAGCAGTAAAAACAGCATGTCTGGCCACAGGTGACCGCCCCACCATTCTTTTCAGTGGCTGTTATGAAGGCCAGTGGGATTCAGTGCTGTGCCAACAGGTACCTCGTGAGCTGTAAATTCTTCCCCCACCATACCCTTAGCCCGTAGTGCCAGTCAACTCCCAAACCAGCTCCTTGCCTCAGTTGCAATGCTTCATCTTAAGCATGTTGTGTTGCTCCTAATCTTCCTGCCTTTGCCTGCTTTCACCACTCTCTCTAGGCTGATCTTCAAAGCCTAAGACTGATCCAGACTTCTACACAAGCCCGCCACAGCCCCAGCTAAATCTCCTTTCCCATTCCATCCCACAGTCTTAGTATACTATCCCCTCTTGTATTGCACCTGTAGTTATGGATGGAACTGAATAGGCATATATTATTGCTGGAAGGACAGATATTCTGTGACTGCATTTGTACATGTGTGTATGTTCACAAGTGTTCAGTAGTTTAATGTGAGCTGTATTAGAGGTGTGGTTTGAATGCTGAGTGACAGTGAGTGGTGTAAGTGCAGGGTGAGCAGTATGAGTGCAGGGTGAAAGGAATGCCTGTGTACGTGCAGGGTGAAAGGAATGCCTGTGTAAGTGCAGGGTGAGTTTTGTGCCCGTGTGAAAATTCAGTGGCCAGCGTGCTCTAGTGAGTGGATGGGTAGAGTAAGAAGTGTGCCTATGTGAGCGGAGGATGTCTCATGAACCTGTGAGTGTAGTGTGAGCTGTGTGAATGCATGATGATGTATCCCTAGACACAATAAGTAATTCATCTTATCCTTGGCAGTTGGTAAGTGGGGATTCTGGTGTAACTGTGATTATCAATTCTGATCTTGCAACAAAATGTAAGCCTTTAGGACATACCAAAAGTTACTTTTCTAGAGGGGACGAGTCCTTGAAGGGCAGAGACAGATGCAGAGCTATGGAGAAAGTCCTCTTGGAACTTCAAGTCAAGTCTTCATGTGGATTCTGCCACCTTCTCCTTTACATCGGTCACCAAGCCCTTCCCCTTCACCTAGTGGCCACTAAATTGTGCACCAACAAAAACTGGTTTAAAATACAATTTACCTTCTAGACAAAATGTGTTTTACCCTTGGCAATTACCTTATTTCACTGAACCTCCTTGTCTGCCATCATCCCTTGAAGAGTACCTTACAAAACTCAATTTAGGATGTGTTCTTGTTAGAAATTTAGAAATGGGGGTCTCTAGTTGGTAATGGTTTGCACCTTTGTCCAAGTAGGGACCCTTGCTTCTTGTCAGGGTAAAGGAGTTACACCCTTAGATAACCACTGATCACCCCCTTGGTAGCTTGGAACGAGCAGGCAGGCTTATGTCAGAGGCAGTGTGTAAATCATTTGTTCACACATACAGTAGTGAAAACACTACAAATGGACACCACACCAGTACAGAAAAATAAGTAATCTTTATCTAAACCACACAAGGGCAAAAGAAAAAAACTCCATAATACATAAACCAAGATATCTTAAAAAATAGGTTATTCACACAAATAAAGCTTGTTGCAACAAATAACTCCACCTGGAGCTATTATGACGTGGTGACAGATGAAAATCCAAAATATGGCGCCAACCGCGAGGTGCATGGCATTGGGCACAGAGTTGCACAGACCCCCAAAGAAGAACAGTACCTTAGCAAACGATGAAATCAAAGATAGTACACAATGTCAAGGAGGTGATGCTTTGTTAGCGCTGGGCGGCAACAGTTCCTTACGACCACAGGGGAGGTGATGCATCAGTTCCTTACGGCACCAGGGGAGGTGAGGCATTGGTTCCTTACTGCGATGCAGGGGAGGTGAGGCCTTGCTTCTTTACAGTTGCCGGGGAGGTGAGGGGTTGGTTCCTTACTGTTGCTGGGGAGGTGATGTTGCGGTGGCGGAGAGGCATTGGTTCCTTATAACGGTACGGTGTCGATGGATTTGGGAAGTTACCCACGGCTAGTATCGGCTCCGTGATGATGAAGCAATAGCGTTGATGAGGTCCGGGCTGCGGTACGAGTAGGGCGGTGCGTTGTGAGCGTCACAAGCGGTGTCCTCGCTTCCGGAGCAGGCAGCAGCCTCAGTGGCGGTGTCCGAGTTGCGGGGCAAGGCGGGGCAGTGCATCGTACTCTTCATGAGCTTTGTTGCAGGTTGTGGTGTCGCTCGCTGGCAATTTCCCTCTGTGGCAGCTGAAACAGCAGCTACAGATGCAGGGACAAGGAGGAAATGAAGTCTTTGTGTCCCTGAGACTTGGTGTAGGCAAGCTCTACACCAAGCCCTTGGAGATCTTCTTCAAGCACGATACACAGCAAATTCTTGGCCCTCTCCTTGGCAGAAACAGCCACTTTATGCCAACCCCAGACAGTACACAGCAAACGGGCAGTACTTCTCCTTCAGTTTTCCCAGCTCTACTCCTTGGCAGAGGTTCCTCTTGAGTCCAGAAGTATTCTAAAGTCTGGGGTCGGGGCCCCAATATTTATACAGCATTTCACTTTGTTCTCTGGTGGCAGAGAGACTCAGTGCTCTGTCAAAAACAGTTCTGTCCTCTGTGGTCCAGCTTCCCGGCAGGAGGTGGAGACGGCATGGTGTAAGGCAGACCAGGCCTATTCAGGTGCAAGGAAATCTCCTCCAACTACTCTAAATGCAGCCCAGGTCTATTCAGCCCAGCCCTGACTCATTCAGGAAAGGCAGGACACACATCACCCCCGCGGTTGCCTGAGAGAATGCACATCTCCAACCCTGTCACTCCAAAGCCAGACAGTCAATCCACAAACCAGCAGAGGCACACAAAATGGCTAAGCAAGAAAATACCCACTTTCCAAAAGTGGTATTTTCAAACACACAATAAAAAAATCATCTTTACTAAAAGATGCATTTTTATATTCTGAGTACAAGCATACTAAACTCCATCTTTCTATCTTGCCCCAATGGGAATTTATATTTATAAGATATTATAAATAAACTCCAATCATTCTATCCTATGGGACAGATAGCCTTTCAATTGTGAAAAACTAAATACACTGTAGTTCACTATCAGGACATGTCACACACACCAAGTAATGTCCTACCTTTGACAAACACTGCACCCTGCCCACGGGGGCACCTTGGGCCTACCTCAGGTGTGACTCACATGTAATAAAAGGGACGGTTAGGGCCTGGCAAGTGGGTGCATTTGCCAGGTCAACATGGCAGTAAAAACTGTGTGCAGACACTGCAGTGGCAGGTCTGACAACCTTTTGCAAGGCTGCTTGTGGCACAATCAGTGATGTAGGCAACTAGCAGCATTTGATTTACAGGCCCTGGGCACACACAGTGCTAGCGACTTAGTAGTAAATCAAATAAGCCAATTATGGAAACACCAATCCATAATAAATAATTTACACAGAGAGAACGTGCACTTTAGCACTGAACAGCAGTGGTAAACTGCCCAGAGTTCTAAAACCAACAATCACAGGAGGCCAAGAGCTAAAAGTCTGGGGATAAACCTGCTAAAAAAGCCAGGTCTAACAGTCCTCTACAAAAACTTCTCTTTTATGTTTTAATAGACTTTAATTTTGCTCTATGTGTTATAAAAATCTATGCGGGGTACACATGACAAATGACTTGTCTCTTGGTTCACTACTAGCCAGGGCCACTTGAATTATGCAGCAGTGTTGACTAAATTATGCGTCAAGAAAAGGCAAATTATGTTATGTAATGCGGCACATTTTGGGATAGTATTATTTTGTCAGTTTTATACATAGTAACTTTGTCTCTGAAAGATTGCACCTTATTAATACCAATTTATTTAATATCTAAATACAGCATTAAGCAACTGAAATGTGACCATTCAAATTTTGAGGAGGGTCTTCCAGAGTGTAGGAACACATATTGCCATGTGTTTTAACCCCTTCCACGCTCATGACGAGCTGGGCTCGTCATGGTGTAGCCTCCTCGCACGCTCATGACGAGCCCAGCTCGTCATGAATAATGGAAAATGGAGGATCCCAGCACCGGGGGGGAAAACGCATAGCAGCCAAGTGGTTAATAAACTTTGATCTGTTTGAGCTAGAAACTATTGTTTTGGTCAAAATCTACAGATTAGGCAGCACACTAAGGATCATGTGGCAAACTATTGAATCGCATAATACAGTTGCCCTGCTAATAGCATACATGAATGGTTCAAAGTTTGTGCTTGCAAACTGTGAGTTCTGATAAATGTCAGTCGATGCAGAAATACATTTAAGAGTACTTAAGTGAAACGCTTCAAAGAAAAAGAAATACATTTTCTGAAATGTGAGACGTTGGCACATTTTAAAAAAAATGAATTATATACCATGCAGAGGGTTTAATTCCGTTTTTTGGATCTTAAAGGCAAACCAGGCCAATGGCTTGTGCAACATGCCTACATTTGTACTGTAAATGAAATCCTTCCTCCCACTCTGACATCAACAGTCCATATCAAGAGTGGGGACAGCAGGTGGGGGGGGTAGCAATTAAATTGCACAAAAACCTATGAACCGATGAATGGTCTTTTGAAGACCTGCAAAGTACTTTGGATGAGGCCAAGTCTGTCAGCCCCTGCCCAGCCCACGACGGCTGACAAACTACATGTGAACGCCACAACTCGGGCTACGGTAGACAAGGGGAGGGGCTGAATCCCTTTCAGCCTAATGGGTGTTGCTCGTCTGATAGGGTGCACTATCCTTGCCTTAGCATAGCATACAGTTTGAAAGGAGCACCATGGCACAAACTGCCTGTGGTATAAGTGGGCGGAATCTGAGGGGCACAATGTGCCCATACTTTTTTATTTATGATAGTTCTCCTACTTTTTTATGAAAATACATCTGTCACGGAACAGTTAATTCCAAGAGCTGAACTGCTTCAACTGAAGTGTAAGGCAGGGAGACTCCTGTGCTGTGAAACCAAGTGAGGGGCAGACAGCTAAATATGGTGTCTTGCCAGGGTGCCTCCTCGCATAAAAGAAATATAAATGTGAGCAACTAGTTAATCTGCAATTCCAAAAAGTGTACTTGGAAGCTGGTATTGCCTTTATTGACGGAATCTATTGAAGCTTCCTGCTAACACAATTTTTTTTGGGGGGGTGCAAAGTAGTTACCAGCTGAGCTGTAAAGTGTGTGCTTTCAAAGACCAGTTATACAATCTGGGTATTACTAAAATATATATTTGGGAATCTTAAGCCTTTTTGAGCATTTTATAGCAGTCTATCTTCTAGTATGTGTAATGCAAGGTTAAAATAATGACTTACAAATTCAGAGTGCTTTATGTCGCAGACTGGGACTTCGTAGCACTAAACATACACAAGTAACTATTGCCCACTGTACCAAGCAGGGTTCAGTTCTTCAGCTTTCTGGTTTGAGACACAAAAATCTTAGTGCATTAACTAATATATGTTTCATGATATACAATAATGCATTCCCCACTGATTAACTTAACTAGTATTTATTTTAGGTCTCGCCTGAGACAGCGCATGCTGTCTCTTCGAGACATTGAGTAAGTGGCTTTTTCACCTGCTGTGCGGAGGGGAGGGGGGCCACGCGCAGCGCCGCCGTGCTTGTGACGAGTTCGGCTCGTCAAGCTCACCGCAGCGCGGAGCTCATCATGACCACACCCATTTTCGAATGTTCAGCACAGCTGGGAAATTATCCCCGGGTGCGAGCGTTCCAACGGTCATGACGAGCTCAGCTCGTCAAGAGCACAGCGCAACCGTGCCTCATGACGACCTGAGCTCGTCATGAGCACGGAAAGTGTTAAAAGTGCCACCAGAGGCTTTTGCTGACCTCCAGCTTGTGTTCACGAGCACGTGCACAGCTGCCGTCTGTGTTTTTATTGCTGTAATCAGGCTCCTCTGCTCGCACTCACCCCTCCCTTCTCCCCCTCCTTCTTCGTCAGTTTCATTTGTGTCTTCTATTACTGTGAATGCTCCTCTGTTCGCACTCCCTTCTCCCCCTCCCTCTTCGTCAGTTTCATTTGTGTCTTCTATTGCTGTGAATGCTCCTGCCAGGCACACACACATCAGTCGTCAGTGCACGCTCTCACCAGGCACACACACCACCATCCGTCAGTGCACGCTTCCACCAGGCACACACACCACCAGCTGTCAGTGCACGCTTCCACCAGGCACACTTCCAACAGGCATACACACCACCAGCCGTCATGCACGCTTCCACCAAGCACACACACAACTAGCCCTCAGTGCACGCTTCCACCAGGCACACACACCACAAGCCGTCAGTGCACACTTGCGCCAGGCACACACACCACCAGTCTTCAGTGCACGCTTCCACCAGGCACACACACCACCAGTCGTCAGTGCACGCTTCCACCAGGCACACACACCACCAGCCATCAGTGCACGCTTCCACTAGGCATACACGCCACCAGCCGTCATGCACGCTTCCACCAGGCACACACACCACCAGCCGTCAGTGCACGCTTTTCCACCAGGCACACACACCACCAGCCATCAGTACAAGCTTCCACCAGGCACACACACCACCAGCCGTCAGTGAACGCTTCCACCAGGCAACACACCACCAGCCGTCACTACACGCTTCCACCAGGCACACACCACCAGCCGTCAGTGCATGCTTTCACCAGGCACACACACACTACCAGTCGTCAGTGCACGCTTCCACCAGGCACTCACACCATCAGCCATCGGTGCATGCTTCCACCAGGCACACACACTACCAGCCATCGGTGCATGCTTCCACCAGGCACACACCACAGCCATCAGTGCACACTTCCACCAGGCAGACACACACCACCAGCCGTCGGTGCACACTTCCGCCAGGCACACATACCACCAGCCGTCAGTGCACGCTTCCACCGGGCACACACCACCAGCAGTCAGGGCACGCTTTCACCGGGCACACACACCACCAGCCATCAGTGCACGCTTTCACCGGGCACACACACCACCAGCCGTCAGTGCACGCTTTCAGCAGGCACACACATCACCAGCCGTCAGTGCAGCAGGCAGGCTCTTCTCAGTTTCTTGGTAAATATGTGTTCGATGCCTGGGAGGGAGTGGGCTGAGTTTCCTTAAACCATGCTGAGTATGCAGGCGCAGTGCATGAACTTCTCTGTTAATGAGTCATGCTGCCTGGGGCTCACTTACTCCATACCTGTAAATTGCACCTGCACCAGGCTTTTTCTCATTTGCAAAGTTCGGCGCATGGCAGCCCCCACGCCCCTGGGAATAACTGCTTCCTACACCCAGAATGGAAACAACATTCAGAGCAATGAAAACAAGTTCATTTGATGCAAAGAACTGTTAACAAAAGCATATCCAACTATTGTAGGTTTGGCAACTTAAACAAAACAGCAACAAAAAACAAACAAGCACTGGCATAGCCAATAGGTCTCGCTTTTTGGACCCTATAAGTATTTAGTTATGCAGCAGAATATCCTTGGTGCCACAACACCAACTGTTGCATGGCTAAACACTTATAAGGTCCCAAATGCGAGACCTATTGGCTATGCCAATGCTTGTTAATTTAAGCTGTGCGTTAATATATATGTAGTTCCCTGAAGGTGAAAGACCGAAAAAATTTAAAAAATATTTTGGTTTTTTTAGCCACACCTTTGTTGACCTCACGCTCACTCACTCCGTCCCCTTTTGCGCACAGCATCACATTTCCTAAACTTTTATCAATAATGCACTTCAACCACTGCAAAGTGCGCCGTGTTTAGAATACAGGCCAAGGACAACAAGTCCCAAAATCAGAAGAAAATCCAGGACTGGCAAAATAATGCGAATATAAAAACAGGGAAACTTAATATCTCTGCAATTTAAGGTAGTCAAACTATATATGAACTGTATAATCTGCATATGACAGGGTCAAGCCAGTCAAATCTGGTGGCCTGGTCACCTGCACTCCCAGCCTCCTGCGAGTTTAGTTTCTGCATACAGCAAAGAAAAAAGTGTAAAACGGCGCTCCAGCTAAAGCACCTTGCAGATATGTTCCAGGTTTTCTTTAGGACCACTGGCTCGCTGACACTCCTGCAGTAGCAAGCTCTCTGAAGGGGTGCTATCTTTAATCTTTCTAATTTAAAACAACGACGTAGAAGGGCCAGTCCAACGTGAGATCCTGAGCGATAGGGCACGTCCGTTCTTCGCCAGCAGCCATGACTACAAGCTAGGTGACGGTCACAATCTCGGTATTAACTCCTGAAGAGTGCCTGCATTTTGATGGTCTGGGGCAGACCGCAATGGGCTTTGGCTCCGCCCACATGTCGGGAGTCACATGTTTGGAATTAGCATAAATTGTAGGTTTCCACTAAAAAGTGCTTGCCGTGCATGCAGCGGTTATCGTTTTTATACACCTCTGCACCTAGACACTACGTTTTTGGGGTGAAATATTGCACCTGAGAAAATGCGACTTTTAACTGTTTCTGCTTTCACTTTCTGTCCCAGGCGAGACCCGCCTTTTCCGCGTTGGCGCCATGAGTCGAACATGCTCTCTTCTGAAAGGCGCTTCTTCAGTTGGACACTAAGCATGCGCATTCAATAGTGGCCATGTCGCGGTCAGGCGCTCGAGTAATTACTCCTTTCACTGTTTCGTTGCTGAAGTTGATTACATATTCTCCTGACCCTATCATGGCAGCCGAAAGGACGTACCCTTTGCTTGTTTGCGCATGCGCACAGCCTTTAGCTCTGGACCTTAGGACCCACGAGGGTGAGCAGCAGGGACTTGTTGCAAGATCGGCAAGCCTTTGAGCAGAGCAGCTGCTGTGACTCTCAACACCATCTACCCAGCCATGTCTACAGCAGCGGTGCTAAGCGGCAAGACAGTCTCTGCGTGAGTACCTGCGCATGTGTTAGGGATTGGGGCGGGCAGGGCTGTAAATGAGTTATTTGGGGTAGTTAAATAGCTTTGCCAACTACTATGCATGGGTGGTTAGACTAACGCGTTTAAGTGTGGTGGTCTGCAGCACTGCACTAAAATGCATAGTCACGCATTATTACCGACTTGAGCGTTCTGCGAGGTACAGGCTGGGACAGCGACCGTCAAGCGCCCAGAGTG
The DNA here is from genome assembly GCF_964261635.1 of Lissotriton helveticus. Classification (NCBI taxonomy): domain Eukaryota; kingdom Metazoa; phylum Chordata; class Amphibia; order Caudata; family Salamandridae; genus Lissotriton; species Lissotriton helveticus. The sequence continues at coordinate 481,292,777 of NC_136070.1, read as the reverse complement.
CTGTGATCATTGTGTGCGCACTGTGCTGCAAACTAATCTTGTCCCACACACTTATGTCTGTTTTTGTAAGTTGAGCAAGTCCCAGCCCCTCCTTCCTTTGAGCACCTTGGTTTCATAGCGAACGAGTGTTGAGATGTGATAAAAGTAAAAAATCCAGCGAACGTGAAAACTCGGGTATCACACTTTGCCCACGCGTCTTTCTCATTCCCGCTGAAAGCGGCTGTTTCACTTGCCTGAGCACATTCGAGGAGTGCACATTTTAGCCCGTGTTCCAGAGACTGCTGCTTCTCCTAATGTGACTTTAACCAAAACCATACGAGTGGGTACCATATTTTTGTAAATCATATTGCAGAATTCAAGTATTACCATCATGAGGTTATGAACCCCCCCCCCTATGACTGCATTTGGAGCAGTAAATAATTTCAAGCACTATAGGCGCTAATTGTTAGTACGGAAAGTCCGTGCGTGCAGTGGTCTTGAGAAAGCATTGTGTGTGTGTGTGTGTTTTTTATATATATATATATATATATATATATATATATATATATATATATATATATATTTTTTTTTTTTTATATCTGTAAGAGGTGAACAGTGAGCTGGGGGTGTCCACTTCGTAATCTTCAGTTGGTACCTAAACCCTATCCTCTCTCCAGAGTTGCCGTACTTGGATCTGGGGAAACTGGTTGTATAGTCTCTGCGTCGGCGCAACAACCTGTGATTGTGGGCAAATTACTTCATCTCCCCGTGCCTACCAAAAATATGTGTCCTTGTGTGAGCACTGCAATGGTAGTGGCATTACCGCAAAAAGTAGACTTGTGGGTACTTGGATAGTCCACAACCCCTGTCGCCTGAGTGGGCTGTAGTTGCAGGCAGTGCTCAACTTGAGCCGGTTGCTGTCTGTCGGTGCCACTGGTACGTGTTTTTTCCGCATCAGATAGTTCCCTAGAACAAGAGGGAAACACACATCGCAAAGACAGAGGAAGAGAAAGACAGAAAAAACAACACAAATGGAGATCTTTGTCACCAAATTTGTTTTTTTCTATATACATCTAGTGCATTTAAGCAGCTTGTATCAGTGTCATGCACTCCAGTTGGAAAACATGTGCAATGAAGCAGTCGCGGTCAAGGATCCCAGGTTTATATTCTTTTTTTTTTTTTTAAATACTGTCTGCTTGTGCAATTTGGCAAAGCGCCCACTGCATTTCTGCAAATGACAGCTTATCTTTGTCCCAGGCTCTTCTCCCACTGCTCAATGTCTGCTGTTGCAAAGATTAGGTAAACAATTCAGGGCCAATACTAAACCATCCCAGCAAAGTAAAGGTCGCATGCCCTTGAAAATGTTTGGGGACAATGCGAGTTAGGCCTTCGGTTTGTTATGAACTGACCCCAACTAACATGAGATCTCGAGCATCGGTAAGGTAGCTTTGCAAGGCCACTAATCTCTAAACCAAGCTGAACCCTGGCCTTTCATTCTTTTACAGTGTTTATTTCTGAGGCGAGCTTATTTGGGCGAGAGACCTGCCTCCGCAAAAAACTCCAGAAACATAGATTTATTGTCTGCACACATGTCCCAGTTTTAATTCTTAAATTAAGAAAAGCACAACCCGTTTTTGCTCTTCACTTCTCACCAGTTTTCACTTTGAAACTTTAAAGAGACCTGAGTTTGGATATCTAGTGAATTGTCTAATTGTGTGTATTTTTTTTAAATATTTAGTATTCTTTTCCAAAAACCAAAATATTACATTTAAGAACATGTTTATATACAAATCATTTTGATACCTTTACTATCACATTGCTTATTTTGTTCTTAATTAGTTCCTTTTTTATGAATGTGCATGCATAATCTTCCCTCAGTAGCCCTTTTGAAGGTCGTTCTCTTTATTTTACTTATAACAGCCGGGAACGCTTGTTGGCCAGCTTTCTAGTGTTTTATTTGCAGAGTTAGTCAAGGGATTATGTAGATTTGGGTTCACAAATTGATGCACGATTTGTTTGAGCCAACACATCTAAACGACTGGGAGTGCCTCTTTGTAGCATACCATTCCATTGTTTTTTATCTTTTCTATGTCATTGTCTACGTGGTGGGTGGAGTACTGTATTACATTAACGATGTCCCACACCACTGAAGATATTTGAACCCCAAATGTGATTTTGCAGGTCTTTGGCATCGGCCTGCAAGCAACCCCAAACACTTTTCAACCTCATTGGTAACAGCAGCTGTTACCCCTAGATAAAGTCATCTCAGTTGAGCACAACACTGCCGAAAATGGATACTTCTCAACTTCGGTGAGGCTATAGGACATGGGTACTCTTAAAACATTTTACCACGGGCAAAAAAGCACAGCCTGTGGCATGGCTGAATACCGTACTGATGCCATCAGGGTGTGGTTCAGTGGTGCTGTAATGAGGACGTAGGGGGGAATCAGTGCATGTACATGGTGTGGAGATTGAGTCATGGAGTTATTTTGTGGGTCAAATCTTATTCTTCCTATGCCTTAGTCCTCTAAATTGCCATTACGTGATAGCGGTGGGCGAGCCACAGAAGGTTTGAGTCAAGCTTGAGCCATATGTCTAGCTGTGGCTCAGCTCGAGGTGCTCTTGGTGCCTCACACTCAAAATGAACCCATCCTTCAAGTAGCTTCTGTCTGCCACCTAAGCTGTAGCCTCATGTACCAATAATTAAAGTCAAGCATCAGCTTTCTGATTTAAAACGTGAGAGGGAAAGAGCTGCCCATCCATTGGCTGAATTGAACCATGTAAAACCAGAAAACCTAGGATCAATTCCGGCTTGACTAAATTGTGTGATCCTAGGCAATTTTTTATTTCACTTTGCCTCCTTTTTCTTCATGATCACATATATAAAAATCACCTAGAAATACATGAGTTCAGGATGTGCAACATGCAAAGCCTTCTCTTGTCTTTGGTTTAATAAACTATAATGTTGTTTCAAGTGTAAGAACATCCAAGGCCACTCGGAGGGCGCACGTAATAAGTGACTTGTCTCTTGGTTCACTAATGGCATTGTTGGCAGGTAGGAGGCATGATTGTTTTTAAGTTCATGTTTGAAAACTATCACTACTAATAATTGTCTCTCAATCTAGTGATATAACCTGATGTACTAAGGCAGTGGTTCTTAACCTGTGGACTGGGGTCCGCAGGGCCTAGTCAGGGGGTCTGCAACTATTTTACAAAATTAAATAATACACAAATTAATAAAGTATGTACAAATAAGCAAATTGGAAAATTTGACAAACGCTTTCTATATTTGGTTGTGAATTAAAAAAAAAAATCCATGTTTGAGCTTTTATTTTTTGGGTGCATACTTGGTTTTTGTATTTTTGCGTATTGTTTTGAGGTTAAAAAACATATATATAAATTGCATTTTTGCTAAACCACACTTAATATCTGTATAGAAGTACTTCTGGCAGATGCTCCAGATCAGGGCACAATATAAGGAAAATGTCACTAGAAGTAGTGGCAAATACAGTGATGCTGAATAATCAGCAAATTATCAAAATGATGCCAAAAGGATCTGCCTAGTAAACTAATCTCAGCGCAGTAATCTGTTTGTGGTCATGCTAAAACATGCCAGACTACCTATAACAGCACACTTGTCTTTCTAATTACCTTTTTTGTTAAGCGTGCAACACTTCTCACATTCTTCCACACATCATGGTACCTACCATAATAATCTTGCCCTGTCTCAATACTTGTACACTGATGCTGAATTTTTCTGGCATTTTGCGAGTGCATTTATTTTCTGAAGACTTAGCACAGGGAAGGGTTTATCCAAATCCCAGAAGTTAGTCGGGCTTGAACGAAATCAGTACTAAGTCGCAAACCTTCCTAGTTAGAGCTTTTGATGCAAGTAGCTAAGTACCAACTACACAAGTTTGTACTCCTTCCCCTCCTGAAAGGCTGTGTTCAGTTGGCTTTCGGGCCACTTAGCGACACAGAAGTTACTCTACAAGTAGTGCCCGATGATCTGAGATGCTTCTCTGGTACTTCAGACCTTGAACTATAATGCAAACTTCTTTGGCCTATGTAACTACTGATGTACTACATCTCTTGTGAAAGAGTGCCAACTGAGGATACTCTCAGGACCGGGGTGCCAAAGTGGTTGCCTATGCAGATGATCCGCAACTCTTGTTTACCTTGAGGAAACACGAGGTTGGCACATCTCATGTCAAGACTTGCTTATCTGCGGTATTCAGCTGGCTTGTGTCGGCGCAGTTAAAATGTAATGCAGACAAAACTGAGATTCTTTTCTCTGGATAGTTTCCCCCTCTGTTTTGGCATCACTTCTGGCCGACTGAGTCCCCCTGTCCTTCCCCTTCTGGCTGTCCTGTGAAAAATCTTGGCATCTGGTTTGATGAGAAGCTTAGTTTTGGTAACCAGATTGTCAAACTTACTGGCATTTGCTTTGGTATTTTAAAACTTCTCTGTAGATTTCTACCACTATTGCCTCTCTCTGCTAAAGAGACGGTTGTCCGTGCTCTGGTCACCTCTCGCATAGATGATGCAAATGCGTTTTATGCCGGTTTGCCCTGTTACCTTCTGGACAAACTTCAGGTGGTTCAGAATGCCGCAGCTTGTCTTCTACTCGATCTTCCAAAGCCCTCTAGTGTCAGGCATCACTTGCGTAATTTACACTGGCTGCCAGTTAGGATAGGATTATTTTTAAGGCTGTAACCATTGCTCACACTGCACTCTACGAGTGTGGCCCTGCCTGTCTTGGGAAACGTTTTCAATTTTATACCCATGGCAGGTGTCTGTGCTTCTTTCTTTGCTTCTAGCATCTGTCCCCAGATTCCGCCAAACGTAAGGGTGGCAGTTCTCTGTCCTATCTTGCAGCAACTTACTGGAATTCCCTCCCCCTGGATCTACGTAACCTTAAGAATCCCTCCCAGTTTAGGAAAAAGCTACAAGCTTTCTTGTTCAAGTAGCTTGTCCTCTGCTTTCTCTGCTTTGGTTTCCCTTCATGCTTAGGCTCGCGCCAGGACACTCGATGGAGGAGCTGTGCGCGTTATAAATCCTGTAAGTAAATAAATCATGTCTGTGTTATACTCCATGTTTCTTGTAAGTCCCTCAGCGGTCATTCATATCCTCCTCCTTTTTTCAAATTCTTTAGTACCATCTTCTGTGATTTGATGTACTATTGGGGTGCCAATGGCATGGCTATTCCAGACACATAGTATGTGCATTTGGAATTGGCAAAGCAGTGCTTAACCTGTTACAGAATCCACACTTTGTGAAATCACAGCTTTTTAAGTCAGACGTTGCTGGCGACTATAGACATTTCCTAAATGCCAGTTAAGGTTGATGAATATTTTTTCTAGTTAAAAACAATGAACCACCTGTTTTTGTGTAATTTAATTTAGAAACATAACCTATGTAGAGTTATCTGGTTTAATATACCGCTCCGAAATGTATGAAAACCTTTACATTATCGGAATCTTCTTCCTCATTTTATTTTGTCCAGCATTCGTTGCCCTACCTTCAAATGTGCATACAGTGGATAAGTATTAATTGTAACCAAACCAGATGATTTCCCACCTATTATCATTTCCACTAAATATTTACTTCGGTTGATACCCAGTTGCTACCGAATTGTCATCTGCCTTATCTTAGCAGTGACAACCATATCTCGCTGACATGGACCTCCATACATTAGCGGGAAAAATACGAAGTACTCCTACTAATAAGCATGTCTCTTTATTGGAGTGTTCACCACCACATCAAAAGGAAAATTTTGATTGACCGACCAGGCCTTCGTCCAAGCCTGTGCGTGATGTGATGCCCCCTCATTTGAGTGCTTGAGGTGGAAGTCTGTTTCTTTGTTTGTACATTAACCTTTTGGAATCAGTTCCACTAGATATTAAAAACTAGATGATATCCAATGGCACCCTCAATATTTACCCCTGCAGATCTTTGCTGGCATGAAACTTTCTTGGATATTCTGACCTCTTCACGCGGCCGTTTTCCCATTTTGTAGAGTAGCGCACAATGAGGTGTCATCATTTATAATAGTTGCAACACGGTTCTTTCGGAAAAGGGGGTAGGGATACATTGCGGTAGAGCATCTGTAAAGAGTGAGAGATTAGAAAATTGCATTTATTGCAGCATTTTATGTCCCAAAAAAAGATTTTGGAAGACGGGGGTGGGGGGGGAGATGTTTCTCATCAGTTAAGCAATTTTCAGTTGGGCTTAATTCTTGTTGAGATATACCATTGTCGAGGTGTTGTAGGAGGACCAATGTTGTCTTGGTTGACTAAATTATGCGGGAAGTAAGGCAAATTATGTGACCCAATGCAGCACATTGTGATGTTAGCACTTTATTATAATGTAATTTTTACATATATGTGGGTTATGGTTTCACCTCCCTAAGTACCAATTAAAACCCAAATGTAACAATAAGCAACCAAAGTTTAGCACCTTTGCGAAGGGCCTCCACTGCTCCACAGCGCGTCGCTACATTTTAGTAACTTTTGATCATCCGAGCTTCAATTATTTTTGCTAAAATCAGAAATGTTTTTCCGCAAATGAAGTATTATATGGCAAATACGGTGAATCTATTATGCGGGAAAAGCGGTAGGCATAGAATCTCATACTACCAGTGGCCCTGGCTATTGTCCAGTAAGTCTGATCACAAAGGATATAGATACAATACCCATATATTCCGACTACAAAAAAGGAGCCTGCCTTTAAAAACAATGTGTATACTTCTGTCCCCACCACATCCACTTGCACCAACTATCCACATTTTCTCCGTTTCAAAATAGTTTGTCACGACGGCTGCCCCATTTTCCAATAATTATTGTAATCACCCAGACAATAAGGGTATAGATTTAACTGGCTTAAAAACTGTAGATATGAGCTGAAATGTTGTGTAGCTTGAGGTCTGAAGTCCGGTGTTTCTGCACCTCTTCAGTCTGCTAGATAATGTTAATATTCTAAAATGTAAGTATTCTAAAACTCCATCTTGTTCTCTAGTGTTTGCTTTCCCTTTGACATTAGCACCTACTCAGGACTTTTTTTTCCTCTTACAGCCTTGTGACACGTGACGTTTTTTTTGTAGTCATGCGATAGACATAAAAAGTGCACAAGTAATTAAAAGAAAACTAAGCCGTCTACAAGTGCGTTTCATATATTAACAAAAAAAATAAGATAGAAATGACTCTCCACAAAAATATGTGAATGGAAACCTGAAATGAAAGCAGATTGCTATTGAAGTGGACTACTTTCTAAGCAGATGTGTGCAAGACCAAAATGTTGTTGTTCATAGGGAGGAGAGCCAATTGCTGAAGTGCATTGACCAGTTGCCCCACGATGTAAGCTACGGTGGATGGAAGCTAATGTAAATGACATGCAAACAGACTATTTGCCGAAGAGGGCAGACCAGAAGCCTATTTTTGTATGTATATGTGTATATATATATATATATATATATATATATATGTGTGTGTGTAATGCACATGTGTTTTTATTATCATTCTTTTTGAGAACTTCAGTGTGGGAAGACGGCTAAAGCTGCCTCTGAGCCAGATCCAAAAAACATGTAGAAAGTTCAATACACTTTTTTGTGCTCGTGCCACCGGAGCATAAAGCAGGGAAGCCATTTGCTACCTTTTGCTTTTATGACTTATCTAGCTCTTATCTCTCATGCTTGAGCTTTTGAAGCATTTCCTTTTAGGTCTATGTTAAAGTGGCAGTAGTTTTTACGGTCTGTGAAAAGGTGGCAGGAGCTGTGCACCCTTCATTTTTACAGCTGTATGTATGAGGTCAGATGGAATGCTACTTCCCATTGTGATTTTAATAGTAGGCCTGAAATTGCCAAATTAAAATTTGTTTTTTTTATTTAGTCATCCATTGTTTTCAGTGAGAAAGACGGACTGATAATATTGTTTTTCTTTTATGGCATCACACTCTGTGTAAGGTCTTTCCTTTCTTTATCTTTTTGGCTCACTATCTCTCAAGACCTTGTCTGAGCACATAGCATCTGAATGCTCTTGTGCCTCTTTACCTTGCAGCTCTGAAGGTTTCAGCTGATTCTAAACTGTTTATATATTTTCCTTTGTTTTTAATGGTGTTGGAGCTTGATGCTTCACGGCGAGAAATGGGTGTGGTGTTGTATATTGGGTGTTGTTGTCACGTAAGAGGATTTAGGAGTTTGGTTAATGTAAATAATGGCTTTGTTAAAAGGTGTGTTAAGGGAACATTGTGTGATCACGTGATTTTACTGAAGCTATCTGTGCCAGTATAGTGAATGCTTTTCTCTTATGCAAACAGAGCCAGCCTCTATCCTCTCTCTCTATTCCCACGGTACTCCCTATTTTCTGATTCGTTTATATTTTCAGATTTATGACTTCTAGCAACAACACTATTTTCGTATGGTCTGCAGATAATTTCTGTTTGTGAGAAGTTGGCCTGGTATATACTGCCCACTAGTTGTAGTGGGCACCTTGTATCAGTCCAAACAACCCTTCCTGTTGATTCGGTTAAAGACAACCTTTATTGAAAGCTATCCTAGTGGTAGCTATGGAGAGCAGCCTTCAGGCTAAGTCTCGAAGGAATGTAAAGCAGCTTGTTTTACCAGAATATAACCTCCTGAATGACCAAATGAAGGGAGAACCACACAAGGAATATATAAAATATGTGTTTATTACTAAACACTCTAATAACCTCTTTATGAGCTTAGAGAACAAAGCACACAATATTAAATCACTAGAATGACAGTAAATAGCACAATACATAGCGGGCTCCATGGGGAGACCGAACCATATACTAAAAGTGTTATAACAACCACGACTTGACTAGACACAGTGCGTAGAGCACGTAGAATCGCTGGGACCCCAAGGAACCACCCAAAGTAGTGACACAGGGGACCCACTGAGGACGGGTGTAGTGTGAGAACAGACGCAAGCTCCGTACAACTCAGTCGCGGTTGGAATTTTAATGATTAAGGACACTTCTGAGAGGCCTTTAAGCAACACTTTCAAACATAGAAGGTTCTAAGACCAGCACCCTTGTGAGTACCGGAGTACCAGTGTTACCTAGCCCAGGGAAGCCAGGTGCTTGGGTAAATGTAAATGTAAATGTAAATGTAAATGTACAGGAATTTATATAGCGCAAATCACCAAGCGGTTTCTAAGCGCTTGCTTAGGGAACCCGTCCTGGTATTCCCCTGTGAGATAACCCGGCAGGGTATCCGCAAGGTGAAAGCCAGGCATCCCGCCGCGAGGGGCCGTTGTGGAGATTAAGCAAGCTATTGCCCAGAGTCGCAGAGTGTGAACCCGTGAATCGAGTAGGCACCGGAGCGAGAATTGTCGAGTCCATGGACATTTTAGGACTCAAGACCCCCCCGAGCCGGGAATTGAACCCTGGTCCTGGGCTGACCTCTGCTTCCAGGTCTGCCTCCTCTAACCAGTGAGCCACACTTCTCCACGGTGTCAACTGATGTTGGGAATCTTGGTCATTTTCAATGTCGTGATGCTGAAAAGTGCTGCTGATGGGAAAATGAAGTGGCCAGTGTGATCCAAGCCTGGATTGGGGATGAGAAGAACCTAAAAGCAGAGGGGACTGAGTCTGGGTCTCTTCAAGGTGACCAGGGACTCTGCAGACGACTGCCCACCGATGTCTGGTGCTTCAGGTGAGAAGAGGTGAAGCTTGACTCTGCAGCCACAGGAACCAGGCGACTGCGTCCAAAGTCCGGAGGTGAGCTGTCCCACGAAGGATGTTGAGTGCTGGGGGGGTCAGTGTCTTGATTGAACACCAACAATCCTTGGCAACTGCAACCCACGCAGTCCGAGGAAATCGGCTTCGGTGAGGACCAGCAAGATCCTGGAGACTCTCCAAGCAATGGAGAGTCTGGGCACGTCTGGAGCAATCAGGAAAGCCCACGGAAAGTTAAAGTTACCTTCACAGGGACCCACAGGCCAATGGACCAGGCATTGCGAAGGGACCTCGAGAGGAATCGCAAAATACCAGCGCACGGAACACTCGTGGAGTGTAGGCTGGTAATCTTCAGTGGAAACTACTACAAGTAGCCCAAAGCACAGCCTCGGGGGTTGCCAAAAAGCATATGGTGCTGCAAATGTACGTGGTGCACAGGGGTTCAGGTTGCACGGTCCCCAAGAGGGATACGGACCTCAGAATAGCTGGGAGCGCAGATCAACCTCGGAGACCATGGGATCCCACCTCCTGTGTTGCAGAAATCTTCTTGTTGTTTGCCTTATGGGTATTGGTTATTGGGGTATGTATTATAAGTTATGTGATGTGTTAGGATAGCCACTCTTAACATCTGTGGATTGAATGACTCTGGGAAACGCCGAAGGATAAAAGAAGATGTTCGAATCCTGAAGGCGGATATAATCTGCCATCAGGAGACCCACATCGAAGCCAGTAGAAATAAGATTATGGAGTTGGATGGGTATCAACTGATGATGTGGTCTAAACAAGAGGTCAAGACAAAGGGGCTTGGCAAACTTTTCTTGGTCAGCTTCCGATAAATGCGGTTGATGGGTAATCACACAGTGTTCAATAGATAACAATCTGTTCACATTGTGTTCTGTTTATGGTCCAGTTTTAGACGATCCTGAGTTGTTGAATTGGCTGAGAATTGAACTGGTGGGTTGGCCTGCACCAGTTATACTGTGTGGAGACTTTAATATTAATATTGATTTGTGTAATAGCGAATCATCCTGAAACAAAATATGTAGGTCGGAAGCCGAAAGTGTTCAGGTCTCTTACTCAGCTAAAGGAGCTGCATGGGCTGGTAGATGTTTGGGCGTCAACTCGGGGGCCAAGATCCAGGCTTTAGATATTATTCAACACAACCCCAATCTCATTCAAGATTGGACTATTTCTTTATCTCTCAAAGTCTGGCGCGGGGGAGTAAAATTGTCAAGTTCCCTAGGGTAATATCCGACCATAACCCTCTAGTATTGGAAGTGAATATTAAACATCCAAAATGTGTCTCTGGCTGGACCTTTAACAGGGCATTACTGAACGATAACTTGTATTTAGAACACATGGCTATGTGGATTACTAGATTTTTAAATGAGAATCTCGGCAGTACTAATATTCAGAATGGCTGGGACACTTTAAAAGCAGGTATTAGGGGGGAGACCACGCAGTTTTGGTAGGAGGCACAGAGGAAGGAGAGAAACAAATTAAGAGACCTGTATGAGGCACTAACTAAAGCGGAACTAAGTTTGGTAAAGCAATAGCCGAAGGAGGGGATATATAAATGGCACAGACTGGGATCATAATAGCTAGATCTGCTATAACCAAAGTTTCTTTTGCGAAGGCTTCTGGAAGATATCTTGCCTGGCGGACGAAACTTTATGAAAGCAATGAGAGGGTAGGGCATTTACTAGCAGTGTGAGTGAGGGGGAAAAAGAAGTACAAACACGGATTTTGGGAATCAGTGACCCTGATATTGGTTTAGTGTCTGACCCTAGTGCAATTTTGGCCACTTTTCAGACATTTTTATCAGAAGTTATACTCCGAAGACGTTAGAGATGTATCCCGGGTACAGGGTAAAATTACTAGTTATCTTGAAGTGGTTAAGTCGGATTATCTCTCACCTGAGGAATGTAGAATGTTGGATGTACTGATAAACTTAGAAGAAATTGCTAATGCCGTAGAGTTGTTACCATCTGGAAAAGCTGTGAGACCGGGGAATTTTATAAAAGTTTCCGAACCCAGCTGGCATCAATCATGCTGGAAATGTTCCGGTTGATACAGGATGGGGAATCTTCCCCCAGTATCTTGGAGGTATGCAAAGATCGCTGTATTCTTAAAGAAAGGAAAGCCGGCTACAGATTTGGGGGCCTATCGGCCCATTACATTAATAAATAATGATGTCAAAATCTACTCTAAGATTCTAGCAAATAGATTATCTGCTGTAATCAAGAAAATGGTCTCTCCTCAGCATCACGGCTTTGTACCCGGTCAGGAAACTATAGACCATATACGAAGGACGATTACATTATTTGATTATACCAAGGTTACAGGAGACCCTATGGCCTTAATTTTATTCGATGCAGAAAGGGCATTCAATAGGTTTCTCCTGGCCTTTTTTATGGGCAGTCATGAAACACTATGGGATTGGGGAGGGCTTTTTAACCCCTTCGACGCTCATGACGAGCCCAGCTCGTCATGGAGTTTCCATTGATTTCAATGGAAATTACATGGAAGCACTGCAAGTAGCTTAGCATCCAAGTGGTTAAAAGCAGTTCAGAGCATGTATAAGGATCCAATAGCCAAAATAGGAACACAGTCGGAAGAGATGTATAATAAGGGGAGGTACTAGACAGGACATGGGCGCCCCTGCTCTCCCTTGTTGTTTGAAGTATATATTGATCCCTTAATAAGATTGGCCGGATTATCCTGAATCAATCTTTGATGTGAAAATTCTGGGATACGCAGATGACCTAGCTATTATTACTCCTGCACCATACCAGGCTTTAGAGGAAATAAACCGTGTGACTTCACAATTCGGTAGTGTTTCCGGCTATCATCTGAATGATAGCAAGACGCAAATAGTTATTAATAATAAGGTCACACTAACAGATGTGCACGTGTTGCCTAAAGCTAGGTATCTAGGTCTGGAGATAAGTGCTAATCCGGAAGCTATTGTTGAGCTGAATCTTCAATCATTGTTATGTAATATTAAAGCAGACACCCGTAGAATTAATAATCTTTGCTTGACATCGATCATAAGATGTAATGTTATTAAAACGATTTTTCTCCCCATAATTTTATATTTTTTTAGAGCCATTCCCCTGGAATTTAATAAGATGTGGTTCCAGAAGTTTGATCAGGCAGTGTCGTGGTTCTTATGGGCGGGGCAGCGCCCAAGACGGGCACTATGGTATATGATGTTACCAAGGGATCGGGGAGGCTGGTCTCTCCCCAACTTTCAAATATACTACTGGCCGATCACGTTGAAGTATATGGGGTAATTGATAAACCGAGGTAACCCAGGTGGTCACGAAACATCAATATATCAATTAATCTGCGGAGAAGAAGCAAGGGGTCTCTTAATGCATCAAATTGATTTCGCATTTTATAAGAGGGTCAAATTTAAGGTTTTTTAGGCTCCTAAAAAGTTTGGATTGCAGTTAGGAAAAGATGTGAGAGAGGACGGCTTCATTTGTACTCTCCTTTAGTTAATAATCCCTTGCTTCCTGAGATTTTCTGTGATGTTTATTTTAGAAGATGGTCAGAGAGGGGGGTTAATTACATAGGAGATCTTGTATCTGGTACTAAACTGCTATCCTTTGATGTCATTAAAGATAGATTTGGCATCGAGAATAAAGACTTCTTTAAGTATTTACAAATACAGGATTTTTTGGCCCAAATTTTTTTTTATCCGAATTGGATCCCGTTATTAGATTTGATTAAGAATAACCACCCTTCGACATCTGCAGCATATAAATTAATCGATGAAGGAATGGGAGATGATCTTGCCAGGCACTTTGATAGAGGGCAAACAAACTTACAAGCGGGACGGGGGGGGGAGTGTGAGGACTCCCTGCTGCTTAGTCAAACAGCATCTATCTCTCCCAATGTGCAGCTGCAATGTTTTAAGACCTGGTGTAATCTCTATATCACGCCTGCACGGATCCTCCACTGGGGGGGCACTTCGGGGACACATTGTGCACGGTGTGGATTGGTGGGGGCAGACAGCACTCATATGTTTGCCACTTGTCCTAGTCTCTCGGAAGTACTGCTTAACATTGAGCGACAATTACAATCTATTATGGGCTATTTAGTATCTTTGAGCCCTCATGTTATAATGTTGGGGATTTCTAATGAAGTCATGGCAGAAGGCGATGTGAAATTTGTGTTTATTGCAATGGCTATATTCCGCTTGTCGTGGCTACGGCATGGCTCGATCCAGACCCTCCATCAGAATTTGTTTGGTTTAGTAAACTGTTATCTACATATAAATGGGAGATTTCTGTTTATAGAAGAAGAGGGAGGCGGGCAAGGGAAAAAGGCTAAAGATTGTGGCTGTTGCTAACTAATTGGCTAAGCAAAGATTAGCATACAACCCGAGTGTATCATGGTTTGGTTTTTTTGTGTCTAAATTTAATGTATAGATTTGTTCTTAGAAGGTGGATCCACTGGGGTGGGGGGATATAGTATTAAAAAGGGACATCAGACACAGTCATTCTTATTCTGTTTCTGTTATGTTATTTATACTTTTTTTTGTGTTTTGATGTCTCAATAAAAATATGTTTAAAAAAAAAAGGAAGTGATTGAACAACTTTTTGTAGTGCCAAGAAACTCCTTTTACCTGCACTATGATGCCACAACACGAAAAGGTAACAAACCATAAAAGGAATCGTTTCAGTGCTGCCCAAGATCAGTTTTACAACATTGCTCCAAATCAATTAAATTTCTTGAACATTTGAGCATCTGCATAAGTAAATAAACATGATTCAGTGAAATATGTTTACGGTTAACTTACTAATCTGGGTACAAAGTCCCTAAGAAACAGTGTGGTACATCGTCGGAATGGGCAGGCTAGTGTATTAGTGTTTCAAGTTTAAAAGGCTCGATAGAACTGAGCGTAAGATAGTGCCATCTGACTTTGCAAAAAAAAAATGTTTAATGCTGAAAATGTCTGCTCTTTTAAATTGTTCAGGCATTCGGACGACATGCGGACGTGGGGACTTCATCTACCAGCATTCATATCAAGTGCTGCGAAGGAGGTGGAAAGAGCGGTGCCTCCTACTGGATTAACCAGGCTCCAATGGGAGTACAATTAGCAGCATACTCCACACGCAATACCGTCGCAGAACAAACCACAAAGCTGGCAATGAATAAGGCAAGCGCTGTAATGCGTCTGCTAGGTGTATTTAATGAACTGTGTCTTCCTGATGGTGGCAATAAAACTTACCTGGATTGGTCCCAATGCATGTGTTGGACCCGTTCTTTAAGGAATATATATATATATATATATATATATATATATATATATATATATATATATATATATATCTATTTATAAATCACAAGTTAGGATCTCTAGGTAGTCCCTGGGTTTAGGTGGCGAATTGCTCTTGTTTCTGGAGGGTGTTTTCAACAGCACTGTTTTTTTCTAGTATGTTTTTAGGTCTCGCCTGTCGATGCGCATGCGCATCGAGCAAGCGAGACTATGGGGGCTTATCCACTCTTTATCCACTGCAAGGAATCGTGGCGATTCCTTGCAGTGCCCGTGACTTTTAAGCTCAATGCGCATGCGCATTGAGCTTAAAAGCGCGTGCACGTCCGTCTTGTTTTACCCGCTCCGCCCCCTCCCCTTCCCGCTATGTACCATTTCTCCTCCCCCTCCCCTCTCCTCCGTCCGTCTTGTTTGTTTAATTTAACCCGCTCCGCCCCCTCCCCTTCCCGCCGTGTCGCATTTCTCCTCCCCCCTCCCCTCTCTTCCCTCCGTCTCGTTTGTTTAATTTAACCCGCTCCGCCCCCTCCCATTCCCGCCGTGTCGCATTTCTCCTCCCCCTCCCCTCTCTTCCCTCCGTCGCGTTTGTTTAATTTAACCCGCTCCGCCCCCTCCCCTTCCCGCCGTGTCGCATTTCTCCTCCCCCCCTCCCCTCTCTTCCCTCCGTCTCGTTTGTTTATTTTACCCGCTCCGCCCCCTCCCGAGTTAGCCCACTGCTCTCTTCCCAGCTCTGAAGATCATCCTCGGCAAAAGAGCCGCCGACCCGCAGCCAGCATCAATGCGGTACAGACCTAGGACTATGCTGGTAAGTACTGGCCTCCGGTGCAAATGCTTGTTAAATTTCTAATAAATAGCATCCGAAATATGTGTTTTTGTGAAAAATTGCAGCTTCTAGACCACGAGAGGATGAATTGTTTGTTTAGCAAGCGCTTTCACTTTTGAATTACAGAGCTGGGAGTGGCAGAGCTGACTGCTGAGCATAAGAAGTGAGATCTCGCCTTCTTTTCATTAACACAGGATTCACGTCAGAAACACCCCCTCGCCTCCACTCCCATCCCTTGCCTCACGTCTCCCAGCACTGCAAGTACGGCTAGGGCTCGGTCCCCTTCCTGTTGTGCTCATCCTGATGCTTAGCTCCACTGCCTGCACACACCCTCCACCATGTTGCTTTTACTTTAACCCACACGCTGACCCTCGTGTTGTTTCTATATCCCCCCCTCCCCCCCCCGAACAATGCTGTAAATAATAAAAGGAAACCGTGATCTAAATTAACCTTTTGGCTGCAAGGCATTGCGTTATTTAATCCTTTATTTCATTACAGCTAAATTGTCATGTTCATAAAACCGGAACCTCGACCCCATAACGAGCCAAGCTTCCATCATGTGGGTTCTGCCTCCCTCTAAACGCGATGTGGTATTTCAGCCCGATCTGCAGTCTTTGGAACTCGGGAACCCGGTTCCAATCTCAGTTTTGGCTCAAACTCTTGAGATTCTGGGCAAATCCCCTAATTTCCTGATGCCTTGAACAATGCATGTGGCCTAGTGTAATGTAACTCTCGCTTACGCAAAGTGCTCTGATCCCTTCTGATCGAATTCACGCTATATTCTACAAACTGCAGAAGACTGCACTAAGGGGTAAAAAAACAAAAACAAAGCCTCAACATAAGAAAACACGAATAAACACTCGTTGACTGGCCGATTTGTACACAGTGGACCCAGGAAATCGGGACAAATCACAGCTTCCCTACTTAAATTTATAATTTTCAACAGATATTTTGTGTCAGAAACTCCTCCTTTTCCTGCATTAGGTGGAGCCACGCACGTCCAGTGAGAGCCTTCCTGTTGCGCCCTCCCTGCCAATCCTTTCCTTGTCGCAGCCCCCCATGTCCCCCCGTCTCAGCAGCTTGAGCTACGGCAGCAACTTTAAATACTTGCCACACAAGTAGGAAGAGCAGGCCGCATTCCTCCCCCTCACCCCCTCACCCTCACTCACTCACCCTCACCCCCTCACTCACCCTCACTCTCACTCATCCTCACTCAACCACCCTCAACCTCACTCACCCTCAACCCCTCACACTCACTCACCCTCAACCCCTCACCCTCACTCACTCACCCTCAACCCCTCACCCTCAAACCCTCACTCACCCACCCTCAACCCCTCACCCTCACTCACCCTCAACCCCTCACCCTCACTCACTCACCCTCACTCCCCCTCAACCCCTCCCCCTCGACCCCTCCCCCTCAACCCCTCACCCTCACTCACCCTCCCTCACCCTCAACCCCTCACCCTCAAACCCTCACTCACCCTCAACCCCTCACCCTCACTCACTCACCCTCAACCCCTCAACCTCAACCCCTCACTCACCCTCACTCTCACTCACCCTCACTCAGCCTCAACTACTCCCCCTCACCCTCACTCACCCAAAACCCCTCACTCACCCTCACCCTCACTCACCCTCAACACCTCACTCACCCTCACCCTCACTCACCTTCACTCACCCTCAACACCTCACCCTCAACCTCAACCCCTCACCCTCACTCACCCTCACTCACCCTCACTCACCCTCACACAGTGCAATAGTTCTCAGACCATTTCAGTTAGAGCTTTTAGAAATGTTTATGGCTTTTTTTATTTGTAATACTTTAGCATTGGCTACAGGAAACAAAAATGCTAAACATTTACAAAAAAAACCCATAAACAATTCTAAAAACACTAACTCTAATGGTGCGAGACCTATTGCATTTCCAATGCTTGTTTGTTCTTGCCTACTAGCCAGTTTTTTAAGGTTGGTTGCAAAATACCTTTTGTGGGCTATACAAAAAAATGGGATCCGCTCAGTCTGCCCACTGCTTGACTTTTATTGTCACTCTCATTTGCTTGCTTCTTATTTGAGGACTGTCATCTCATTTTCCTTCCCTCCTTTTTTGTGTTGTCCATCCTCCTGGAGTATTGCCTATTTACCATCCTTTCGACTTGTATCCTTCCACTGCTTACTTTTTTAGCGTTAGTTTTACCATTATCGTTAAGTTCCCCCACCCTGCATGGGCATTTCCTTCTCTTTTTATTTGGGGGTGGGGAGCATCTGTCATTTGTTGCCTGGTGCTCCGCCACAAGAAAGTACTTCTGTTCATGTAAAATAAAATTTTGATTTGCTAGAAGTGGCATCCGGCATCTCAGATTGAAAAATAAATGCTGCATGCTTTGTTCTAAAGGCTTGTGCATGTATGGTGATATATGTCATAACTGAAAATGATGAGACCAATGGTGGCTGCCATCACGCCTTTTTTAGGTTTCGCCTATGCAGCGGTTGCGCTGTGTCTTTGAGACCTGCTGTATTCAGGATGTGGGCATTAAGCTCCGCCTATGTTCAGCCCATACATTATTTGCCAACAGATCCCTAGATGTTGAGCTGATGCTCGTACACGTATCCTCAGCTCCCGAGTCGGCTGCTCTGACTGCTGCACCACATCCTCTCGCTCTGGGGACGGCATGCTACAGAATATGAGCCTGAACCGAAATAAAGCCTGTTTTCTACTGCTCACCTTGATGGCTTTCCTCCAAAGCTTACCCCTCCCACCCCCTGATACAGCATGGCTGCACACCTTTTTTATTTAATAAGAGTACAGCTTTCACTTTTTGCCTCGTCTACTTGAAATGTTGGTAGCTCTCCCCCTTATCCATTAATGGCGTCGCAATCACTTCGCTTTCGTATCCGGATCTGAGTCATTATCCCACGGATCTATTTTTATGCAGCTTCCAATCCCCAGGAGGCTGATTATCTCACTGCCATTTAAATACCTAGACTCAACACTAAATACAAAATGTAAAAAATATATTTAGGCCAAAATACCTTATTTATATTGCAAACTGGTGACACTCCTAGGATTCTTCGAGTCCCCTTAAGGAGATTAACAATGCGGGATCTTAAAGTAATCATTAAATGCCTCATATTATACCACAAGAATTGGATGTATTTGGTACGTTTGTGTTTGCGAAGGTTTCCTGTAAACAAGAATACCTCTGGGAGAAGCCGTGCACCGTTCCCCAGCACAAGGCATGCTCTCAGGGAGGCTTTCAGTTCCATTCCAAAGTTCCCTGCTTTACCTGTTAATTTACTCTACTGCAAACAAAAAAAACCATAAATTAAATACATTATCATTAGTAATGCCAATAGCTCTAACTTTCACAAATGCGAGACCGATTGCATTGCAGATGCTTGGTATACTATTGATATACATTTTGTGTTAACCCCTTCCATGCTGCCATTGGCCGACGGCAGCACTGGGCGCAGCACTCCCTGCCCAGTGCTGCCGTCGGCCAATGGCAGACGCGGCCCCGCCCGTTCTGGCGAAGTGCCGTGCGGGCGCATGAAACGGGTTAATCTAAAGGCGGACGGTTGCCAGTTCTTTATTGTGTAGGGGATATCTATGTTGTGGGAGTATTTTGTAGTCACTGAATTGTCACGTCATCGATTTTTGTCTGCTTCATATTGTCTCATGATACTAAGTGTTGTGTAGCAGCTGCTTCTTTCTGTGCAGATTTCACATAACACTATTTGCAACTTGTGTTTGAATGTTTGGTGTTGGAATGTTCTTTTCATTGCAAACTATCTGAAGTTCGTTGTTTTTGGTACATTTGATATGCAACCGGGTTTCACTTTTCTGCAAGGCACAGGCGGCTTTATACTGCTTTCCTCAGGTTTACCTATGTCTAGTTAAGGGTCGGTGGTGGGACCATGCTGTATCCCACCCTGAAGAGAGCTGATGCAGGAGTCTAGCGTGGTCCAAAAAGTCAGAGCACGAGCCGATCATTCACAAGATGTGTACCTAAATCACACATGGAATATCCAGAAAAATGCTCATAAAAATACATCTAAAACTCAAATATTTCTCAGACATTTGTAAGTGTTTCAGGTTAATGCATTTGATTATATCAGAGCTTTGAGTTACATTTGCAGGACACATTAGCACTCTTCGGAAAATGTTTGATAGTGAGTGGACTATTTTACACCAAGAGAAGTTATTTTTTTAGCATTTCATTGCATTTTCCCAACATTTTACATAAAATTCTGTTCATATATTTACCTGTACTCTCATTCATACATACCTGCCCTAGGTGAAAAACAGTATATTTTACAGCACCAATAGCTCTAACTTTAAAAAAAATGCAAACCTATTGCATTGCAAATGCTTGGTTTTTCCTGATGCTATACAAAATTGGCTGATGCTAACCTGAAATAATTAAAAGCAGCCCCTGGCACCTGTTTTTCCTCTCCTTTGAGCTCATCAGAGAAGCATAGCTTTTTTTGTCCATTCAGAAGGGGCACCTAGTGTAGGTCAAAACCAAATTCTGACAAGCCCTTTCTAAGTCAGTTGTTCATCGGTGGTGTCATAGAATTTGTACCAACAGTATATATTTGTCTGATGGGGTGTTTTTCGCAATTTAGCAAATGGGCTGCAAGCATTAGAATTTAGCGTTAATGTTACAGGAGACCCATGTTTTGGGCTTATTTTTAAAATTCTAATTAAAGCAATGACAAGTGAAGAACATCTGTCATGCCTATATTTACCTTTAGATGCTGTCTACTCAAACTCTATGCTAAGCATTGATCTTTAGTCATGAGTATACACCTAATCAATGAGCATGTGACAACGAAAAAATACACTTGGTTTAAACGTTTTAGTTATTTTTTCCAGCCTCGTGAGGGAACGACTTAAAAAGGAAGTCTTGTCGCTGAAGGAGCAAGCACCTGATTTTCGACCAGGTCTGGCAATTTTGCAGGTAAATTTGCTTTATTACTGAAATCTCAGTTTTGGGAGATCAATTTACCCCGTTATACGTGAATATTTGTGTATCCATTTAGGTAGCCTCATATTAGCATTTGGTTAAAATTGAGCCTTATGTGATAGCTCCCTGTGTTGTAAATTAATAGCGTGTGAAATGACAGGAAGTGTGGCTTCAGGGTGCAGGGGAGCATCTCCCCTGAGTCTCGCCAAATAATTGAGACCCTATCAAATTGAAACCAGAAACCATCGGGTGGACAAACTATCCGGCATGTTTTAAGGTTACAAGTAACTACCCAAAACCTCTTCAACATTTATGTAGCTCCTGGGGAAGAGGGAATGCTCTCCCAAATTGTAGAGGAAAATCAAAATAGACAAACGAGAGGCTGCCATTTTGCCATTTCCGGCTTCATTATTCTTCTTCCCCCACAACTACCTCCCATGTAAAAACATGTCTGAGAAACCAAGGGAAGGGTCCCAGTTAGTGCTCCTTTTTCTATATGGGCACTGGGACTTTAAGCCCAACATCTGCCAGGGTAGGTGACTTTACCAGGAAATCCTTCTAGGATCTACATTGCCATTATCCTGATCATCTGTGGCATCCCAGGATGCGGCCATGGTCATAACTCTTTTACCTACAGCTCTGTGTCACTCAGTGTCTAACCCCTTCCCCTGGCTCTGTGGGCCCTAGTCAGAATCCCTCCTACTTCTGCTCTGCGTGCGAAACCCCCTGGGGTAGCTGTGCACACTATAAGTTTCTTAATAATAATCAAAGAAGGCATTTTTTGAGATGTTGTATTATTACCTTTTATTGATTGAGAGGAGTGTTAATGTTGTATGTTCAATGTGATGTTTTATGAATGATCATGTTAGTGATCGAAATAAATGATTACAAGAAGGCATTTTTGCGCCTACACCGCACATGCAGTTCAGCGCGAGATCTGCCTTTACATAGGAATAAGTAGGAATTGGCAAAACATTTCCTGGTATACCCTCTGAACACTGGCAACTGTTGCCGGTTTTCAGTAGTACACTTGGCAAAGCTTGTGAATTTTGAAATTCATATATTTGCACTCACACAAGGGTGTAAAACTGCCGGTGCAGATTAAAAAAAAAATTGTGACTTCGATTGGTTAATTCTGCTGCCATGTCCCATAGTTACACAGATAGGGTACCCTTGTCAACATGAAAGCATGCTAATCAAAGAGGGCCATTAATAAGAAAGAGTGCAATTTTAGGCAGTCCTGTACTTTGCACAAAGAAAGCAAACAGAAAATGGCAAAATCAAACAATTAAAAAAAAGAAAAACGGTTCTTGGAATGTTTGTAGCACAGAGCTTGGACGGAGTGCCGGACTGTGGCTTGAAATGCTTACTATTTTTGGATGCCTCCAATATTACAGAAAAGAGGTTGTGGGAGCAGTTTCGGTATGTCTACTCCGCTTCTAGAGACCGAATTCGAAATCCAGGGGAGTGTAACCAGAAAAGGCAAATTAGAATTGGAAGTCTGGCAAAAAAGTTTCTAGGAGACCCTACCCACTCGTGGATTACAGTGGCATATTTCATCACCACTGATGTATCCTGGTGGCATGTTTCATCATCGGGGTCACTAACACGAATGCCTATGTTCCGGGTAGGTCAAACCTCCACCAGGAATGGGACATTTTTGAATTGTATTAGGTGAGATCTTCAAATAAAGTTTAAATTCTCTGACTTCTAATAGCCTATTTTATTACACTGCAGGGGTTGGGATAAGGTTATAAACAATAGGGGGTGTAAATGGGGACGAAATAAGGATCTCTCACATCCCACAAAAATCACGGTGTACATATTTCAAGCGTATCTGGCTCAGGAGGGTCGTGTCTTTCGTCCGGACCTAGAAGAACAGATTTCTGGTCTAGAAATCAGAACCATTCCCTGTAATCGTACGTGTTATATAGCAACCATTGTCACTTACAGTTCCCCGGGGGTGTTTTTTTGTTTTGTTTTTTTGCGAACGGTCAGAGAAAGAAAACCTAAAAGCAATAAGAACACACATCTCACTTTTGTGCTGGATACAGTATATCAAAACTCGGTGTACATCCTACATTTTGTCCACCTCGTATTACTTGTTTTGTCAGCCTTACAATTTGTGAGGCAGTTCCTTATATCCGAAGATCCCCAAGAAAAACTGCATTATTTAAAGAAACCGGATGTAAAATATAGACGTTATCCGTCCATAACGTTAGCACCTGGGACTGAAGTTGGTAACTAAATTAAGCTCCTTGTTAAAGAAACAAAAAACGGTCAGTACTTGCGTGTGCAGGTCTGGCCAAAAGGGCCGTGACCCCGCATAAACAGTGACGTACAGAGCGGTGTAATGTTACTAATCATTGTCATCTGGGATGGAAGTTGGTAATAGGGATTAAAACATTTTATAAATAAAGGTCAATTAGCATATTCAAAATGGAGATGCGAGCGCGGGGCAACCCAAAGGTGGTAATGACACACAAACAGTACAGTGTTATGGAAATTATTACCATATGCGAATGTGACATCTGGAATAAAACAAAACAATAATTACAGTGTTATCTACAACTGAGATCGTGTCAGTTTACACCAGCACAATGTTGTGCAGAAAGCACTACAGCTCTTTCAACAGTGTTGTAACCTGATGACAGGCTAAACAAGGTAAGCCCAGCACAAGGTTCTTTCAAATGACCTCTACTGCAGATATTTCACTTCTTACTTGTTGTGGCTAGGAATAACTTCAGGAATACAAATCGGTGTGATACTGTCTCTAAACATCACTTACATGGAATCCTCCGACCCCATAGCCTAGAGTGTACAATACCCACCTTTAAGTGCACCAGAAACACACTTCAGAGTATGGCTTTTGTCTCCTATATAACTTTGACCCTCGTCTTTGCCACATAAACACATTGAACCCCTGGACTATTTTTACTCTTTAATTACTGATGCTCTTGAAAAGCATGATCTTCCACTAAGGATATCCTAACTGTAGTCCCACTTCTCGGAAAGCCAGTAATCTACAAGCAGCATCCCTAGAAATAAAGAAAGCATTTCAATTAAAGAAGACAAATCAGTTAACAGATGCCATTTACTAGGCCTTTACAATTGGGAGGATTAACAACTAACTAAAGCCTGTAAAATGTTTCCGAGTTTAGTTGTGCTTTTTTCTCAGTAGCAGGTAGGGAACATAGTGCATTACTTTTGGTGGTGGGACACTGGCAGTATTAGTATTGCCCTGTTGATGGCGTGAGTCAAGGTGGCCTTATCTTTTTTTAGCACTACCTTGGATTATACAGAAATGTTCTGGGATGCTGTAGCATTATTAGTAGAGTGGATGTTCCCGAGTGGGTCTCTGTGGCCAGGACATTACCACTTGAGTTATCTTACCAGTGTGATACTCCGACACCTGCTGGACATGCCTGCATCTCTGGAGCAGGTGCCCTAAAATCTTAGTATCTAAATGTGGTGAATTTACGACCATGAAGGGAAGCGAAGTATCGTTACAATTGTATTTTTTCCATTTCAGTTTATTTCAGTGCAGAGATAACAACAAATAAAACGTATGTGCACTGGCAGACCTAAAGCTGAATGTCCCTAACTCAGCCCCACAAAATTCTGCCGTTTCTAACTCCACCCACCTCTAATGCAGAGACGGACAGACAGACAGATTTTTATGGTCCTTGTAGCACACATGTGTAGCTGAGCGTTTAGTCAAACTGATCTCGGTAATGAAAATGTAAGAAATGTGTGTATAGTAAAAATAAAATAAAGCTGTTAATTTTTCAGGAATAAAAAAAGGAAAATGTTTGTAGCGGCCATGGGTGTCCATGGAAGGGATAAGTTAACTAGAAATAGACTGTACCGAAGGAGCGCATGCAAGTCTAGTGTTGGGAGCTAGATATAGTTGTTCTGCCTGGTGTGGTGACATCATATGTGACAACAAACTGGTTTGTCCCTGCAGGTCGGGGATCGCGATGACTCCAATCTCTACATAAGTATGAAGCTGAAAGCTGCCGCTGAGGTAAGGATCGCCGTCCTCACTCCGCCTTCTTGCCAAGTTGTGGATTTTCAAAAAAATATGAGAAGTGAGACCAGGGCTTTAAGTGGGCTGGGTCTTGCTGGTGCTCAGCACTGGCACTTCTAAAAAGCAGGTGCTGAGACTGGTCCCTATTGGGCTCTCCAGTTTTGCCCTCACCCTCCGGTTGAAAAATAAATCTCAACTCTGTAGCGGTCCCACTCTTCACTGCCTTTGGTGTAATTTCAAAGAGACTAGGTATAGTTCTTTCACAGTTTCATTTCAGAACTGAAGCATTTTCAATATTTTATACAACGAAGCCATAGTTGCTGCTTATTTATCTTCTGCAACTAACAACCATTGACCACGCCAATAATCCTGGCTTGTTGTAGATGTCCTTTTACTTGTATTATATATCTGGATGCAATGACAGAAGCAGAATATTACATGTCAGGCAACACACTATGCTAAGCGCAGATTTTTAGCTTACTTTTTAAGCCACGCCCTAAAGACATTAGCCACGTCCTTTTGAGAGATCCCTTCCTCAGTTTTTCCATCCTACTTAAAGCCCTTGCCGAGACATTGCTTTAAGCTGACTTTTTCTATTTTTTATTTCAACTTATTCTTGTGGAGCCCTGAGTGCTACAGGTTTGGTTCTTCCGCAGCGAACAAAAGCCTTCATTCTTGACTGGTAGCAGACCTTTTGTTATTGACTTCTATCTGGTGATGCTCATTGTGATGTACATTTAATAGTCTGTTCAAGCAGTTGTTTGAGAAGTGTAGTCTGGTGAGTGTTGCTTTATCTCTTAGGTCATAACCAAAGAGCTATGGTCTAAGCATACCCACGCCCATCCTTCACATACCTGCCTCTTTGAGTTTATCAGTATTTTTAATTATTATTATTATTTTTTTTTTATGGGCCTCAGTTTAGAGTGCCTCCTTATGCATTGCACCTGCCAATTAGCTACATTCCAGGAGTTATTTTTTTTATCGTGCCATAACCAACAGTAGTTGTGAGTTTTCCCTGTTTAAATAGAGAATAACATGAACATTTTAGTGATTACTGCTCCAACATTTGCATCTCACAGCCATTTCTATTTGACCTCCCGATAAATACTTGCAGAACACTCCGTTTTGACAAATCCACCCCATTCCTGATTGAGTCATCTAAACAAACTGGGGTGGCCACAATTTTCGAGGCAATCTTAATCAAGAACTTAATGTCGCATCTTGAGCCGCGTACTGGTAGAGATGCCCTGGGGCATGGGACTTTTAAAAAAAAATACAAACTTCTTTTTTTTTTTTTTTTTTTTTTTTTTTTAGGTCGAGCATTCGAGACCTCTTGTATATATTTTTGTATGTACTTATATACTTTGGTATATACTTTATGTACTTTGTGGGCTCTGGAGATCAGCCCTAGGACTTGTCTGCTTCCGCTTAACGATTTTTTTTCTGTTCAACTGCCTCTATTTAACTGTCTTGATGAAAAACGACCAGCAGAGGTCAGTAAAATACCAGAATTACCTTCTGCTGAGGGACTTTCGATTTTTCAAATTTTTCTGCCAACTGCCTCTTTTTAACTTTCTTGATAGAAAATGACCAGCAGAGGTAGGTACAATACCAGAATCACTTTAGCATTCTCTAGATTCCAGTCCATGGAAATTGTCTTCAATGAGCACCTGTAGACAATAATATTTTTTTCAAATCTTGTATTTTCAGTGATCTGACCACTGAAGGCCCTGATTTTATATTAAAAACAGAACTTTGGACTATACCTTTCCAGCTGAAAGGCTTTATTTCTCTCCATGTGTTCCCATACCAGGCGTGTCACACAGTTTGGTGCATCCTTTCCATCCATGTTAAGGAACAGATGTTTCAGCACACAGGCTAATGTGATGCATAGCTAAGTACATATAAGGTCCCAAAGGCAAGACTAATTGCATTGCAAATGCTTGTTTTTTTTATAGGACTTCCGATAAAAGCAGAGCCAGGGAAACAATTCATGACAGCAATTCAGGATTCTGCCCGTCTCCAACCTTTTACTGCGCATGACAGTGTAACATCTTGCAATCACATTATATCCAACATTTGTGTTTTCGAAAATGTATTCATTCATCGTTGTGGTTTCTCCTTTTAAAATCTGATTGTATCTGAGATTTCAAATTGCCGTATATGATGTTTATTCTAAATTTGATTGCTGAGTTCTCACGGTAGGGGGTCAGTCCGTATCACCCGTCCTCCGTTTAATTTCCTGACTCCTTGTAGAAGATACAATAAGATTTTATTCGATTTTAAAAGGAGAAACCTCATCAATGAGAGAATTCAGCACAGACCGTAAGAAAATATTTTTTGCCCTGAAGAAGTCCGAGAGGACGAAACGCATTGGCTACGGTCTTTTTATCTTGCTGAAAAAGAAGCTATGAATAAAGAATTTGATGAAAACAACTCCGCTGAACTACCATTCCTTTGATTAAATGTGATTTACAAATATATAGATAAAACTAATTACTTATTGTGAACCTCAATTGAAATTAGAGTGCTGGACCATTGTGTGTTGTTTAAAGTAAATTGAGACAGTTCGTGTCTTAGGAGATTTAAGGGCTTTGGATCTCCGGTCCGTAGCACCTTGCCTGTTTAAATAAAAAATTGACTAAGGATAGGTGCAATTTTGTCTTGCCCCCAAACCCTGTTCTATCTGCACCACAGATAAGTTAATCATACCTGTGTATTTTTAAATGTAATTGTATTATTAATACAGTGTGCCGCCTGTGAATAGGACCTCTTTCTTTTTAGGATTTAAGATTGGAGGCACACTTTGAATTAGGAGCACTTAAAAGATATACTTGTTCCATGCTTGTGATGCTTATGGTACTTGTATTTAAATTTTCAGTCAAACTTGTTTTATTTGTAGATTGGAATCAATGCGAACCACGTGAAACTGCCAAAGACTGCAACAGAAACAGAGGTAGGCGTTGATTCATTGTGTGACATGTGATTTATAGTACAGTCTCAAAATTCATACTCTGCTTTGTGGTTAGCAAGAGAAACAAAAGCCCCACACATATTCACACATCCAGGGCCTGCAGGTTCTCTTTCAAACTTGCCTTCATTCCTTTTCTGGAATGTGTTTGTAAAGTCCTTTTGGGTCTATGTGTAAGTAGCAAGTGAAGGTGAACAGTATATCGAACACTGAAAATAATCAAAGTTTGAGGTTCATCTTTTTCCCAAGTTATTTTATAATTTTCCTTCAAAAACCTTTCTACTTTTTTTTTAATTGTGTTTTATTGATGCTCTTGTTTTTATAACTCTTAGTTTTCCTACGGCTACACCACGTTACTTACACTTATATCAAGCCTTGGCAATGTCCAAAAGAAGGGTTCAAGGAAAAGATTACAGGTGTGCCACACAATTAACAATAGGTCCTGAAACACTACAATTAAAGATGTTGAGAGTGTTGCCATTCCCCATGGTCCTCAGGAGACAAGTCCTTCCTCATCTCAGACTTACCAGTCTATATCAATGGCAAGACATACTAAACCCACTTCCCGGCATAATTTTGTTTTGTCTTATCTAGTTGTGGTGCTTGCTGATAAATTAATTACTAATGCAAAACTCTAAATAATAGCTGAATGTTACATTAGTAGTTTCAAATTTCCTGCAATATTGATATTAGGAATGTTAAATGGTGAACTGCGTTGTCGAACCGTAGCTCCTTAAACTTGCAAGCTGTAGAATTTGTGTTTTTAATGTATTTCGAGATTAACAAGGCTTGTATTTGGTGTTCTTAAAGGTTCAGGCCCAAGTAATAAGGCTGGTAGTAGTAGTTTTACAGGTTTATTGATTAAAGGAAAAAATGATACTGGATTGCCTTATTTTTGAAAAAATACGATTTTTCTTTTTGGTTTTAGAATTGTTTTCATGATGTGAAATATGTTCATGTTTTTTTTTGTTTGGTTTTACTATATTTTTTTGTGTTTCCATGGTAGGTGCTGAAGTGCATCACATCTTTGAATGAAGATTCTGCTGTTCATGGTTTAATTGTCCAGTTGCCATTGGATTCGGATAATCCTCTGGATACAGAGCGAGTGACTAATGCTGTCTCCCCAAACAAAGATGTTGATGGGTAATTGATCCCTTCTTGTTTGCAGACACGACCATGCCCAAACTTTTCTTCAACGGAAATCAGTGGTCACCCGTTATTTCATATTTTTTTCTTTAAAGAAATCTGGTGGCTCCTGCTGCAGATATGTTGTCACAGTACCAACACTGACATTGCTCAGTCATTGGGTTTTTTGTGTGTGATATATTAAGTACTTCATTTCTAAGTAACTCTCGCCCTTCTTCCTTGCACTAGTTGGCTTGGCATTTAGCTATTAACAAGGAAGCTATTTCCATGAAGAAATTCGACTTATTGAAATGTTTAAAATGTTTTCTTTCGGCTTTCTAATTTAGCTTAACAAGCATTAATGCCGGAAAACTTGCCAGAGGAGACCTCGGAGACTGTTTCATCCCCTGCACCCCGAAAGGATGTATGGAACTTATCAGACAGACAGGTAAGCAAAACATTGTTTGCTTGCTCCCGCCGAAATAGGGCTGCTGCCTCATAGGTAGAGAAAACGTGCGCTCCAAGTATTGGGAGCACAGCTTGAAGTTTCAGACCCTTTGAACATCTCTATAGTGAAACATTCTGATTCTTCTAATCATTTTCCTAAAACATTTTAAATAACGAAACACTAATTTTGTGAGCAGGCATGCTAATAAAGAAACATATAAAAAAAGTATTTCAGTTGTCTGAAGAAGGAAAGGAATAAAGAGGAAATATTTAAGGGTTTAACATTTTTTGACCGGACCGCATGGGTAAGGAAATGTCATGACCTAGAAGCAGGGAGTTGGATTTCTGAGTGTGTCCCATTTATTGACTGTGTGTGTACATCAAATGGCAAACACTCCTCTTTGATTAGCCTAAGCTGCTCGAACACAACCATCACAAAATCGAGCACTTGGGATTTTTGAAGAGAGCCCTGTAAACCAATAAACATTCCCTTGACTCTCTACACAGTGTGCGTCGTTTTAGCGCACCAGTTGGAGCCAGCTGCCTACAGGGGTGCTGAGGGCAATCTGATATTGGGTGATTATCTTAATATAATTTGGGACAGGTTTGGATAGATTAGTACACTACTTACAGAGATCAAAAGCCATATTAAGGATTCTGAGACCCGTGGTCTCCAAGAAGGACAGAAAGGGTTTAAAGTATACCAACAATACATGCGGCCAGGAGAGGGGGGGGTTATTGCTTCCATTCATACACCAGGCTTGATTATCTTTTCCTGTCTAAAAAGCTTATGAACAGGCTATGGAGAGCCCACATGTGAGGTGGTGTGTGTCTTGGGGGGGGGGGGGGAGGGAGAGTCTTAATATCAGATTACTGAGGTCTGCAAAAAAAATGTGATGGAAGGTCTGAAGAAGTTGGAAAAAGGACACAGGCTGATTGTAGACCCATCACATACAGCCGAGGTAATTCAAGCAATTTAAAATTATTTTGTTGTCAAGACTTCTCTTTCCAAACTCATTGGAACACATTCAAATCATCGCTTGGGCATGCAGCTATAGCCATCACAGCCAAATTCCAGAAGGTGGTGAGTCTTATAGAGGATCAGCTGTTGAAGGAACTTAAGAGATGGTTCGTAAGATCAAATGGTCACCCTCTTGCAGGTGTACTAGAGCTTTCAACAATCCGTTTTAACTATTGTTGAGAGCAAGGCAAAGCATGCATTACTCCCCCCCCCCCCCTCTCCCCCCAGCAGACCTTTAATGAGGAGGGTAATCGAGGTGGATACATTTCTGTTATTAAGTAAGGGGACACAGAAAACAAGGGTATTCACATCACCACTGTGTGCACCAAACACCTCTTTGCAGCAGACTCTGTCGATGTAGAGGACACACTGTAATTCCTTGAGCAGACTCTGACAGCTACTCTTCCGTCCCAGTGGGCAGAGGAGCTGGTCAAACCCATTGAGGCGCAGGAAATGCTTCCAGCTAGAACATCCATGAGTTTAGATAAGGTGCGATACACAGATGGGCTCACAATTGGTTTCTACAAATAATGTACTCTACTTTTCCTCAGCCCTCTGAAGACCCTGTTGAAGTCTTTTAGAAAAGACCCCAATAAGTGTGAGAGTGCATTGATTCCCCATCCCTATAAGGACCTAGAGGACTGCTGGTCTTCCAGACCTATCGACCACTGATGCTATGATTTTTACTGAGGTTCTTGCAAACAGTATTACTATGCATCCCACTTAGTGATTTGTTGTTGAATTGTCTGCTTCACATGGAGAAAAGATTGATTCCCATGTAGAGTGCCCTAACTGACTGTCCTTGTTGATATTCTCTGGTGGAGTCTCGCCCTCAAAATCTTTATATACGAGAAGCAGTTAAAACCCCGCTTGAGGTGTGGGATGTGGTTGCTGTGCAGGCGGTGGAACGTCTCCTCTCATTTGCCTCGCCATACACTCCTTAAAACTTTAATCCTTAATCGACCAAGTGATGGAGGCAGATCGATTTGAAAGAGGGGGGCAGGGGAAGAGAAGTTTGCCATGGGACAGCTGAAATCTTTCTCAGAGTATGAAAGGTCCTTTCATGTTACGGAACAGGAAAGACTTCAATATTCCCAAATCAGACATTAGGTCATGCAACCCCAGGCTAGGGAATGAGCAATTTGATGGCTCACCTCGCTCGAAAAATTCATGTGTAAAAAAATAAATCGATTCGTAGATGACCATGGTCGTGCGAGACTGTTTTATCTTGAGCAACGAGAAAGTTATGGGTAGATGGGCATATCCGACACAATAGGATGCTGAAATGGAGGGCGGAATCCCCAAAGAAACCAGGCAACGATAGTGAAGGGAAGTTTCCTTCCCTGTGTTGAACCTCCGGTTCATAATGCGCTGGTACTTCAAACTCCAAAGATTAAAACAGAGGCACGACCTACTTATTGTGAGATTGCAGTTTGATACAGATATTGTGGAAGGAGGTTCTTAGTCACGTAGAGATGGTTCTGGTGTAGAATCTAAGGTCAGGGGACAATCGATATTTGCCCGGCGGTATCGCCTCTTAGACCCATGAAATATTAATCAATGAAGAGGCAGGCGCTGGAGGCGGGAAGGCAGGAAACAAGGTTTATTCTCTCCGGAGGAGAACACAACAGTTAGACAGCAGGTATCGTTCTGAGGTGCTCTAACTGCATCTCTGAGGCCTGGCCTCTTATATACAGGTTTTATTGCTTTATTATAGATTACATGTTCATGGCAATGCTTTGATGTACGGAAAGACATTCCCGGAATCTCCCCTTCGGGCCCGTTCCCACACACATTTACAGTAGAAGTCCCCACCCCGGTCACAACAGGTGATGATTATCGCGCAGCTGGATATTCCGCCGATTCATGGAATGTGGGGGGTTCGATCGGATCTCATGGGGTGGGGGCTTTGATCAACTCGGGGGTCCTTTGATGAGGGAAGCTTTCTACTGTACGGGGAGGTGCGAGGAATAGTACCGGCAGAGCTGGGTGTCGGCCTGGGAACGAGGAAGACAAACGGGCACACACAGGAAAAAGGGGGTTGGCATCAAAGGGCCTGGGACCATGAAAAGGAATGAAGGGAGGTGTCGCCCTGGGAACAGGATGGGGTTCTGAGGCAGAGCTGCGCTGAAGAGGGGTTTATGACTCAAAGCAGGTGCGAGCAGGGGGGTTGGTCAGCGTGCAGGCTTGGTGAGGGCGAAGGGCTACGTCGGGGGCCAGTGGCATGCAAAAGGGCTATTCTGATCGAGGCACCTAAAATGGCGGGCGCGCACGACAAAAAGTGTGGCATCAGGGGGAAAGGCAAGATGGCGCAGATAATGTTTACCAAAATCGTACTAATTTTCCACACTGGGTACCCTCTGCTTGATGGTGGGCGGGGTAGTATTTCAGATGGAGGAAAGCCCTGCTGTAGCAACCGTTTGGAACGGCAAAACAAATGTCATAGCGGTCCATTTTTAAAAGATGCCACCAGCACTGCCCTGTGGATGCAGTTTGTGGCATAGCCGTGCATGTTTTTTGTCCATCAGGTGTGTAAGGACTTTAATAAACGTTGTGCTCTGCTGATCAGCCATTTTACGTTACTAGCTCCGCTGAGAGATCCTCCAACCCATGCCTGCAGGCGGTGCTGCAATTCAACCTTAGTAAAGTGTAGTGACATACGCGGTCCCTCCTCCTGCACCAAGCAGTGGGTTGGAAAGGGGGAAGGGGTGAATGTGGCCCGACGGGTTGGTGGGGAAGGAAGAAGTGTACGTTCCTGACGTACTATTGTAGAAGAGATTACATTAGATATGGGGAAGGTTCCACCGTGCTTCATCAGGTTGAAAAGAGGATGTTACTTTATTGAGCACCCATTGATATTAGTATCCTATCTCTTGTTGTAATTTTGTAATTGCATTTATATAGCACGTACTACCCCCGACGAGGTGTAAAAGCTATTTTTCGGCGAGTAGCCACACTACTCCGGAACCCAAAAAGGATTAGTGGTGAATTACTATAGGGAAATATGAAATTAATTTAAGCAGTGGACATGCTAATCTGTTATTTAGATTGAAAATGATGGAGGAGGTAAGGCTTTGCATTTATGTAGCGCTTGGTAATCCTGATGAAGTGTTGAAGCACTTTTCGGCGGATAGCATGCTAATCGAAACCCATAAATTTTTTCAAATTAAAACCTGGAGTTATGTTTTATGCCAATACATGGTGTTTGTGTGCTGGTAAGATAGTGAATGCTTCTGTATCACATAAATGTTTTTTAACTTTAGTTTCTTGCAATGTGCACGTTTCTTGGTAAATTGAAGCATAGACCAAGTTATCTTACCAGGTGAAGTATGAATAGTCAAGCGTAGTTTTTTAACTGTAGTTTGGGATATTTCTTTTTTCTGAAACTAATTTGTAAAAGACCTCCTTTAGCAAATGATTGTAATTTTTATTTTCAAAGATGTATTCGTATGCACTCATACCAGTTGTAAGCTGTGTAAATGGTGCCCCTTAAAAATATTAGTGCACAGTCCCTTTCAGGGCTTCCTATGATCCTGGGACAAGGGCTTGTCACTGCATTAATAGTATCAGTGCAAATTGCCAGAGGCACATTTTGATGCACACATTTCGGAATTCTAATGCATATCCTCTTATTTTACTAAACTTTTTATTTTTATTCTTTTAATTCTAGGTATTCAAATCCCAGGAAAAAGAGCAGTAGTAATTGGTCGAAGTAAAATCGTCGGGGCTCCAATGCATGATTTGCTGCTGTGGAATCATGCAACTGTGACCACCTGCCACTCGAAGACCGTATCGCTGAATGAGGAAGTGAGTGCAGAATGGAACCATTTAGACCCAATGAATGTCAATAAAGCCATAATGAATGTAGGGAGTGGCTTAAATAATAATTTTACCTCCCCATAGTAGGTGCAATGAATCGCTCTCCAGACCCCTTACTCTACCCAAAGACCTGCTGGTTAACGGTTTTTTGAATTTCAACAGTTGCTTAATTTGAGCCCGTTGTTGCTTGTTGGGCCCACCACACTTCATTTTTGGGGAGGCACTTACTTTTCCGCAATCGAGAGCAGGAGAGAGGGAAAAAAACAAGAGGGAAAGTAAGAGTGTAATAGTAAACCAGTGACAAAGCGAGAAAGCAGAGGTTTAAAATAACCTGCGAGACGGGGCAGGGAGTGTCTGGCCGTTTATTAACGAGACGTGAGGTGGAATTAACTTTGTAGCCTTGGCATTTGACACTCCAAAACAGTTGATAGCGCTGGCCACATAATTGAGGGAGTTTGTCATTTTTGGTTTGTAATCTATGGAAGTAGATGTAAGACTCCGATAAAATATACTGTGCCTAATGGTTTTGTATCTACGTGTCCCAGATTAAAATAAAACTTGTATCCCCTGCAGAACAATTTATTTCATGTGATGAGGAATGCATAGAACGAGGTATTTTAGTGCCATCCAGCAATATAGCACTGACATTGTTATTACCATAATTGAAATTAGGTTATTTACCCTGCTGGGCCATTGGCAATGCTCTTCAAAACACCTATCTCTGCATGCGAGATTGTGTGGCACGGGCTTGCTAGTGCGAAAGTAGGGTCCTGCAGGAAGGCGCTTTACAAAGATTTTCCAGCTGAAGAAGTTGATTTTAGGAGCAATGTATTTATTTTAATGCAGTTAGCTTTAATGTAAATGCGTTGCCTCGCCCTAGCGAATATCCAGAAAGAAACTGTTTTTGAGTTTGAAGTTTTTTTTTGCCCACTGACCATCCCCTAATCCGCTCTGCAGGCGTAAACAATAGGTGGATTTTGAGTATTTCGAAATCCGTTCAAATATTTGCTAACCGTGCACACACAAACCTGTCAATAAATGAAACACTTTCACTTACTAAAAAGGCCATATCTATTAATTTTGACAGTGCTTATTTTTTTGACAGGTATACCCAATTAATAAGGGCTTTATGGCCAGTCCTAATTTTCTCTTTGGTTGTGCCTCTTACGTTACCAGGAAGCAAGTGGAAGAAGAAAAAGGCAGCTTGCGTATCCCATCTCAAACTCCGCAAGACCCTCACAACCACAGTTATAAACACTACAACAAAAAATGCTTTTCAGTTATTAATTGGCAGTACCCGATACCTGTTGCGAAAACGTGGACTGTTAGGAACATGTAAAGGACCACCTGACTTTGAGTTAATATGAATCTGAAGGAAGAGAACTCTGGAACCAACTCTGCAAAGGGGTCAAAGAAACTTGTCTGCAAATTAGACTTTGCTCCTTTCCTTATCCTGTGATTGAATGCAGATAAGATAAACCCAATCTACTGGATTTCATAAAATCCTCTCCACTCATCATGCACTCTGCCCTTTGCCTTGAAGCCTGACACTAGGAGCTAACTGTCTGACAAACTGCTCTGCCTTTTTTTTTTGCGTTTGTGTCTTGTTTTCTGGCTTCAGCATGGCCCTGATGTAACCTCTGGGTGCTCCGAGATGGGCCACCACACAAAGTAGATTATTTCACAAGGAATCGAACCGTTTGATATTCTGCTCATTCACAAATATCACTGTGCAGGAATTTGGGGGTCCACTATAGCAAAGTACTTTGAGGGGACAAGGATTGAGATTTTCTCTGTTGTGAATGTTCTAGGGACATTTTCAGTTTAGTAAAGGATTAGCCCGAAGAGCGAGTCATCGGTGTTTCAGGTCATGTGGTCAGGGAGTTGCTTTATCTTCACTCTACATATTTAGTAGAAAGCCCAATCCTGTATCTGTAGTGTTTTATTCATAAAAGCATTATTCACACAGTTAAACAAAATGTATTAGTAATAGATTGGTCTTTTGATAGCATGGAATAATACAGTGGCACCAGCACGCAGGGAGTGAAATGCATATGCTGTGAAAGTGTGACTAATGTCTAATAGTACTTGCTTTTGATACCCGGTTGCTCCCTAGACCGACATCTGACCTTTCATAGTGTGGTAGCTGCGTCAAAAGCAATCTGTCTAGCCTGCTTCAGAATGTATCTTAACTGCAATATAGCTGACCTTCTACTGTTGTGATGCCTTGGAACTTCTTTTGATGGCTGCAGTATGAACCAGGTGTTCAGAGTATTGGGTAAACACATTGGTTAAGGGTTTTAATTACCACCAGTGTATGTATGCTGACAATACGTTAGAATTTATATTTATTTTATGTACAATTTTTTTAGTGCATGAATAGCAAGGGTATCCAAGAGACTGGTGTGTACATCACTATTGAAGGTTTTACATTTCCACCAGTTTTTTTAATGTCTTGACTGTAAGATGTTCATCTAGAGCAACCTTTTCTGTACTAAGAACCACTTATGTTAAATGAAAATAATCCCGAGCCACTAATGTTGTTACTCTTGTAATGGTGACAGCTTCAGGGCAAGATAATATCTGTGACCATCATATGCAGGATTACGAGCAGTGATCACCTTAGTCCATGTGGCAGGGTCGCCTGAAATATTGTATAAAAAGAATTTTCAATGCAATGGTTCTCATTTGCGAGCGTTTAAGCTATTGGCATTGTAAATGAGACTGCCTTTTATTTGTGTTTTTAAAAGAAACACATACATAAAAGGTATTGCTATTTCTAATACCTATAGATCTATCTCTCACAAATGTGAGACCACTTTAATGGTTACAGTGAGCAGCGTCTAAAGAAAGGGGCGTGCCCAACATTAAAGGGAAAGGGTGTATGGGGAGCTTTCACCCAAGCAGAATTTTTTTTATTAAGAGTGTCTGTAGCGGGCCCGCGCTGTAAATTAAATAAGCGAGGCCGCTAAAGTTAAAGTGGACCACGCTGTTAATTAAATAAATACATTAATAATAATATAAAAGCGTGTGCTTTGCTGCAATGTCATGGGCGTAATAAGGGAACAGGATTAAAGAAAATAGTGCTCACCGACTACATAAAGCAGACCGTGTAACACAAGTAAAAAGTCCAGTGGTTATGGCCGGTTTCAAATGCAGACAAAGCAGTACCAAGGAGGGACTACTAAGCCTATTCAGAAATGAAAAGCAATGATTTTGCAAGGACAGTAACAGAAGCCAATTGAAAAGATGGGCGGAGCTTCTATGCCATACTTAAATACAGCATGCCTCGCAGAGCAGTACATGCGTTGCCCAGGCTCGACCTAAAAAGGCGTTCGAGGCATGTGGGCTGCTAAATTCATATCTTTTGCATTAGATCGCCGCCTAGTGTTGGGTCCGGATGATCGCACATTGTTGTCCTGGAAGAGTCTTCGAAGTATCCTGAGATAGGTGGCTCCTCCCCTGGACTACAGTGCGCATGGGCATCGGCTCCATCCCCAGATTGTTTTTTTCCGCCATTGGGTTCGGATGCGGTCTCGACGTCTCTCTGTCGGACCCGAGAAAAACTAGCTTTTTACGGCCAAAAGGCCTTACTTTCATCGCGTCGGTATTGTTTGCGCACGGTCTCGAGTTCTTCCGTCTCTTTGAGTCGGATTCTATAGAGTCGTATCACTCTTCGGACATCGAGGCCTTCTCATCGCAACACGACCGCAACTTTTCAGCATGGAGCGGAGCCCGTTTAAATACTGTCCCGTCTGTGGGTCGAAATACCCACATATCGATGTGCACCCGGTCTGTAACAAGTGCCTCTCGCCGGACCACAACGAGGACAACTGCATGGCCTGCTCCAGATTCAGGTCAAAGAAGACTCTCAAGCTTCGGCGCGCGGTGCGCCTTGAGGCCAGACAAGCGGCCCCGGATCCAGAAAACATCTTCGGCGACCAAGAAGAGGAGGGCCAGAGCCATCATCTTCAAATTTCACCGCCCGCGACGGACGTCGAGGCAGATCCGGAAGACGACGATGGAGTCGTGGGTCAAGGCCTTGAATACGTCGACGAGGTAGGGGACGTCGAAGAAGTTTATGGGGCCGCGGAAGATAGCTCGGGTGATGAGCTATGCCCCGAAGGTTATGCGGATCAGGCTCGGGTCACGGGATCGCCAGTCGGCCTTACCCAAGACCCCGTACCGCAAGCCACGGCCCCGCCTTCAGGCCCGGCCACGGACATACTTGCTGTGCTGCCCGTAGCGAAACCGAAACTACAACCAACGGTATCGACTACACCTAAAATGGCCGACCCGAAACCGAAACCGAAACTTACGGATTCGAGCGTCCCTAAGATGGCGGCCGTTCCACCAAAGAAACCGAAACCTGCTGCCTCATCGACTCCGTCGGCCTCCGGTCCACAGAAGTCGAAGAAAACTGTCGATGCGACAGTGTCGACATCGTCGACAGAAGAGATTTCCTCTAAGAAGGGAGTTCGGCACGGGTCGACCGGTGCGACGCCTTCAAAGCCCGCCAAGTCCGGCGACAAGACTCCGGTTCCGACTGGGACGTCGTTAGTCGGGCGCGTGGTGGAGACGGAGCCGGCAAAATCACACGGATCGAAAGCTGGAAGCTCCACACATCGGTCCAAGGACTCTGTGTCTACGGCTGCAGCGTCAACGTCTAAGACTCAGAAGGGCCAACAAGACGTCGGATCCGAGGGCAAGGTGAAGGCCTCCTCGTCGGCGCCAAGTGCCGCTGTGAGTGACGCGTCCCCCATCGCCGCTTCACTACAGAGAATTCGGGAGAAGGCATCTGCGACGTCGGCTCCGATGCCATCGCACCAGAAGCCGATGGACTTGCCGGCGAAGCCTGCTGGTAAACTTCTCTTCCTTCTGCCGCCCAAGGAGGCTCCGAAGGCCTTTACGCCAAAAACGGCGCCAAAGACATCGGAATCGTCAACGTCTGGAGCACTGACAGGTCGACTACTCGACTCAGGAGAAGATTCTGAGCGTTTTATCGACGCAGACACGGGCAAATTGACCCTTTACAAAAGAAAGATCACTTCGCAACCAGTGGACTCCTATGTTATCCCACTGAAGAAGAAAAAGCTTGCTCAGGACGCTTCAGCCCTGATAGAACCTATCCAGCCTCCCCCTAGAAGGAGCCCAACACCTTCCCCAGACCACTCTGAGGGTGAAGGATATGGAGAAGATGACCAATACACTTTCCCCGTCAATGAACCCGATGCACAGCAAGATTCCTATGACGACATAGGTGACCAAGGCACCCAGGATGTGGGGCAGGACCAACAGCCTTTCACTGCACGTGCATCCCCAACAGAAGATTCTGCAGGTTTTCATGCACTCATTGAAAGGGCAGCTGCTAATCATGATGTGGACATGCATGCTGACCCAGTAGAAGAAGACTTTCTATTTGACACTTTTTCAGTCTCTGAAAGGACAGTAAAGACACTGCCTATGCTCAAAGGGGTCCTTAAGCATGCTGCGGACATCTTTAAAGAA
Source organism: Lissotriton helveticus (assembly GCF_964261635.1). Classification (NCBI taxonomy): domain Eukaryota; kingdom Metazoa; phylum Chordata; class Amphibia; order Caudata; family Salamandridae; genus Lissotriton; species Lissotriton helveticus. The sequence goes on along the minus strand of NC_136070.1, from coordinate 481,253,110 downwards.
CCCACCAGGGCGAGGGTGGTCAATCCACGCATCGAGAAGAAGTACAGACCAGCCCCTGCAGACCCTGCATACATTCGGGGACAGTTGCCTCTTGACTCCCTTGTGGTCGCAAATGCCCGCAAACGGGCGAACTCCCAAACGACGGGTGAAGCTCCTCCCCCGGACAAAGAGTCAAAAGTGCTGGAGGCAGGGGGCAAAAGGGTAGCTGCGCAGGCTGCCAATTTCTGGCGTATTGCCAATACACAGGCACTATTGGCACGTTATGATAGGGCGCATTACGACACCCTAGAGCAAGTTTTACAACACCTGCCTCCGCAGTTTCAAGAGGCTACCAGACTGCTTATAGAGGAGGGAAAACTAATCTCTAACGCAGCCATTAAGTGTGCACTTGATGCCGCAGACACAGCAGCTAGGGCTATTAACACTAGCGTCATGCTGAGACGACAGGCATGGCTCCGCATATCGGGGTTTAAACCGGACATTCAAACAACCATACTCAATCAGCCCGTCAATCCTGATAGACTATTTGGTCCTGATGTTGACACCACCCTCGAAAAGATTAAGAAAGACAACGAAACTGCTAAGTCTATGGGGGCCCTACAATCACAACAGTTCCGGGGCAACACTTTTCGTCGCTCAGGTGCACGTGGAGTCACCAGAGGACAGATGGGTCAACAGTCACAGTTCTCCAGAGGTGGAGCACAGTCCTCGTACCCCAAGCAGAACAAAGGGGGTTATCGAGGAAACAGCACCAGAGGGCGTGGCAGAGGAAACAACAATTCCCGCTCCTCTGCCCCAAACAAACAGTGACTCTGTCACTGCCCCCCGACCATTTAACACCTGTCGGGGGGAGACTCAAGCAGTTCCTGCCAGTCTGGACAAACATCACCACAGACAGGTGGGTACGACAACTTGTCCAGTACGGTTATTGTCTAGAGTTAAAGTCCACTCCACCCAACATTCCACCAAGGCAACGGCCTATGTCCGCAGAGCATTTACACTTATTGCAGCAGGAAGTGGTGGTGATGCTGCAAAAGGGCGCAATCGAGCTCGTGCCAGTGGAGGAGGAAGGCACGGGGGTATATTCCCTGTACTTCCTTATTCCAAAGAAGGACGGATCTCTCAGACCCATTCTGGATCTGCGTCCCCTCAACCTGTATATACTGTCAGAACATTTCCATATGCTTACACTGCAACAGATTCTTCCCTTGTTAAACCAAGGGGACTTCTTAGCAACCTTAGACCTAAAGGATGCATATTTCCACATTCCACTACACCCGTCCCACAGAAAATACCTCAGGTTCACTATACACGGCAAGCATTACCAGTTCAAGGTCCTACCCTTCGGGGTGACCACAGCCCCAAGAGTGTTTACCAAGTGTCTGGCGACGGTAGCGGCGCACCTCAGGAGGCAGAACATCCATGTCTACCCCTACCTGGACGACTGGCTCGTTCAAGCCAAGTCGGAACAACAGTGCGCCGCGGACATGTCAACTACCATTCACCTCCTTCACGATCTGGGCTTCTCGTTGAACTACCCAAAGTCGCATCTTCAGCCGGCACATGTCCGGCAGTTTCTAGGTGCGACGATCAATACCCTGACGGCCATGGCTCAGCCAAACCAAGTCAGGATAGACAGCATGCGGTCTCTAATCCAAAAGTTCAAACCACAACACTCGCTTCCAGCGAGAGTGTTCATGCAGTTAATTGGCATGATGGCCTCCTGCATCTTCATAGTCCCTCACGCACGTTTACATATGCGTCCGCTCCAGGAGTGCTTAGCAAATCAGTGGACACAGGCTCAGGGACAATTGACAGACCTAGTGTTGGTTACCAGTCGGGCATACGACTCTCTGCATTGGTGGACTCCACACAACCTTTGCAAGGGCCGACTGTTCCAGGACCCAGTGCCACAGATTATCCTGACAACGGACGCATCTCTCCAGGGATGGGGAGCTCATCTGCTCACTTACACGGTGCAGGGACTATGGACGACGCAGCAACAGAAGATGCACATCAACTATCTAGAACTGATGGCAATCTTCATGGCGCTCAAGTCCTTCAATGTACATCTGTGCAACAAGGTAGTGTTAGTCCGGACGGACAACATGACCGCGATGTACTACATTCAAAAGCAGGGGGGCACACACTCGCCACAGCTGTCTCATCTGGCTCAGAGCATGTGGAAGTGGGCCATTCAGAGGAACATTTTCCTCATGGCAGAACACCTCCCCGGCAAGGACAATCAGATGGCGGATCTGCTCAGCAGATACAGCCATCAAATGCACGAGTGGGAGTTACACCCCTCTGTTCTCCGACCGTACTTCCAGCAGTGGGGTCATCCGGAGATAGACCTGTTTGCCACAAACGAAAACGCAAAATGCCAACACTTTGCCGCCAGGTTCCCTCACCCGCAGTCGCAGGGGAATGCGATATGGATGAACTGGTCAGGCAGATTTGCGTACGCTTTTCCGCCAGCCCCTCTGATCCCGCTGGTGGCAAGAAAACTAAGGCACCACTCGATGACTCTCATCCTGGTTGCTCCAACGTGGGCGCGCCAAGCATGGTACACCACGTTTCTTGAACTCTCGGTGGTGCCGCATCAAAGGCTGCGCCTCACGCCCAGACTTTTGACGCAGAACCATGGAGACATTCAGCATCCAGATCCGCAACAGCTCAACCTGGCGATCTGGCTCCTGAAGTCCTAGAGTTTGGATACCTTCACCTACCTCCAGAATGCATGGACATCATCAAGGAGGCAAGAAAGCCGACTACCAGAGCGTGCTATGCTGCAAAATGGAAGCGTTTTGTCATTTACTGTACAGCCAATAACATCAACCCGCTAGATGCATCTATCCCTAACATCATTTGCTATCTGTTGCATCTTTACAAGTGCAATCTAGCGTACACGTCCATTCGGATACATCTATCCGCCATAGCAGCTTACCTTCAGAACAGGCAGCATCTCTCAGTCTTCAGAGTGCCTGCCATTAAAGCTTTTCTTGAAGGCCTGAAACGAGTCATTCCCCCAAGAACACCGCCAGCTCCGGAGTGGAACCTCAATGTGGTCCTCACCAGGCTAATGGGACCACCTTTTGAGCCATTACACTCATGTGAACTCCAGTTCCTAACGTGGAAAGTAGCTTTCCTAATAGCTATTACGTCACTGAGGCGTGTTAGTGAGCTGCAAGCGCTCACAACCCAAGAGCCATTCATTCAGATTCATCCAAATAGGGTGGTACTGCGTACTAACCCCAAATTCCTTCTGAAGGTGGTGTCACAGTTTCATCTCAACCAAACTATTGACTTGCCTGCATTCTTCCAAAACCCACAAACGGTGGCGGAGAGAATGCTTCATACTTTGGATGTCAGGAGGGCGTTGATGTACTGTATTGACAGGACACAACACTTTAGGAAAACAAAACAGCTATTTGTTGCCTTCTCGCCACAGCACAAGGGCAACCCAATTTCCAAAGCAGGAATAGCCAGGTGGATTGTTAAGTGCATCCAAATCTGTTATCAAAAGGCTAAACGTACCTTAACGATACCCCCAAGGGCGCACTCCACACGCAAATTGGGGGCATCTATGGCTTTCCTGGGGAACATTCCTTTAGAAGACATTTGCAGAGCAGCCACGTGGGTTACACCACATACCTTTACAAAACACTACTGTGTTGATGTGCATTCCAAACAGCAAGCGGCTGTAGGACAGGCTGTTCTCAAAACACTTTTTCAAGTTTCTGCAGCTGGCACGGGCAACCGCCGCTAATGGAGGGACTGCTATATATTCTATGCAAAAGATATGAATTTAGCAGCCCACATGCCTCGAACTGAATATGCTACTTACCAGTATGCATCTGTTCTTGGCATGTAGGGCTGCTAACATTCATATCGCCCACCCTCCTCCCCGGTGCCTGTCGCAGCTGCAGACATATTCTTGCATTCAATCATTAACATGGACATCCTTTACACTATTTCACTCCATCTCTGCCACAATGGCTAAAAACAATCTGGGGATGGAGCCGATGCCCATGCGCACTGTAGTCCAGGGGAGGAGCCACCTATCTCAGGATACTTCGAAGACTCTTCCAGGACAACAATGTGCGATCATCCGGACCCAACACTAGACGGCGATCTAATGCAAAAGATATGAATGTTAGCAGCCCTACATGCCAAGAACAGATGCATACTGGTAAGTAGCATATTCATTTGTCTATGTGAATGCTTCTACATGGGTAATACATAACAGCCATGGCTGCAGTTTCCTTGGTATCAAAGAAATAGTGTTGGTAAGAAGTCTCCGCAGTGCTGCATGATGGATCTGTCAGTATCCACTTAAAATATATTTTGGAAATTCAACAGTTTTTCTCCAAACATCAGCCAGTGAGTTCTGAAAATGCATACATTGAATTGAATAGCTTTATTTCGATATTTTTATCATATCATAAAAGCAATACAAAAAACAGTTAAAAATATAATACAATTTAACAATTCATACCTCTATTTAATTTATGCCATTTCATCAATTCTGCAATTTTTTATAACCATCAATAAAATAACATAGGAGGGAATTTATTCACCAAAACATTATTAGAACAAGCTAAATCAATGCGGGTCTTTTTACTGGAGAAGCAATTTCCTCGCGGATCTTAACCGCCAGACCCAACCCAGAAATGTTGCCAGGCAACAGGCAAACAAAGGGCGAGCATCAGATCTCAAGATACGTAGAGCCTCCAAGTGCGATCGAGTGCCAAGGCTCAAGCATAGTGGTTTCAGCCATCTGCACCGAGGCGCTACATATGCGGGGCACTCAAACATTAGATGGGCAATGGACTCATCCCTTTTTTCGCAAAAAGGGCAGTACGATGTGGTTTGCAGCGGTGGCTTCCAGCTTGCTGTCCATAGACCTAATAGTAGAACTCCCACCCTGAATTTGAAGTACAACGACCTGTCCATCGGGTTGGGGATCATGTCCAGATAAAGTTCTCTAAGGGGGAGGTCCTTGATTAACAGAAACTCAACGGCAGATCTGCATAATTTAGAATTACTCATTCTCTCATTAGCCACCCATGACCAGTACAATTTCTTTAACAACTGTTTGGGTGGAGCTGTTCTGTTAGCCCAAGCGTCTCCAAGGCCCAGTTCACAGAGAAGCCGCTTTACTTGCATGAGCCAACCCACCTTGTGCCAGCCAGGGGATGAGAGAAGTTCACTCAAGGCTTCTGCGTAACTCAACAATTCTGGTACACTCCATATTCGAGCCCACAGTAAGAGGGGACGTAACCTTACTTGCTCGCTTATTGGGCGTGTACCTGCATCTAATAAGAGAGGGAGTGTTGGAGTGCTGTGTGGTAGCCTCATAAGATCTTTGTGAAATTTTGTTTTCAAGATGGGTCAGTGTATCAACTCTCTGGGTGCCCCACAATTCCGACCCATACAGCGCCGCACTCACAACCCTAGCCCTATAGATGTCTAGTATCGCCCCAATGGGTTTAAGCGACGAGGCACGATGTTCTTTTAGCAAAGCCCCTGTAACCCTCTTATGAGTCAGAAAGACTTTTTGGTGGTGAGCCTTCCAACTCATAGAGTCACAGAGTCGGATGCCTAAATAATCAAATTCCCTTACCCTTTCAAGTGGGACTGAGTCTAGGGTTGGGGGAATGACTGGCTTCCTAGGGGGGTTTAAGACCAGGAATTTGGTTTTGCTTATATTGATGACTAGGCCCCTAGAATCACAAAAGTCCTTGAACCTGGAAAGCAACATTTGAAGGCCTATCGGGGTTTTTGAAATCAGGAGGGTGTCATCTGCAAATAGGAGGGTGGGTATTTTCCTGCCCGCCAGGGAAGGTGCATCTGCTGGATGTTTAAGAAGATGCTCCACCACTCCGTTAACATAAAGTGAAAACAGAGTGGGGGCTAGCACACAACCCTGGCGGACACCCCTATCTACAGGAATGTGAGATGTTTTCTGGCCCTGATCACCCCACCTGATTTGAGCAAAGTTGCTTTCATGGAACTTGATAAGCAAACCCAACAAATACGGAGGGATACCTAAACCCTCTAAGACATTCCACAGTTGGTCACGTGGGACCAGGTCAAAGGCAGTCCGTAAGTCTATAAATGCGAGATACAGACTGCCTTTGCCCAGTACAACCACTTTCCAATAGATCATTAAAAAGCGAAATGTCTGTTTAATGGTGCCAGTTCCTGATCTAAAGCCGGCCTGAAAGTCAGACAAAACCTGATTTTCTTCAGCCCAATGCAAAATCCTACCTAGGACTACTTTGCCTGCTACCTTTTGGGTGGAATCGAGCAGACTAATTGGACGGTAATTAGCAGGGTCGTCCCGACAGCCTTTCTTAAAAATCGTGACGACCTCCGCACCCCTCCAAGAGTCCGGAAGGTGACCTCCCATCACGGCCTCGTTCAGAAGTAAGGCAATAAGCCCGCTCCAAACCTCTATATTAACCCGCAACAGATCACCTGGGAGGCCATCTGGGCCTGCAGCCTTGTTAGGAACAAGGCACCTGATTGCCCCTTCGACTTCCTTAGCAGCAAAGGGGTAGTCATTGCTTGTATTAGCAACCAGCACTCTATGCAAAGGACCCCTGTTTGTTTCTAGTAGGCCTGATGGCAAGGAATAGAGCTTTGAAAAATGTGCAAACCAAGCCTCCCCTGTAATGTTACAAGTCAGTTGTGAGTCAACGGGCCTATCTCTACCTCGGAGCAAGTCCCAAAACCCCTTCGTTTCCTTTTGGAGCTCGCATCCATTAGATCTCTCCAAAAGTTGGTTTCGTGCGCTTCTCTTGCCACGGATAGGACTTTTTTATAACTTTTCCTAGCGAGTCTAATTCGAGCTGGATCCTTCACTTTCACAGCTAGGACAAGTTCACCTTTGGCCGCACGACATGCAGAGGAGTACCATTTATCTCTACCCTTGGTTGCAGTTCTGTTAGCAGCCCTTACCCTACTCTGTGGGACTATGAACAATTCACTTAGAGCTGTGACAGTTTCTGTGAGGGCCGTGAGGGCATCAGGATTAATGGATTCCAATGTATCTAAGCGGAGCTTTGCAGCTGTCATTATGGTCTTGGCTTGAGCCATCTTTCCCTCGTCCGCAGCAACCTTAGCCCATTTTAGTCGCCTGCCGCAGTTTGAAGGAACAAATTAATGGGATGACTTCCATATAGGAGGAGACGTAGTTGGATTCCCGCCTTGCCACAGGGGGGTAAGGGTTAAGACCAAAGGGTTATGGTCGCTGTCGGATGTCAGTAAGACTTCCATATCATGGAGATACGACCATAAATTATGGTTCAGCAGTACATAGTCGATTCTAGAGGTGTGTCCCACCCTAGTGTAGGTGTGCGTTCCCCCAGAATCTGACTTAGAACGACCATTAGTAGCTCTAAGGTCGTATTCCAAACAAAGTGAGTTGATATCTATGGCACTCTGGGACCATTTTTTAATCGGATCTAGAGAGAGCAGGGGAATGCCTCTCTTAACATCGTCTACCCAGGTGTCCAGGATGTCTTCGCTGGCTAGGGGTTCGAAACAGCAGTTGAAGTCTCCTGCTAAGACAACAAAGGAATCGATATTACAGGCTCTGAGCTCCTCTTCAACTCCGGATGAGGATAACATTGACTTCTCCCCCCCCCCCCCCCCCTGGCCCCCCTTAAGTAGAGGTTAAACACTTCTAGCTTCCTACCCCCATGGCACGTTATTGTAAGTCTCAGAAGATCAGGAGATTGTGTGTTAATATGCCTTATATTTAAACCCAATGCAATACTGACCCAAATGAGAAGGCCACCCGACGGGCGACCTTTACTGCCCTGTGATTTCAATGCTGGCACGAAGTAAGTTGTGTACCCTACCCTGTGGCGGGGTTCCAAGCACCATGTTTCTTGCAGGAGACAAATCCCGAAAGGATCGACAAAGGAATTCCAATCTGGATTGTCAACATTGAGTGCAAGCCCTGCCACATTCCAACTTAAGATCTTCAGCTGGGGGTTTTCTATGGTTCTCTGTCTAGTCAGGGAGGCAGAAGCAGGGGGATCAATGATGGAGCCAGGGCCTACTCTTGGGCCACAATCAGCTGCTGCCGCTACTTCAGCGGCTCTAGTTGGTGTTTGAGTGGCCTCTTCCTGGATTTGGATATTAGCCCTGGGGACGGTAATTCGTTTGCCACGAGGCAAGGACAGCTGGTCAAATGGCATAGAAGTCGTTGATGGAGCAACTATCTCGTGCACAATTGCATGGGTTCTATTAGTATTAGAAGTGTACAACGCTCCCTGCACTAGCAAGGGATGTGCCATAGGTTGGACAAGTGGGGCGGAGCTAGTCCCGTCAGGGTTAGTTAGCAAAAAAGAGGAGTCAGGTTCCACATGAGGTAAGGAGATCTTTAACGGCAGTGGGGGATCAAAAGACTTGAGCAGTCAATCTACTTCTTCGAGACAACTGTACCTGTTCGAGGTTGATACCCCGAACCAGCGACTGGGTGGAATTTGCTCTTTAGTAGAATACCCCCTCCTGGACTGATGGTGTGCCATGGACCAATTGCCCCCATAAGTGTGTGCCTTACATGGTGGATAGAAGAAGGTTAGTGGCCTAGGTGCTATGGATGAACCCTCACCCCCAGTAGACCATGAGCAAATATGGTGGGCCGTGTTTGGGTCCTCAAACGTCACGACTATGCAATCGCCAGGTCTAGATTTCCGTGAGGGACCCACCCAGGGAACTCTTCGCACCATATTAACTCCACTTGTCCGACCATTTGGAATCGGTCTATGCACATTGAGCCAGTGCATGACTTTGTTCTTTAGAGACCAATGATTTTCGTATTGGCCGTTCACAACCTCCGGCACACCCGTCAGCACCACCACATAATCATTGGCCTCTGGGGGGAGATCGATATACCCCCCTTTAAAGTTGCTCTTATTATATGAGCCCTGAGTGTGACGGTGCGTAGTGTTGCTAGCATTCTGCCTTGGAGGAGCACCCACATTAATTTGTATGGGGACTTGGGGAGTGGGGTCCTTTGGCTTTGGGGCCCTGGGCAAGTGATCGGGAATTTTATGATCAACTCCCTTGGTACGAGGTTTGGGGATTGGCTGTGTTATAGCTGGTGCTGAAGGGGGAAGGATTGGAGTCTGTGGGACTATATTATTCTCTAGGAGACCTTGGTTTTCTAGACCTCGCAAGCCAAGAGTGGCCAAGGCTATAATGCTCTTTTCCATCTCTAATAGGTGGTTCTCAATGCGAGAAAGTCTTAGGTCCAGGGGAGATAGGAGCTTTTTTAAGGTTTCCCAAACTATTCCCATAAACTCCCCATCCCTCCCTTCCTGATCCTTTGATTGAGGGCCAACTTCCTCTGCAATTAAATTATCTTTCATGGTTGCAGAGGCTGAACCATCACTATCTTTTCCCCGGGGGACCTGTGGCGGGGTAGCATACCCTCCTTTGACGCTAGACACGGGGATATTACCAACGTTAAATAGGTGTGCCCCAGCAATTTTAGCCTTTTTGCGAAAGTATGCAGACCTTGGGATACGTTTCCTTTTGTGTAAATTACCCTTAGTACTATTACATGTGGATACATCTGAGATATCCAGGGAATGGGAAATGGTGGTGAGTTGTTGGTCAAGAATATCCACGGGCGGGTGCTGGCATACAAGCGGGGGTATGGGGTAACGGTGAGACAAGGGAGACCGGAGTGTGATGGACATCCGCCTGCGTAATTACGCAGCGCTGATTCTCCAGACGCTCCGGGGTAATAGCAGAAGCTATATGACCCAAGGATGATTTCTTAGAATTAGCAAACTCCAGTGACCACTTTCTAGCAGCAGCCAAATCTAAAGAAACTCGAGATTGCAATTTGGTAATTTCATTGTCTATAGCAATGTTTGTGCGTGTAATAAAGTCATCCATGGGGCCGTTTTGAATCAAACCCCCCTTAGCAGCCCTACTGCGGGTCGCTCGTGTGCACATGTTTAGCACAATAGGCGACCAGCATAAGCTATAGGTGGGAGCGATGTGGACTGTACTAATAACAGAGCAAGGGGCGAAAGAGGGGGGGGCCCAGACCAGACCGCTTAGACCTCGAACGGCCTCAAACGGCCCGCTCTTTGCCCGGTCTTCGCCCCAGGCTGCGTCCCGCGCTGCGGGAGTCAGAGGCTTTGATGTAGTGGGCGTTGAGGGCGGTGGGCGGGCCAGCAGGGAGAGCGGACCGGAAGCTCTCCCACGGTCACGCAGGGACTCCTGGGCAATGGAGTCCCTGCAACGCTCGCAGCCCCGCTGTAGCCACTAACCCAGCACCTGCACGGCTCCTGTTCCGCTTCCAACAGCGTCCAGTGCACTGCCCCTCGAGCAGGCGGCGAGGTTCCGTCGGGCAGAGGGCAGAGGGCAAAGGTGATGTCCCAGAAGAAGCGCCTCCAGGTAAATGCGCTTTAAAAGTTAGGCGTCCCCGTAATGCATACATGTTCATCCCCGACATGCTTTCCATTTTTGGTACACATATATTAACTCAAACCAAGCAGAGCTTCTGATTTACAAGACTGGGCTGCACACATGAGAGCAACTCGCAGGTGGCTGGAGAGCTACAAGTAGCTCACAGGCGTCTCGTTGGAGAAGCCTGAGACACTGGTTGGTGGGCCACAGTTGGAGATGCCTGTTCAATTCTTACTCGCCTATTTAAAATATACTTTTGTCACAGCTGAGTCACTTGAACGAGTATGGATGTATATTTTGCACACCAGTTTGCAGGTGCGGGATTTTGGGGGACCCAGGAGGCAGAATGAGAATAAGATTCCTGTGTATGGGTTGCGTCAAACTCTGGGGTCCTGTGCATCTATTACCCAGGGAAATTAGTTTCAAAGTAAAAAAATACAGAAGAGGATATTCGCATGACCCAGCCCATGCCTGTTTATAGAACTAGGAGTTGAGTAAGGTACAAGAGTAACACGAGGTTCTTAACAAAAAGGATGACAAAACACGAACTGCCTTCAAACTTGAGCAATAGAGGCATGAGTGAGGTACAAGAGTAACACGAGGTTCTTAACAAAAAGGATGGCAAAACACGAACTGCCTTCAAACTTGAGCAATAGAGGCATAATAAAAAAAAAACACCTGAGACCGTTCAAGTAACCGAGTTATTACAGCGAAACTGGGCTGGAGATCGAAAGTGTTACAGCAGGGAGAGAACTGAGGCAGACTAGATTAATCTGCTTACTCTGGTTTGTGTTCACTATGTTTATAGTAAAGAGAGAAGCTGACAGAGCCATTTACAGCCCATCTCTAATTTCTGGGTACCTCATTGACCTTGGATGTTGAACTGTATTGGGATAGTGTGTGTTAAATCGTCCTGCAGTATTTCTCATTTACCAAGATTTAGTGACGCTTCAGTGAAGTGGGTGTGTAAAATTGCTACCCTCAAGATTCAATATAAGCGATCTATGTTTGTGAATACAATTTGAAATGGTCAATTTGTCTTGCAGGTTGTTAGAGCGGATATCCTGGTTGTTGGAGCTGGGAAAGCAGAGATGGTGAAGGGTGACTGGATAAAACCTGGTGCTGTGGTGATAGACTGTGGAATCAACCATATTCCTGGTAAGAGATTGATGAAGTTTGAGTAGTGTTTAGTTATTTATGAACTGTCTACTTAATTCTTAGTGTTAATAGGGAAACCAACTGGAAGTGAAAGAAACATTCTAAGTGTTGACTCTTCTGTAGGTACAGAATCTTAATAGTCTGTGTTCAGTGCCCTTCCAACTGCCACTCATCGTCAATGACATAGTATTCTGCATCTATATGTTTTCCATACTAGCTGCAATTCTGTTTTCATTTGCTCTTTGGTGCAACAGATGTGAGTTGGAGCCTGTCTAATAAAAGGTTTCTACCTATAGATGATATAGTAAGGGTTGTTCCCATTTTTAAAATACCTCTGCATTATGTTTAGAAAGCATGTTAAGAGTTTTTGTGCAATAAAAGCATTTAAACGTTTGCGGTTTAAAATGCAGCTGAATTTGGAATACTGAAAGCAGTATCAGAATTGAGGTGGTGGGGGGATTTTTTGTTTGTTTTGTTTTTGTTTATGCTACACTCTAATACATATTCTCTTTTTTGCTTCTAATGGATGTTATCTTTTTGTTGGTGTATACCAGTGCTTCAGTTGAGGCTACCAATCATTCATACTAGTTAATGTTTATCGTACTTTCACTGTTCCCTCAAATCAATTTATCAATATCAATTACATTTTGAGCCTTCCATTTCAAATGTATTTACATTTTTAACCACTTGGCTGCTAAGGCCCCTCTTGCCCCTCAATGTAATTTCCATTGAAATCAATGGAAACTCCATGACGAGTTACCCTTGTCATTAGCACTGAAGGGGTTAATAATACTTAGTATTACATTTTGCTTAATAATCTGTAAATACTTTAATATTTGATACTATTATATTTTGTCTGGTCACGGACCAGATGTTAAGAACCACTTACCTAGAGCTCGCCCCCCTCTAAAATTCACTCGCTAGTGGTCTAAAGGGCTTTTTACCCCTGCTGGAGGCAGAAAGACTGCAGGAGGTTATTTACGAGGGGTGGGGCCTAGTTCCGATGCTTGGGTGGGCCACCTCCACCCATTTAGTCTCATATAAAAAATCCCTGGTGTCTAGTGGGCTTTCTGCCTCCCCTGGGGGGTAGTTTGGAGATAGCAAAAGAAACCGAGCATTAGGCCATTGTGAGGTGGCCCCTTCCACCTCAAAAAATAGTCTGGGGGGGGGGGGGGGGGGGGGAGTCTAGCAGGTGGATCTGTTCTTTGTGATTACTCTCCTGCGCGATTCCCAAATAGAGATCCAATAGGGAAAGGTACCATTGGAAAATGGAGATTCTCCCCTTTACAATTACACCTCCCCCATCCAAATCTGTGCCTGGGGGCTGAAATATGCCCATTAACACCAATATGTGAAAGTAAATAAGCCAATCAGATTGTCTTTGCACAGAAGAAAAAAAATATAGCTGCGGTTGCCGGGAAAGCTCTTCCTCAGCAGCTGAGACTATTTGTTTCATAAACTTTTATTCGATTACCACTTGTTTGTAATCATAAAAAGTACACATTAAATACAGTAAACGTAAGCAATTTCAATGTCAAAGTACTAAACAAATAATAATTTCTGCCATAAAGTGGAAGAAAGTTTAGAAGAAAGAAATTAAAAATTTTAAGATAAGAATTATAAAGGAAAGGTACATCAGTTTTAAAATAAAGGTTTCATATTCATCACCAGCTTTGCCGTGTTTTAATGCTGGCTTTTAAAAAAGTGGCCATGTACTTCGCAACATGTGGTGAGTCCAAGAGCTGCAGGAAAAGAAATGCGGGGTGACATGACCTATGTCCTGAAGATTGAAGAAGTGGGAGAATCCAGAGTTTTCGTGATGATTTATAATATTTACAGAAAAAAGTAATATGGATTGTAGATTGTAGGGAAACTCCATTACATGGACAATTCATGGGAGTGCGAGACCAGTTTTGAACTTCGGGGAAGGAAACTAAACGGAAAAAGGTGTTAAAACGGAATCTAGTCGAGGTATTTCTCATAGTTAGACAGATAGTAAGTCAGGTAGGGTTGAATGCCTTTGGTAATTTGAATTGCACAGATTTGAGTGTTCGAAGTTTTTACAATCTCCGACTGATTGCGCAGTTCTCTCAGGTGGACCATGCACATCTTTTTTAACTCTTTACTGGAGATGTCTTCGACACTGGGTGGTTCGTCAAAATAAGACCTGCGACCAAGATCATTAAAAAAGTTCCGCACATAAACCAGCCAGGGAATCTTGTGCCAGTTGGTTAGGGCTATACAGTCTGCGATCAAAGATCGTGTCAGATGACACTCAGGTTTAGACCATATGCGTTGCCACAATAAGATTGGTTGGGAACGGATTGTATCTATAATATAATCCATGCCAAGTTCTTTGTGGGAAGCATAGTTCGGGGCACTTTGGGGAAGGGCCAGCAGATATTTAACAAAGGCGTTCTCTGTTATCTGTAAGGAGTCTACGTGGCCATACCCCCATACGCCTGCACCATAGGTAGCCACACTATGGCACTTAGCGTAATAAATTTTCAGGAGTTCAGGTGAAGCGGGTTTGCCTAGCTTTCTCGAAAAAGAGACCAGGGCCGATGTTGCTCGCTGAAAGAGAAGGTTCCTGTTGGCCGTTGCCTTTCGCCAATCCAGGGAGTCATCCACAAGAATGCCCAGATATGGATAGACAGAGGTTTTCTCCAGTCTTAGATTGTTCACCAATAACGGTTTGGAATGCTTGACCTTGGGTCCAATGTGCATGGTGAATGTCTTTTTTGTGTTGATTTTCAGGCCAAGTGAACTCATGAAACTACAGTATTTGTTGAGTTGTTTTTGTAGTTGATTCAGGGTTCGGGCTAGGATGACAGAATCATCTGCATATAGCAGTGCCGGTATTGGACGATGATTTATCTGGGGTAGATCCTGGCTCCCTTCCAACATGGCCTGCTCTAATCCATTTGTATAGAGATTGAACAGGAAGGGAGCCAGTACGCAGCCCTGTCGTACTCCCTTCGCTATCGAAAAGGAGCGGGATAGCTCACCATTGATACCAAATCTGACGCTGCCTGTAGCGTCAGAGTAGAGTTCTCGTAGGAAAACTATAAGAGGTGGGTCCACTCCAAGTTCACTAAGTATTGACCAAAGTTTCGCGTGCTGAACACAGTCAAATGCCGCGCTCAGGTCGACATAGACAAGGAGGATGTTTCCCCCTTTTGCACCTACTTACTTTCCGGCCAAGAGGGCGAGATTCAAGGCCTGCTCGACAGTCCCAAGACCCTTCTGGAAGCCGTATTGCAGGTCGGTCATGATGTTTTTTTCCCGGGCCCAGGTTTGTAAACGGTCCAAGAGTACTTGACCTGCAATTTTGCCCATGGAGTCCAGAAGGGAGATTGGCCTGTAACAGGCCGGGTCGTTTCGGTCGCCCTTTTTAAAGATGGGAAGGAGGATTGACGTTGACCATGATTGTAGCAGTCCAGCAGATGTTACTGCTGCCAAGACCTGAGTGATTATTGGTGACCATAGTTCGATGTTGTGAAGAAAAATGTCCAATGGGACTCCATCTGGCCCAGGAGCTTTACCTGGTTTTGACTCCTGAAGTGCTTTAATGACTTCCGTACAGTTGAAATGGATGTTTATCGGGTAGATGTTATTTTACGAATTGTAGGCGGCACTATGTTCTATTCCTCCTTTGTCCGGTTGAGAATGACCAAAGATTTTAGAAAAATGCATGACCCAATCGTCTGCCGTGACTGCGACATCTAGGTGCTTCCCCTTGGTAGTGTCGGCCAGAAAGGGGGATCTTATAACTTGGCAAAATAGAACACTGTCCTTACGTTGGCAGCTATCATGAAGTTGAGCCCAGAGGTTTTTCTTAATTTCTAGTCTTCGTTCCCGTCTAGCTATGTTATAAAGTTTCCTTAGGTTTGAAATTTCCACTGGGTCTCTCGCGGGTCTATGAAGGGCTTCCTTTAAAGACGAGAGAGCCTTGCGGCAAGCTGTATCGAACCACCTCGGAGAGGTGGGGTTGTTGTTCCTGGATTTACCAGAAAGTTAATTTTCAATTGTCTTCAAGATATTCTGGAAACTACTCACGATTGTCTGGGGAGTGGAGTCTGATGATAGGCAGTCAATTATCCATGGTTTAGTTTTTCCGAGGACCCTCTCTGTTACTTCCTCTGGGTCTACCTTGGCCCATTTGACTGTGTAGCCATTTAATTTGTTCATAGTTAGTGCATTTTGTTTTAGGTGACTCAAAGTAAAGGAATGTGATTTAGCCATTTTTGGCATAACTCTTACACTAATCGGAAAGTGATCGCTGCTGGGATCGGTCCCAGTAGCGAAATTAGTTACTTGGCCTTTGAGATTCTGGGAGGACAAGATGAAGTCTATCGTGGTTAAATAGCCTCTACCATGGAATGTTGGGGAAAAATCTTTTTGCGGTTCCACTAGATCATTTACGAAGTCCAGTTCAAGGGAAAATAAAGACTCGTTTAACTTGTTGCCACAGATGGAGTGGGCAAAGTGGGACAAAGGACTGCCATGTTCATCTTGAAGGCCGCAATTTCCATTTTTATAGTTAGAACATAGCGGGAGATTAAAATCACCACCCCAGATTATGTGAGCCAAGTTTGAATGGGAGTCATTTTGCAAGGATGTTAAGAAGGTGGTAATTACGGTTAATGTTATTAGACAGTCCATTGTAGTTGAGTTGTTATAGTAGTTAATCAAAGTGTAAGTGGAATCTTTGGTGAATTTTATTTGCAGAATTTGGAAAGTTGGATATTCTTTTAACTTCCGAATAGATAATGAGGGGACAGTATTAGCAACGTAAATGGCAAGACCCCCCTTTGGTCTGCCCATAGCTCCTTGAATTGCTGGTATGTGGAAAGTTCTATAACCCACTAGATGGTTTGGAGTGGTGGACCATGTTTCCTGGAGGCAAAGTATCTGATGTTCCCTTGCTGTTTCAAGCCACGTCTGCGATGTCAGCTTGGAGCGCAGGCCTGCGACGTTCCAGTACATTATTGATAAGCTCGAGTTGTTTGAATCAGGTGGAGACTGGAAGACGGGAGGTTGAGATGGTAAGTGCTCTGATAAGGTCGTGGTGGCTACAGTAATGGTATTCTGATCATAAGGATGGTTTAAATTAGTGTCGCATACGCCCATTAAGGTTTCTGGGATATTGACCGTCGTTTCGTTCAGAATAGCATTACAAGATTCTGTGGTAGTCTCAGGCTGGGAACTGTTGGTAATAAGCAGGATTGGTTCTGGTTGGGCCTGGGGATTAGACAGGTATGATTGTGGGCCGGGCGTTAGTGGGGCGACCGTAGTTTTTGAGGCGTGGGTCTGGGATCTTTTAGCCCTTAACGGTCAATCTACCATTTCCAGGCAGTCATACCTGTTTTTGGTTGGAAGACCCTGCCAACCTTCCATTGAGTAGTGAGATCTGCCTTGTTGCCAGGGCTGGTTATGCCAGTCTCTGTTCCTATTTCTGCTCCCATAGTTGTGGCTATATCCCACCTGGTTCCAATGTCCTTCCTGGGGATGCTGCCAGTTTAAAAT
Source organism: Lissotriton helveticus (assembly GCF_964261635.1). Taxonomy (NCBI): domain Eukaryota; kingdom Metazoa; phylum Chordata; class Amphibia; order Caudata; family Salamandridae; genus Lissotriton; species Lissotriton helveticus. Next base: position 481,235,980 of record NC_136070.1, on the reverse strand, counting down.
GGAAGGGTATTGATGTGTGTTCAGGGGGGGATATAAGAAAGAAAGATGTTGGGCGTCAATTATGCCCTTTTTCTCCAGAGAGGGCCATGAGCAAATATGGTCCACAGCGGTTGGATCCCTACAGTTTACTATGATGCAATCGCCGTGAATCGATTTATGCTCATTCCCTATCCAGATTACTCTGCGGACAGTGGAAATCCCACCTGAATGGTAGGGCTCTAGTGGTCTATTTAGGCTTAGCCACTGTAGGACCTTATTCTTAAGTGACCGGGCGGTTTCATTCATACCTTCAGTTAGTTCAGGTACGCCTGTTAAAATGACCGTGTAAGGGGTTGCCTCCGGAGGGAGGTGCACAGGTCGTCTGGATCTTGGCACTTTTTTAGGTGCCATTGAGAATTGTGTGATCGTTGTTCTAGAAGGTGAGACTGTCGATGTGTTTTTTATGACTTGGTTTGTGTTTGTATCTATTGTAGTATTTGCGGTATTTACGACTTTTGGAATTTTTACAGGTTCTAATCCTGATGGAGTCTGGGGCAAATCAGTAGATGCTTTAGCCTTTTGCATGTTAGACACTGGGTGTAGTTGTTTCTTTGCTGGTGGAACTATATCTCTCGATATTGATAGGGGTGGAGTGGGCACGGAAGGCTGTTTGGTTCCTGCACCAGATTGTAGGGATTGAGAAGCTTTGGCTGGGTGGATGTGGTTTCCCTTCCCTTGGTTAGATGGACGTGAGGTAGGCACGGTAGGGTATGTGCGTGATAGGATTGCTAATTGGGCTTCTATGTTCCTTACACTAATTTGTATTGGTTTTAAGTGTTGGGAAAAAAGATCTTTGATTGTAGTTAGTATTTGCAGGGTAGATTTACAAACTCTGCATGTGTTATCTGTCTCCTCTACAGTGATGGTAGGAGGAATAGAATTGTTTGCGATTAGTGCATTTGTGCTGGGTAGTATGGGCTGTAAGGACCAATCCCTCCCAGATTCCAAAGGGGTGTCGGGCGCCACTACATTACCACATGGGTTACTGCTTCCTCGTTTAGGAATGGCTCCTTCCCTCAGTCCCCGAGTTTGTTTATCTACTGTTGGTTCCAGTGTAGTCTGCGTTTGGCAAGCCTCTAGATCCGGGGTAATCTCTAGATCGACTGTCAAAAGAGAGTCAGACTCTAGTTCTGTAACGGATAAATCCACTGAACATGGTACTGTGTGAATATCAACTACAGCTGCAGATGGTGGGAGAATCACTGCAATAGGAGCTTGTTGGGTGGGAGAGGCCGCGGTAGCCAAAGGGCCCAGGGAGGAGCGTTTCGCTTTGATGAGGTCCAAAGATACTCTACGTTCCAGAAGAGAAATACTATGCTCGATGGCCTCATTAGTCCGTGAGATAAATTGATCTATAGGACCTGTGATCTGAGCTACAGCTAGTGCCGATTTTGTTTTGCTTCTGGTTCTTCCAGGCATGGTGGATAGAGGCGACGACAGAGTACATAAACGTGTCGAGATGGATAATGAAAATCAGGGGGGGTGGCCCGGTCCGGTCCCTCCCGGGCGCTAATGGGCTACAACGGGCCCGCCCTTGGCCCGGGCTTCGCCCCGGGCTGCGACCCGCGAGCGTCCCGCGATGCGCGTTACCAGACCTGCTTATATTCAAGAAGGAGGCGTGGCACTGTGAGGGGGCGCGGCTCGGCCGGGAAGAGGAACCAGCTGTTGGTGTTTAGAGGAATGCTGGTCCTCGCAGTCCCGGTCGCCGCGCCTCTCGCCTCCTCTGCGGCCACAAGGTGATGTACTCTCCTCCAAGGATCCAAGAACAGGCAGGGAACTGAAAACGCTACTCCTGTAGCAAAGGGAAATGACAGGCATTCAAAATCCTCTTGCGAGCGGCTGAGACTAGGAAATTAAAAAAATAAATCCCTCTGGTGCTTGTTGCAGAGGGATTTCCTGCCTTGGGTGTCAGGAAGTGCCGGAGCCGTCCTCCGCACCCAAGAGGTTAAAACAAAGAAATGAAAGATAAAGCATTTCAAAATACTGGAGGAAAAGCAAATGCATTTCCTATGGTATCTCAAAACTTTAAATAGAATTCTGTGTTTTCAAGCATTATGAATAACATGGTTTATTTTTTAGAATGTTACACTGAGGAAACTAAATCACATTTACTCTTTTTAAATTTGTATCAGAATTTGAAGGGAAAGGCTTGCTAAAGTCTAATTTACTCCACAAAGTATCCAACCGTTGGGTCTTTTTTTTGTAGACGCCCAGGGAAGATGATTTTGGGCTTCTAGGAGAAGTGTAAGGCTAAGTACACCTTCTGCCTCAGGCACCAGCTAAATAGGTGCAACAGATGCGGCCCCCCTAGTAGCATAAACTTTTGTGTGTAAAAGCGTGTGCTTCCGTGCAATCTGTGGAATGCAGACGTCCAAACAAAAATAACCCTTAATGTCTGCTTTTCAGCAATACCCCAACAAAAATATCCCTGTTGCTTTACAGACGGGTTGTGAGTGGTGGCGAGCAACACTGTGCAGGAGGATATTTGAGGGGGGAATTGGCATACCAGGGAGAGAGCTAGAAAACATGCACTGTCAGGTGCTTAATGAAAAAGAAAAATGTGTTCCCGCTCACATTTATGGAATTACAAGTCAGCCAATGAAAACGATTGTAAAGGGGCTATTCTACAGGCAAGGGACAAACACCAGAAGAGTAAGGCAAGCAAACGATTCACGGTAAAGCCAACTAATGGTGAGTAGTCAGTGGACTGTAAGTTGACCTTAAGTTCACAACAAATCTTTTGCAACCAGACCGCTTACGCTGTCTGGTAAGCTCAACCTAGTAAGTGATTTAAAAAGTGTAGTATTATAGACAACTTACTAAACATTGGTGAGTAAACAGTTGGTTGCTAAGTTTTAAAGGTCAGAGTCCACAACATTTACTGCTCTGTGCTACAAATCAGTCTGTGGAATGCACTCCTCTCAAGGTCTTCAGCTTTCTTTGTCTGGCCTTTTTGAAAGGGCAAAACCCAAACGTGACGTGGTGATATTTTTGGACTGGCATTGGCCAAGACATTTTGATTGTCATATTATCTAAATCTACATGTATGTATGTCATAAGTGATGTTATATGTGAGGTCATAAACAGTGCATTGCAGGGGCATAAGTTATAGTTGGCTCAAGGAACTAGAACTGCTGAATTTCTATGGTTTTGTACAATTGAAATCTGAGCCTAACTAGTACGCCCCTGTAACCTTTGGTTTTATTAAGTAAATTTCTACTTTTTGAATGTTATTTTCTAATTGTAACGTTTTGGAGTGAGTGTGGGATTGAGTGCACGAGTGCCTCAGTGGATTCTGCTTGTTTTCTGCCTATTTTTTTCTGCTCACTTATTACTTTATTTTGCCGCTTTCTGCTTGTTGCTAACCTTTTAGTTTTCTTCCTTCTGGTAGGCTTGGGCAGAGCTTGTGGAGTTTCACTCTGCAAAATGCCGCAGTTACTGAAAAACGTCACCAAAATGCGCACAGTTTTGTGATTGGGCCAAGTATTGCTCCGCCACCCTTAATTAAGTCCCCTTGTATGCAGAGAGTAATTTGGGTTCAAGCATCCCTCCCATTACCACCAGTAAGTCTCCCACAGCAGGATTGCTGAGACCTCGTTAGAGGCCCGCCCCCTTTATCAACCATCCTGCACACTACAGGAGGATATATATATAATATATGATCAAGGATCCTCGGAGATGAATCGCGTCATGCTGCTGGTGCTTATTTGAATCAATGAAACAAAAATCTGCACCTACCTGTGGTCCGTGCTCCTGTGCCTGTCTTTGGGAACAAATGTTGGAGTATATACACATACATACATACATACATACATACATACACACACATACACATGTAAAAAATACAAAAGGCACAGCAGCAGACCAAGGTCCATCACATTAATTCTGTCTGTTTCAAATATATGCTGGTGCAACTTCTCCCAACACCTGCTGCCAAAAGGTGTATAAAAAACAAATGTTCATAGAAAAAGGAAGGTGCACTCCAATAAAGTCAGTTGCGCAAAAGAGTTTTTTGAAAGTTCTTTTCTTTACTCATATTCCATCTTTTCATAAAAACGGCACAGCCAACGAGTTTCGTTCCCCTAGTGCCACAGGAACTTTGTCGGCTTACGCAGAGAACACCTTGGATATGGTGATCTCAGTCAGTTAGGCAAGGGTCCTCACTACGAAGCGTCACCAAGCTGAAATCGTCCCGGGTGTTCACGTTCTCGAACTGTTCATACAGTCCGCATCGAAGGATACTTTCCAAAGATAGTGTCGGCATTCAGGGGTAAATAATTATTTTCTTCCTGTAACGGGAGTCCGCCTATATTTAAAATCATCTAGGAACAATCCCAGAGTTCTTGCTGTATCTTATAAAGACCTCCGCAAAAAAGAGAGGAGGACCGGATTCGTGAGTATATGCCTCAGTAAAAATTATATAATAGCCCGTATCTAAAATAGGGCACCGTTGCGAAAACAAGGAACAGTGGATAGAAGAGATTCTTCTCCCCCGTTATGACCCGGCGTACACCTTGTAAGTGTCCCGCCCGTGATATCGATAAAGTGAGCCCCCAGCACCTGTGATAAGGCGCGTAGGTCCGATGTATCGGGTAGCCGGCAGACCCGATATATCACGGGCGAGCCTTTTTCTATGAACACATACACATGTGATATATGTATATATAATTATTATTATTTTTTTTACATTTCTCAAACTACTGATTGGATTTATACTAGATCTGGGCCAAGTGCTACCTTTCTGCCAAATTTAGTGGTATTCCGTCCAGTGGTTTTGGGTTGTGGTGTCTAAAAATCTCTCTGGAATTTAACATTGGAAAAACTCTTTTTGATGTATTTTTTTCTCTTATTTATAGAAGCTTCCAGCCAGCCCCTTTAATCCAGAGGTCTGTCATTCATGTTTTTGTTCCACCCACCACAGCATAGATTATATTACCAGCCCACTTCAGCCATTGGCTTACCTCACTAATGGATATGAATCTGCTCTTGCACACTTGTCACTCACAAAAAGTAGTCCCCTTCAGTACCAGTGATTACTGGACCAATTTTTGCGTTTCATGTAAAACATTAAATACTCCTACACATTTTAAAATGCCCACGTGTCTGCATATCTTTGATCTTTTTTTACTGTATTAAAAACCATTGAAATATGCGTACTTATACATGCATAGTAGGCCTTTTGAGAACATTTTTTGTAAAAGTATAAACGATTCCTTGCTTAGCCATGCGTAGTCAGCATCAGTAAACGGATTTGTCAAACTTGATTAACAAAACATTTCATAATGACTTCCCATGTGTGCTTTTGGACATTTGTTTGTGGAGCTCAGGTTGTGGACTGACCTTGTAGCCAGAACATTGCCCAACCAAATCTAACCTGCTATTCGAGTTTTATTGCTATTCTCGAGTGTCTGGCCTGTGCCAACGATTGATGAAGATTATCACATTTACACAGCCTGACCCAATCCTACATCGAGGCTTCTGAGCCCGATGCTATTAAAAATGTATCTCACTAAATGTAGAAGAGTGGGTTAACAGCCCTCTTTACCAGAACCACTTGTTGGTATTTCGGAGCGTTTCAAATATACGCAGTTCTGTGGATTGGCTAGCTGAATAATATATTCCTTTGTTGGCCAGTATAGTTTCACGGCCGTGGAATTCTTGACGAATTGCTTTCCGGTCATACCTTTTGTTTGTAAAGTTGCTGTAGGTCTTTGTTACTGGGTTCTTCTGTCCACATTCTGTACAGAAGGAAGCAGTAAGCCGCTTTAAACATTTCGCCCAAAAACGGGAAACTTTATTTTTTTTCTTAACCGCAATCTGACCTCAGGTGGTTTACTACAACAGTTCCTGGGTTAAAGTCCCTTTAATGTTTCAAAATTCTTTAACATCAAAATAGTTATATTTATTTTACTCTTGGGTAGGAAGACCTGTGACACTTAGATATTAATTATGATTTAAAGGGACGTGAATGTTTGCATTGATTCCTGCACACTTGGGTTCTGCACTTGTCGCAGTTATGGAGTTGCAAATTAAGTCTTTTGAATTTCTGTTATGCTGTTGTACTTAATAAAAATGGCAGCATTCTCTGCAGTCCTGTGCATGTGCTCGCACACCGCCCCGAGGCAGGGCCAGACTTGGATAATAGTATTTTTCACGGATGAACGCATGCGTTACGGTTCTGCTTGTGAAGAAAGAACTGAAGCAAAGCTGGCGAATCTGGTTCCTGTTGGAATGTGGGATGCGGTTTGCTGTTAATGGGATTACAGAAGAGAAAGGGCATGTGTGTTCCATTTGTAGAGCCGTAGGTTAAGGTCACAATCACGTAAATCTTTAGGCTGGGGCGTAGCTTGGTCTGTAAAACTGTGGGGTGTATGTGTTTTGGGGGGAGGGGGCCCTGCAGATTTGCCGACAATTGCGTTGTCATGTGATCTTAATCATTATATTAAAAGGATTTAGGGTCAGTCGAAAGGCAACGGAGGGCGGATTGTGTGGAATACTTAAATCACGGTATTTTGTAACATGTCCATGATTTAAGACCTTCGAAATGTTAATTAATACATGTAATGGGGGGAGGAGAGAGTGTAACAACCCAAACAGCCCCCCAACACACACAAACTGTACCCCTGTCTTTAGCAGGAATGACTACAGCATATATCAATATTTCTGGAAAGTGCAGAGGCAGGTGCAATATCTTAACTTGCACATTTTGTTAGTTGGCATTGGGCTTCGAACCCCCTCCTTGTGTATCATTGGTTGGCTTGGTTGTCCCAATTATTTGCTTGCTTCTCTTTAGTTAGTGCAAGCTGGGTTAATTTCCCCTCTGTGCCCCAATCCCTCTTGGCGCCTGTGCATGTGTTTTTAGACTGTCTCCCTTATATGCTTCTGCCACCCGCTCACCCCATGTTGGTTTCTCTCGCCCATGTGCTTTTGTCTCCCTCTCTAGTTGCTTTACCTCACCCACTTCCAGTCTTGTTGTTTGCCCCACCCACACTCTGTGCTCCTTGTTGCTTGCCCTACCATCACGTTTATTGCTTGCTTCAAGTCCCGTGTTTCTTACTTGTTCCCACTCTTGCGTTGTCACTTGCCCTTCTCCTGTGTCATTTTTTTGCTTGTCCCATCCCACCTTCTTGTCCGTACCCAATATCCCTCCCGTCCAGCTCACAACAAAATATGAGGCTGCCATCTCTGGCTTTCTCCCCCACCCCCCTCTAACTTGCAACGGCGTGGCTATATAACATGGCAAAAAGATATTGGCAAAGCCAATCGCTTCAGTAGGTTAAGGCCTATTGGCTTTGCCAATGCTTGTTAGCCCTTGTACTAGCTTAGACCGTATGATTTTACTAAAATGATACATCAATTGTACTTTACTCAAGCCTTGTGGCTGACACACAGCAGATGTTTAATCTCTTGTAACTATGTAGCACAAAATGAAGGCACTGGGATGGAGCAGGCTCCCAGGTTCAACTATTGATCTATTTCCACAGTAGAGATGCCAGCACATCTAGATGTGCTCAGTGTCATTACTCTGGGGTTGGTGGCACTACAGCACAGTTAAAGAGGTATTGTGAGCACACCAGTCTGGTCATTGACTTTTTGGCAGACACCTGCGTGGCACTTTATCCTTGCTGCATGCACGGTTTGGCGTGCATTTGGAAGCATTTTGAGCAGCGATTTTTCCAGCTGAAAGAGTAATCTTTTTATTTTTTATTTGATATGCTAGGAATGTTTTTACAGTGTTCTACGGCACAAACATAGTCAAGAGACAGTAGAGCCCTTTACTTGAGCACCAATATGTGCTGTATAAAGCAAACGTTAAAGTAATGTTGTAGTTGGATGAAAACGTCATCTAAAACTTAAAATGTTAAACTAAAAATACCACTGAAATTCCTCCTATAGTTTACTGAGCTAACTAGACCTTTTGCCCCTACCATGACCCGTGTTGTCTTCCATGATGTCTTTGAACAAGTCATGAGTGATGCTATCTGTAGGGTCTTAAGCTGAGCATGGTAGGGCACACATTCGAGTTAGCTTAGTAAACTATAACTAGTGAATTTTAAGCCTAACATTTCTAAGCTTTTTGTTTTGTTTGTTTTTAAACATGAACTAAGCTCTAATTACCATACCCAACTTCCATGGGCAGCCAACTTCTTCTGCACTTTGCCGACTTGGCTCAGGCCCTTCAACCAACCTTACCCCTCTCAACACACATCCAGTTGTGGAGGTTTTCTTATTTGTAATTCATTTTCCTGGTCCCTCTGGAAACCCATGGGATTGTGGTGACCCCCCAATTTTTTTTTTTTAAATGTTGGTCAAGAATTGGAGGTCTGCTATACTGCCCTTTATATTGTATTTTTTTTATAAAGCATTATTAACACCACTGGGATCGAGAGCCAATCGGAGGAGCGAAATGACAGATGGGGTGGGGTGGGGGTGGGGGGGGGGGGGGGAGCCTGCTCAGCCAATCGCACTATATTTCCATTTTTTTTTTTTAAACTCTTGCTCCCTTGGGATAACCAAGGGTCCAGCTGTCAATCTGTCTCTATTATTTTACACTTGTTTTAATAGCATTCCCAAAAGAAAATACAAAAACCAACTAGGCAAATAAACATTGAAGCAATTTCAGATACAAAAACGCGTTCAAAACCATAACTCTATTTTTGTTAACTTTAATTTCTCCTAAACCACTAAACAGATTTACACCAAATCAGCCATTGTTTTCTGTATCGTCTGGGTTTCTGTATGAAAAGTGAGAATATTTTTATTTTAATTTCTTTAGAACCATAGCCCCTTTTCTCTGCCCACACTTGAAGGATCAGCCCCAAAACTCCAGGAAGGGGCGGGCACAGGGGGAGATTAACTTTTTAGTTTTTTGTGAATATTTATCAAACTGCGTCTGATCTAACTATAACTACACCACTGTGATAGACCTATACTCTCTCACTAAAAGTCTACAGCTCTAGCCTTTGCCTATAAGCTGCCAAAAATAAAACAACTTGAAAAATGTAAAAAGTCCTCTTACAAATCTCCTCCAAACCTCGGGGAGGTGGTAATGTCATTTTTAATTTTGGAATGATTGGTCGATCTGAAGTAGAAGCACTGATGCTTTCCATATGCATCAGCTTATGTATCATGTGCAGTGTAGCTCCGTGCTTGTGGTTGCGCAGAATGGGTTATTTTGTGTTGTGAAACTCCCATCCCCCCTCCTACATTGTTTCTGAAAAGGCCTTCTACACGATGTACTAGCAGATGTATTGTGAACACAAATGAAAATTGGGTATTTTATTGCTGATTATTTTTTTTCAGTGTAACCTATTTTAAATGTGTTGGGCTGTAGGTGCAGTATTATCTTTGCCAATGTAGTACTAATCACAGGCATTTGTTAAGCATACTTGAAAATTCTCTGCTTTCTACGGGTATATTTTTAAATGTTCGCAGTTTTGGAGTATTGTGCTGTAGATTTGCCCTTCCTACCTTGCCTGTCAGGTAGATGCACTGATTTGTATGTTTAACCTTGTTTTATCAGGTAACTAAAATTAGATGGGCACCTTTAGGCCGAACCCCTTTTTCCCAATCCTTTAACTGTAGTAACTCAACATGCTCAGCACGTCTGTTTAATGTCCACAAATGTGCATATTGACTTAACAACTGTTAAAGATCTGTTGACTTCCAAATGATGCAGCTGCCAGCCCGAACATCCTTTGATGTCCCTCTGAAGTGCTCTGCAGGTTTTATAAAGTATTCCAAAGTGGGTCTTTAATTGTGATGGCTTAACGTTTGGACACCATATGCGATTGGTCGGTGGTAGCAGGGATCTCAGTTAAGTTATGGGTTTAAGAGAGAAGAAGAGAAATCCAGTTCAGGTCGACAGACCTTTAACTTTGAATGAGATCAATCAGGAGCTGTACATCACATGTAATTATCACGATTACTGTTCTATTTTCAGGAAATAATGAGTTTAAGAGTTAAAGGGTTTTATTAATCCAATCTTTTAGCATTTCATCTTTATTAGAATCCACATATAAATTTGTCAATATCAGTCATTTTTTTTTGTCAATTAAAAATAGTCCTCAAATCGTATTAAAAATGCAATAAAGGAAATAATCTTTATTCTAGGATTAATGAGAAAATGTCAGTCAGAATCCATAAAGAGTTCCAGTTTGAGAGCGTGAGAGTACAAGCATAAAGCTTGGCATCAAAATCAGCTCAACAATTTATCAAAGCAGAACGTCTCATAAAGCGGTCCAAGGGAATTCAGTAGATTCTCAGCGTATTGTTGAAGGAATGGGGAGTGGGTCTGGGAGTGTCTCTGGGTAATATGTTCACCTATTCTAGGAACACCCACTATTCTAGATAACACATTTTATTGATGTTGCAGCTAGTGGTTTCTTCTTTCTTCAGCCTCTGCGAGCCAATTGACTAATGCTAGGCGATTTTATAAACTCATTGATCTAATTGCCTCTAATTCTTTATTAGCAACTAGTAAAGCACCAGAAGTCCTGGTTGCCAATTTATCCACAACCATTGAAAGCTTTCTAATCTTCTCATCATTTAAGACCACTTCCACTGGTGGTATGAGTGCTCCAACAATTACTTCAACTAACTGTGTTCCATTGCCTATACTACGTTTATTTCTGTCTGATAATGTAATTGTTAAAGGATCTATACTGTATACATGAGGCATCTTGGGGAAATAGCAAAGCTAAATAGCAAATACCTTCCCAGTTACCTGAAAATAGGCATCCTGTCCACAAACAAAATAGACTCCTGGAATGACTGCTTCTTCTCCTTGTAAAATGTCATATACCTTCCGTAATTTCAAATGTGTGTTCGCAACAACTAATCTCTTCATGCGTCTTCTGAATTGGTTTCTTCTTTTGTGAACTCGCATACACCCTTTTGTCTTCTGTCTAATTTTAAATTTGGATAGATCATTTTAATAATCTTCTTTCTTCCAAATGTTTTTCAAAACTTCTTCCTCTGATTTTACTACATGAAGTGTTTGCTCTTCTTCCCTATAATGTTATAAAACACTTTCTTTAAAGGTATCATTAAGCAAGTTAAATTGCTTTTTTATACCTTACCATTGTCTGTAGGTAGGTATGGCCTAAAATAAAACCAAACTGTCTATTTCTTTTGCCTGTGGGTGTAAGTTCATGCTCTTCTGTAATGGAACTTTCAAAATAATAATGTAGTAATTTGAGTTATAATATTCAGTGTTCTCGCTTATATGCTAAGCAAAATACTACATGATTGCACATGACTAAGGCATGTGATGGTATGTCACCTCTTCTGCAGCTGATGAAGGTAAGTGTGCCCAGACATAGCAATACTTTGCATTTAATTCCTGTATTCCTGAACGGGTCTTGAATAAACATTTGTTGAGTAATCTTCTTTCATGTAACTCATGAATGATGTGTTCAATGTTGTTTAATCTATTATGTGTGTAGATGTCTTAAGAGCAAGTGTAGAAGTAATCTTCTATTTATCTGGTGTAACATAAATCACTATCAACATTGTTATGGCTACCAGGTCTACTCCTAAAAATGTAATGCCCATAACAATCTTACATCAAGCCCTATTCAGGAAACACATTTGCCTTTAATCAGATTGTTGAATTATTGCAAGTATAAATTTGTGTAACAGTCTACCTTCAGACTTTCTTTAAGCAGCTTTGTGGATTTTCTTTTGCAGTTCTTTCAGCTTTATTTACAGCAGTCTTCATATAGTCCTCTCTATACCTACTCAGTCTTCTTCTAAATGCTATCCCTACTCTTCTACAACAGCCTTTTGGCCTAGGGAAATCTTTGTATTTCTTTTTAAAGTATACATTTTTATGTATTTTTTTTTGCACTTTCATCATTCAATAGTGTCTCACTTTTGTTTCTTTTCAGAAATCTTTGTGAAACAGCCTTTTCCAAATGTATCTTTAGTGTGACGTTATAAGGATTTTAACAGGTGTGATCTCAGGTCAATTATATTTCTGTAGTAGGGGATCTTTGTGTATAGTCCTAATCGGTGAATAATCCCACCCATGTGCGTGGACCCCAGAGCAATCGAAATAGTCTCTTGAGTTGTCCTCTTCTGCAGTCCTGCTTAGCACTTGATTTACATAGTAAGTCCATTCAGGAGCACAATACCTTCGACAAGGCACTCGCGCTCTTTTTGCTCTTCTTGTATTCTGTTGATTTTCTTCTTCTGTGTCACTTACACTGCTTGATTTTGTCTCTTCTGCAATTGTTGGCAGTATGAGTTCAACTGACACACTGGATTTCAGTTTCTTTCAATCATAATTCTGTGGCCATTCAGTATTATAAGTAACTTTTTTTGATCCAGATCTGGTGTTGTCTTAACTGTGTCTAGGCTTTGAGATCTTCTCTTCTCCTTCTCCAGAAGCTTCAATGCCAGTTTGTGAAAATCACAGGAATCTGGATTGGTGTCACCACTTTCTCCTTCTTGCTGTTGTCTCTTGCAGTATCGCTCCTTGCAATTGTTCAGCCTGCGGTGGTTTGGTCACCAGTGCTTTGTTCAGGTGCACAGAACACTATTTCTTCATATGGACTTCTTACTCTCTGGGTGTGCAATGCATAGACCCAGTTTGGGACTGCAGCACACTTAACAGCAGAGTTTGTGGAGCAAATTACCTGGAAGGGCTCTTTCCATCTGTTCCAAACAAGACTTTCGCACGTGCTTCTTCACTAACACCCCGTTGCCGCGGCGAAGGTTGTGGCTCTGTTCCTGCTGTGGATTTAAGGTAGCAGCTTCAACCTGGTGAGTGACAGAACGTACCACATTGGCCAGTCCTCGGCAGTAATCGAGTATCATGGCATCTGCGATGTTCAAAAGTGCATTCGTAGGTGCAGCAGGCAGGCTCATTGATGGCCCCATCAATATCTCTTGTGGGGATAACCCTGTCTTCCTGTCAGAAGTACTTTGGAGACTCATCAACACCAAAGGCAAAGGATCTGGCAATTTAAATTATGTGGAGGCACAAAACTTGGCCAACCAAGACTTTGTGATTCCATTCAGCTGTTCAACAATTCCAGAGGTGTCTAGACGATGACTACAGTGTAATCTTTGCTCATTCTGCAAGGCTGCACAAAACATTCCTAGAACCTAATTGTTGAAGAGATTCCCACGATTTGACTCCAGAAAATCCTGTAATCCAAACTTTGGTGTTAATTCTCGCATCATCACTTTCACTAAAGTGAGACTGTCATATCTCCATGTTGGATAAGTTTCCACTCATCAAGATAAAACACATGTTATAACAAGGCATCTTGATAAAGTCCATTTGCATCCTGTTGAAGGGACTTCCTGATCTTCCTACGTAACTTAAAGTTACTGGTGTTCTTTTTCCTACGTTCATCTGCTGGCATGTCACGCAGTAATGGCACAATTCTTCTGCAAGCATCCTGAATCTAGGGTTAAACATTTTTTTCTGAATAATCTCACCATTGCATCTCTCCCTCGAAGTGTTGAGCCATTGAAATGTCATGTGAAACAATAAACTGTCTGGCAGCACTGGTCTTCCATCTGCTATAATCCAAATGCTGCTTGCGTTTTCCCCACATCCTGCTCTGATGAAATCCTGCTGTTGCTTCTGAAACCTTTTCCTGCAATCTCTTAAGCTCTTCCTATGTATCAGCTACTTACAACAACATTGAGAAAGCCGTGTCTTTCAGATTCATTTGTACAAGCCCCGTTAAATGTGCAGGCCACGAGCGCACAATACTGTGCAACTTTATCTACAAATCTGTTTCCATCTGACATATCCATTGCCGCTTCTGTAAGCTGCAAAAAGAACAATTGATGGACAGAATGCAGAACAATGTCACACATTCACCCCAGTACAGAGATCTGGGCCTAAAGCCATCATTTTTTTGTTCACCATGCCATTCCAGTTTGGACCCACCCATATGCATATCAGTCTTGACCCTGCGCCCAATGGAAACAGTCCAGCCTGAACTGCCAGGCCAGGTCCTCCAAGCATCCTAGGACCAGTTTCAGATTCATTTGTACAAGCCCCGTTAAATCTGCAGGCCGCGAGTGTACAATACCGTGCAACTTTATCTACAAATCTGTTTCCAACTGTGACATATCCATTGCTGCTTCTGTAAGCTGCACATTTAATAACTGCGACTTATGTAGGCATTTGCAATGCACAGCTCCCCCCACTGGAAGGAGACTCCCGGTGCACAGCTTGAAATAGACAATGCTGTCTTGTGTGAATTGTTCAACTAATCCAAAGCGTAATCACAGCAAAGGCTTAGAATAGTTCATCAACGATTTATTCCATACATCCAATATTTCAGAAAATCATAAATCTTTCCCGATGCCTAGAATCGACATCAATTCAAAAGTCGTATGTTACACTTGACATAACTCCCAGCATAATTCCCAATGCATTTCGGGCTGAAACAAAGCCCTTCCTCAGGGGACTGCTATGCCAAAGAGTACGAAAGCCGACTCTGTCAGTCCAAAGCAGGCAGATTTATGATTTTCTGAAATATTGGATGTATGGAATAAATCGTTGATGAACTATTCTAAGCCTTTGCTGTGATTACGCTTTGGATTAGTTGAACAATTCACACAAGACAGCATTGTCTATTTCAAGCTGTGCACCGGGAGTCTCCTTCCAGTGGGGGGAGCTGTGTATTAGTCCTTTAACTCACGCTGAATGGCCAGTCGGCGTTATCCTGGCAGCACGCTACAAACTTGATATTGGTTGACTGAAGACTTATAGAGCTGTGCAAGTCTGCTCTCATTTGTTGGCATTTGCAATGCCTCAAGCAATTTTCTTACACGTTCTCTATATCTGATGGGTGTATTCCCGAACAGGTCATGAAACGTCTTTGTGACGATAACTGTCCAAAGTCATGGACCACACCAAAGCCATATTGACTATCTGTTAATATAGTCACTCTTGATTAGGCTGTTAGACTGCAAGCTCTTGTAAGGACAGTTAATTCTGGTATTTGTGCTGAGGTAACGCCTTGAAGCTTCCACAACCTCTTGAATTGTGCAGTTCGCATAAGATTCTCTCTGAGCACCTTAATTGTTTGACATGAGACCTCCACAAAGATTACATTATCCTGCTCAAACAAAAGTTTGTCTTTTATGTCTGGCTTTGGCTTGGTGCATAAGTCCATGACATCTAGACACCCATGCTCAACGTAATCTCCACTAGAATCCTCATTTACAGGTAGCAATGTGGACGGATTCAAAACTTGGCATCTTTTCAGAATATTCTCGGCAGCAGTGATCTGCTGCTTGTATTTTGTAAATCTGCTGTTTGTCATGTACTGGGTTTTTGTTAAAGTGAGTAATAGCTCAACAGAATGTGGGACCATAACAGTCAAGTGATGTCCCATCACTATGTTCTCACATCTCTGAATACTGACACAAATCGCGACGACCGATTTAAGGTAGCCGGGCAGTCCTGCGGGTACTGGATCAAGGGTAGTCGAAAAAGAATCCACAGGTCTTTGTGAATCTCCATGCATCGGAGTAAGCACTGAGAGAGCACAGCCCCCCTCTCACTGCAAAATGCATCTTACTGCAATCAGACATTCCTAGTGCTGAGCCACAACCGACTTTCTCTCAGCTCTAGGAAAGCATTCAAGCACTAGTTATCCCATGAAAGGGGATCATGCACATCTTTGGGTGTCAGCCTCAGTAAAGGCTTCGCCATTAGGGAACCGTTTTTCTGTCCACTGTCTACAGTAGCCAACCATTCCCAGGAACATTCTGACTTCTGTGTGTTCAGGGTGGGTTCATCCTGAGGATGGTCTCTACTTTCACTTGTGACACCTGTACCCACACAAAGGGCTGCATACCCCCTGTAGTGAGTCTGGAGCCATGGCAAGGACTCTGTACACTTCAAAGGCCTCTTTGAAGTCTTCCCCCACCTCAAAGACACAACTGGTTATAAGTACTGGAACATAGACACCACCACTTCAATACACTTCTGACTTGTGGATACTCTGTTAGGAAGGACTGCTGTGCTGCTGAAAGGACTGCCACTCTGTTGCACTGCTGTGCTGACTTGCTGCCCTCCTTGCCTGGGAGAGAGGAGGACTGGATCTGCATCTATACAACCCAGAACCACAGTGACTCCTAGGGCTTGCTGGCTTGCCTCATGTTAAAAGTCTTAGGGATTTCAACGACTACAATTCACACATCTACAGCCCACGAACTTTGCCTTCTGAGAATCTTGCCCTGCCAAAAGATGCCAATCCAGTTGTTGATAGTGGGTATAAAGTGCTACAATTACCAAAAATCACACATTGCCATTGTTGCTCAGCTCCGATCCTGCGCATCTCCCTCAACAGCGACGCATTGCCGTTGCCATAAAGACCGAAGACATTGCATCACCGAGTGCGCAGCATATCGCCTCCAGTTCTCAACGCATCCTCAACTTTCAGAGGGACAAGGCTGGACCCTGTATCTGACCCGCGGTCGGCATGAATCTTTAGATTGGACCCGGTCTAGCATGACTTTTATGAATTACAGTTCAGTTTAATCTTTAAAAATTAATAACTATCGTTATACTTAATCGATCTTTGTCATTTTTGTCTGGTTTTGTTAATTAAATTAAGTTCCATTTTTCTATGCAGGTGTGGTATCTTATGTGTGGTGTTTCCACTGATTGAAGTGTTGCACAAATACTTTGCACATTGCCTCTTAAATCTGAAAGAGACACGTTAGTGATAGATTCCTTACCTTAGAATATCCCCAGACGTCAGACTGGATTCGGAAATTTTTGCGTAGCAGTACCCTTGCGCGTCGGTAGGCGTCGTCTGCGGCTCCGCGTCCGTCGTCTGCGTCGTGGGCGCCGTGATGACGTCGTCTGAGTACTTAGACGCCGCCTCCGCGTGCTGACGTCAGTTATTCTTTTTTCCGCGCCAGCAGCGCAGATCCGGAAAAAGTGGTACCTTAGTCTTTTTTGACTAAACTTTATTGATCCTTTTTGATCGTTCCTTTTTCGAGTCTTCGACTCCGGACGGTGCCGATAGGGATGCCAGGTTTTAAACCCTGTGAGGACTGCGACCGACTGATGTCGGTCACCGACCCTCACCGTCGGTGTCTCCACTGTCTCGGCGTCGACCACGACGACAAGACCTGTTCTGACTGCCGGGCCCTGACTTCGAAAGCTAGGCGGGAGCGGTCCCGCAAGCGACTCGAACTCCGGCAGTCGGCCCCGCGCCAGGAAAGGTCCCAGTCCGGACGGAGGTCGAGGGACCGGTCGCGGAGCCATCTGAGTCCTGGGAGTCTACATCACTCCTCAGGGTCGAAGTCGTCAGGTAAGAACAAGAAGTCGAAGAGACGTCATCGCTCCTCCGACCCCCCCCCTCCCCCCTCCCCCCCGCGACGCCGGAGGAGATCGAGCGGTTCCTCATGGCCATGAGGTCCCTCACTCCCCCGACAGGCTCCGCGGCGCCTTCGGGCCCAGCGGACCCGTCTGGGGGCCCTAGCGGGTCGGGGGCTTCGACCCCGACGCCGTCCGGTGCTTCGGCCCCGGTGCCGCCGGCATCTTCGGGCCCGGTGCCGCAGGCCCCCACTGGATCTGGTTCCGGATCCGGGTCGTCGCCGGTGGACTTAACGACCTCCCCTGCGCCGGTCCCTCAGGTGTCACCCCCGGTGCCGTCTTCGGGCGGCGCCGTCCCCGATGCCTCCCTCGATCCGGGTCCGGCGCCGAAACGGCGCCGCTTTCGATGCCGTTCGGAGAGTTCGTCTTACATGAACCGGCCCCATCATTTGATCCCCTTGAGTACCAGGAGATGGGTGATGAAGAGTATTGGGAGGGTCTGAGGACCCTCTGACACGGGAGTGGCAGTCCCAGGAGGACCCGACAGGTGGACTTGGGGATGCCAGTGATCTGGACACTTCGCCAGTCACTGGTTTTGTCTCCCCTCCTACCGTGGCTATGGAGGAGGGGGCTACGTACAGTGTGGTGCTGACGCGGGCGCTCAAGGCCTTGGGCCTTGAACTCCCCGTCGCGGCCGTGAGGACTAACCTCCTCACTGAGGTCCTTAAACCGCAGTCAAGCTCGGCTGAGCCTCTGCTGCCGTTTAATGAGGCCTTGACTGACGTTCTTTTGGGCACTTGGTCCAGGCCCGCTACAGGTTCGCCTGTAGATAGGAACGTGGCCAGACGCCACTGCCCGGCCCAGGGCGACCCTTGTTTCCTGTCCACCCACCCCACCCCTGAGAGCCTGGTGATCCAGGCCTCCAATTCCCAGACCGCATTCCCGCCGGCTCCGCCTGACAGGGAATCCAAGAGGTTTGAGCAATACGGCAAGAAGGTATTCTCCTCCCTAAGTCTGGGACTGCGGTCCTCCAACACCGCATGCCTCTTGGGCCGCTACACCCACTCCCTGTGGGATACGGTCGCGGACGTGCTGCCAGAATGCCCGTTGGAAGTACGGGCTAAACTCGGCCAAGCCCTTGTGGAAGGCCGAGATGCGGCACGTTATTCTATCCGGTGTGGACTGGATACCACCGACTCACTAGGTAGAGTGATGGTAACGACGGTGGCGATTCGTTGCCACGCCTGGTTGAGGTCCGCCAACTTCTCGGCTGATGTCCAGAATACACTCATGGACATGCCTTTTGATGGCCGTCGCCTTTTTGGCGACGAGGCAGACCATGCGCTTGAACGTTTTAAGGACTCCAGGGCTACGGCCAAGTCCTTGGGGCTCTCGGCCTGCGCCAGCAAACGGCTGCTTTTCGCTCCTTTCGTGGCCAAGGAAGGGGTGTACCCACACGTGTGCCAGCCACGCGCCGCAGGGTAATACCCAACACGGTGGCGGCCGTGGAAACTGCCGTGGCGGCGGTCGGGGACAACGGCGAGGACAACCTATCCGACCATGTCCTGATCTCAGAGGGCACTGCGAGACAGCTGCAGTGGTGGCTCACGGACCGCGATTGGGTCAGCGGCAGATCCCTCTCCCTTCCCCAACCGGAGCACGTAATTGTGACGGACGCGTCCCTCCAGGGCTGGGGAGGCCACATGGGAGAGGCGGAGAACGGAGGCCTCTGGTCTCTGGCAGAGTCCCGACTCCATATCAACCTTTTGGAGCTGCAGGCGATTAGTCTAGCACTGAAGGCATTCCTCCCCTCTGTTCGGGGGAGTGTAGTGCAGGTGTTCACGGACAACACCACCGCCATGTGGTACTGCAACAAACAGGGCGGGGTGGGGTCGTGGACCCTTTGCCAGGAGGCTTTGCGCCTCTGGCAGTGGCTGGAACATCAGGGCGTGACCCTGGTGGTTCAACACCTGGCAGGTTCTCTGAACGCCAGGGCGGACGAACTTAGCCGTCGGTGCATGATGGATCACGAATGGCGTCTGAACTTGGACGTGGCGCAAGGCCTCTTTCAGCAGTGGGGAGAGCCTTGGTTAGATCAATTCGCCACCGACGAGAACGCGCAATGTCATCAGTTCTGCGCGTTGGAGTTTCCAAGGCGGCACTCGCTCGGAGACGCTTTTCGCCGCGAGTGGAGTTGCGGTCTATTGTACGCCTTTCTGCCTATACCACTTCTGCCCAGAGTGCTGAAGAAGATCAAGCGTGACCGGGCCCAAGTCATCCTTGTGGCTCCAGACTGGGCACGAAGGTACTGGTATCCAGAGCTACTCAGTATGTCAGTCGATCCCCCGGTTCGTCTGCCTCTTCAGGAGGACATTCTGTTGCAGCAGCAGGGGACGGTCCTCCACCCGAACCTGTCCAGTCTCCACCTCCATGCTTGGAGATTGAGCGGCGACAGTTAAGGCCATTTGACTTGCCTCCTGAAGTCTGTAATGTCATTCTGGCAGCCAGGCGTCCCTCCACAAAGTCGGTATACGCCTGCAGGTGGAACAAATTTGTGGCATGGTGCACAGCAAAGGCTGTGGATCCTCTTGCTGCCCCTTTTTCTGAGGTTCTTCTCTTCCTTCTTTCTCTTGTCCAACAGGGCTCTGCTCTGGGCACTATCAAGGGCTACCTTTCTGCCCTTTCAGCCTTCCTAAGGCTGCCTGATCAACCTTCTTTGTTCAAGTCCCCTATTGTAACTCGTTTTCTAAAGGGTATCACACACATGTTCCCTCCTGTTCCGTTTGTGATACCTCAGTGGGACTTGAACCTGGTTCTTACGTTTCTGATGTGCGCTCCCTTTGAGCCACTTCACAACTGTCCTCTCCGTCTTCTTACTTTAAAGACTGCTTTCCTGGTTGCCATCACCTCTGCCAGGAGAGTGAGTGAGCTCCAGGCTCTTTCATGTACACCCTCTTTCCTTTCTGTCCATCCGGACAAGGTTGTGTTGCGTACTAAGCCATCTTTCCTGCCCAAGGTTGTCACGGCCTTCCATATCGGGCAGTCTATTACCTTGCCCACCTTCTTTCCGCCTCCACATCCCTCTAAAGAGGAAGAGCGGCTCCACCGTCTGGACCCAAAAGGTGCGCTTTCATTCTACTTGGATCGCACACGCCAGTTCCGGGTGGATGATCAACTCTGTTGGTTACGTGGGCGCTAAGAAGGGAAAAGCAGTGCACAAGCGGACCATCTCTCGGTGGATCATCTTGTGTATCCAGGCATGTTACTCCTTGGCTAAAAAGGAGCCCCCTGTTGGATTGCGGGCTCATTCCACATGGGCCACGGCGACTACAACTGCCCTGGGCCGGGGAGTGCCCTTGCAGGACATTTGCCAGGCGGCTACGTGGGCCTCGCTGCACACATTTGCAAGACACTACTGCCTGGACAGTCAAGTCCGGAGGGATGGCTTCTTTGGCCATTCCGTCCTCCAGGACTTACTGGTGTGATTATTGGTTTGCAGACCCACCACCGGGGTTGGTATTGCTGGGGTATCTATTCTAAGGTAAGGAATCTATCACTAACGTGTCTCTTTCAGATGCACAAGTTACTACTTGTGTAACGATATATCTGTAAGGGACATTAGTTAGCGATAGATTCCTTACCGACCCACCCATCCTCCCCGTTCTGCGAACCGATATCTAGGGTTAAGGTCATCCCCTTTCAGGGCCCTAGTTTCAATGGCACCAGTGTTGGTTTTTAACATGGCTCAGCGCTTCTGGCGCGGAAAAGCTGTGTCTAAGAACTGACGTCAGCACGCGGAGGCGGCGTCTAAGTACTCCGACGACGTCATCACGACGCCGACGACGGACGCGAAGCCGCAGACGACGCCTACCGACGCGCAAGGGTACTGCTACGCAAAAATTTCCGGATCCAGTCTGACGCCTGGGGATATTCTAAGGTAAGGAATCTATCACTAACTAATGTCTCTTACAGGTATATCGTTACACAAGTAGTAACTTGTGCGTTAAGCCTACCTGCTCTGTGCCAAGCTAACAGAGGGTGAGCACAGGTTAATTTATGGTGTGTATCTGACTTTGACTAGGATTGTGGTTCTTGCTTGGACAAGGTGCATACCACTGCCAACCAGAAACCCAATTTTCTAACAATTATCAAAATCCGTTAATCTATAATAAAATCGGACTTTGTCATAAAGAGGGGTCCAAGAGTACTCCGAGCATTGTGAAAGGAATGTGATGGAGTCTAGGTCTATAAATGTTTCTGGGTAATGTGGACATCTACTCTAGTAACACTCTACTATTTTAGACAACCCATTTTATCAGTGTTGCAGTTTGCGGTTTCTTCTTCCTCAGCCAGTCAACCGTCTTTTGGGAACAGGAACGCGTCTCTTCTCACAGGAACGCAATAACTCTTCTTAACAGTATTCCATGTTTTAACTATTTATCATCCTCTAGCAGTTTCATCTGATGTACCTGTAATTCATTTTCGGATTCAAAGCTACTGACCCCTGAGGGAAGTTTCACATCTATCTTTTTCTGAATATCATACCTATTCATTTATTATTCGAAACATTGTCTAAGCAGAAACATTTGCAGAAATAGATGATAACATTTATGCATCTATTATTCATTATGAAAAACATGCCCGGGGGAAGATCTGGAACGAAAACATTTTATGTGATTTAAGCATTCTTTAACCAGGTCTGCTTGTCAAGAAGATGTTGTTTCGACTATATAGCACTAGTACGGGTAAATATGGTTGCCTACTACAATTTTAGATTTAAACACATTTTTATTTTTCATCAAAGCCTACACGTACATTTTGCGGATTATAAACAATAATTTTCCAGCAAAATCAGGCCTCAGTCGATTAGCCCACTTATAATGAAAACCATTCTGATTTTCATGCAAATAGACCCCAAGAAAGTCCATCTATACTGCCTATAAGTATTCAACCATAGCCATGCTCTTACCCTGAGGCACGCTTTTCTTTAACTGATTTGGATGTGTGCACGTACCAAATGAGGGCATAGGACTCTGAGGAAATAGCAATGAGGATTCTATAATGCTCTGGCCCTTTCGGAATGGAAATGGAATGTTTTTTGTGTAATGCTTGGATAGATCACATGATTGGATTTGGGAAAGGATTGCTCCGCTGTGTGCATTACCGGATAACTAAGTAAGCCAGCACCAGTCCCTTCTAAAATATGAAACAAAGTAGCATGTGATTAAATCAAATCACGAGAAAATAATCACGTTAAAATTACATGCAGCTTGGTCACTAAAAGGGCAGCCCAACCAGCTCTGGAAACCACTTTTTTGTAGCACGTTTTTACAAGCTAATATTATTTAATATTCTTTACATGTCTTTTGGTTTGTAGCGCGCTCAAACTTGTGCATAAATCAGAGCGCTGTAAGGCCTAGTAGTACTGACTTGTACACATCCTCTAGTTTGGAGCTTTATTTAAAAAGTGTAGCTATTCTAGTGAAAATATCAGTTGACTATTATGAATGATTTCTATTGGAACCAATGTTGACATGTTTTGTTTATAGACCGTATATAAATATATTCTTTATTAACCCTTCGGCCAGGCAAAATGCAGCATTGCAGTGTTTTATGTCAAGATATCACATGTTGAACATCTTATTACTGTACTACATACAGTTTTTTCCTCTCTATCTTGCAACATGAAGCCTAAGCCCTGATTTAATTTGAGTGGCAAAATGACAGCGCCTGTACCAGAATGTAAATGTTGTTTCCTGGCTGCTCTCGAGGCACAGCCTGTGTGTGTGATGCTCTTCACGTTGGGGTGGTATCCTGACTAGGGCATGCACAAAGTGATGTGAGTTTCTCCATTTGGGTATGATCAAGCACAAAAGGCCAGCTCACCTGACTGAGTCCCCTTTACCTTGCACAAACAGACACTCCTGTCCGCCCTCCCCTTACCTTCTGCCAAGGGGCAGTGCTTCAGGATGTTTAATCGGCAGCCCCTATGTATCAAATGCAGCACAGTCACTATCCTCTTCACCCCGGTGTCAAGATCTCCAACCACAGGAAAGCAGGCAATATACTTGCGCTGTCTAGGAAAGCTGTCCTCTTCCTCAGTCTTGTGCCATGCTACAACCGGGGACATCCAAAGGGATTCTAGTTTGCTTTTAAAATTAATACTTTGAACCAAAATTGAGAATGAACATCACAACATGCATCTGTAGTATTGCCTCAGTATTTTATTTATTTACCTATATATTTTCCTACATTGGTATGTTCTTGAGCTTACTTATTCCTTTGAGCAGTCTAAAACTCCTTTTGGGAGTAGTGGTCTAGTGGTAGCCTAGCAGTGGATAGACTGTTCACTTCATTCTTGTGCCTATTAAAAGTACCTAATATATCAAAACCTTTGCATGCAAGTAATGTTTCTTTCTACTGTCTTGCAACCTCATATTGCTTACTATCTCCAAAAACATCCTCTATAGTTGTAAATCCTGCATGAAAAAATGACCTCTACTTAACACTTCTTCTTGCGTCTGTTTTTTCTCTTTCAAGTGGCGCTCTCCTTCCCTTTCATCCCTGGCACGCCTCCTTTCACTGAGCGCATCTCTCGAAGTCACATGCATCTTTACCTTAGTTTCTATTAATATTTATGCAAATTGCAAACCTAAGGATAGGCTTAGCTCTTGTGGTTCTAGGACCCCGTTGACACCGTCACCTCCCTTGGAGGGCGGATGATTAGGTGCTTTGAGGCGTTGGGTGGCGGCAGTAGAAGACTCACTCTCTGTCTTGGTGTCTGCTGCAGAGGGGCAAACAGGACACCTGTGCCACTCACAATGTGTGTTTTACTGTCCCTAAAGTCCCTCAACATGCAGGTTGGTCCTCCTCTGCATTGGTGTCCGAACTGGACACAACAAGCATCGACTGCTGCAAGGGATCCAGTAAACAGGGATTAATATTGTACCGCTCCGGTTGGTCCTGGCATCCCCATACTTGAAGGGAAGACTCATCTGGCCTGTAGGAGCAATGCTACTTCCTCCTGGGCGGCTGCTGCTGTGTAGTCCCTATAGGCAGCAGGTCGCTCTTTGGTGCCTGTGGCTGCAGGGGAGTAGCTCCTCTACTTCAGGGGAGTTCCTTTGGCAATTTGCAAAGCACTATTAGGCCTCTGGGTTTCTTGAGGTCTGCACATCGGCAGGATGAATTTGTTGCTCCACGAGGGCTAGGTGCAACAGGCAGGCTGTCGAGGTGCCTGCTAAGTCAGTCCTGCTGTCACTACACCCCACTTCCTTTGGGGGGTGGGCATCACTTTGTCCTAGATTTCCTAATTCTACGACTCAAAAGATAGTGGAATCTCTAAAGCCGCGTTCACTTCCAGCTGCTCACCCTAGAGGTGTTAGAGGTGTTAGAGGTGTATCCAGCTTGGCAGTGCAACACGCCTCCTACATAGCTAATTTTCTCATCCGTCCTGGTGCAGATGGCCCAGGGCAGGGGGGAATCAGCATCCTCTCCTGTGAGGGAAGTCCAGATTAGCATATCAAAGGTGTCGGTCTCTTTGAAGCTCCCTGCCTTGGAATGCTAATTTAACCAGCGTTCCTGGAGGAGGAGGTGATAATGCCTCTCTCCAGAGCAGCCATTGTTCCGGAGCCCCCGAGAGCGAAAGCTCTCACCCCTGGAGCTCAAACTCATCTGTAGTGGCGAATGGGACCAGACCAGTCAGCTTGTACACTAGAGGGCTAGTATGTTTCAGGGGATACAACTAAGGTCCCCTCTGGGTGCATGTACCTCTGGATTCCAATAATCCTCTGAATTATAGAGCAATTTCACGGTTGCTGTTCCCTGCAAAAATAATGGCGGAAGGTTTTTGAATCAAGAATTATCCACCTTCATTACTGAGGGTGGCGTTCTTGATCCTTCTCAATATGGATTTAGGGCCCATCACAGCACCGAATTGGCTCTAATCACGTCCACTGAAGAACTCTGACAAACCTTAGATGGCTGTGGGAGGGCAGCCCTGATCCTATTAGACTTGTCAGCAACTTTTGACACGGTCAACCACGATGTGTTGGTTGACCGTCTCTCATCGCTGGGGATCAGGGATAAAGCAATCTGCCCGCTAAGGTCTTTCCTATCAGATCGGTTTCAAGTGGTGACTCATGGCGATTTTGTTTCTCCTGCTTTTTCCCTTCCTTGTATAGTTCCTCAGGGCTCATCTTTGAGGCCTACCTTGTTTACGCTATATGTCATCCCGATGGCCAAATTAATTAAAAGCTATGGCTTCACCTTGGTGTCATACATGGATGACACACAGATTATTGTGTCACTCAAAAGTGCATCGCCCGCTATTGCTGCTCGATTTCAAGACTGTGTGGGCCATGTAGTATTGTGGATCAAGATAACTAAACTCGTCAAAAACCGAAGAGATGCTCTTTGGGAACTCATTTTCAGTTTGGTCAAACAGCTGGTGGCCTACACATATGGGTCCTTTACCAGTTCCTTCAAACAAATGGAAAAATCTTGGCATCCTTTTTGATACCAGCTTATCCTTTGAAACACAGATCAACCATATCTTCTCTGCTTTTTAACTCTTAAAAAATTGAAGAACGTTCTTCCCTTTGTTCCCTTTGATCTAAGGAAAACTTTGGTAACTTCACTTACTACATTCAGGCTTGACTACTGCAATGCTCTTTTCACCAGTGCAAGCAAGTGCAGCATTCGTAAACTTCTAACTGCTCAGAATGCAGCTGCCAGAGTCCTTTTCGGGCTCACACGCTATGACTGTCTCCAAGGCTCTCTCACAACTACACTGGCTGCCCATATCCAAGTGTATCCAATTTAAGGCCTTATGTATAATCTTCAAATCTCTGCATGGTCTTGCTCCATTGCAGCTGTCACAATACTTTGAACCGTATATTCTGGCCAGCTCACTCAGGTCGTCGGATTGTGGCAATCTGATCGTACCTAGGGTATGGAAAGCAAAGTGGGGAGGTACAAGTTTTACACATACTACTGCCAAGCTCTGGAATTCTCTCCCTTTAGCCTTGAGAAAAGATTCCATATTATAGAAGTTCAGGAAAGGCTTGAAAGCCTGGCTGATTTAATGGTGACTCCATTATTTATTTCAATATTCCATCAATCTGAATCACCTTCGGGTATATGAAGCGCGTTACAAATATTTAATTTCATGTATTGATAAATCCATCACTGGAACCAGTGTGAGTTTAACAATACTAGTTGTTTAATACCAAATACCATATGTTTGATTGAAGCCATTATGTAGCTGCAGAACTTATGACCAGTTCCCAGTACATACCTTAAGATGGCTTCCCGGTTTACTTGTACTGTCAGTAATGGAACTGGCCAGCACAGGGGCTTATCTGGTCATCCAGAGATGACTTTGAATGTAATCTAATGCACCCTGCCTGCTGTAGGGGTGACTTACAAACATGACATGCAGTGTCATGTCGTTTTTTTCACTTTTTAGAGCACCTTGTCACGCAGCCTGCAGTGGTAGTCTATATGAGTTTGGTGCTAAATCCCTTAGTGGCCCAAGCTATGCTGCACCTCATAGGGACCCTCTCTAGTACCTGTGCCGGAGGTACCAGAGGTACCACTTTGATGCTAAAGGTCTGGTCAGTCAAAGTTGCATCCAATGCCAGGTCAATGTGTGGGGGGAGCTACTGCAACAAAAACCCAGTTTCCTCCCCCCGCCTCCACCCAATGATCACGCCAAGTGCACAAGAAAAATTCCGATATCTGCTAAAACTGGACCACCCACTAATCTTGGGTTTCGGAGCACCATGCTGCGTGTGGTTAAGCAATTTAGCACTTCCTCAGAGTTGGTAAGCTCTGAATAAATGCAATCACATTACAATACTTATAAGGGCTTGCTGCCAAGTCCTCCGTATCCATTGGTCTGTTATCGTCATTCACATTTTTCTTCTGCCCACCACTACGTATAGCAAGGGCAATGGTTCAGCCCAATACAGCCATTGACTAACTTTTGTGAGTGATGACATTCTGCTCTTTCACATCAGACACATTCTCTGACAAAGTAGTTCCTTAATGCGCCGAGGAGCACTGTGGCAATAATACAATGATGGTGTTGTGTATTCAAAACTTTTTTTTATTTTAAAGATTAATGTGGACCACAGGCAACTTCCCAAACAAGTTTCATAAAAGTCTTGACAAAGCCAAAAGGTTGGCAGACAATTTCAGACAAACTGGCTTTGTTAACGTTATTATTTTTATGTCTGGCATTCGCCAAGACCTTTCGATTTTACTAAAATTGAATGTATAACATACTTAAAAGGGCTTTCAGCCAGCGCTGTTAATATATTGGCATGTTATTATGTCATTCACATGTTTCCTCTGCCTACTGCGTCACGCAGAATAAAGCTGTTTCATTGCCTTCAGCAACTGGCTAACTTCACTGTGTTTGACCGCATTATTCCCTTTCTCGGGGAGCACAACCACAATGGAGCGTTTCTCTTTAGGGTAGGAACTACTATGGTAATGTGTACTTTGTGATGCGACTGTACAAAACATTTTAGTTTCAACCAGTGATTTTGCAGGAGCCCGGCAGCTTCTCAACAATTATTTTTTGCAAAACCAGCACTGACCAAGCCAGAAGGTTGCAGACCTATGGAATTTACCCGTGCTTCCAGTTGTGTTTTTTAATTTTTTTATTAAGCAGTTCCAGCAGACTTTTCGTTTTACGTTTCGTTAGAGCCTTGAAGCTGCTACGGTCTTAAGTCTTTTTTTGGGTTTTGTTTTTTCACTCCAGTCTTAAATTTTGAAGATGTCAACACCGTGCACATCAAACAGCCGTCAAATGATGCAATGTTTCCTTAAACCATATCTGGTTAATCAGACTTTAAGATTTCCAAATCTGGTTCGGTATAGCAGGTCCACTGCTCATTCAGTAGTTTGTGGAGAAACAATGGAGCTGCAAGGATGCAGGTGAAGCACAGAAATATGTACCCTGTACGCCCACCCCTTGTTTCAAAGTAAGAATGTGTCGTATCCCTGGGTCCCAGTGCCACTGTGTCTACTGCGCTTTGTGTTCATAGCGGCACCCGTAGTTGAGAACTGTTAGACCTGTCTGGCCTTTTGCGTAGTCCCTCCAATTTATTATTTATTTTGTCCCCTTTTTGCCCCTCATGCCCTTATTTATTTTTGTGTCCACTAGCTTTTTCAAGGTGTTGGTCTAGGGGATAGGTGCTTTTTCACCCTCATAGTTTTTTACCTCAGGCCTAGAGGCCTTTCCTGACAGGAATTCCCTTGGAGTCACAAAATGGTGGCTACCAATTGTCCCAACTGTCATACCTGGAACCTGTCCCATAGGATAGAGTAGGGCATTCCAGAACCTTCTGGTCCCTTCTGGACCTCTGAGGGTCAGCCTATAAAAGGCGGAATGCTGGTCAGCCATTTTGTCTTGCAGTGTGGGCTGGCTGGAGGACAGGCTGTAGCGGAAGGTGGGGGTAGGATAGTCAAAGGGTTGACCTCCCAGTCTAGGGACGCTCCTTATTGATTCACCACCCGACCTCCCTTTGGTTACTTGACCTGTCCCCGCTGGGTGAGAAATCTTGGAGACCCTGGGCACCAATTCTCCCCTGGTCCCAGTATAAGGCGTGGGTGAGTGAGACTATACTTGAGGGAAGTGACTCCAGGATTCTCCCATCAGTAGCTAAAGGGACTGTGAGCAGGAGAGGAGTCAATCGCCATAAAACTCAAGCCTATTCCCCATTCCCCGTTACCTGGGGCAGCCTTTGCCAAGGAGAAATCGAATTGACTGTAGTGGGGCTGGAAACGTGTATTCAGCGAGGCGCCACAGAGTGCACTGGCCGCCTTGTTCAGCCCGCCTATGTTGCCCTGAATCCGGTGGCTGCAGCGGTCGCCTCTTGAGGAGAATCGCCTTTCCCTAGCTGTCTCCTGTCAGCGCTGTTCCGGCTAAAGGAACGCGTCAGTCGGCGCGTGTGGGCGGGACCGGAGGAGGCAGTCCCGCAGTGCCGAGCAGACCCCAAGCCGAGCCGCTGTTCTCCCGTGCATGCCCGGTCGCGCCGCTTCCCTACAGGAAGGTGGAGGCGGGACCGGACGGGGAAGCGCCTGGAGCACAGCAGCGGCTTGAAGGTAGTGCGGAATCTTCCTTTCCCCCTCGAGCGCCACACGAAGGAGCTGGCCCGAGCGAGAGAGGAGAGCTGAGGAGCCCCTAGAGCGGGAGAGCCTAAGCGTCATTCGGCTCCTTTTTCCTGCCGGTTATTTCCTCTCTTCCTCTGGCGTACCAAAACCCAAGCCAGCAAATTCATCCACAAGTAAGGAGACAGTTCAGAGGGGAGTGGTCTTCATAAGGAAATTAAAACGAGGGCAGGGGAGCGAGACTCATCAGTTAATTAAACAGAGGATCTGACTCAGTTTGTGCAACGCCCCTGAGGAATCCCTGAAGGGTTTACATTGAATGTTTGTTACCTTGAAAATACCCGGATCGGCTCATTGCCTTCAGTAGATTATTTCTTCAGGAGAGCCAGTCTAAGTCAAAGGGGAATTTGAAGGGTTGACCAGATCTTGCTAAAAACAGTGGTGGAGAGGGAGGAAGTGTTTAATCCCCTTTTCTAGAGGAGTACTAACTCTGCTTCCTGGGAACTACTGCCCTGTGATGCAAATGTGACAAGCCGAGTAAAGTGAATGGTTTAGCAACTTATGAGGAATTTAGAAATCTCATGTCTAAAATGTACTGTGCTGTTAAGTTGAGAAATTGCTTAATTTTCATGATTTAGAACCTTTGAAAAACTTGATAATTTCATAGGTAAATGTAATACACTGAGCTGTGATTTCTGAATCAAAAGAGCGAAGATTATTTTTATAAACAGGCTCGTATTTTTCCAAACATTGGTGTAGCGTCATTTTTGGGTGCTATTGCGTTGATTTACTGCTGGGTGGTTTGCAACCTTCACACATGTGCCTCTAGTGATTGTGACTTACCCTAGGCCAGGCTACCCTAGGTGACCTGACTTCTCAGGTTCCAACAAGAACTACAAACGATTTTGATAGGTTGAAGTTTTTAACCATAAACCAGTGGACACTGCTTGACTTTCTTAGCGAATCAAGAAGCGGTCAACAATAAATTCCATGTTACCTGCCATTTTCCTGAAGGAGGCAGGCAGAGAGCCCCTCAGGGACTTTGCTGTGGGAAGGAGCACCTTTAGATGTCTCTTATTCCCCAGAGGCTAGAAGGCTCTCCCACAACTCCAGACAGGAAGCTGCCCACAAGGCTGCTTATCTATTTCTTCTCTAAGCTGATGCAAGTCAAAGGTGAGCAGTGAGACTGTATTATGTTCCTGGGAAATAAGACCATACAGAGCTTAATTTGTGCTGATGATTGCCGATGCTCCGCACCAGCTGTTTATTTGTGACCGCTCCAAACATGGTGGCAGTCTGTCTATTTTTGAGCATAGCACATTAGCAGAGTGTTTAATAATTCAGTCAACCTAAATAATAATACTGGTGTGTCCAGTGTATTCTTTCTGCTTAGGGTAGCCTGGAGTAGGCAAAACTCACCAATCTATGGGACTGTGATGGGTAGTAGGCAGCACTGGTACTGCCATTTGATAGTACTGGCAGGAACATAGAGTGGGTCAAGCTGCAGTGGCCTCCTGAGCACTACTTTTGGCCGTGGCGCTTATTTTTTTTATTATTATTTTGACAAATTTGGGCACTGATCTGCAGCTTTCTCGTGTAGTCCTAAGAACATGGCTGCTCCTAACCCAAGTGGTCACCCAGAGCTGCACATGTTCTCCTATTTCAGCATTTTCACAGGTGAACATGAATGACCAGAAACCAGTGAGTGCCCCAAGGGTACTGTATCCATGTGCCTCAATGCACCGAGTGGAGCAGTAATTTAATCAGTCTGATCTATTGCTCCTTGATCTGGTCGTGCTGGTGTAAGTTACTTAGTCCCAAGTCAAACATTGCCTGACATGGCCTCCTGACTTTCAGAGAAGCTGGAGAGCAAGATTTGCCAGAATACCCTCTACACCAGGGACCTTCTATAGTGCACTTTACGTCGTGTCGGCCAATTGCAAGGACATGTATTTGATATTTTAGGCAAGGTACACCCTCTATATACTTTTAAACAGTTGAAGTTCATTGTCTTGTCAAATTAACTGTTTAAACATAAGTAGAAACGTTCTCACGTGGATGATGTTAGTAAAACGTGTTAATTGGAAGTTAAAAATAAACGTGTGGGATTCAGACACTTTCATCGCTCTCATACCTTTTTTTGTGTTGCAGCTTCGTGTGTTTTTTTCACACCAGTTGGTCTTCCTTTTCTCTGGCAGAAAATAATTTGTAATTGCACATATTTCCTTCTCACAGTAAAAATGTTAACTTGTCAGACAGTTAAATCCTTTATGCGCTTGCTGTTAGGATCCGCAAAACCGTCCATCGCACCTTAATATCCCATGTGCCTTCAGCCACTCCTCTTCTGAGATCAGTAAAACAAGGGCTTTTGTTATGATATTAACAGTGCTTTAAAGCGGTAAGCTTCTGGTACGAAGTGTTATATGTTAACACTCCAATGTATTATTGTTTATTACTCTTGATAAAGTGCTCTCCTTGGGTATGTTGGAAATTGTGAAAAATCATAAAGGTTTTTTTTTTATTTAGCCTTTTGATATTTGTTATCCCCATGCTTGTGCTTTTGATCCACATACATGGATGTGTTTCTAGTTCCCTTTCTCGACTGTCGCACTGCGGTAGAGGAAATCTTTTCCTTTGAAAACTCTTCATGATTATGTCATTTTTATCCATTAATCAATATTAATCCAACATTTTTAACTCATGCATCTTCCTTAATTACGCCACTGCGGAGACAGCATGTTTGCATTTCGAATACTTTATTCATCATTTTCAAACACCAAGCGTTGCCAATCCAGGCTTTAACGGAGGCGTGTGAGGACAAACATGTTTCAAAAGTGGTTTTATGAAATCAACGTGCTCCCAATGCATTTCGAATTCTATGAATTCTTCGTCAGGGGTTTAACTGAAAATAAGATAAAGACACAATTATACTAGCTGCTTGTCCATTATTAATGTGCTCTAGTTGATTTTTCTAACTATACCCTCCATTAAACAGAAAAAACAACTTATATTTGCAAAAACCCAAGCTACTCCCTCCGTGCTCGAACCCTACCATCTCCCATAATTTCATTAACAGTGAGTCACGACTCCCTCCCAGCTGCACAGGTCCCGCTAAGCCACAGAACACCCTTCACCCAATTTACCTTCTCTGCGCCACTGCTAGCATCATAAGTTGAATGACTTACAAGCAACGATTAACAAAACCGATATAGGCATGAGGAGATGATTGAACTCTGCTGCTTGGACAGTTCGTTTTTATGACATGTTCATGAAATGTTTAGTTACTAGCACATTCTAAATAGGGCACGCGGAAATCTTGTTATTTGTTATTTTTTACATAAGCTTTCACATTTTGCGGGAGGTTTAATAGGGGCGGATTGAATTTGAAGGGAGTATGTTTTTCTTTGACTGTGATGTGGGGCACCATGGGAGATGAAGTCTTTTGGTACGATACACAAGAATGAGGGGTGGAGCGGAGTAAAGCGGGATTGCTCACAGGTGGGAGATTTTTTTCTCTTTTAAAAAACGGCACGAGCGCGAGGGTAAATCATTAAGAACACTCGTTATGTGGAAGCTAAGCGAGATTATGATGCTAGCAGTGGCGCAGAGAAGGTAAATTGGGTGAAGGGTGTTCTGTGGCTTAGCGGGACCTGTGCAGCTGGGAGGGAGTCGTGACTCACTGTTAATGAAATTATGGGAGATGGTAGGGTTCGAGCACGGAGGGAGTAGCTTGGGTTTTTGCAAATATAAGTTGTTTTTTCTGTTTAATGGAGGGTATAGTTAGAAAAATCAACTAGAGCACATTAATAATGGACAAGCAGCTAGTATAATTGTGTCTTTATCTTATTTTCAGTTAAACCCCTGACGAAGAATTCATAGAATTCGAAATGCATTGGGAGCACGTTGATTTCATAAAACCACTTTTGAAACATGTTTGTCCTCACACGCCTCCGTTAAAGCCTGGATTGGCAACGCTTGGTGTTTGAAAATGATGAATAAAGTATTCGAAATGCAAACATGCTGTCTCCGCAGTGGCGTAATTAAGGAAGATGCATGAGTTAAAAATGTTGGATTAATATTGATTAATGGATAAAAATGACATAATCATGAAGAGTTTTCAAAGGAAAAGATTTCCTCTCCCGCAGTGCGACAGTCGAGTGCAGGAATAATGTACCCCAAAGGATTTATTTCTAAGTGAACCATGATGAGGTGTTTCATGGTGTCTGTTCGCACGCATTTCGCTACATGAACTGAAAAACTAAAGTAATCACAAAGGGAAGGAGTGCAGTTGCTCAATTCTGACTCTATGTCTAGTTCCCTTTCAACACCACCCCATCCAATCTTCAGTTATCTCATCAAATTAAGTGACCCCAGATAATGATTTTCTCGCCTCGCTTTGGTTCTTTGTGGAGAGCGAAGGTGATTTGAACACGCTTTGCTTCTATCTCTTCAGCCCTCTGCATCGGACTTCTCTTCTAGAACTTAGGGCCATTCCCACCAGATCCACCTTGAAGACTGCCTGAAAGAAACCTCTTATCTCCAGAATATCACACGGTTTCAATATCCCACCTCCTACACCTCTTTGCGTTCAGCCCATATAAACCAAAGAATAAATATGTAGCATGTTGGTTTGTCTTCGCCCTTCATCTTCTTCACAACAGCATCCATAGCTCATGTCTCTTTCATGCCTACTTGGTCTGTGTTAACCACTACAAGTGATTTATTTTTTCTCCCTATTTACCATGATTGTTATTAGGTCGAGCATTCGAGACCTCTTGTATATACTTTAGTATATACTTTTATATTTATATGTACTTTGTGGGCTCTGGAGATCAGACCTAGGACTTGTCTGCTTCCGTTTAGGGACTTTTTTTCTGTTCAACTGCCTCTATTTATCTGTCTTAATAAAGGACCAGTAGAGGTCAGTAAAATACCAGAATTGCTTCCTGCTGAGGGACTTTCTTTTTTTACAATTTTTCTGGCAACTGCCTCTATTTAACTTTCTTGATAGAAAACGGCCAGCAGAGGTTAGTAAAATACCAGAATCACTTCCGCATTCTCTAGATTCCAGTCCATAGGAATGGTCCTCCATGAGCACCCATAGACAATAATATTTTTTCAAATCTTGTAGTTTCAGTGATACGACAACCGAAGGCCCTGATTTTATATTAAAAACAGAGCTTTGGACTATACCAATTCCCGCTAAAAGGCAATATTTCTCTCCATGTGTTCCCATACCTGACGTGTTACGCAATTTGGTGCTTACTTTCCACCATGTTAACGAATTGTAGATGTTTCAGCACCCAGGCTAATGTGCTAAATTCATATAAGGTCCTTAAGGCGAGACCGATTGCATTGCAAATGCTTGTTTAAAGTACAGCCTAGAAATTATTTTTGCTGTCTTGTCAACTTCATGTTTTCTTGGCAAATCACTGCTGCACTTAATTGTCTTTGCTTCCTGGGATCTTTTTCTAACATAGTGTGCTAATATGTGCAGTACCCTGCAGGTCTAGTTCCATTGGCAAACACTAGCCTACCAGATTTAAGAATTGTTTGAACCATTTCCTAACCCTTTACATTCTGAAGAGGTAATCAGTTTAATTTGTAGTTGGCTTCTTGTATCGATAATAAAGCATCTGCAGGCTACTAATGATTGGTAATAACAGGCCCATCACATTACATGGGCTAAGTTTTGCCTTATTTGGAAATCTTAAAAGCAAGGTGAGTCCTTAGCTGATTTCGCACTTTAACTTTGTTCGGATTTTATACTGGCAACCATACACCTGTTAATCACTGCCTTGGATACAAAGGCTCTTGAAGAACCCCCCCCCCCCGAAATGAACCACTGCAACACAGGAAAGGTCACTTGTTTTGAGTAGTGGGTTTTTGGGTTCTGCCCTACTTGTTTGTGATTGGAAGCTCAGCTGCAGGGGTATAAGTCTACTAGGCAATCTCATTCATTCAAAATCTTTATTTCGGTTAAACAAACCATAAAAGAGTCATTAACATAGAAACAATACAATCTCTAAAAAACATGTAATGCCAATAATATCAGTTTCCAGTTAAAAACAAGCCATAAAAAGAGTTGTGATAAACAATACAGTATGTTATCTAAAGGGAGCTAACGAAACCGGCCAATTGCAATTCCTAACCCACTATTATAATCAGTCAATCCTTAGTTCGCTAAATGCATGGAAAATACACTGTACTAGGCAATCTAGTCTTGCAACCAGAATCATTGAACCTGAGAGCCCACATATGGTAAGAAGGCTCATTTTAGCATGTTTGTCTAGTACCCTGTCCCATTGACTGGAGATTTTTAATGTATTCATTTATTTAGTAAGTTTTATAAAGCACGATCATGACCCAAAGTTATCAGAGCACTCTACAAAGAAATAGAAATACCCTGTCCTATTACAAAACCTGGGTTATCAAGCCAGAGACACGCAATACAGAACAATGCATGAAACAGAAGTACCTCTTCCTTAGTTATCTTTATGGTAGTGAAACTGCAGACCGTTGCAACTCGTTATTCCAGGATTCAGGAGTCCACCCTGGACCAAATCAGTTATGTTAGGAATCTGTCAAATAAGATTCTTCTAGCCTCTTTTGATTGCAGTGGTTGATGAATTTGTTTGAATCTCCACCGGGAGAGAGTTTCAGATTCTGGGGGCAGATCCTGAGAACATTCGCTTTTAGGTACCGTACTCCTTTTTAGGGCTCACCTGCTGATGCGCATGCGCATAGCTGGCGAGCTATATTGTAGCTTAAACAGAGCTTATCCATCTCGGCGATTTGTTGCAGTGCCCGAGAAAAAAAGCTCAATGCGCAAGCGCATTGGCAAAAAGCGCGTGCACAATAAAGCCACCAGGCATCTCAAGCTTCCCCCAGCCGGCATTTCTCCTCCCCTAATTATTCACTGAACAGCCGGCCAGCACATCAAAGGCTGTTGCCGTGACTCGCATTTCTCCTCCCTCCTCCCCTTTCACTGCCCAGGCACGGCTACATTTGTTTGTTTCTAGACACTTGTTTTCTTTTCTGGCTACTGATCATTAATACGCGTTTGCAGACACAACAATAACGTGGGACATCCATTGTAACACACCATGAAACGTTACAAATAAATATGCACCGAACATTTCACGTGTTACCAGTAAACATGCCCGAGGCCCCTTCCGAGCACAAGCCACATGGAGACATCCTCCTAAGTTGTTGTTTCCCCTCTAACCTGAATCACTTTTATGCGTAACTCCAATAAAAGAGAACCGTAAGGAAAAGACAGTACTTTTCTTCACAAAAGATCTTAAATATTGTTTGCAGGGTCAATATTTGTAAGACATTATGATGGCCTCATCTCCGCATTTTTTACGATTTGCATTTGGTTACTATTTAAAGCCGATCTCATAGTTCTTTTATATTTTAAAAACAACATTAATTGTTACTCACACACAACGGTAATTTTTAGAAATGTTTTTTTTTATAGTAATTTTGTTACGTGTTTCAAACATTACACACTACACTAGTTGATTGTCTCTCTCCTCTGTTTTCCCTACCTAATTCTGGCAGTACTTACATAACTTTCTTTATTTATATGTTTTTGGGGACAATCAATTTACTATCACCCCTTCATCGGAATTGCTAGCACAAACATGGAATTGCTCGATATTGCCTTCTTTGTCTCAGTGTCTTACGCTCTACAATTTTCAAGATGTACATCTTTTCTTTAGAATGTCAAACAATCACAGAATCAGTTTTTTTATCGATACATCCTTTCTTTTTGTTACACACTTCAAATATATTTTTTCATTTTTTATATACTGCTTGTTTATATACTGCTTGGACGCAAAGCTTAGAGTAACCATGCTCAGTCACTAACACAAACACAAACAACATCTTCATGCCCCTCCGCTCACCTACGCAACAAGTCCTTTAAAACGAAGGCAGATTCGACGGTCCGCTCCTACCAGCCCTTTTCAACAATTAATTGAAGAAAGTCACACTATCACAAAAGCTTCTTTGGAGCGCTTCTTTACAGTGTACGAATGCGTCCTGTAGTGTGTGATTTTTTTTTTTTAAATTAAGGTTTGAAATCAAATACAAAACATGTGCCTTCATGGTATTTTATGCTGCTGAAGTCGATAAGATGGTAAGGTGACCAGGCCTACAGATTTCGACTGGCTGCTGCAGCATTTTCTACTTCTGCCCAGGGAACCAAAACAAAGGAAATACTTACGCCTGTCCTGGTTTTTAGAAAGGTGCAAATAAAAAAGGTTGAGAGTGGTTTTTATTAAGGCTTTTTGAAAAGGGAAAAATAACTCTCACCCCTCCCATCTTCCCTCTCTCCTCAACCTCCCCTCCTCCCTCTCTTCTCACTCACCCCTCACTCTCTCCCCTTTCTCCCCTCTCCTCTCACTCTCCCCTTCCTCTCCCTCTCTACCCTCACACTCTTCCCTCATTCCTCACCTCTCCCCTCTCTCCTCACTCTCATCTCCTCCCACTCTCCATACTCCCACCTCTCTATACTCTCTCCCCGCACTCTCTCCCCTTTCTCACCTCTCCTCGCTCGACCACTCTCCTCCCTCTATCCTCTCCCCCTCTCTCATCACTCTCCCCTCTCTCTCCTCACTCTCCCCCTTTCACCCTCCCTCTCTACCCTCCCTCTACCCACTCTCCTCACTCTCCCCTCTCCTCACTCTCCCCTCTCCTCACTCTCCCCTCTCCTCACTCTCCCCTCTCTTCACTCTCCCCTCTCCCCACTCTCCCCTCTCACCATTCTCCACTCTACCCTCCCCTCACTCCCCCCTCCCCTCACTCGCCCCTCCCCTCACTCGCCCCTCCCCTCACTCGCCCCTCCCCTCACTCGCCCCTCCCCTCACTCGCCCCTCCCCTCACTCGCCCCTCTCCTCACTCGCCCCTCCCCTCACTCGCCCCTCCCCTCACTCTCCCCTCCCCTCCCCTCACTCTCCCCTCCCCTCACTCTCCCCTCCCCTCTCCTCACTCTCCCTTCTCCTCACTCTCCCTTCTCCTCACTCTCCCCTCTCCTCACCCTCCCCTCTCTCCACTCTCACCACTCTCCCCTCTCTCCACTCTCACCACTCTCCCCTCTCACCAGTCTCCACTCTCCCCTCCCCTCACTCGCCCCTCTCCTCAATCTCCCCTCTCCTCACTCTCCCCTCCCCTACCCCCTCTCTCCCCTCTCCTCACTTTCCCCTCTACTCTTTCTCCACTCTCCCCTCTCACCACTCTCCCCTCCCTCTCTCAACTCCCACTCTCCCCTCACTCACCCCTCTCTCCCCTCTCCTCACTCTCCCCTCTCCTCACCCACCCCCCTCACCCCCCTCTCCCCTCTCCACACTCTCACCACTCCCCCTCTCACCACTATACCCTCTCACCACTCTCCCCTCTCCACTCCCTCTATCCACTCCATCTCTCTCTCCTCACTCTCCCCTCTCTCACCTCTCTCTCCCCTCTCCTCACTCTCCCCTCTCCTCACTCTCCCCTCTCCTCACTCTCCCCTCTCACCACTCTCCCCTCTCACCACTCTCCCCTCTCCTCACCACTCTCCCCTCTCCTCACCACTCTCCCCTCTCCTCACCACTCTCCCCTCTCCTCACCACTCTCCCCTCTCCTCACCACTCTGCCCTCTCCTCACCACTCTGCCCTCTCCTCACCACTCTGCCCTCTCCTCACCACTCTGCCCTCTCCTCACCACTCTGCCCTCTCCTCACCACTCTGCCCTCTCCTCACCACTCTGCCCTCTCCTCGCCACTCTGCCCTCTCCTCGCCACTCTGCCCTCTCCTCGCCACTCTGCCCTCTCCTCGCCACTCTGCCCTCTCCTCGCCACTCTGCCCTCTCCTCGCCACTCTGCCCTCTCCTCACCACTCTGCCCTCTCCTCACCACTCTGGACCACTCTGCCCTCTCACCACTCTCCACTCTCACCACTCTCCACTCTCACCACTCTCCCCTCTCCTCACTACTCTCCCCTCTCCTCACCACTCTCCCCTCTCCTCATCACTCTGCCCTCTCCTCACCACTCTGCCCTCTCCCCTCTCACCACTCAACCCTCTCCCCTCTCTCTCACCCCCCTCACCAGTCTCCCCTCTCACCACTCTCCCCTCCCACAACTCTCCCCACTCTCCCCTCTCACCATCATTCTCCGCTCCCCTCCCCACTCTTTTTCCCCTCTCTCCTCACTCTCCCATCACTTCCCCCCTCTATCCCCACTCTACCCTCCCTCTCCCCTCCCTCTCACCACTCTCCCCTCTCACCACTCACCACTCTCCCCTCTCACCACACTCCCCTATACCCCACTCTCCCCTCTCACCATCACTCTCTTTTTCCCCTCTCCC
This sequence comes from Lissotriton helveticus, assembly GCF_964261635.1. Classification (NCBI taxonomy): domain Eukaryota; kingdom Metazoa; phylum Chordata; class Amphibia; order Caudata; family Salamandridae; genus Lissotriton; species Lissotriton helveticus. The sequence goes on along the minus strand of NC_136070.1, from coordinate 481,196,162 downwards.
CTCACTCTCCCATCACTTTCCGCTCCCCCCTCTATCCCCACTCTACCCTCTCTCTCCCCTCCCTCTACCCTCCCCTTTTCCCCCTCTCCTCACTCTCCCCTCCCCCTCTCTCTCCTCACTCTCTCTCCCTAATCCCCTCTCCTCTCACCTCCCTCTCTAACTCGGGGACACCACCACTTCACTCGGGGACACCACCACTTCACTCGGGGACACCACCACTTCACTCGGGGACACCACCACATCACTCGGGGACACCACCACATCACTCGGGGACACCACCACATCACTCGGGGACACCACCACATCACTCGGGGACACCACCACATCACTCGGGGACACCACCACATCACTCGGGGACACCACCACATCACTCGGGGACACCACCACATCACTCGGGGACACCACCACATCACTCGGGGACACCACCACATCACTCGGGGACACCACCACATCACTCGGGGACACCACCACATCACTCAGGGACACCACCAGGAACACCACTCAGGGACACCACCACATCACTCGGGGACACCACCACATCACTCGGGGACACCACCACATCACTCGGGGACACCACCACATCACTCGGGGACACCACCACATCACTCGGGGACACCACCACATCACTCGGGGACACCACCACATCACTCGGGGACACCACCACATCACTCGGGGACACCACCACATCACTCGGGGACACCACCACATCACTCGGGGACACCACCACATCACTCTGGGACACCACCACATCACTCTGGGACACCACCACATCACTCTGGGACACCACCACATCACTCTGGGACACCACTCAAGGACACCACCACATCACTCGGGGACACCACTCGGGGACACCACCACATCACTCGGGGACACCACCACATCACTCGGGGACACCACCACATCACTCGGGGACACCACCACATCACTCGGGGACACCACTCTGGGACACCACCACATCACTCGGGGACACCACTCTGGGACACCACCACATCACTCGGGGACACCACTCTGGGACACCACCACATCACTCGGGGACACCACCACATCACTCGGGGACACCACTCAAGGACACCACCACATCACTCGGGGACACCACTCAAGGACACCACCACATCACTCGGGGACACCACTCAAGGACACCACCACATCACTCGGGGACACCACTCAAGGACACCACCACATCACTCGGGGACACCACTCAAGGACACCACCACATCACTCAGGGACACCACCAGGGACACCACTCAGGGACACCACCACATCACTCGGGGACACCACCACATCACTCGGGGACACCACCACATCACTCGGGGACACCACCACATCACTCGGGGACACCACCACATCACTCGGGGACACCACCACATCACTCGGGGACACCACCACATCACTCGGGGACACCACCACATCACTCGGGGACACCACCACATCACTCGGGGACACCACCACATCACTCGGGGACACCACCACATCACTCGGGGACACCACCACATCACTCGGGGACACCACCACATCACTCGCGGACACCACCACATCACTCGGGGACACCACCACATCACTCGGGGACACCACCACATCACTCGGGGACACCACCACATCACTCGGGGACACCACCACATCACTCGGGGACACCACCACATCACTCGGGGACACCACCACATCACTCGGGGACACCACCACATCACTCGGGGACACCACCACATCACACCACCACATCACACCACCACATCACTCGGGGACACCACCACATCACTCGGGGACACCACCACATCAATCAGGGACACCACTCAGGACACCACCACATCACTCAGGGACACCACTCAGGACACCACCACATCACTCAGGGACACCACCAAGGACACCACTCAGGGACACCACCACATCACTCAGGGACACCACTCTGGGACACCACCACATCACTCTGGGACACCGCCACATCACTCTGGGACACCGCCACATCACTCTGGGACACCGCCACATCACTCTGGGACACCGCCACATCACTCTGGGACACCGCCACATCACTCTGGGACACCGCCACATCACTCTGGGACACCGCCACATCACTCTGGGACACCGCCACATCACTCTGGGACACCGCCACATCACTCTGGGACACCACCACATCACTCTGGGACACCACCACATCACTCTGGGACACCACCACATCACTCTGGGACACCACCACATCACTCTGGGACACCACCACATCACTCTGGGACACCACCACATCACTCTGGGACACCACCACATCACTCTGGGACACCACCACATCACTCAGGGACACCACCACATCACTCAGGGACACCACTCAGGGACACCACCACATCACTCGGGGACACCACCACATCACTCGGGGACACCACCACATCACTCGGGGACACCACCACATCACTCGGGGACACCACCACATCACTCGGGGACACCACCACATCACTCGGGGACACCACCACATCACTCGGGGACACCACCACATCACTCGGGGACACCACATCACTCGGGGACACCACCACATCACTCGGGGACACCACCACATCACTCGGGGACACCACCACATCACTCGGGGACACCACCACATCACTCGGGGACACCACCACATCACTCGGGGACACCACCACATCACTCGGGGACACCACCACATCACTCGGGGACACCACCACATCACTCGGGGACACCACCACATCACTCGGGGACACCACCACATCACTCTGGGACACCACCACATCACTCTGGGACACCACCACATCACTCTGGGACACCACCACATCACTCTGGGACACCACCACATCACTCTGGGACACCACCACATCACTCTGGGACACCACCACATCACTCTGGGACACCACCACATCACTCTGGGACACCACCACATCACTCTGGGACACCACCACATCACTCTGGGACACCACCACATCACTCTGGGACACCACCACATCACTCTAATACACCACCACATCACTCAGCCCAACCACATCATCACTCAGCACCACAACAGCACTGTCCTTGCTTGCTACCAACAAGCATTGAAATAGCCAATAGGACTCACATTAGGAAAGTGTAAGCTATTGGCTTTGTGAATAACAATGTTATTAATTTATATATTTTCAAAGCCAACACATTAAAAAAAATTGTCATTTACAATACCAATAGCTCACACTTTCCTAATGCGAGACCTATTGCATTGCAAATGCTTGTTTTTTTTTTTTTTTTACCTCCTTCTAAATCTTGGCTGAAGTAGAAGACAACTCGCACTGCATATGGAGCTGCTGCATCTTGAGATTGTAAGCTTTTGTGCTAGGTAAATTTGAAACAGTTTGTAAATACTGTAGTTGGAAACCTGTGGTGTCCAAATGTTTTCTGAGACTACCCAAGCATATCCCTATTTGATTCCCTTGGCAACGGGACCAGTGTTGTAGCAATAGAGACTCCTTGTCGTGAATCTCAAATATATCCGCTTCTAGTAGCTACAGTGTTACTTTGCATTATTCAAGCTGTCCATATTATTATTTTTTGTTGGCAACCTGTGGAAAAGAGACCGTGTTGATGATTAATGCTCGTGAATGCAGAGGTACAGTGGCTGTGCTTTTTTGATTGACAGTTACTTCTTCGACCCTAGGTTTTGTGGGATGTTTACCCCTTTCCCTTAATCTCTTTCAGACAGTACGAAGGCCAGCGGGAAGCGCGTAGTAGGTGACGTTGAGTACGAGGCAGCAAAGCAGAAGGCCTCCCACATCACTCCTGTCCCTGGAGGCGTTGGACCCATGACCGTGGCGATGCTCATGGAGGTGTGTTTGCTCACAATCTTGGGGACCCTATAAACAAGTGCATGCGTAGCAATAACTGGGAGGTGCCTTGACTGGATTCTTATGAAGTGACATGGGGCTTTTGGATTTTCCGTCCATTTTCTACAGTAAAATTACCTCTCCTACACCTTGGGTCTCCAGTTCCTGGGAGAATTAATGCTGTTCATCTGAATGCCCGAATGTTAGGAAGTCACCCTACATTTTTGTGTATTTTGCAATCAACACTATAAAGATCTAAGAAAAATGAATGTTAAAAGAATTGTTTGCAGCATCCTTTTCTATGTGAAGGTAGTGGCAGATGTGTTTATTTTAATTGGTTTTCTTGGTTAAGTCCTCTTCCACCAAAACCAACATGGCCCTGAGACATAGAGCAATCCACATATTTCTTTTGGTTTTCTTTATAAGAGAAGTAAAGTTTTGAATAATTGAACCAACAAGCACTTTGGTAGCATTCAGACTCTGCAGCAGTCTAAAGTTTTAGATCAGTAAATGACCAAATGCTTTTTACTCTTACATTAAACTGCATTATTTGTGACAAGATGGACATAGCAAAGTTGTGGAATTTTGCTGACTAATTGGCAATATATCAAATCATCCACAAAACTTAAATATTTGCTTGAGGCCATTCCCGTCCCGTGTACTTTGTGAGAGTCACATGAGCCAATTTTTTTCTTGCTGAAATGCAGAGTCGTTGAAAATTATTTGACCGCAATCATGCATAGAGCATGTGACTGCCTTTTAGAACTGAGGAATGCATGGCCGGAGAAAATTGTGTTTTGTGGTCATTCGTGGACGTTGTGAAATGAAGTGCATGAAGCATTACCATGGTGTTCCTCCCTTTGCTGATGCTGTAAAGAAGCAAAACCGCATTGTGCAAACGAGGATGTTAGAAGACTATTGATGACCGTTGCAAGCCATAAGAAAACGAGCATCCTTCATCCTTTCTCCTCTTAATTCCATCCTAATGAAATGTGGTGTTCTATATAATGGGTTTCTCTGGACTAATGGATGCACATTGCCCACAAACACATTTAGCTCCGTGCCAGGGATAATCTGTTTGAATGCAAAACCTGTTAAGATTCCCCATCATGTCTCAGGTTCGTAAGAGAACCAAATAAAAGTGAGAGTGGAATGATTGAATTAACCTCAGCCCGTGGTGGTTGATCTGAGCCACATTCAAGTGTGTTGTTTTTTTGCTCAGTGTGCCTCTTCAGACATGGGCCGAGGTTATCTCAATCAGCCTTGATCATGGTTAATAGAAACCGCCCAGCCCGAGCAGGCAGACTATCCCAGACTGCTTGCAACCTTTGGGCCTTCTCAGCCAGGCGCAGTGTGTGATTACCAGTGCCCCTTATTAATTTAAGCATTCCTTTCATCACGCTTTGTATCTACTCTATATCTTGATCTGTTGATTTCAATACCAGGTTAGTGGCAACCTTGTAAGCAGTAACCATAATTGTTCAACTGCATAGTTGGGCCACCCCGTTTGAGTTAGGGAGCAGGATGTGTATCTGATAAACACTGCGCCCTCCGCTTTCGTGTGCCTACCTGTGTGTCCTGATACTCTATTGGATTTAGAGTTGCAACAGACGACTTTGTTTTACCCAAACAATAATCCCCAGAAAGTTGCGAATGAATGAATACTATAAATTACTGTGGTTGGAGCCCAAAAGATGAGTATGTGTGTGTATAGTTACCCTGTTAGCTCATTAAATCTTTAAAAGGCAAGCTGTGTTAGATTGTTTATACAAATGAACATTGTTTTGTTTCTTTAAGAACACTGTGGAAAGTGCCAAACGACATTTGCAGCAAACCCAGTCAGGGAAATGGAATATGCAATACAACCCGCTCCAACTCAAGACGCCTGTTCCAAGGTAATAGGAAATGTGAAAAACACACAAACCTGATGTGAGACTAAACTGGCAGATTTTGGGGGGGTTAAATGATTCAGAACTTTAAATCTAACTTTAGTTCCTTTGAGAGGATGGTGCTGTTATTTTTGTTTTTGTTAAATGCACTTACTGTGGTTCCTCTTCGGTGCTGGTTGGTGGTGGAGTCTGATTGCTCTGTTGGCAGAACTTCACAGTTTAGTGCAAATTAGAGGTGGGCGAGCCAGAAAAATAATGAAATTCACAGAGCGCGCCAAGTCGGGGTCAAGCTTGGCTCTTAGAACCCATGCACGAGCCAAGCCATGAACCTAGGATCACAAGATTTGGACGGTAAAGCTAGGACTGAGCCCAGGTTTTGCAGTTTCACATGGTGTAATCCAGCAGCCGAACTAGTATCTTTCTCCCCTGTTTAACATCCGCGGTTAATGGTTTGTTACGGGCTCGGCGACGTCACCGCCGAAGTGGGGAGGAGCTGCGAGCCGTATTGTAGCGGGTTTCTCGTTCGTGCTGGATACATTTTTCTTTGCTCGTGCATTTTCAGTGCGCTATTTTATTATCTGAATAGTGATTGGTCGTCGCGGTGCTGTTTTTTTAGTAGTCTTCATGTGATGGGGCATATGTAATGTTAGTCGGCCATTTTTGGCATATTCTGTGCGGTTACGCGCACGGCAGACCATTAATTTTAATTAGGAGCTGTCGGAGTGCCCTTGTAATGCAATCCAGATGGTGGGAGCACGTTCACCATTCTGCATTGCATGTATAGGGCGCGCGTTCGTCTGCAGCGTTTTTGGGGCTGAGAAATGTGGACGTCTATTGTATTGAACTTTTATGTGATTTATCATTGCTCTTTTATTAGCAGCCTTGGTTACACTAATTATGATAAGAGTCCGAGTGCCTAGAACATTGTCAGGGCTAATTTTGTTGTTTCCAGTAGCTATCTTAGTTCTGAGTTAGAATATTAATCTCGTGACACCTTGTGGCAGATAGGGGCTACTGCAGGGATTCGGTGCAAAGCAAGTACCACTCTCGACGAGTATAGTTTTTTTTCCAGCCGGCTTTAGCTTAACGGCTTTGTATTCGTGAAAAACGGCAGTGTTAAGTGCACATTAGCGGACTCCCAGCTTTTCATCCTGAACCACACCTCATAGAATGCCTGGTGAATGAAGTGTGCGCAGTGTGTCACGAGGACGGCCAGAGGGACTGGTCCACGTTTGAGAAGTGAATGGTGACGCAGTTAGACTATGCACACACAATCTAAGGGGAAGACAGAAGGTGAAAGAACTTGGGTATCGTACCGGCGGCATCAGAGCTAGGAGCGAGTTGGTGAGATACACGTGTTTAGATTGTACTTGTAATCAGTTCAGTTTTGTATGCTTGTTAAACTTTTGGTTATAAAAACTGTTTGCAGTACCCTTGCTGCCTTCAGTGACAAACCACAGGATGTCTGTACTCGCCATATAGGGATAGTAATGAACAGCTTTGATGTTATGCGCTATAATTCTCATGGAAATGAAGCAATATTTTATGGCAGGAAAAAAGCACTTGCGAAGGAAGAGTATGAAGAATTACTGGCACGTTAAAAACAATTGACAGACGCATTTCCTGTGGGCGGGAGGGCACGACTCCTTAGACTAAACAACGTGAGAATATATTTCAAATGTTTAACCGCTTCATGACATAATAAGCATTATAAACACTAAACTGCCCGCATTAATCCCTCCCCCAGATGTGGATGGGCTGACCTTAACGTGCGCCACTCTTGCGGATTCCATAACAGTTTTCTTTGTTTACTTGCCATAATTTATACGAGCCTGGCAACGGATTACTTTCCGTAATTGATTAGATTGTACGTGGTTAACGATCACAGCCACACTGGTTTAGTTACAGGTTTGTGAACCGCATCCCCAGGCCTGCTGCACCCTAAAAAGATTAATGTTGGCTAACCTTTCCATTTTACAGTAAATATGTGGAAGAGAACTGTGAGTTTAAGAGCCTGATTTCTTCTTGGCACGCCGTGTTCACAGACAACCAGTACTACCACTACCAGTACCACCACCAGTACTACCAGTACTACAGCCACCAGTACTACCTCTACCACCACCACCAGTACTACCAGTACCACGACCACCAGTACTACCACTACCACTACCACCAGTACTACCACCACCAGTACTACCACCACCAGTACTACCACCACCAGTACCACCACCACCAGTACCACCACCAGTACCACCACCAGCAGTACTACCAGTACTACCACCATCAGTACTACCAGTACTACCACCACCAGTACTACCACTACTACCACCACCAGTACTACCACTACTACCACCACCAGTACTACCACTACCATCACCAACAGTACTACCACTACCACCACCACCACCAGTACTACCAGTACCACGACTACCAGTACTACCACTACCAGTAGTACTACCACCACCAGTACTACCACCATCAGTACTACCAGTACAACTACCACCACCAGTACCACCACCACCAGTACTACCACCACCAGTACTACCACTACCTGTACCACCACCAGTACTACCACTACCTGTACCACCAGTACTACCACTACCAGTACCACCACCAGTACTACCAGTAGTACCACCATCAGTACTACCAGTACTACCACCACCAGTACTACCAGTACTACCACCACCAGTACTACCACAACTACAGCCACCAGTACTACCACTACTACAGCCACCAGTACTACCAATACCACCACCAACAGTACTACCACCACCACCAGTACTACCAGTACCACCACCACCACCAGTACTACCACCATCAGTACTACCAGTACTACCACCACCAGTACTACCAGTACTACCACCACCAGTACTACCAGTACCAGTACCACCATCACCAGTACTACCACCACCAGTACTACCAGTACCACCACCACCACCAGTACTACCACTACCACCACCACCACCAGTACTACAGGCACCATTACTACCACTACCACTACCACCACCACCAGTACTACCAGTACCACGACCACCAGTACTACCACTACCAGTACTACCACTACCAATACCACTACCACCACCAGTACTACCACCACCACCACCACCAGTACTACCACTACCAGTACTACGGCCAGCAGTACCACCACCACCACCAATGCTACTGCTCACCACCAGCCATCAGTGCACAATTTCTACAGGCAGTCACGGCCATCAGTACATGCATCGATTGTTACACATCCACAATTAAGTATTGTAGCAATCTCAGTATGGTACACTTTAGTTTTAAACATATTCATGTAAAAACACAGCATGCCACCATTGCTACAATTACAATTCAACACACATAATTCCACTACACACCACATTAACACACTCCATCAGTGAGAACATACCTGTATGCTCACTTCATATCTTGTATCACCCGCCGGGGGACAACCTCGTCTTCTCACAACAACTCATGGACACAATGTCAATCAACGCTGGGCGGCAAAACACACAAATCTACCTTGGCGACTACAATCTCCACTGGGATGACTGCAGTGACGCAGTAGTTAACAGCCTTAAAAATTTCCTTAACGCTTCTGACCTCACTCAAATATGCAACAGCCCGACACATGACAAAGGCTCTATCCTCGACCTAGTCATCTCCAAAGAAGACACCATTCAACTTGACTCAATCCAACCTTGTGACTGGTCAGACCACCATATTGTCACATTCTTCATCAAGGAAAAAGTTAAACGCATCCCGGTGCAATACTCTATGCCCAAAGTTTGGAAAAGAGACTTGAGGAAACTTAATACAAACTCTCTACCCCCTAACAGTTGCAATCTCCTACTCCCCCCTACCGACGTTACTGATGTTCAGTGCCTAACTGACCACTATCTCAACTCAATGGCCTCAATAATCAATGAGGCCGCTCCAATGCAACTGAAAAGAGTGTCCACCAAGATTTCCAACCCGTGGTACAATGGGAGTCTCAATGATGACAGACGGGCTATGCGAACGGCAGAGCGCACCTGGAGATCAGCGCCCTCGACACTGCACCTAAAAACTCTTTTTTGAGGAAGAAGAGAAACGCATACTTCAGGAAAATAAAACGCTCAAAGTCAGAGTTCTTCAGACTCCAGTTAGACCAAGCAAAAAACCGTCCAAGTAAACTGTTCGAGCTAATCCGATCTCAAGCTAAGGAACAACCCCCAGCCGTCGACATGATGAGCACTACTCCTTCCTGTGAAGATTTCGCGGCTTTCTTTAACAAAAAAACTGACAATATAAGGAGAGACCTCCTCAATGACGCAAGCCTTCACTCAATACCCAATTGCATAACACCTAATAAACTAAAAAACAATGCGACATGGTCATCCTTTGACACCTACTCTGAAGAAGAAATTGACAGAATACTTAGCACCCTAAAACCATCCAATCACCTCAATGACCCTCTTCCTGCTAATGCCGTAAAAGACTTCATTCCGTTGCTCCTCCCACTGTGGACTAAAATTATCAATAGCTCACTTCAGCAAGGAACCATCCCAGACTCCCTCAAAGTTGGTCAAGTCACACCTTTACTGAAGAAACCAACAGCCGACCCCACTGATCTAAACAACTACCGTCCGATTACCAACATTCCCACTCTCGCCAAACTTTTAGAAAAATGCGTTCAACTACAACTTACATAGCACATAGAACAGTTTGATCTCCTCAACCCTCATCAATCAGGCTTCCGAGCAGGGCACAGCACTGAAACAGCTATGACTCACATAATTGACGACGCCCTCCAAATGCTAGATCAAAATGATACCTGCCTCCTCATCCTCCTCGATCTCTCCTCAGCATTTGACACAGTGAAACATGAGAACCTACTCGAACTCTTAAACACAAGAATGGGCCTCTCTGGGACTGTTCTTCGTTGGTTCACTTCCTTTCTACACAACCGGTCTCAGAAATTCAAGAGCAAAAACATGATGTCCTCCCCAGTACCGGTATCGCTAGGTGTCCTACAAGGTTCCTGTCTATCCCCTACTCTGTTCAACCTAGTTATGGAACCTCTCACCACCCTGCTACAATCATCCAATGTACACTTTCACATGTACGCCGATGATACTCAACTATATCTCAAGTTACAATCCCCCAAAGACATCTTGCGTCTGAACTCAACGATCAGAAGCACCCAAGCTTGGCTGGCTGACAACCACCTCAAACTCAATGCTATGAAAACAGAGTTCCTCCTAATCTCACCCCCCACGAAAATATCTTCCGCACAAACATGGCTTAAGCACCTAACAGCACTCAATGTCCAACCGACCATCGTGGACTCAGCAAAATCGTTAGGCATAACACTTGACACCAACCTCAACATGCAGCAGCATATCAGCAAGGCAACTAAAGGGGCGAACTTCCAAATAAATACCTTGAGGAAACTTAAACCCTTCCTCCCAGCAAAAGACTTCCAATCAGCAGTTCAAGCACTAGTCATCCCTCGCATAGACTACGGCAGCGTGGCCCTCTGCGGCCTCCCCCTAACTACAACTGCACCCCTCAGAGCGTCACTAAACGCAGCAGCAAGACTCCTCACTGGATCTAAAAAACATTTGCATATCTCCCCTGACTTTAAATCCTTGAACTGGCTGCCTCTTGAAGCCAGAATACACCTGAAAATTGCCTGCATGACGCACAAGGCTATACACCTGAAATCACCCAGCTACCTCACCCATAAACTGACAGTCTCCGGCGGCTCCAGAACCACCAGAAGTACAAACAATCTTCTGCTGAAACCTCGAAGATTCCGGAAGGAAAAAACATACAAACGCTCCTTCTCAGGAATGGCACCCAGGATCTGGAACGCACTTCCTCCGGAAACCAGGCTCATCTCCTCCTCCCTTCTTTTTAAGAAAGAAGTCAAAAATATCCTTATGGCTAAATACACTTGAACAATTACGTCTGAGATACAATCCGATCAGTATTACCGATCTGATTCCTATGCACATGGGTTCTTATTTGTACTAGTCTAAAATGTTTACTCATATCTGTATTATGTTCTATTTTTGTGTTATCTACATTGTTGATGACCTACGTACAATTATGCCATGCTACCTCATACCTGTAATATTTGTAATAGTTCTACTATTTACATTAACTTGTTGACCTGCCTTCCTACTATGCTCCCCTGTTTCCCCACCCTTCCACCTCCCTTGTAAAGCGCTCTGTTATCTGCAAAGATCTTGTTCGCGCTATATAAAACTTTTAAAATAAAAAAATAAAATAAATTAACACACTCCATAACACTTAGCAAAAATACATTACCATTTACAATGCCATTAGCTCAAACTCAAATAAATCCGAGCCCGATTGCATTTCTAATGCTTGTTTTTAATTCGTGATGCATGGCATTCCAGCGTGGCTGGCAGGCAGTTCAAGCCCGGCTTGTTTTGGGCTCAAGAGGCGCTAGAGCTGAACCCAGAGCCAATCATCCTGCTCGCCCAACTCTACTGCGAATGCGTGCCTTATTGGACTGTCACAGCATATGCGATGGGACTACAATAAAAGGAGTCTATTTTTTTTTTTTTTTTTTTTCGTTTTAATACAACATTTCTTAACATTTCGCAAATAAATATCGTTGAAACTTTAGCACTGGAAACATTTTTATTACCGATGTTAAAGAATATTTGTTTACTTAAAAAAAATAAAAAAAATCTAATGGTTTAATCTTCCTGTAATTATACTGAGCAGTACATTTTAACATGATGAATACTCTCCAGATGTTGGGAGGCATCATCTTGAATAACAATTTAAGTTTATTACAGCATTTGTTTGACGATGTTTTACCGGGGGCACATCTATCAATCAATACATTTCTAAAGCGCACAGTTACGTCAAAGAATGCCACCACCCACCATTCCCCAACCAGCTGTTACGTTTGCGGAACTGGTTTGACTGAAAATGTAGACGCATGGACGAACCACAGTTCATATGGTTCCTGCGCTTCCGCCCAGATTGTGAGCAGAGTGCAAATTAAGCTATGGAGGGGAAGGTGCATAGTGCAATGTAAAAGGTGGGCAGATGTCACCTGCTTTTACCATGTTGGTCGTTCTCGCCTGCAGGCAGCTTTTAGCTTTTAGCTTTCTGTTTAAGATGAGCTATATGTACACTACTTGCAGTGGCCTTTCGGTTGGGCAATTGCATATCACTAGTTGGCTTTCTTGTCCATATAATTTGCTTCTTGTTCAGCCGCTTTGTAGGATGCTGCCTCTGTCCAAGATCTTCTCAGAAAGATGAGTATTTTTTTAGGTTAAACTACTTTTGTCTTTTAAAAGTCGACAGTGCTATTTTCAAACAGTTCAATGAGGCTTCAAAGGTAAGTACCCAACTTACAGTTCCAGTCTTCAGGGTTTAAGGTCAGCAAAGGGCAAGCTTCAGATAAGCCAAAGTCTGCACCACCAGGTGCACTGGAGCGGCCAGGTGAAGGTCCGATAAGAAGATCTGAGCAATGCGTTTCAATGGAGATCTGGAGTGCTTGAAGCAGATCGGTTGCAGGGGCCAAGCTTTGGGGGTTAGAGTAAGCACAGGGAGGGGGGCCACCAGGCAGCACCAAACATACACCACCAGCGACCCAGGGGTGGCCGGGTGCAGGGTTCAAATATAGCATTGGGCGTCCAATGCTTTTCAATTGAGAAACTCGGTTGGACAAACAGGGTGCAGGTATCGAGCAGGAGGCTGCAGGTAGAAAACCAGTGACAGCAGGGTGAAGTTAAGCTGCTGGGGATCGTAGGACACCGTTGGTCGAGCTCCAGGTGCTTTGGGTGCAGGGGTGTCCTTTGAAGTCTGATTCTTCTTACCAAAATCTGTCTGGGGGAGCCTCCGGACTCAGTCTGCTGGCATTGTTGAGTCCAGGAGGGGGTCAGCCAACGCTAGATTTGAGGTCAGAATCGCTGTGGAACCTGTTCTGGATCGGTGGTCCACCTGGAAACGGGCCGGAGGTGTCTGGTGCAGAGTGAGCAGGACTCGTGGTTCCAGGGGGCACCAGAGTCCTGTGTGTAGAGGTCGGGAGTTCTGGTCTTTATCAAAGGTCAGGCTCTTCCTCAGGTTCTGGAAGTTGCTGGCTGCAGGACAGTCTTCTTTTGCAGGGTCTTGGAAGGTGGAGACAGGCCGGTACGGCTGGGGTCAAGTCAGTAGGCGTCTTAAGGCTTCACTGCACGGCTTCCTCTTTGTCCTTCTTAGGTCGTCGGGAACTATTTTCAGGGTCTGTGGAAGCCACCTAAAAACTAAATTGAGTGACGTTTTAAGGGAGTGTCCGGTAGGGCCAATGGGGCGAGTACACCCTCAATTATGCCACCCTCCTGTGGAAGGCGGCATAGTCGTAGCCCTGATTGGAGGGGTCCCCCCCCCATCTTCAAGATGGCAGTGCCTGAAAGGTGTACTTCACCTCGCCTCCTACTCTTCCTAGGTTTTCCCGCCCCAAGGAGGGGGTGTGTAAACTGGGGGCTGCCAACTGCTGCTAGCAGCAGAGGCTGGGGATCGCATTACAAAGGCAGCAGGCTTTGAAGCTTCCCTCTCAAGCACCGTGCCCAGCCTGGGGGAGGAGGTATGACCCATCTGCCCAGGATGTGCATTGTTTGTCTCCAAGAGTAGAGGCTGTTGACCCAGGGGGCCAGAAACATGCCTGGTGGTGCTCATGCAGATATTCACACACTTGGAGTATAATGCTCCACTCCTTAGGGCTGGAAGGTCTGCTAGAGGGGTTACTTACCTATACCTTAGGCAGTGCAAGATTGGATGTTTTTATGATTTTAAATCTACACTTTTTTTAGAACCATACTGGGATATAATCTATATAATCTCTGCACCCTTGAACAGAATATTATGTTTTCAATTTAGGACCGGTACATTGCCCCTCAAGACTTTAACCGCTAGATGGGCCCCTGAAAGATGAAGTGTGCCCAACATATAATTCTGCATCCGAGTCTGTTGGACACGTTTTATTCGCTTGCCATGGGTATGATGGTATTCGCCTACATGCATTAAAGCAATATGTACGCTGATAGGGACACGAAGTAGTCAAGTAGCCCTCAGAATACCTAGATCGGATCCAAACCAGGCATATGTATGTGCAGTTGCTAAGCTTCTGGGCAAAATGTGGGATATGTGCTCAAAGGCATTGACAGCTGTCGCTTAACCCTATTAACTTCTCCCCAACTGTATAAGTAATTATTACACTTATTGTCTGTTTACTCACTATGAATCCATGTATGGGGATTGTTACTCTTGTATGAATGTAATTTGGATTTCTTAAGGCTGGGTCATTGTTATGAAGTCTAAAATTGTATTTAGCCCTTTTAGGTTTTTTTCTTTGTGTTTTACTGTGACTTTTCTAGCAAATCACAAGTGTAGTGTTATCAATTTCCCAAAAATTGTTTATTAAGATCCTAATGATATGGAATTTTTGTAGTGATATGCCAATTTTACCTTTATCAAATTGTATTCTGTTTTATATAACTTGCATTTCATGAATATCAGTTTTTTATTGTACACTTTTATGCCTATTATTGTTGAATAACGCATGCAATTGAATTGATACCACCAACTTGTGCTTTGCTTCTCCACCCCTCCCTCTCCTGCATTCTTTTTTTTGTTTTTATTAATTTAAGTTGATTTTTAAACCCAACTGTCTCCTGAGTTGGTCTCCCATCCCCTTTACTTCCTGCATACATATTGTCCTTCACCCCACAGACCTCCTCACCCACTCCTCCTTGTCTTGTTCTTTGTTGGTTTTTTTTTAAATCATTTGTTTCCCTGTTTTTTTGGGGGAGTTGGGGGGGGGGGGGCCTGGCAGCTTATTTTTCTCTGCCTGCTACTTTCACTCTGATGCACTTTCTTGCTTATATATTTTTTTATTTACCTCATCTGGAGATGCGTCTGCCATCTTGGAGCAATAAATTAATGTAAAAAAAAAAAAAATGGGCCGTGATGTCATGATGCATACCTTTGCGTAATCCTACTGCAGCTACTTTTTAGTTGTGGTTTTGTTCTATGTGGGCAAACATTTACTTTTGTTTTCCTTTTAACGATCCAGAACAGCATTGGCAAAATTAAAAATTCAGGTAACTCTTAAGATTAGTCCTCACTGCTCCATACTTCATGGGAGTGCATGTGTTTATTTACTTACTCCCCATCTCTCTCGCCGCCCCCTGTGAGCTCCTGTTGCTCCCGCGCCAAGCAGCTCATCCTCATCCGTTAATGTCCCCTGTCCAGTTTGTGTATAATATATATATATATATATATATATATATATATATATATATATATATATATATATATATATATATATATATATATATATTTCTCCTACTCCTCTTTGCTTGCTGCCACCACTTGTCGCTTTTTGTTCCCAAAACCTCCTACTTCTCAGTTGCCCGCTCACCTCTCCATGTCATGCTTTTCTTGATAGGATTTCCTCGCCTAGGTCCTCAGCTGCACTAGTCCCCTCTTGCCATTTTCCACCTCTACCATCAACCCTCTAATGCTCTGTGGTGGTTGTTTCAATTGTCTTTGACAATGCCAGTGCATTAAAAAAAACATCAGCCGCTGACAAAGGCAACCTTAATATTAAATGTGTATTAAGAGGCATTTGGATGGTTTGGAAAAGCTGACTGACTTTGTTAGTCCACCACCACAAATAGAGTTTATAAGTAATTGGTTAAAACTTGTTACTAATACTGCAGTGAAGCTCAGTAGAGCTATTGGGCATCATTAATATTTAGTTTGATTGACTTCAGGCAGGGGAAATATAACATAGCCTCTGCAAGAACACTAGCAATGAGACGGAGCAATAGTTAAAAAAGACAGGGTGTTGTCAAAGGTATGTATTCTATTCTAGCATGATGCTGCTGATTGACAGTTCTGTGCTACAACTGGAGGCAAGAATTACACTTTTTTCCCCTTTGCTTTCTCCCTTTACTGAATCTCAATCAGTGGCCGAAAGAACCAATATAGTAAAAGCAGACGGTCCAATAAATTTCCCACGGCCTGCTGGCACATTAACTGGTAAAGACATAATCACAACTGTCAATCCAGTGTACTCCTCATGTAGAAAGTGCAAAATAGTCTTGCCCTTGTCCTTTTCCATTGCAGTTTATCAGCACTTCTATTTCTCCTACAACTGTATTTTTCTGCATGTTTACCTATTGTGCCACTGAGATGAAGCTGCCAGGAGTAGCAACGATTGGCTCAGGACAATGTTGAGGATCAGCTGGAATGTATCCCCTGTGTCCTGCCTCAACCCATTAATTTCTCATCCTTTTTTAACTATCCCCCTCGCCTTTCTACTGAGGACTCGGAGGCTTATGGCCATGAGGATGGGACAATCGAAGACTTCCACTTCTCGCCACCCCAGGCTTTCACCAATGCAGAATGTCGCTCTGTAAACCATGACAGATGCCCATGTTTCGTTCTGTGGAACATCTCATTGACTGCATTCTAGTTCTCTTGTATGCCGGAAGCAGGTCAGCAGTGTGGCCCATGGTTGTTGTACTCTACAAAGATCAAAATGAGAATGGCAAATCTCTCAACCCCCGACAACCAGGAAGGAAGTGCCAAACAGTTGGCTCATTCACAACAAGAGTAACTCCTTGGACATCTATGAGGACACTATAGGCAATTGCACCTCTAGGAATCCAGAGAAGGGGTATAACCTTGCAGATGACTCCTGTCCTATAGAAAGGTGAAGACATGCTATCAGACTCTAGAGTCAAGGTAAGAAAGTGGACACAGTGGATTCTAGTCTGAAAGAGATGCCAGAAGCATTTACTGAGCAAATAGTGTAACCCGAAGGACTGTAGACATCCCAGTGCTTCAAGAGTGGTTCTGCTTGAACTTCTGAACAAGGATTTCATGACTCCTGTAGCAGAGCTCAAAATGCTGAAGTTAATGGGTAAGTTTGCAAAGGATCCCAAGAAGGCCATCCGTATATATTTGAAGCTTGGCCGGATAAGTTATTTCAGGTCCCCAAGCACGGCAAAATATGGAAATTCACAACCCTTCCTTTCTGCCACCCATCTCCTCAACCCGAGTTTGAATTGAATTTACAAACCATACCAATGGATGTCTACCTGGATGACATGATATTTGTGTTTCGGGAGCAGAACCACCCTTGTTCGCATTTCAGGATGGCAATACATCTGCACAACCAGGAATTTATCAGATGGATGAATGCATATCTAATCGGGAAGGGAGCATGGAATTCACAGGGTTCTTGGTAGACTTGCCAGCCATATCCGCCAGCTTCTGGTGGTTTAAAAAAAAAACGGCTAAAGTTGTTACCTGGAAGGTCTAATTCGAGCATTTGTTAATGACTGGGACTGTTGGCCTAGTTTATTTTCACCATTTTTCCAGTCCCATTTCTGTTACTGCTCCCTCCTGTGACTCGAAATGCAGCATATTCACAAGGTACTGCCCTGCTAAGATGACCTGGACTTGCCAGACTATTCTGAAGAAATCGAATGGTGGGTGGATCACAAGGAAGCCCGAAACGGGAATGCCATAGTTGGGACGGTCGTAGATATGGTCATCGAGTTGGGTGCGAGCTGGTTGGGCTAGCCTACCTAGGAAGACAATATCTGTACAATAGAAAAGTGGTCCAAGGACAATTTAAATGTACTTTTCAACAGCCTAGAGCAGTGGTTCTTAAACTGTGGTCCGGGGATGCCTGGGAGTCAGCATCCACTTAAAAAATTAAATAAAATGAACTGATTATTGAAGTGAATATAATTTTGCTTTTTTGTCAATTGAATAATATAGTTCATAATTTGTGTATTTGTATGATGGATGCTTGTATCTGCATGTGTGTATTGTTTTGCTGTAGAAATCAAAATTGCTTAGGCTGCAGCCCCAGACAGCCAGTGATGCCTCAATGGGGGAGAGGGGTGGGGGGGTGATTTCAATAGTGATTCAGTGAGGGTCCCTGGATTCCAGTAATGATTAAGTGAGGGTCCGCAGAAGGAAATGGGGTTGGAATCACTGGCCTAGAGTTTCTGTCTAGCTCATCGGCAGTAAAATGCATGTTAGATGACAGTCTGGTGCGGCATACTCTTATGGCTGGACAACATGTCTGTGCTGGGACCCACCAGTAACCTTGGCGGCATGATGTCCAAGCCTGCCCGAAGACTTGTTGGCACATCTGACTAAAATAGAAAATATATGTATTGAAGAATGTCTTCACAGAACGTCCAGAGTTGGTTACCAACTGAAAATTAAAATTTCTGATTGGCTCCAGTGACTGGAGTTTGGCTCCTAGGTAAAGGAACTGGTTGAATCGAAATTGAAGTCCCAGAATCAAATGTTCTTTGGCTGGATGCCAGCTCGAGAAGCAATGGCGGTGGATGTGTTCTTTTCATCACTGGACCGGAGGACGACCTAGTCTTTCCTTTTGTCCACAGTGATCTTGAGTGGTCTTTAAAGCCAGGCATACAAGAACATATCTGGCATTGGTGACACTTATAAGCCTTATTTTCAGTTTCTGCTGACGTTTTGGTATTTTCTTTTAAGGGGATCCTGAAGGCCCTTTGAGGGGTGAGTCCGCTTCTGGTGAGCGATTCTCTGCTACGTCTAATTGCATGGAGGATTTCATGACCTGTGTGCAAGCCCCTAAGATTATTTGAGCAGGCCCACATGTAACACACTTTGTCTATGGATACAAGAGGTACCAAGTCTCTTCAAGAGATGTTACAGTTGAGGTATGGAAAGGGATCGCAGGACCTTGGAGACTAAGGTGTTTAATGTCTTAAAATGCCCTGTCTTAATAGGCAGATAAAGGCAAGACTTATGGGACGATGAATACCATCTGATCCTATGCTTTAGTCCCATATGTTTCAGAACCATTGTATTGTTAACAGTTGGTGTGTAAACATGTGATGGGCATTAGGCTTGCTAAGACTCCTGTATAGTTATGCTCAGTTTGTATGCTAACAGAGAATTAGAATTGATTTTACCTTAGTGGTCAGATACAGATATTTCAGGAAGTTATCAGGCAACTGGATAATGTAAGAAGTGTTAGATGTGGAAGATAAGGTTTTTTTTACCACATAAAGGGGTGATGTTTACAGCCCCAGCGAGCACCAATCTCCACACCTGAATGGAAACATGTCCCAGTTTACCAGATCACCCCAGTTTGTTTGCAGTACAGCCTACAAAGACTGAACTAGGTATACAGCATTGATCCTCACACCTGATTGTTCACACTACTCTATTGGATGCGTGAGTGAAATAACTCCGTTAGATTTTTAGAGGTACTACTAGTGACCAACTTGGAAAGACAGAGAAGCATTCTTGCCTTGCTATCCACACACAAAGGTATTGCCATACTCTAGATCTTCCATATCTGTGGCTGTCACTCATCGGCAAAAGGTACGAGTTGTTGTGAAGGCCAAATTTTGGCAGTGGGTCCGTTTTTCTGATGCGTATAATGGCATTCAGTTGTCCATGAGTAGAACGCTATACAATTTAAACAAGTCTAAGGCATGAATTCTATTTAGAAGTTAGGAATTCACTGCAGATGAGGTTATTGTATGTTGTGTACTCTGTTGATGAGATCAAATGGAATATTAATGCCCACTTGAGGATATTGTCCCTACAGCTGTCAATAGAGGCACGTGTTCACTTCTTACCATTTTGCTCAGTTTCCATTAATAGTCCCACTTTTCAGTGATTCTAAAATGAGCTGCTGATGCAGCCACATTGTGCTTTTCTACAGTTCAAGAGAATGGTAGGCATACCTTAAGTCAATGTATATATTTTGTATGGATGAATTTGAACTAGGATTTTGTTCTGGTATGCACTTCTGTGTTTGTATAAAGTGTGTCACACTGGTGCTCTTTTAAACTACATTTTGAATGTTTTTAATTTCCTGTCTTAATTGTTCCTACTGTGTTTTTACTTTTTTATTTATTCTGTTGTGTGCCTCTTGTTTTGATTGCATTTAATGTGTTATTATTTTGTCATTTTTATTACTTTATAGCGTTCAGGAATTTTTGCTAATCTGCAATAAACTATGAATGATGGTGGTGGTGGTGTAGTACAATGATTGAGATTCTGAGTAAATCACTAGATAGTTCCCATGCCAAAAACGGTTGACTTATTTTTTTTTATGAAGCCTTTTGCTCCAGTTTCCTCTGTCTTTGGCTCGATGGGTATGATGGATCATACCAGAGCCGGATGGATTTGTTTCTCTTTGGTGCTCATTCCATGAGAAGAGGAATGGCCTCTACGGCTTTCCTCCTGGTCTACATGCTGGTGTACATTTTGTGAGTGGCGTCAACAATGAAAACGTTTTATTTCAAAACTGTGTTGGACATTGTTTCGTTGATGGTGAGTACGGTATACAAAAATAACCCTCACTGCAGGTCCCTATATAGAATCTAAACTTTCCCAGCTATCATGAAGGAAAGTTCGATGCTATTAAGGACACTGTGGCGAGGATTATCTCACCCTTGAAACCTTCTGTAAGAGGATAAGTTAATGTTGCTTTCCAGCCATGTAAGTTGATGTTGCTTGTTAAGATGATGACAATGATGGTATTATTGTCTGCCTATCTGAACTGATGGTCTCTTTATCTCTCAATAGTGAGCAAAGTGAAACCGGTGCAAGAGAAGAAAAGGCCTCGAGTGAAGTGACTAGTTCAGAAGAGTCTGTCATGAAAGTTAATCTCGGCAAAGAAAGAGGACCAGATGGAGAATCTTCAGTGCTTTCTGCGTGATGGAAACCCTTGATTTGTTGTTTAGATCACGTTTGTTTAGTACATTTCCTTGTTGGTCTTGGGAGATGTAGTTGATGTTTTCTGTTACTATGTTCATTGGCTGCTATGAAATTGAATAAAAAAAATTAAAATAATCACTTTGTATCCTAAATAGAATTTTACCTTTGCTTCAGGATATCGAATATTTGAAATTATACATTTATAGGCCTAACCGATCAAGACTTTATAGGTTTAAGCCAGAGATATGTCAAATCCGGAATATAAAATCTGATGGGAAAAGGTCCTAGACAAATAGATGCTGCTTTAAGTTGGGCTCAAGATAAACTGTCATGCCTATGTCCAAAAGTGTATTAGAATTTTTATTGTTGGGTTGCCCCGGATGAGGATTCCTGCCAGATCTCTAGACACCCACTTGCATGTGGCCAGCATAAAAGCAATCACTAATACACATTTCACCTTGATAAAAGATTGGAGAAACAGTATTGTTTTTTCTCCTTTGAAGACCTTGTGTATGCTCTGCCGCACATGTAGTCTTAATTAGTGAATTTGTCATGAAAGCTTTTCTTAAAGACATTAGAAAAAGGTTATTCCCAAACTGGTGTACCATCTGCAAATTGGTGTCTTAGCATGCTAGTAAGTTAATGTGGCCCCTACTGAAACACCTGTATGAATGCAGAATTATAGAGTTATTGACGGAAGGAGCTTGCCTCATTGCCAGCTGGCAAGACTAAATGAAGATACAGTATGACTCTTTGAAGGATTTTTATCTAAAGTCATGGCACCATTTCAGATCAGAATATTGTATTATCCGCTTTCTTTAATTGCCTATAATCTAAAGCTGTGTAATAATTAGATTTTATAGTTCTAAGGAGAGTTCTAATGGAAAAGATCAATGTGTTTAGGTAAACTAGAACAGTGTATCTGAAAGAAAGTTTGTTATAGATTCCTTACCTTAGAATATCCCCCAGGCGTCAGACTGGATCCGGAAAGCTTTTCGTCAGCAGTACCCCTGCATGTCGAAAGGTGACGTCGGTCGACTCTGCGTCCATCGTTGTGGTTGCCGGGATCATGTCGCAGATGTTCCTTAGACGACGCCCTCGCCCGCTGACGTCAGTTCTTTCTTTTTCCGTGCCAGCAAGCGCAGATTCGGAGAGTGCGGTACCGCCAGTCATTTTCTGACTTCTTTTAGAGTCTTACATCGACTCCTGGTGCATGAGGGATGCTCGGCTTCAAGGCCTGCGGTTCCTGTAACCGAGTGATGTCTAACGGATCCGTGCCGCGTGTGCCTCTACTCCTTGGAGCCATTACAAAAATGGGGTTTCCCAATACTGGTCGTGAACCTGGGTTCAATATGATACAAAAAACAGTTGTCCTAGACCTATATTTTTAGAAAATATATATCGAATCTACACTTATTGTTAATCAACAGTTTCCTGAGCATGCATAATGTTTAGCTCGCAGGATTAAATTCAGTAATTTTTGACTGAGTGCAAACAACCAAGATATACTTCAACAAGAATTTATTCCATATCATAAGGTGAACAGTTTATTGCTTACTGTATCGAGTAAGGAGAAGAATGGGAAAGGTTGCTCCAATTGAAAGTGTGAAGAGAAAAAAGGGTGCTCTGGTGTGGAAGAGGTGAAAAGGAATTTCAAATAGTGTAATAGGGGATATTTAAAAACAATTAGATGCTGGACTGATTACCAATTCTCCGTATTCTCTAGCCTTGCCACATAGAGACAATCAAGGTTCCTTTATATACTATTTACAAATACACAAAATGTATCCTTGTGTAGATTCGAGATCTACTCCCTGGAGAGCGACCACAACCCCAAGTCGTGCTCCGACTGCCAGACCATGGCCCTGAAGTCTTTGCGGGAGCGGTCCTGAAAGCTCCTCAAGGCCCAGGAGTCGGCACAGCGTCGTTCGAGGTCCTGGCCGCTTGGGAGGTCACGTCACCGATCACGGAGCGATCGTCACTCGTAGTCGAACTCTTCGCAATCGGGGTCAGGTAAGTCGAAGTACAAAAAGAAGTCGAAGAAGCATGGTCGCTCTTAGACTTCCCCTCGGCCGATGCGATGAAGGGTGTGGGTGGTGCCACTCCCGCGGCTCCATGTGCAGAGTCTTCAGGGTTAACTCCACCCTTCCCGGGTGCGACCCCTGCCCAGCTACGTCAATTTTACGAAGCGATGCACGCCATCTTTGGGCAGCACGACTCCGCCGGTGTGACTTCAGGCCCCGTGGACTCGGTTGGGGGCCCTAGGCCTTGGACGGCTCCGGCTTCTGCTCCACAGGGTCACCTTGGATCCAGATCTGGATTGGTGCCAGTCGACCTCATGACACGTCCACCGGTGCCGATTACACCGGCAGCACGTCTGCAGCTGACACCGGCTGAACCTCCAGCCAATGTCGACCCAGGCTTCCACCCCGATGTCGACCAACGCCAGATCCGACTTCGATGGGTACCTTTGTGCCTGCATTCCACCATGGCCATTTTCAGCCAGTATGGCAGCCAGAGGAGGGTGAGGAAGACTGGGAGGGGTCTGAGGACCCTTTAACTGCCTAGCTAGAGTATGAGCCTGACTGGAGAGAGGAACTGGGGGATGCCAGTGGTTTGGATACCTTCCCAGACCTAGGCATGTTGTCTCCTCCTACTGTGGCTACAGAGGAGGGAGCGTCGTATGCAGTGGTGTTGCATAGGGTGGCCGAGGCTCTCCACCTCGAGCTTCCTACGGTGGCAGTCAGGACTACCCTCCTGATAGAGGTGCTTCAGCCGGCAGCAAGCTCCTTGGAGCCCCTGCTGCCGTTCAATGAAGCCCTTACGGACATCCTTTTGGGCACCTGGTCCAGGGGCTCCTGTGGATAGGATGGTTGCCCGATGCCACCGCCCGGGGCGCCCCCACCTTCCTCTCCCAACACCCTCACTTTCCTCTCCCAACACCTTACCCCGAGAGCTTGGTGGGCCAAGCCTCTACGTCCAAAGGCACCATCCCTACAGCTCCACCTGATCGGGAATCCAAGAAGATGGATCAAATTGGGAAGATGTTTTCGTCCATCAGCTTGGGACTGTAGTCGGTAAACACTAGGCCTGGGCGGTAAATTCTGTTCCATTCGTGGAATTTGGGTAATTTTGCGTTCCGCAGAGAACGCGGAATTGCCAAAAATTCCGTGGCTTTGCGGAATTTTTTGCTAGTTTGTGCTTTCTAAATGCGTGTTCACGAGATTTCTCCCAGAGCACGCAAACAGCGATCGCGAAAAGGAAAAAAGCATCGCGAACTGGAGGAACAAGCAATTCCGCGTGTTCACTGAACTTTTGTGTGCTCGCAGAGATTTTTTACGGTTTCGCAGAGCTTTGTGTAGCGTGACTGTTGGGCCGTTATTCCCACTCTGTGTGGGATACGGTGGCGCAAGTGCTGCCTCAGTGCCCGGAGGAGGCCCAGGCTCTACTCTCCTGTGCTGTCGCAGAGATGCAGCAAAGTTTACTATCTGCTGTGGGCTGGATACCGCCGACACACTGGGCAGAATGATTGCCCCGTCAGTAGCCCTTCGCCGCTACGCTTGGTTGCGTTAAACTGGGTTTTCCGGGGATGTCCAATCCACACTTATGGACATGCCCTTTGATGGCCGTCGCCTTTACGGTGACAAGGCAGAAAACGTCCTGAAGCACTTTAAGGAGACTCGAGCTACGGCCAGGTTCTTCGGCCTCTCCACCACCTGCCCAGCGCAGTCTGCCTTTTGCCTCTTTCGTGGCTAAGGAAGGGGTGCCCCACTACGTCCCGCCAAGAGCCACAGGCTCAGTCCCAGCACGGCCAGGGACGTGGGGACCACCGGTGTGGTTCGGAGGGCCAGCGAGCGGGCCAGTCCACCTCCGCCCCCTCTGCCTCAGCCTCCAAACCCTCCTAGTCTGAAACTCCAGGGACACCAAACGCCAGTGGGCGGCAGGATCCCCCATCACTTTCGCACCTGGTGCAGCATCATGTCGGACAGGTGGGTTCTGCAGATAGTCCGAAGGGGCTACTCCCTCCCCTTCGAGACCACCCCTCCCTCCAAGCCACCTCAGTACCATTGCATGTCGGAGGATCACCTGGCCCTTCTTCAAGAAGAAGTTTCGGCCCTTTTGGCCAAGGGGGCCATTGAGCGCGTTCCTGTCGCACAAGTAGGTCGTGGTTGCTATTCCCACAACTTTCTGGTGCCCAAGAAGGACCAAGGCCGGTGTCCTGTCTTAGATTTTAGGGGCGTCAACCACTTCATCCGGAAGGAGAAGTTCAAAATGTTGACGCTCGCTCAGGTCTGGTTGGTAGCGTTGGACTTGCCGGATGCTTATTATTACATCCCCCGTCCTGCGGCCCACCGGCGTTACCTGCGGTTCATGTTAGGCCACAAGTACTTTCAGTTTACGGTGCACCCCTTTGGCCTTACCAGCGCCCCTCAGGTGTTCTCGAAAGTGATGGAAGTGGTCGCAGCTCATCAGCGCAGATCAGCGGTTCCAATCTTCCCCTATCTTGACAACTGGTTGTTGAAGGCGGGCTTGCCCCAGGCAGTCGTCTCCCACCTCCAGACTTCGGCCGACCTTCTGCATTTGCTGGGGTTCTCCATCAACGTGCCGAAGTCGCACCCGATTCCCTCTCAGAAGATCCTTTTCATCGGAGCGCTTCTGGACACGACCCAGTTTCGGGTTTATCCTTCCGAACAGCGAGTCCGGGATATTTGGGCTATGATTCCGATTTTTGAGCTTCTATCCCGGGTTTCGGTCAGGATGACCCTGAGGCTGCTGGGCCTCACGGCCTCCTGCATCCTGCTGGTGCATCATGCCAGGTGACCTATGCGGGCTCTGCAGTGGGACATGAAGTTCCAATGGGCACAGCATCAGGGGAATCTGTCAGATTGCGTCCCGATCTCGAAGAGCACTGCACGAAAATTGCCGTGGTGGCTCACAAACCAGGATTGGGTCTACGGCAGATCTCTCTCCCTTCCCCAACCAGATCACACAGTGGTGACAGATGCATCCCTTCTGGGATGGGGCGGCCATATGGGAGAGGCGGAGATCAGAGGCCTCTGTTCTCCGGTGGAGTCCGAGCTCCACATCAACCTTCTGGAGCTTCGGGCGATCTGTCTTGCAATGAAGGCATTCCTTCCCTCTGTCTGGGGAAGAGTAATGCAGGTGTTCACGGACAACACCACCGCCATGTGGTACTGCAACAAACAGTGCAGGGTGGGGTCGTGGACCCTATGTCGGGAGGCCCTTCGTCTCTGGACATGGCTGGAACATCAGGGCATATCCTTGGTGGTTCAACACCTGGCAGGTTTTCTGAACGCCAGGGCAGACAAACTCAGCCGCAGGTGCATGATGGATCACGAATGGTGTCTTCACTCATAGGTGGTGCAAGGTCTCTTTCTGCAGTGAGGAGAGCCTTGGTTAGATCTATTCGACACCGAAGAGAACGCGCAATATCAGCAATACTGCACGTTGGTATTTCCAAGGTGGCACTCGCTAGGCGATGCTTTTTGCCGCGAGTTGGGTTGCGGTCTTCACCTTTCCGCCTATACCACTTCTGCCCAGAGTGCAGAAGATGATCAAGCGCGATCAGGCCCAAAGTCATTCTTGTGGCTCCGGATTGGGCACGAAGAGTCTGGTATCCGAGCTGCTCAACATGGCCATCGATCCTCCGATCCGACTGCCTCTTCGGGAGGATCTTCTGTTGCAGCTGCAGGGGACGGTCCTCCACCGAACCTGTCCAGCCTCCACCTCCTTGCATGGAGATTGAGCGGCGGCAGTTGATGTCATTTGACTTGCCTCCTGAAGTCTGTGATGTCCTCTTGGCAGCCAGGCGTCTCTCCACTAAGACGGTATACGCCTGTCGATGGAACACACTTGTGGCATGGTGCGCCGCAAAGGTTGTGGATCCCCTTTCTGCCCCTCTTTCTGAGGTTCTCTTGTTGCTCCTTTCTCTGGCCCAGCAGGGCTCTGCTCTGGGCACTATCAAGGGCTATCTTTAAGCCATTTCTACCTTTCTAAGGCTTCCTGATCAGCCTTCTCTCCAAGTCTCCAGTTGTAAATCGTTTCTTGAAAGGCATCACTCATCTCTTCCCTCCTATTACCTTCGTGATGCCTCAGTGAGACTTGAATTTGGTTTTGACTTATTTGAATGTGCGCTCCCCTTGAGCCGCTTCACAGCTGTCCTCTTAGACTCGTAACTCTTAAAACTGCATTCCTGGTAGCCATCACATCTGCCAGAAGACTGAGTGAGCTCCAGGCTCTTTCATCCAAGCCTTCTTTTCTGCCTGTACATCCGGACAAGGTTGTCCTAAGAACTCGTCCATCCTTTCTTCCCAAAGTTGTCACCTCCTTTCACATTGGGCAAACCATCACTATGCCCACCTTCTTTCCGCCTCCACATCCTTCTAAAGAGGAAGAGAGGCTCCACCGTCTGGACCCAAAATGTGCGATTTCCTTCTATCTGGATCGCACAAAACAGTTCTGGGTGGATGACCAGCTCTTTGTTGGCTACGTGGGCGGCAAGAAAGGTCGACTGTACACAAGCAGACCATCTCTAGATGGGTCGTTGTGTGTTTTAAAGCCTGTTCTTCTCTGGCTAAAAAGGAGCCTCCAGTGTGGCTACGTGCCCATTCCACCTGGGCGACGGCAGCCACTACGGCTTTGGGATGAGGAGTCCCCCTGAATGACATCTGTCAGGCAGCTACGTGGGCATCACTGCACACGTTTACAAAACACTAATGCCTGGACAGCCAAGTCCGGAGAGACGGCTTCTTTGGCAGTTCTGTTCTCCAGGACTTTCTGGTGTGATCTTGGTTCGCAGACCCACGTCCGGGGTTGGTATTGCTGAGGTATCTATTCTAAGTTAAGGAATCTATAACTAACTGTTTCTTACATTTGGTAACAATATATCTGTAAAAAAAAGTTGTAGATTGCTTACCCCCCCCCCCCCCCCCCCCCTCCCTACACCCATCCACCATCCCCATTCTGCTAACTAATTTCTAGGGTTAAGGACATCCTTTCGGGCCCTAGTTTTGTGCACCATTGATCAGTGTCTTGCATAGCTCTGCGATCCTGGCTCAGAAAGTCTTGTACAGAACGGACATCAGCGTACTTCTAAGTACCCTCCGCAACGTCATCCCGGCGACCCCTGTGCAGAATCGACTGACCAACTACCGACGCGCAGGGGTACTGCTGACAAAAAACTTTCCAGATCCAGTCCGACGCCTGGGGGTTATTCTAAGGTACGTAATCTATAACTAACCTATGTTTCCTACAGATATATCGTTACCAAAGGTAAGTAACTTGTTTATCGGGTCTTTGAACATCTAAGTAAAGGAATTCCCTTTACAAAGTCATCAATAGCTTGCTGGAGTACACAACATAGTCAAAGTGTTTAAAGGCAAAGAACTGCTTTTCTCAAGAGCATGAGTAAAAATATACCTGTACAGAGCTGCAATTTGTAGCTCTCTACCTAGAATTAAAGGCACAACCATGACGATCAACAAAGGTTTGTTAGTTGGGGATTCTGTCTACTACCACTCCAACATCAAACCCAACTAGAGAGGAACATGAAGATCTGAAAGAAACAGGTTAGTATTAGATTCCTTACCTTAGAATATCCCCAGGCGTCAGACTGGATCCAGAAATGTTTGCGTAGCAGTACCCCTGCGCGTCGGTAGGCGTCGTCTGCGGCAGTCTGCGTCGTTGGCGCCGGATTGACGTCATCTGAGTACTTAGGCGCTGCCCTCGCACGCTGACGTCAGTTCTTTTTTCTGCACCAGCAAGCGCAGGTCCGGAGAAAGTGGTACCCTTTAGTCACTTTTTGACTAAGCTTTTTTGATCCTTTTTGGATCCAATTCGAGTCGTACGACTCAATCGGTGCCGGTAGGGATGCCCGGGTTCAAGCCCTGTGCCGACTGCAACCGACTGTCGGTTACCGACCCCCATCGCCAGTGCCTACATTGCCTGGGACCCGACCACGATGACAAGTTGTGCCCCGACTGTCGGGCCTTGACTTCTAAGGCTAGGCGGGAGCGGTCCCGTAAGCGCCTCGAGCTCCGGCAGTCGGCCCCGCGCCGGTCGAGGTCCCGGGACGGAAGGAGGTCGATGGACCGGTCGCGGGGCCGGAGTCATCACAGCTCAGCCAGTCAACACCACTCGTCGGGCTCCGAGCCCTCAGGTATAACGATCTTCTGACTCCCCCCGACACTCGCACGATGCGGCCACGGGTTCGGGTGACACCGCCCACGCGGCTCCGCGGCCTGCTCCATACCCACCGGTCCCTGGGCAGAACGCGACACCGTAGGAGATCGAAGCCTTCCTCATGGCCAAGAGGTCGCTCTCTCCTCCGTCTGGTTCCGAGGCGCCTTCGGGCCAAGCGTCACCGACTGGGAGCCCAAGTGGGCCGAGTGCTTCAGCCCCGGTGCCGTCGGCGACTTCGGTCCTGGCGCCGAGAGGCCCCACTGGATCCGGGTCACCGCTGGTCGACCTTACGCCCCGCCGGCGTCTGCCCCTAGGGTGTCATCCCGGCATCTTCCCCGCACGACGCCGTCCCTGGTCCACCCCTCAGTCCGGATCCGGCGTCAGAGCGGCGTCTCTCGACCCGCATTCGGCGCCGACCGAAGAGGAATTCTTCGAAGATCTGGGTCCATCCTTTATCCCTGAATTTCAGGACATGTACGACGAGGGAGACTATGGGGGCGGGGGGGGTCTGAGGACCCCCTGGCAAGTGAGTGCCAGTCGTTTCAGGACTGATAACAGGAACTAGGGGAAGCCAGTGGCCTGGATACCACCCCAGACACTGGTTTTGTCTCCCCTCCTACCGTGGCTACGGAGGAGGGGGCTGCTTATAGTGTGGTGCTGATGAGGGCAGCTAAGACCTTGGCTCTTGAGCTCCCCGTTGCAACGGTGATGTCTAACATCCTCACGGAGGTCCTTAAACCGCAGGTAAGCTCCCCAGAGCCTCTATTGCCGTTTAATGAGGCTCTCACAGACGTCCTGTTGGGCACTTGGTCCACTACAGGTCCCCCTGTAGATAGGAACGTCGCTAGGCGCCACCGCCCTGCCCCGGGCGACCCTAGTTTCTTGTCCACCCACCCCACCCCCGAGAGCCTGGTTATCAAGGCCTCTACTTCCCAATCCGCATTCCCGACTGCACCACCAGATCGGGAATCCAAGAGGTATGAACAATTCGGAAAGAAGATGTTCTCCCTTAGTTTGGGGTTGGGGTCGGTCAACACCGTGTGCCTCTTGGGCCGCTACACCCAATCTTTGTGGGATACGGTTGTCGCGTGCTGCCTGAGTGCCCAGAGGGAGCCCAAGCGAAACTCGCTCAAGCCTGCGCGGAGGGAAGGGACGCAGCGCGGTACTCTAGAGGATGTGGACTGGATACCACGGACTCGCTAGGAAGAGCGATTTCCACGTCTGTGGCGGTTCGCCGCCACGCCTGGCTGAGGTCCGCCAACTTTTCGGCCGATGTCCAGAACACCCTTATGGACATGCCGTTCGATGGCAGCCACTTCTTTGGTGGCAAGGCAGATCATGCGCTGGAACGCTTTAAGGACTCCAGGGCTACGGCCACGTCCTTGGGCCTGTCAGCCCGCGCCACGAATCTTCTGCCCAGCACTCCTTTCGTGGCCACGGGAGGGTTGCCCCCACACGTCCTGCCAGCCACGGGCCGCAGACAAACATTCAGCGCGGTGGCGGATGTGGTTACTGTCGCTGCGTGAACAGGGGACAACGGCGCGGCCAGTCCACATCTTCCCCCGCAGCATCCGCCTCAAAGCCTTCCTAGTCCGAACTTTCAGGCCCATTTGACGCCAGTGGGGGGCAGGGTTCGCCATCACCTCCTCCACAGGCGCTCCATCACATTGGACAGGTGGGTGCTGCAAATCGTCCGAAGGGGCTACTCCCTCCCCTTCGAGGCAACCCCTCCAGCCATGCCACAGCAGTACCACCCCATGTCGGGGGGTCACTTGCAACTTCTGCAAGAGGAAGTTTCGGCCCTTTTGGCCAAGGGGGCCATCGAGCCCGTTCCTGGGCCAGAAGTAGGACGTGGTTGTTACTCCCACTACTTTCTAGTCCCCAAGAAGGGCAAAGGGGGCCTACGCCCTATCTTGGACCTACGGAACGTCAACGGCTACCTCCGGAAGGAGAAGTTCAAGATGCTGACTTTGGCTCAGGTCTTAGCTGCCCTGGACCCAGGAGACTGGATGGTAGCGTTGGACTTGCAGGACGCATATTTTCACATCCCCGTCCTGCCGTCCAGTTTCAACGTGCACTTGGGACCTGCGGAGCTGGGTCAGGGGGCCAGCGGGCGGGTCAGGCCACCTCCACCCCAGCCACCACTGCCTCCAAACCTTCCTAGTCCGTGTTTTTTAGGCCCATCAAATGCCAGTGGGCGGCA
Source organism: Lissotriton helveticus (assembly GCF_964261635.1). Lineage (NCBI taxonomy): Eukaryota > Metazoa > Chordata > Amphibia > Caudata > Salamandridae > Lissotriton > Lissotriton helveticus. The sequence continues at coordinate 481,164,342 of NC_136070.1, read as the reverse complement.
GGATTCGCCATCACCTCCCCCACTGGTGCACCATCACTTCGGACAGCTGAGTTTTACAAATAGTCCAAAGGGGCTACTCCTTCCCCTTCGAGACTACCCCTACAGCCATGCCACCCCAGTACCACTGCATGTCGGGGTATCACTTGGCACTTCAACAGGAAGTTGCGGGCCTCTTGGCCAAGGGGCCATCGAGCGCGATCCTGCGCCAGAAGTAGGACGTGGTTGTTACTCCCACTACTTTCTGGTGCCCAAGAAGGACAAGGGCCTGCATCCTATCTTGGACCTCAGGGCCGTCAATCGCTTCCTCCGGAAGGAGAAGTTCAAGATGTTAGCTCTGGCTCAAGTCTTGTCTGCCCTCGACCCTGGAGACTGGATGGTAGTGTTGGACCGGCAGGACACATTTCCACACCGGCGTTACCTGGGGTTTAGGGTAGGCCACAAGCACTTTCAGTTTACCGTGCTCCCCTTCGGCCTTACCAGCGCCCCACGGTTGTTCATGAAAGTGAGGGTGGTCGCAGCTCATCTGCGCAGGTTAGGGGTTTCAGTCTTCCCCTATCTCGACGACTGGTTGTTGAAGGCGGGCTCGCCCCAGACAGTCTTCAGCCACCTCCAGACTACGGCCGACCTCCTGCACCTGCTGGGGTTCTCCATCAACGTGCCGAAGTCACACCTGTGTCCCTCTCAGAAGCTCCTCCATCGGAGCAGTTCTAGACTCGGCGCAGTTTCGGGTTTATCCTCCCGAACAGGGGTTCGGGATATTCAGGCTCTGATTCCGATCTTTCAGCCTTTATCCCGATTCTCGGTCAGGTTGACACTGCGGCTTCTGGGGCTGATGGCCTCCTGCATCCTTCTGGTGCATCACGCCCGGTGGCTTATGCGGGCTCTGCAGTGGGACCTGAAGTTTCAGTGGGCCCAGCATCAGGACAACTTGTCCGACCATGTCTTGATCTAGGAGGGCACTGCAAGACAGTTGCAGTGGTGGCTCACTGACCGCGATTGGGTCAGCGGCAGATCCCTCTCCCTATCCCAACCGGAGCACATAGTTGTGACTGATTTGTCCCTCCAGGGCTGGGGGAGCCACATGGGAGAGGCAGAGATCAGAGGACTCTGGTCTCCGGCGGAGTCCCGGCTCCACATCAACCTTCTGGAGCTGCGGGCGATCCGACTTGCACTGAAAGCATTCCTCCCCTCTGTCCGGGGGAGTGTAGTGCAGGTGTTCACGGACAACACCACTGCCATGTGGTACTCCAACAAACAGGGCGGGGCGGGGTTGTGGACCCTATGCCAGGAGGCTCTGCGCCTCTGCCAGTGGCTGGAACATCACGGCGTGACCCTGGTGGTTCAACACCTGGCAGGTTCCCTGAATGCCAGGGCGGATGAACTCAGTCGTCGGTGCATGATGGATCACGAATGGCGTCTGAACTCTGACGTGGCGCAAGGTCTCTTTCAGCAGTGGGGAGAGACTTGGTTGGATCTATTCGCCACAGAAGAGAACGCGCAATGTCATCAGTTCTGCGCATTGGAATTTCTGAGGCGGTATTCGCTCGGAGACGCTATTCGTCGCGAGTGGAGTGGCGGTCTGTTGTACGCCTTTCTGCCTATACCGCTTCTGCCCAGAGTGCTGAAGAAGATCGGGCGCGACCGGGCCCAAGTCATCCTTGGCTCTGGACTGGGCACGAAGATACTGGTATCCCGAGCTACTCAGCATGTCAGTCGATCCCCTGATTCGTCTGCCTCTTCAAGAGGACCTTCGGTCGCAGCAGCAGGGGGACGGTCCTCCACCCGAACCTGTCCAGCCTCCACCTCCATGCGTGGAGATTGAGCGGCGACAGTTGAGGCCATTTGACTTGCCTCCTGAAGTCTCTGATGTGATTCTGGCAGCCAGGCGTCCCGCCACAAAATCGGTATACGCCTGCAGATGGAACAAATTTGTGGCATGGTGCACAGCAAAGGCTGTGGATCCACTCTCTGCCCCCCTTTCTGAGGTTCTCCTCTTTCTTCTTTCTCTTGCCCAGCAGGGCTCTGCTCTGGGCACTCTAAAGGGCTACCTCTCTGCCATTTTTCGCCTCCCGATCAGCCCTCTTTGTTCAAGTCCCCAGTTGTAAATAGGTTCTTGAAGGGCATCACTCTTATGTTTCCTCCTGTTCCTTTCGTGATGCCTCAGTGGGACTTGAACCTTGTTCTGACTTCTCTGATGTGTGCTCCCTTCGAGCCACTTCACAACTGTCCTCTTCGTCTCCTTACTCTTAAGACTGCATTCCTGGTTGCCATCACCTCTGCCAGGAGAGTGAGTGAGCTCCAGGCTCTTTCTTCTCAACCTCCTTTCCGTCCTGTCCATTCGGACAAAGTTGTGTTGCGGACGCGACCCTCTTTCCTGCCCAAGGTAGTCACAGCCTTCCACATTGGGCAGTCCATCACCTTGCCCACCTTCTTTCCGCCTCCACATCCCTCGAAAGAGGAAGAGAGGCTCCACCGTCTGGACCCAAAACGTGCGCTCTCATACTATCTGGATCGCACACGCCAGTTCCGGGTGGATGACCAACTCTTTGTTGGTTACGGGGCGCTAAGAAGGGACGGGCGGTGCACAAAAGGACCATTTCCTGAAGGGTCGTCTTGTGCATCAAGGCTTGTTATTTTCTGTCTAAAAAGGAGCCTCCTGTGGAGCTACGTGCCCATTCCACTTGGGCCACGGTGGCTACTACTGGCCTGGGTCGGGGAGTCCCCTTGCAGGACATCTGTCGGGCAGCTACATGGGCCTCGCTGCACACGTTTGCAAGACACTACTGCCTGGACAGCCAAGTCCGGAGAGATGGCTTTTTCGGCCGTTCCGTTCTCCAGTACTCTCTGGTGTGATCATTGGTTCTCAGACCCACCACCGGGGTTGGTATTGCTGGGGTATCTATTCTAAGGTAAGGAACCTAATACTAACCTGTTTCTTTCAGATGCACAAGTTACTTACCTTCGGTAACGATATATCTGTAAGAAACAGTAGTTAGTATTAAATTCCTTACCGCCCCACTATCCTCCCCGTTCTGCAAACCGATATCTAGGGTTAAGGTCATCCCCTTTCATGGCCCTAGTTTCATGGCCCTAGTTTCATGGCACCAGTGTTGGTTTTTATGATGGCTCTGCGTTTCTGGCGCGGAAAAGCTGTGTACAAGAACTGACGTCAGCGCGCGAGGGCGGCGTCTAAGTACTCCGACGTCATCCCGGCGCCGAAGATGGACGCGGAGCCGCAGACTACGCCTACCAACGTGCAGGGGTACTGCTACTCAAAATTTTCCGGATCCAGTCTGACGCCTGGGGATATTCTAAGGTAAGGAATCTAATACTAACTACTGTTTCTTACAGATATATCGTTACCGAAGGTAAGTAACTTGTGCTACATGCGCATTGAATTAATCTAACTTGCTACCATTCATCCTTCGAGTTTAGACTGTTGGAAACCATATTACCAAGTATCACACTTCATATACTATAGCACACGAGAAATAACAGGATACAGAAGATGTTAATTTGTATGGTATTGTTGACTTTATATCTCTAGCATTTATATAGTGTTTCATTTTGCTGGGAAGACACCAAAGCACATTTGTGAACCAGTATCATTTTGCTCCTCTGGAATGTGCTGATTGGAATAGTGTGTCTCTGTTGTGTTACCTCTGTTGGTAGAGTTTTGATGATGTACATGAGGACACCAGAGAGGAGTCGTCCCCCTTGCTCGCTTCACCCCAGCACAGGTGCCATCCCAGTCCAGTGCTCCTTCTTGGGTATGCCCTGGTTAGTCTATACAACAGATGGGGCTTCGCAAAAGAGAGTACAGAACAGCAGTGAGTATTCGCTTGACTCAGTATAATGAGGATTCCTGTCTGCCAGGACTGAGCCTTTGATCATATTTAGATGGAGGCTCTGTACAATCTCAATTCTATTAGAATTAATTGCATTGCTTAACCTAGGGCCATGTGGAAAACCAAAATATCCCTGGAGAATTTCTGACATGTTTGGTGGGCTCCAGTTCTCTGAGATGCTCATTGAGAGGGTGCATCATTATTTTGGACCTAGATAACCTGGTGCACATCTGTGACCATTTATAGCAAAATGTCAGATTTATAGGTTCCATGACCCTGAACTGAGATTGACATGTAAAAGAGAGGAACTTGTGTTTTACTCTGCCTCTATGTACATATATTCCAACTTCAAAGTGCGGGAGTGAGAAATACCTTACTTGTTGGCTGATACTAGCGACTTGTTCAGTTTTGCTCAATTCCGTTTTGAGAGCGAGAGGACTCCACTACTGGACTTGCAACGGTGGCAAAAGCTGCAATGACTAATTAACTGATTGATGTTGTCATTGCATCTACTCTACAGTTTTTAAGAATGAGTTGTTGCGGTGTTCTGTGATATTTATTATATACAAATAACTTGAGGTGAATATTCTGCCTAGTTAAACAGGACTCTACTTTTAACTACATGAGTACAGTTGTGCCAGAGCTGCTCGTTTGTATGTTTGAATAGGCCTTGGGTAGAAGGTGCCCCCTTACCCTTAAGGTGCATCACTTTCCTCAGCACCTTGGTTGTTGGGGAATGTTTAATTTGGGATTGTGATTCACGGGTCAATTTGGGGTACACTGGTTTTTCAGGGTTTTGATTTGTAGAATAGGTTTCCTCTATTCTGTATCTGCCCTTAGCAAATTACATCTTGATGGGATGGTGGTGGTTGTTCTTCCCTTTACTGTACAGGTGAAATGTCAGTTTCAACTGTCCGCACAGTTGAACTGTTCTTCTTGAAAGTTGAGGCTTATTTAGTCCCAAAATGCCTACGCTTGTGATGCGATATATCTTATGGCAACCATGTGTTCATTGCCATGCTTCAGGGGAGGGGAGGAAGCTGGCTCTTTATGTGATCTATCAAACATCTGATATACTATGTAAAGAGTCCAGGGGCTCCCTTATGAGTGGACAGGGGCTTGCTATGCAATCCCAAAGAGCTCTGTTAGGGGGTAGTGTGGTCGAGCAGCCTTAGGGTTAACACAGCGGAGTGCAAGACATCTGCAAATACACACAATGATCAATACGTGACACACACAACTCAAGGAGATCCACATCAATTTATGAAAATAGCAAGTAGTTTAATATATGTTTAGGCATCAGAGAAAAATTGTTCCAGTAAGTAACTTTTTAAATATAAATTCTTTTCAGCTCTAAAAGTGGGCACAGTGCATTTTGAGTTCTGCATAGTAACCTATGGAAGGAAGAAAATGTTCTGCAGACTCAGGCCGGGGGCGACGGGTGCAGTGGTGCTGCAAGTGTCTGGTTTTGGTGGTTCCGGAGGCCTCGGAGTCTTTGCTTTTGAGTTCCTGCAGGGTGTAGGAGTGCGGGTCGGCCGTTCACGGGAGGTCTTGAGCCTTTATCAAAGGCAGGCAGTCAGTCTTCCCAGGTCCCAGGAGTCAACAGTTGCAGGACGAGTCTTCTTTGGCCCAGTTTTGGACGAGGTAGGCAGACAGGCTGACTGGGCTGGGACCAGGTCAGCTGCTGCTTATTGCCTCTTTGTTTTTCAGGCACTTCGGTGTTCTCTTTCTTCTAGGTCATCAGGACCTGCTTATCTGGCATCGGGCTACTGACCTTTGGTCACTACGCCCCCCTATATGACCACTTCCTGTGTGAAGTGGGCATAATCCTGCCCCAGAATTCCGAAGTATGCCATCACAGAGGGCAACTTCCGAAAATTTTTGTCTACCTCCGTGTAGCCCACTTGTGGTACTAGCCTCTAGGTGGCACCCTTACCTGACTAGCTGTTTTCCCCAGTTTCCAATGGAAAGGTGGCTCCCTTCTGTTCCTTCCAAAAGATGTTGGTTCTGATAGATACTTTTAACCACTGATGGTTCACCTATTGAATATTACCCGGGTTGTAGACTCTATCCAGAAACCTTTTATATGTATCACTGTGTGCTAGTAGGTGGCGTCCTGTGGCTCCACTTCAACATTGTTCTGCTTCTGAAGTGACATGCAGAGCCACATATAAGGACCACTCGCAGGCTGAAATCTGTTCCTTTCAGTCTTTGGGTACGTCCAATAGAAAGTCCAAGCGAGAGTATCCCTTACCGTCACTCTGGAACTCAATAGGAGGCATCTAGGCATCAACGTGACCCCAGTTCTCACTCCCGATAGTGTTCCCCTTCAGAGCAGATTGCGATCAAATCTACAAATTCTGTGAAGACCTGCTGTGGCTATTTGATACATTACTGGTGTGCCTCCCGGCCCCAAAGACCTGCAAGGGCCTCGAACTGGGACTCCACCTAAAAGTGCATAATTGGCTCTAGCTGGGTCCTCTGAAACAATGACAGGCTCGGCACCAGCTTCGCGGTGACTCCAATCCTGACGCCACAACCTAAACCAAACTGTTCAGCACTGACACCCCTACCGGTGCTGTCGGGCGGTGAAGTACAACCTATTGTGCTTTCTAACTCCTAAGCCTCCACCACTTCAGCTTAGGTCGCATTCTGATCCACTTGGGCCACAGTCTTTGGGCAACCCATACATTCCAGCACTTTGCAACTGCTTCAAGAAAGAGCCCAAACTCTTCATGGAAGAAAGTACATCCTTCTCCATGGTCATGCGAACGGTAGGCGAGGTTCTCAACTCAACCCATGATGGAGGTGAAGACTAATGTCCTCATTGAGGTGCTTTGTTCTGGGCAAATAAATGCCAAGCTCATGCTTCTGTTCAAGGAAGCCCTCACAAAGACACCCTTCTCGGGGTTTGGGCAAGACCCTGTTCCTGAACCTTCGGTGAACAGGCAGAAAGCTTGTCATCGTCCAGTCCGGGGTGACCCCAACTTCTTGACTCGGCACCTCATACCCAAGAGAAGAGTGGTGCAGTCCTCAAGGAGTAAAATCAACCCTAACTTATCCCTTACCCTACAACTTGATTGGAAATCAATACGGACCATGTGTTATCCTCAGCCAGTTTGGCACCATGTTCAGTCAATGCCAGCTGCCATCTATGGCATTAAACCCTTGCCGTTTGCGATTCCGTTGTACAAGTCTTATTTGGTCCCCCGGACAACTATGCTTTGTTCTTACACAGGCTATTATGAGATGTGGCAAAATTTACCATCCGCAGTGGCTTGGATACCACAGATTTGCATAGGCTGGCAGTTGGCACCGTTGTTGCATTCACAAGGCATACTTTGATATGATCCATAGGTTTTCCAACAACATCCAGTACATGCTAATATACATGCCCTTTCAATGGCTCTTGCCGTTTTGGTGAGACAGCAGACTCTGCCCTGGAGCGCTTCTTAAATAGTAGGGCCATGACGCACTCCTTGGGCCTGTCTGCTCCACCACATCAGCCGCACAAAGAGTTTTGCCCCCTCCGTGGATATGGTTGAGGCTGCCAATATTGCTATCTAGGTTAACCTGCTCGGCAAAACCTTCAGCCATATTGAGGCCGAGGCACTGGTACCAGGGCTGAGTGACTTCTTTAGGCACAGAATGTTTGTTGAAACAAAGGACTCTTTTGTCTCGAGCAGGACACCCAATAGTCGTACGTTAAAACGTAATTCTTTAAGGCGTTTGTCTCTAATTGCGGGCGCAGAACATGGGATTCCTCTTTAGTGTCTCAGATATTATCTCCAGTTGTCGATGCGTCATTTTGGGTGGTAAAGAATATTTTCAGAGGCCGGGCACTGTGTTCCAACAACTTTCAGCTCGACAAAACCAGCTCACAGTACTTCTTCGAACTCCGAGCCACAAAGATAAGATGGTGTCTGCATCAGAAGTGGGCTTTTGTTACTTTTGCTACTTTCTGGTGCAGAAGAAAAACAGGCTTTAATCCCTATTAGGCCTTTGCATCCTCAGTGCCTTTCTGTGGAAGGACAAATTAAAGATGCTCACCTTGGCCAAGATCTTGTGTGCCCGTGACCCTGGATAGTAACATTGGACCTGCAGGACTCTTATTTCCACACCCCTGTTCTGCTGACCAATAGTTGCTATTTGCCTTTCACATGGGGAAGGAGCATGTTTGGGTCGTTGTGCTCTTCTTTAGCGTCACCAGTACCCCTCGAGTGTTCACGGATGTGATGGCGGTGGTTGTGGCACATCCTCAGAGTTTAGGCGTCCGAGCCTTCCCCTACCTTGACGACTGGCTGCTGAAGGCAGATGTCGCCCACCTCCATACTATGGCAAACCACCTCATTTCATTGATGATCTCAATAAACGTGCCATGACAAAAGAGTAGCAGAGGCTCCATCATTTGGATCGCAAGAGAGCACTGAGCTTTTACATCATTCGCACAAATTAATATTGGTTGGTCTTTCATCTTTTTGTGGGGTTCTCTGTGACAAATAATAGAAGCTACCATGTCATGATGGATTGTCCTCTGTATTAGGATCTATTAATCATTGCCTGACAAGTAGCCTCGCGAAGGTGTGAGGGTTCATTGCATCGGAGCGAAGGTTGCACAAAATGCAGTCTGTCCTGAATCTGTCATGCAGCTAGGTGGGCTTCAGTGCACGCGTTCACGAAGCCTTGACATTCAGTCCATTGGGAGGAGCATTTTGCCCATTCAGTCATGCAGGAGTATATAGTCTTATCCATTCCACAGACCCACCCCCTTCAGAGATGCTGCTTTTGTATCTGGTCACCAGATAAGATTCTGTGACTAGAAGTATCCATCAGAGGCACAAGTCCATTACCTTTCAGGAATACTTTTTCTGGTGGATAATCTAACTGCAGGTTCCTCACCACCGTTACACCTCCCTGCTCTGTGGAAGGATCTCCCTTTTCATCTATATATGTCCCTGTTTAGGAATCTGCACACTGGCTCTTCAAGTTTGCTGAAGCTTGCAAAAAAACTGACTTCGCGCAGGGGTAGCATCATTTCTGGAGGGGAACCGAGTCATCACGGAGACACACTGCACCACCTACCTGCATGCAGAAGCACTGGATTTTGGCGTTTCTGGATCCAATCTGGCACTTAGGGATATTCATAATGTGAGGATTCTGTGGTTAGAGTATCCATCAGAAACCGTGTTACTGAATATAGGTAACTTGTTCTACTGGTGTGAGCCTTTGTGCGTCGTTCTCCTTCCATCACTTCACCTCTACACTGTTAGGAGTAGACATCATGATGGCTTTCTTCCATCCCTTTGACTCCATCTAGCACTTCTCTGGTTCCTTGATTCTCTTCCAGCTACTGCCAGCCTTGAGCCGTCTTCTGTCGCACAAACCAAGGAGTTTTTGTTGCTGTGTCCCAGATGTTACAGGAAGCAGAAGTCCACGACAGCTGCCATGGGCACAAGCCTATAACCCTCTGAGACGGCACTGCCTGTCTTGCACCACTTCTTCTCTTCCTCCTCTCCAAACTCCGGTCTGAAGCTGCTCTCCTCCACAACTGCTTGAACAGAATGTCCAAAGATGCTGGGAAGGTCCTTTATAAGCCTTTGCAGGACTTGATGGATGGCAACTTGTCACAGAGTGTAAGCAAAAATCTGGTCTTGGTTACCTCCCCATAGCTGAAACTTTCAAGCAGTACTTCTTACCCTCCTATGGACTCTGTAATTCCGGCATCCTTTTTGCAGCCAACTCGTAATTAAAACCCTGATATGTTTAGTCCTCAAAAGCTGCCTAAACCATTTATATAATCTTAGATCTCTTTCTTGTTCTGGAACGAAAACCTCTGGTGGTCAGAACCATCATCTAATCTCATCTTTAGTATTTTATCTTTTTACGTGCTTGACTTTTGGATGTACTAAGTTGTTAGGCTGTAGAAGGGACAGAATGCCACAGTTGTACTGATTAAGAAGCACTGGCATTACTTGATGGCCGATAAGACACTACTTCAGTACATAAAAACTACGCATGTATAACTTACAAAAGGGGTTTGACACTGGTGAATTTGGTTTGCCCCAGTTATCCACATACACCACCACACAACGACTGGTTGAACGACCATAAAAAAGTTTTTCATAAAGGCGGTCATTGTAATGTTTGTAGATGGGCACTGGATAAGACGCCGTTTTATGTCTATAATGACACTGGCATACATCAGATGTTGATGCAAATCGACTGTGCTACTAAATATGTAGTATATGTGATTGTTTCAGTGTCACAAAATTAACGTGAGTAGCATGGTCAGATAATTACGTGAACGTATGTGATCATTTTCATGCTATAAAACAGAATAGTATGAAATATCCCATAGTGGTACACACTCTCGACTGTGACACTCCGGGACGGTCACATAATTTCAGCTTTCATGAGATTGACCATATCTGAACGGATCCGAGAGGGGGCGCGCGAGAACTTCAGCTAAGACGAAGTGAGGCCACCCGAACTGTGAAACTCAGATCTGTGGAACTGGGTTTATTATAGGTAATGAACTACAATACTTTCAAGATGACTAGATTATCTGGTCCTTCTATCTACAAGCATAAGACAGTGTTCCTTAATATGATTTTAGTCAGTTCTTCCAGTTTTGGGATACCGGAACCTTCTGATGAACATAGAATGTATTTTAGGATGAGGAGCAGTCACCCCAAGTGTGATATCGCAAATCTCTATGGAAAAAAGCTAAATAATTGATTAAATGCTGTTTTTATAGGTACTGTGATTCAACATACATGTAAAATAAGCCTATTGTGCATTATACTTTAGTTTAGGATGCTCTGCCCATGTTAGATTTATTGCAGTTATTACAAGTGTATTATATAAATATAATAGCAATTTGGGGCATAAGTGTATTAGAAGTGAAACAATGAGTGGTGTAAATTACTCATGAATATTGGTATATGACTGTATATATTGTTCCATATTCTCAAGTAGCAACATTACACTTTGATTAACAAACTTGTTGAACAATGTATTATGTTTCATGTACTCTGATCATACATATTCTCATGAGATGTGAGAGGTAACCAAGTTGTAGTGTCAAAGACGTGTATCCTTCTCTTAAACTAGATGATTTTTTACTTTACTTTTATTTAATTCTGGGGCTGAGGACAACCTTGTCTTTCCTGTCAGGTTGATTTCGTGTAGTTGATCAGTTCTGATTTTTACTTTAAGATGGCCGCCAAAACCAGGCAGTCGGTCTACAATTGGGATTCTTTTGTGACTAGGATATGTTGAAATGGTTGGATCTATACTTTTTCAGGCTTAGTGAGGGGATTATATGTGATAAGGGGCACATTATTGAATTGTATTATTGGTGAGGGTATCATGGTGCTGCTCATATAAAGCAATATGAACTAGACCGTTCTTCGAGATGGCCGACTGAATTTTCTCTCCCCGCAACTGCTTTTGAAGGGTTACAATACAGGCATGGTATTTATACCATTCCGGGTACCCTTTGTTCAGTTATTACTTAAAAGGACAGGGAACCCGTTATAGGGATTGTGAAAATTGGTGATCATATAGGATTATATTCAGATGTTGTCTCAAGAAGTAGTTTGAAGTAAAATGATGAGTTAGATCAGATTATACTACACTGTGGCAGCCGTTCTCTCAGTTCCACACATAGCTTGCACTGGTGTAGGTATTGTCAAAAATGATCAACGAAGGGAAAAAGAAGCCTCAAGTGATTATGATCCCACTTGGCTTCCAAGTAAGTTGTAATAAAAGATCAAAACAGGAAGTGGGACCATTTCTACTGGAGGGATCTCAATAGGAAAAATTCCTTGGGACCCTCAACAGCTATTTACGCTCCATGGTGTATGCTTTCCCATAGACTTACTAGTAGTTGATCGCATCATTGGGTCTTATTTCCTCCACCAAGAGGTGATCGCTCTGGTTCAAGAGATTAGTTGAGATCCATATGTGGAAACGTGATCTAAAATTACCTCCTATCTAGAGAGAACACTTTAATAAAAACCTAGATAAGGATAAGGTTAACAATGAAAAGTGGATGTGGGTTTGGAATATATATATAATGTGTCCCTCACATTGTGAAAACTGGTTGTAGTGAAAACTGGTCTACATGCTTCAGTCCACTTGTGCCCTCTCGAGTTCGTTGGTTTTCGTACTGAACAATAGTATACGGGATCCCTTTTTCTGGTTTCCCAAGCCGGCCGGAATACTGCCACCTGGTTATATTCCGGTTTGACTCTTTCCAGATAGGAAGGGAACTCTGTTCTCTGCTAAATGAGAAGACAAAATCACGTGTAATATAGGCCAAATCTCATTGGTTTGGTACATAGAAGTGCTTGTATATAGCTTGTTTGGGTGCCCCTGATGGCAATCAATTGCATCCATATGGGGTATTGCTGTATTGTAATTTCTTTTAATCATATTAACAATCACATGAGCCTTTTATGTACAAAATTTGCCACATCCATATTCTCATTGTCTTTATTGTCTAGTGTGTTCGACACATTATTATCCTCTATCCCCCTTGATTTGAAATTTATGAGAAGACGGGAGCATTTATGTGTCAGTTATGTCTACATTTTTGGTGTGTGATTTAAGCGCAGATAAAACGGTTTGGATGAGTTATGCAAAAACTCAATACAAGTCATTCACGTGTAAATGTACTCACACCAAAAGTATCAAGTGCCCACGTCCCCAAGAAACGCCGCGCCTATACGAAAATACCAAAATAGAGCATAAAAACAAACTATTAGTGTACTAATTGATTTCGAAAAAATAAAAAAACCTGATCTCCTGGGCGACTTAATCTATAATCGAGAAATGCCATTCTTATGATGACCCCTACAGTATCATAATAAATGGGCCTGGAAATCAGACCCTAAGACTCTGTTACAGAATTGATTAATGGGCAACTTGGTTACTTGACATTTATTTAATGTTTTGATAAAAAGAGAAATGTTTTAAGGAATCTTTTTACATGAGAAGTATTTCCACACTGTCTATAACCAATCACAGCTAGTGGTCCATATTCACAGCCAATTGCAGCTAGTGGTCCATAAATATGGAACTGAGAACATGGCCAGGTAACATCCAGCAAAACACACAAGATGATGTACGGAATGTTGCACAATGGCAAAACATTCACCCCCAGTCACAGATCTGGGTTTAATCCATTGTTATTTTGCTCACCAAGCCACCCCAGCTCAGACATGGCCATATGCAAATCAGTTTTGACCCTGTGCCTCATTGGAACAGTCCAGCCCGAACTGCCAAGCCATGTCTTCCCTGGATGAATCAAGCATCCAAGGACCGGTTTCTGGCTATCAGCCATCTTCAGCCAGGATAGCTTGACTCCAGTGGCGTAGTGCGCACGGGACCCACGTCTGGGCATACTCTTCCCACATAGGGTGAACAGCAAAACACAAGATGATGGACGGAATGTTGCACAATGGCAAAACATTCACCCCTAGTCACAGATCTGGGTTTAATCCATCGTTATTTTGCTCACCAAGCCACCCCAGTTCAGACATGGTCATATGCAAATCAGTCTTGACCCTGTGCCTCATGGGAACAGTCCAGCCCGAACTGCCAAGCCATGTCTTCAGGTAACATCCAGGACAGGAGGGACCGGATTGAAGCGGATGTGCTGCACGGACAGTAAGTCCACGTCCAAGAGGTTATGGCAATGACCGGCCAGGTATCACAACGGGCATGGCTTCAAAATGCATGATTAACAGACATCTTAACCACATCACTAATAATAACCAGCAATATTTCACTTTGCCTTGTTCCCCTCCCTTTCTTTCCCCTTCCCTCTTTTCTTAAGTTAAGTAGAGCGGCAACTTCGTCTCTGCCTCTAAATCTATGGGGCCCTATATAACTACATGAAGGTATTTTGAAATATATTGTTTACAAATGTGTCACCTAAGTATTTTTTTATTTTTAAAGTCACACCTTCTTGTAATGGGCGCACATAACACAGCGTTTGTTACCTTGTATACATAACAAACGCTCAGACAGGATGAAGGCTTCGCACTTGATAAGTGCTAGTCACCAGTCTAACTTTTATAAAGGTCATCTATGTGATATTTTATAACCAATATGGGACACCAATGGCATAACTCAATCAAACCATTGTATCTATGCTAAAATCACATTCCGAAAATTTAGACCTAACAGGCACATACATTTTCCCACCCAAACAAGCTATACATAAGCACTTATTATGTACGAAATCAATGAGATTTGGCCTAAATTACACATTATTTGGTCTTCTCATTTCAGCAGAGAACAGCGTTCTCTACCTATCTGGAAATAGTCAAACCGGAATATAGCTTAAAAGTTGGGGACAGTGTTCCACCTGACTTGGGAAACCAGAAAAACGAATCCCGTATTCTATTGGTCCTGACGAAAGCCAACGAACCCGAGAGGGCACAGGTGGGCTGAAATATGTAAACCAGTTTTCATTATGTGATGTGAGGGACACATTATATATCCCAAATTCACATCCACTTTTCATTTTTAACTTCACCCTTATCTAGGTTTTTATTAATGTGTTCTCTTTAGATAGGAGGTACTTTTAGATCACGTTTCCACATATGAACCAGAGGGATCACCTCCTTTTGGAGGAATAAGACCAAATAATGATGCTATCAACTATTAGTGCGTCAACGACAAAGCATACATCATTGACCGAAAATAGCTGTTGAAGGCCTCACAGAATTTTTCCTATTGAGTTCCCTACAGTAGAAACTGTCCTACTCCCCGTTTTGACCTTTTGCTAGTATATATTTGGCATCAAAGATATTGCTTATGATGCATGCCATAACTTGATGGAATACGCCCCGTGAAGAAGCTACTAACGGACTGGTGAGTGTGCGGCTTAAGATACATAGTGTGAGATTAGATGAAATACGGGGTGATGTTAGAGTAATGAATAGATGTGTGGCACCCTTTACGGATACTCTTTCTGTGAGAGGGCGCATAAGGAATCTGTCGCATGTAAGAGATGATTATTAGACTTCGCACTGATTAAGCCAGCACTAAGTGGCATGGTAGTACCTTTTGACACTGCCCGGTGCACGTTTGTTCTTATTACATTGGGAAACAACGGGGCTCTACCACTTTGGAACTCATTGGTGTGCACTTGCAGGAGCGGGAATAATATATTTAGATTTTTACACATCTCATTAACATTCTCGGACCGGGTGTTTCTTCTGGACACCAGATTGACATAATCAAGACTACCTTATTGGGATACTGTTTCGCAGACCTTCATACATAATGGGTGACTACTCTCACTGTCCGGGTGCTTGTGAATATGAGAATGGCATAAACAAGACTACCATACTGGCATACAGTTATGCAGACCATTATATGAGTACAGATGAAATATCTGTGCTGAATGTCTTCTATTTTGCCTTTTAATATATGGCGGGTGTCTTTGTAAGACATGGAACAGGGTTTCAGGATTTATAGGCGTCATTTACAGAGGGTTTTTTGGACTGGCACTATATTATGTATTGATGGACGTGAGTTGTGATACAGGTTTTTGGAACTTTTGAATGTATACATAATGTTGCTATTTACTTGCTTTTATCTTGTTACAGTAACGGGACGTTGTGGACGATTGGTAATTTTGGCTCTTTTGGATTTTTCCTCTTTTAGATTTTGCAACACGGCTATTTTAACACAGGTTATTTTGGAGCGCTTTCTTACATTCTGTAGTAGGGGATCGCTGTGTATAGTCATAATCTAGTGAATAGTCACGCCCATGTGCGTGGACCCCGGAGCAATCAAAAATAATCTCTTAAGCTGTCTTCATTGCAATCCTGCATAGACAAGAGAAAATTAAAGACAATAATGCAGCCTGTACCTACAAGGCTACACTGTCCAGTACTTCACCTAGAAATGCCAAGGATATAACACCAATAACACATTTAACACGATCTGTCAAGTTTCACCCATAGAGAAACTTTCCTCCCCTCACCAAATCCTTGGAATGATAGAGAGGAAGGTAAGGACAGACAAGCCTCCATAAGCTGCCATTATGTGTCTGGAAAAGGGATACCGTGCCTTTAAGGAACTCTCTGGAGACCCTCGGTATCCCAGTATGCTCAGCCCCTTCCTTTTACTGTTAGTTATTTTTTCCGGCTCCTGCTAGCAGGAACCTGGAGCCTTAAGCTCTCCCTTTTTGGGTGTTTTGTTAACTTTTTGGCACTTTTAAAGTGTTAGTGTGTTCACTTGACGTATTTTTGCCTTTTCTTCAATTTTCTGGTGATTTTGGCCACTCTTTTATCAAATATGCCTGCCTTATTTGAGAAATGTCCAGAGTGTGCCAGGAAGAAGGCAATATCTGATCCACACAGGGTCTGTAACCTGTGTCTCCCTTCTTCTCATGTTCCTGGGACTTGTGCGATCTGCCTGCAGTTTTCCAGTAGGACCCTGAAGGACAGAGAGAAGATCAGGCTCCAAGGACTGGAGCAAAGAAGACAGCAAGGTCAAGGTGGGTCTGGGCAGGAAGGGGCTTCTTCCTCTGCCCGTGTTGAGGCCTCTGGGGGGTTCCCCAGTAAGAAGAAGGCCAGAAAACGCCACCGGTCTCCGTCGTCATCGATAGCCTCGATGTCGGCGTCGAGAGGAATGACCACGGTCTGCTCCCCGTCACCCCAGGGCTCTGGGTTGAAGCGACGTTGAGGGGATTGACATCGAGACATACAACGAGGTCGACGTCGAGAACTGCTTCGTCGTCGAGTCGTCATCGAGAAGGCATAGGCGATCGACGTCAAGGTGTCACCGTCGACTCGGCGTCGAGAAGGAGATAATCGACGTCGAGAAGGAAATCGTCGACGTCGAGAAGGAGATCGTCGAGGAGGCGTTCATCGACGTCGGAGGCGTTCATCGACGTCGAGGAGGCGTTCATCGACGTCGAGGAGGCGTTCATCGACGTCGAGGAGGCGTTCATCGACGTCGAGGAGGCGTTCATCGACGTCGAGGAGGCGTTCATCGACGTCGAGGAGGCGTTCATCGACGTCGAGGAGGCGTTCATCGACGTCGAGGAGGCGTTCATCGACGTCGAGGAGGCGTTCGTCGACGTCGAGGAGGCGTTCGTCGACGTCGAGGAGGCGCTCAGCGTTGAGGAGGAGAGCATCACCCTCCAGGAGACGTTCCAAAGCCAGGACTGTGTCTTCGGTCACCACAAGTCCACGGTCGCGGCGGCGGCGTCGCTCGGCTGCCAGGGGGACGGCCTCTAGGTCCCCCCTTCAGGTCAGGCGGAGAAAAGAAAGAGAGGGGAAGAGGCTCCGGGCTCGGAGCACTCACAAGTTTATTCCCCCGCCAAGCCGAGGTCACCTACACCTCCAGCGTTACCTAAGGACCCTCCTCCACGTAAACCCGACGCCGCCTCCGCCAACTGTCTCTCCTCATTGTCCTCCACCTCCTACACCACCACCTCTGCCGAGGTCTGCCTCGTTGCCACATCTCCCGATGCGGCCTACGGGGCCACCGCAACCTAGGCTCCCGTTTAGGCCGCCACAGCGCCCTCCGCTGCAGCCCGTGGAACGTCCGATGCCGCGGAGGTCGAGATCTCGCTACAGACGGAGGCATCGATCCAGGAGTCGCCGTCGCTCTTCTACAAGATCCAGACGGCACCACAGGAGGGACCGGTTGAGGTCCCGCTACACGGATTCCTCTAGTGCCAGGGACTATTTACCTACCCTGACGGATTCCCCTCGGACGGGTGTCTCCAGTAGATGACATAGTGTCCTCCCAAGACGTTTTGCCACTTACGTCCGTCATCTTCGAAACGCTGCACAAGAAGCAGTTGTCTCGCCCTTTGCTGCCCTTGGTGCCTGGGCTGGTAGAACCGGCCATGGAACTGTTCCTCACGCCTGCGTCTACGAGATCGGCACCTTCAAGGCTGCAGAAGAAATATAAGGCTCCGGACTCTGACCCAGCATTTCTTCGGGTGGATCCCACGCCTGACTCGGTGATTGTGACGGCAGCAGGAAAACAGCACGCCACCACCCCATCATCAACAGTGCCTTCTGACAAGGAGAGCCGCTGGATGGATTCAGTAGGCAGGAAGGTTTGCGGAACGGCCTCCACATCGATGAAGGCCGCGAGTGCCTCAACCCTGTTTTCGCGTTACAATCGGGCTCTGTGGGAGTCCCTCCAACAGTTTGCGGAACACCTTCCCCGGGAGAAGAGGGAAGATTTCCAAGAGATCGTCGCTGAAGGTCTGCTGGTTTCCAACCAGGTGATAAGTTCGGCTGCGGATTCTTCCCTCTCGGCAGCCCACGGGTACTGCCATGGGGTCAACCTGTGGCGCCACACCTGGCTGAGTCTTACATCCTTGAAGCCTGAGGCGCAGCAGAGAGTTGCTAACCTACCCTTTTCGGGCGAGACCCTCTTCGGGAAACATGCGGACGACGAGATGGCCTACATGGAGGCGGAAACCCTGACGGCTGTCGGGATGGAAAAGCCTAAGGAACAGAAAAAGACCTTCCGCCTGTTCCAGAGGCGGTACGGGGCGCAAGGCAGAGGGCAAGGTCGGCAGGCTGGACAGCAACAACAACAACAACAACAGCAGCAGCAGTTCCAGCGGAAACTCTTCCAAAAGCGCCAGAGGGGCCGAGGGGGTCAACAGTCTTTCTCCGCGACCAAAGGCCCGGCTGGGTCTAGGCCCTGAGGTGCTTCTTCCCCCCTCATCCGTTACCATTCAACATTACCTGGCAGAGTGGAGAAACATTACTCAGGACAAGAGGGTGCTGAATATTGTTTGCAATGGATACAGTCTTCGTTTCACCAGCCCGCCTCCAGCAATTCCACCGGTCGGCTTGCAATTCCAACTACGCGAGCTTCAGGCGGAGGCCGATACCCTGTTAAGAAAAAGGACGATAGAAGACGTCCCTCTGTCTCAAAGGGGAAAGGGTCTTTACTCACGCTTCTTCCTAGTACAGAAGAAAGACAAGAACGAGTTCAGACCCATTCTCGATTTGCGACAAGCAAACAAGTGGATTCGCAGGGACAAGTTTTGCATGCTGTCTTTGCACCCGATTTATCCTCAGCTGCAGATAGGAGACTGGCTGTGCGCGATAGATCTGCAAGATGCGTACTGCCATGTGCCCATTGCACGGAAACATCGGAAGTTCCTGCGCTTCCTCATCGGCGCCAATCACTATCAGTACACCGTACTACCGTTTGGACTGAAGTCTGCACCCAGGACTTTTTTGAAATGCATGGCTGTGGTAGCAGTGCACCTGAGAAAGAACAAGGTGTTTGTCTACCTGGACGATTGGTTGATCAAAGCCTCCTCCTTCCAGGATGCGCAATTGCACTTCAACAGGACGGCCGTCCTGTTGAACCGTCTGGGGTTGCACATAAATCTGTCCAAGTCAGTCCCGATTCCTGTACAGTGCCTGCAGTACTTGGGAGCCTCCATCAATACGCTGTTGGCAAGCGTGTCTCCTTCGGAAGGCTCAGGCTCTCATAGCTGCTCCATCGACAACAGTGAGGACGGTGTCTTCTCTATTGGGATCGATGGACTCTTGTATCTTCCTCACTCCGCACGCTCGCCTACACATGAGGCCGCTACAGGAATGTTTGAAGGACCAGTGGGACCAGAGGAGAGGGTGTTGGGACGATCGGATTCAGTTGTCTCTTCACGCCCAACAATCCCTGAGATGGTGGTGCTCAGCAGAGAATCTCCTCAGAGGGATTCCTTTCCACAAGGACATCCCGACTCAGACTATCGTGACGGATGCGTCTCTCTGGGACTGGGGAGCGCATTCAGACCATCTACAGATCCAGGGAACATGGTCTCCGACAGAGTCCACGTATCACATCAATTTCCTGGAACTCAGAGCTGTTCACTTGGCACAGAAGGCCTTTCAGCTGTCCTTCCAGACCAACTCCTTGCTTGTGCAGACGGACAATATGACCACGGTGTATTACCTCAACAAGCAGGGGGACTCGAGATCGCGCACACTGTCACAGGAAGCGCAGGCGATCTGGCACTGGCTGCTAGCCAGAGGACTGACGATAACGGCAACTCATCTGCCAGGTGTGCAGAATGTTAAGGCGGACGCCCTCAGCAGGTTGCTTCACGAAAACCACAAGTGGGTCATAAACGACGAGGTGCTCCACAACATCTTCGCCCTGTGGAGCACTCCAGAAGTGGATCTATTCGCCACCGCAGAATACAGCAAATGCCGCGACTTCGCCTCGAGGTATTACCAGCCGGGTACTCTGGGGAACGCGTTATGGATCAGCTGGTCGAACAGCTTTCTGTGCGCTTTTCCACCCATTCCCCTGATTCCAGCAGTGCTCATCAAGCTGGCCCGGTCCCGGGTGCGAATGATCCTCATTGCGCCGGAATGGCCCAGACAGTGGTGGTTCACGGACCTGCTTCACCGGTCGATCCTACCTCATCAGCGGCTGCCTTGTCGGCCGGACCTTCTCACGAAGTTCGGGGGGCAGATGGTGCACCCCAACCTCTCATCGTTGAGTTTGGCGGCATGGCTCCTGAGATAGTGCAATATGGCCACTTGAATCTTCCTGAGGATTGCATGGACATATTGAAGGAGGCCAAGGCCATCTACTAGGACCTCTTATGCTTACAAGTGGAAGAGATTCTGCATCTGGTGCATGTCTAAGAACTATGATCCAACGACCTGCAAGGAGGATGTTATCCTTCCATAGCTTCTGCATCTAGCTCAGTCTGGCCTTAATTTTCATTCCATTAAGGTTCATCTTGCTGCATTGACTGCTTACAGAAAATGCCCTTCACAGACATCCTTCTTCCAGATTCCTGTGATTAAGGATTTTTTGGAAGGGTTGAAGAAGGTGTTCCCTCCTGTTCGGCTTCCTTCGCCTTCATGGGAACTGAATGTGGTGCTATCCAGGCTGATGAAGGAACCCTTCGAGCCTATTCACAAGACTTCACTGCAGCACCTGTCTTGGAAGGCGGTGTTCCTTGTGGCCATTACATCGGCCCGCAGGGTGAGTGAAATTCAGGCATTGTGTTGCCAGGAACCTTATACTGTATTTCATGCTGCTAAGGTTGTTATGCCTACTCACCCTAAGTTCCTTCCCAAGGTGATTTCTGATTTTCATGTTAATCAGACTATAACTTTACCAACATTTTTCCAGAATCCTTCCACTCCAGCGGAACGGTCTCTTCATTCCCTGGATGTCAGAAGGGTGTTGAAATTCTATCTGGATAAGACCAAGGATATTTGTAGATGCGACCAGCTGTTTGTCAACTATGGGTCGGTTAGGACTGGTCTGGCTACAGTCCATCTCTAGGTGGATTGTGTCATGTATCCAGCTCTGTTATCAGAAAGCGAATAAGACCTCAGGGGGTAAGCCTAAGGCTCATTCTACCAGGGGCAAAGCAGCTACAACAGCTTTGCTTCGAAATGTTCCCATTGCAGAGATCTGCAGGGCGGCCACTTGGAAGTTGGTCCACACCTTTGCTAAGCACTACTGTCTGGACTCGGATACCAGAGCAGGTGCTCAGGTTGGGCAGGCTTTGCTGCGGAATTTGTTCGCACAATAGTGGCGTTTTCTATATAGCTCCACCGCCGGGTTGTTTTCGGATGGGCTTGCCATTCTATTCACTAGATTATGACTATACACAGAGATCCCCTACTACAGAAGGAGTAGTTTCTTACCTGTAACTCCAGTTCTGTATGGGCTTGCCATTCTATTCACTAGATTATGACTATACACAGAGATCCCTTACTACAGAAGGAGTAGTTTCTTACCTGTAACTCCAGTTCTGTAGTAAGGGTATCTCTGTTATAGTCATAAGCGCCCGCCCTCCTTCCCGGTGAAGAAAATGGTACTGTGATGAATGGTACAGGCCTTGCTTTATGCACCTTCAAAAAGAACTGAAAGTAAAAGGAAGGGGCTGAGCATGCTGGGATACCGAGGGTCTCCAGAGTTCCTTAAAGGCACGGTATCCCTTTTCCTGGCACATAATGACAGCCTATGGAGGCTTGTCTGTCCTTACCTTCCTCTCTATCATTCCAAGGATTTGGTGATGGGAGGAAAGTTTCTCTATGGGTGAAACTTGACAGATTGTGTTAAATGTGTTATTGGTGTTATATCCTTGGCATTTCTAGGTGAAGTACTGGAGAGTGTAGCCTTGGAGGTACAGGCTGCATTATTGTCTTTAATTTTCTCTTAAGTGTCTATGCAGGACTGCAATGAAGACTGCTTAAGAGATTATTTTTGATTGCTCCGGGGTCCACGCACATGGGCGGGACTATTCACTAGATTATGACTATAACAGAGTTACCCCTACTACAGAACTGGAGTTACAGGTAAGAAACTACTCCTTATCTCTCTTCTATCTCTTTATTTACTTGGGTGCGTGATTTAGAGTGTCTGGGTATACTCTTAAGAATATTACTCCCTTTCACTGAGTTCCTCAATTTATATTTATTTTGATACAGATTATTAGTTTGTCTGATCCAAGGGTCCTATTCGACTACATAAACTTTTTTCATGGTGATGATTCTATCTTTTGGTTCAGTTGATTTTCACTTTTTGTTTGGGATGTACGGTCACCTTTCTTTGGTGGGTGTTGGTATCTCTGTGACACGAGTAGAGTTGTTCTTATACAAAGTTCTTTGATTTCGTATTGCAGCCCTGAGGAAGTCGACGGGCCTATTCACCATACGACGAAACACGTGTTGGCTGTTGCGCATGGCTGTTGTACCGTGTATCAACATAACATGGACTACCGAATGTTTATGAAATAAGAATACCAAAGAATATCTCGAGTATGGACACTACGGAAATTGATGATTGATTCAATTAAGTGCTCAGGACTCTCTTTTTGTTTATAATTACATTTGCCCCGTTTGTGTTGAGGTTGTATGGTAGCCAAGCTTTGTCCTGTAGCACCATACTAATAATTGAGTAGTGTATTACTTTATGCCGAATATCCAATTAGCGCCATTCATGAACCTGGCTCCCTGACTTCTTTGAGTCATCGAATGAGAACCAGGAATTGGATAACTGAACTACAAACTAGAAATCAGACTCCTGTAGATTACTCTCAATACAATACTATATTGATAGATTATCACAGCAAGCCCAAATCTCCTAAAGAAATTTAGGTGAGCCAGAAGCATAAACACTAATAGCTCAGTTAAAGCTATACAGAATACCTGCAGTAGTATTTGTATTCTGACACCTCTCTAATGTAATCTCCTCTGGTCATTCGTCCCAAATTAGGAATGCACACTCAATAAAAAGGTAACAATCATGATAGGTGAGTCGTTATTGGTAATTTTGTTAATTTATCAGGATTTAAAGTAAGCCTGTGCATCAGTGACTCAAATTAAAGACAATTTAGTCAAATTCTAATAAGACATTTGAAATAGGATACCAAAGCTCAAGAGTTCAAAACGGGACATGGAACTTGCTAGTTCAAGCAGTCTCCCAAGAAGGAAGAGACCACTCTACGCACACAGCGCACACGTCAGTTCGTAAAGGATGCCAGGAGAGTTCACAGGCAAATCAGTATTGCCCAGGAACATTCCGTAAAGGAGTTCTTAAGTAAGGATGCAGCTAACAACTTGTCCGTCACTCACTCCTACCAGGCAAGAAGAAACTCCCCTATCCGTTAATTCGAGCAATAATATATTCTTTAAGTTTCGGGGTGACACCTCCTGGAATCACCTCATCTGGTCATATCACTCAGTCCATTGGTCAGGTCATATAGAATGAGTGTTGGGCGTCATAAAGAAAACTCAAATTGTAGCCAAATAGGTGGGACAATTACGCAGTCCTTAAGCAATCCAGTGTGTGAAACGGTAGAAAAATGCTGCTTCCACAAGAGCACATAAGTGAGTTCAAGAGGACTGGTGGCGTACTGAAACTTGAGGGGATCCCCGACTCACCACCTATCACTTTGCCGCACTGCAAAAAAATCTGGTATGTTTTGAATTAAAACCACCAACATTTGATGAAATGCCTCTATATTGTCTTGCTCAAAGTTCTAATGAAGTGTGAAACACTCTTAGCATATAAGCTACGCCATTTGTAACATTATTGTCAAGAGCAGATTATTTAACTGAGACAGAAATCAAAACAATGCCAAGGAGCAGTCGTATTGTCTCCGGAACTGCATACCGCTGAAGAACAAAGAACTACATAGGGTCTGAATTAGAATTGACATTGATGGAAAATAACTTGAAATTTTTAAAGACATACCCAAACCTGCAATTTCAGACTTGACTTGACTGACAATATACACAAGGAGTACATAAGATATAACTTGCCAGCTCCAAGAGAAATAAACATGTGAATTAGCTGCATGCCACACACTTGCGACTTTCAGGGCTTGTGCTTGAAAATAACCACTCTATAGTATTTAAAATGAGCTGCGGTAGCAATTTCAACCATCATGGCTTTCTTAGTAAACAGGACAAAAACAGTCAGGCAAACGAGCCTGAGGATGAAAAATTCTTGGATGCTTCAGAACACTGATGCAGATGTTTGTCTATTTGTATTGATCATGCCTGTACCGTAAATAATGGTAATTACAAAATTTAAGGCACACCTATTACAGACGAGTGCAAACAACACCGTAAATAACACATCATTTAGAATAAAAAACAAACCATATTAGCAAGAACCTAATTGTAGAATCTATACAAATTGTAGTAGGTGAAGCAACAGAAAAAGTGCAGATACTTTTGAAGTGCATAATAAAACAATCACCAGTCCAGCAATATACAGAAATCCAGTGTGTTTTGTAAAACAATCCCCTTTTCTTGCATCAAGATGAAAATACTTTCAAAGTGCATGATAAAAACAAATCCAGCAGCATTGGCATAGCCAGCGGGCGGTGGGTGACATGAGTTTTGGGGGCGGCGGCCTTCCCCGCTTTCACCTGCCGTCTCGGAGACAGTTGCCCGCATCATGCAACTGTCGTGGGGTGGCAACGGGAGGAATCGGTAGCACACACACCCCTGATCGTCAGTGTCACAGGCGGCCAAAGGTCTAGCTACGCCACTGTCCAGCAGTATGCGAAAATGAAGCAAGGTTAGTCAAACAATTTTTACTTTGCTTTGTGCATGGAGGCGCAAATATTTCAAAGTGACTTATCAAACAAAAACAGGTGCAACAGCTTACAAAAAGCAAACCAGTTTAATCAAACTATGGCCCTTTGGTTTGTGCATGAAGGTGCAAATATTGCAGTGACTGGCAACACAATAACAAGTTATGCAGCATAAAAATCAAACCAGTTTAAGCAAACAATTCCCTTTTTAAAGGCACAAATATTTTAAAGTGACAAATGAAATAACAAGTTCAACAGCAAACAAACAAACCAGTTTAAACAAACAATTCCCATTTTGAAGGTGCAAAGATTTTAAAGTGACTGATAAAACAACAAGTTCAGCAGCATAAAAATCAAACCAGCATATGTGATGTCTTGTTTTGATCTAAAAGAAACTTATGGATGTTGCATGAAACATAAAGACAACATTTCTCTGCAAACCCACATTAAGAATAAATTCCAGGAAAACAGTATTTAAAACTATCTGTTTATGATTCAAGGTAATCAGGGCAAGAATCTCTGACTGCAGAAAAGCGCTGGCTCTATGCAGGGGCCCCTGGAAGACTGGGGTATTGGGCTGGAGTCCACTTTGACCATGCCTTAAAACATCTCTGAATGTGCTTGAAAGGAAGAAAGGAAGACTCGCCTTCTCCCTGCAGCACATTTCTGCCCGGACCTGTTACCAGTAACTGGGCCCTGTACGGGATAAGCAGCCTGCCCTGTGCTGCTGTATTTTCATGATTTTACAGAGGGAGGCCGGAGGGTTGGCGAATGAGGCATCAATAGTACCGCCCCCTGCTCGGTACACTTTTCAGATAATCTGCACCAGCACCATTCATTGGGTCTTAGTCATGACAGCAGGTTGATGTGACTGAAAATATACTGCATGTCTGCACCTTAGTGACCGGTGTAGTAGTACCAATTGTGCTTCTTTGCTTATTTCACACTTCCTACTGTGGCATTGGCAGCACGTTGCTGGTTCCGGCCAGTCCAGTTTCGAATTCCACTCTGAGATGCGCTCAACCGCAATCTGCGCATGACTGACCCCCCTCCCCCTCATGTGCCCCACCCTGAAAACCACAGTGAGTGTGGTCATCGCGCAGCAGCGGCGCAGCGCTGCGTGCATGCCTTGCACAAATGTGAGTTAGCGGGGCTACGCGAGCCTAACCTTTATTTCCAGACAGGCCCAGGGAAACGCATATTACATTAATAATGGCCTGCTGGCCAGGCCCATGGCTATAATACAGCAAGTGCGGTGCAAAGGCGTGGTTGCGGCAATTAAAATGCGGCGCAGAGACTGCGTAGAGGCTGAGCTTCAGACCGTTCTCGTGTCAGTGACGCTGCTGCTAATTTGAAAAATTGCCCGCCCTCCCTGTTGACCATGGTCAGCGTCGTCCCCCAACTCAGTCCTTCTCTCAGCTCCGTCTCGGGGGCGGGGGGGGGGGGGGGGGGGGGCACTGCAGGGGTTATTGTTACGCCAGTGAAGTGGACAGTTCAGGATTGTATCCATAAAAATAAATTTCCGGTGTTTTCTCTAAATGTATCATATTAATAAGCTTGCTAGTACTCTCTAGTGATATTAAAAATGATCTCTATGCGTACTTATTTAAAGTTTTCTGTTTATTTTCATGGTTTTGTAAGGCTTCACTTTGTCCCTCAGTTATATTAATCTATCAGATTTTATAGTGTGAGAGCTTAGACTGACCAATTGAGAAAAAATGAATTATTCGGTCAAATTAATTTTTTTTAAAACATAAGTGGGAAAACAAAAAATATTAGCAAAACTGCTCGTGTTTTTGTGCAGCTAAAAGGAGAAATAGTTAAAGGTACAAAACAATTAGAGAATTCAAATTGAAGGAAGTTGGATTATATAGAAAATCATTGTAATATATTAAATTCTCTTTCTCCCAAGTTCAGCCACTAAAGTAGAAGACGTAATTTAGGTGCTTGCATTCAGAAGTTGCAGACCATCATCACTTCAAAAATATTCATTTAGTAAAGTATCAATACATTTGTAGGTTTGATGAATCCATATAAATACATTCTCGATATTAAAGTGACACACATACACGTTCAAACATTATTTACCATGTTTCTTACTGCAACAATTAGGTGAGGAATATTTGTTGAGAAGGATTGATTGCGAATAAATTCTCCAACGCCACACAGAAGTTCCAGTGATAATTACTAATAGTAGGACATGCAATTTAGAGTCGTAGGAGACGACAA
Source organism: Lissotriton helveticus (assembly GCF_964261635.1). Lineage (NCBI taxonomy): Eukaryota > Metazoa > Chordata > Amphibia > Caudata > Salamandridae > Lissotriton > Lissotriton helveticus. The sequence continues at coordinate 481,137,171 of NC_136070.1, read as the reverse complement.
ACCATTTAACAAGGCCTCTCAATTGATTAACTAAGATGCACACGCTGATTTACTGACACTACCTCCCCTCCCAATTTACAGGCATAGTGAATCGTCATGACAAGGCAGTATCACTTAGAAAGTAATGCTGGGGCTGGAGCAACTTTAGGAATTGAGAACTTTAGTTTAAGTGGTATGAGAAGCCTGTAGATAAATACAATTATGATGCAAAACATATTATAAAACTCGTATTGACCAGCTGCTGTAATTGCATGTGCTAAAGATACTGGCATAAAAATAAATATTCTTTAGATAAAAGCTCTGCAGACTATCACGTCGGAGGGGGGGGGGGGGGGAAGTTTGGCTGCACCCTCTCCCGGTAGGGCAAAGGCAGATGCTCGACTGTTCATAGTAAAATACTTCAGAAGGGAGAGATACAAACTTAACCAAATGTTGGTGAATTTGATGTGTTGTTGTGAATGTCTCTTCACGGGTCTTCGTACTATTTCTAGCCTACCATTACTGTATAATCAGCAAAGGGGCGCCATCCAAATAATATCTACCATGTACCGCACAGGATGGTTACCCATAAGAAGATATCCCCGTTCACTGTATGTATATGTATAAATACCATAAATAAAATAAAAATTTAAAAAAAAACAGTGGGCCGACAGTTGGGGCGGTATAAATGGCTTCCCTATCGCGGCAGCGGCTCCTGGCAGCTATTTACGATTTTACTGGTATCGTGCTTTTGGGAAAGGGGAGAAAGGAAGTCTCATGAAGGTCGAATCAGACAAAAACAGGCCACCTGCGTAAAGTTAGACCACCAAGGGCTACAACGAAACGAGTGGATGTATGATCCTACATCACGCACCAACACATCGCGGCGAATACATCGCAAAGGGCAACACTTCGCCCTCTGTTACATCGCACGCATTTACAACGGCAATGCATTCATTCCTATTGGCAAGGCTGAAACATCGCAGGCGCCTAAATCGCACGTCACGACAACGCGTGCTTTTCCTTTTCGTTCTCCAAGGGTCAGAGGGGCATGTTCAAGGGGTAGGGAGAAGGTGTTTAAGGGTCACAAGAGAAGCACTTTAAAGGGGCCGGGAGGGCACATGTTTCAGTGTCACGTTTTAAGTCGGGGATCCAAATTTGCAAATCAACTTAAAAAACAAACATATAAATGGGGGATGAGGCTAGCCACAGTCCGGATGGCGGCCTAGTCTGAGGGCTCCAGACCAAGGATGGCGAGTCCTGAGGAGCTGGGCGGGGGCTGCCTGGTGCACAGGCTGAGCCTTCACCCATGGACCACCTCGCCCCTCTTTCTGGAGCCGGCTGAGTGGATGAGGAGTGCCCTTAGAGGAGCCCCTGTGTGGGGTAGACCCGGGACATGCAGTACAGAGGAAGAAAGTCTATTTGAACCCATGTATGTGTGTTTATAACGTGTGAACATAGCCAGAAGCCACCAGAGGTCTGCAGAAAGGCGGGGTGCAGCTGATGCAGGAAGTGGTGGCTCCTGTTACGTGTAACACCGGTGGGTGTGGCAGGGGGTTCCTGAAGATCTGCGTCTTCAGATGATTTCTGAAGTGGAGGAGTGCGGACACTGGGCAGACCTCCGTCAGGGGGCGCCCCGGACCCTGGGTCTGTAGCAGGAGGTGGCTGGGGCCTGGCCCCCACATTCACTCCTCTGCCTCTCCTTGGAACTGTCCTCGTGCGAGCGGCGCAGAGTACAAGAGGCCTTCAGCCAGACACCAGGTCTGGAGCAGGGCAAGGCTGGTTGTAACAGGCGATGTCCGAGGTGAAATGTGCTCTGTAAATGTAAGACCTGCACTCCTTTGTGTCAAAATGTCATCTCAAAATATTGGTCGATAGCAAGCCAATCGGGGGGCAACCCTGCTGGGGGTTGTGCCCACAACCCAAGTATAACTGCTCTGACTAGACCTAGAAACGACTAGGCCTGCAGGATGCTCTACCTTTAAGTCCCTAAGGTTTCTGTTAAAGTATATTGATTTCAAATCTTTTTTTATAAATGAGGTTCCTAAAGTAATCATGCTACTCAATGGATTTGATCAAAAATAAAGTGTAATTTGTTCAATGTTTCAAAACCATTCAATTGAAAACTGACTTTTTAAACTGTCATCAAACCAATTATATAGTGAAATGTAAGAACATATACATTTGTAAATCATAAACAATACTTTTCACAAACGTGTGTTTTGAATGAAGAAAACTAGCCAATGCATTTCGGGGTCCGTAGAACCCGGTAAACAACCTTTACAACGCAACTTTTACAACGCACTACCATTACAACGAAACTTTTACAACGCAAAAACTTTTACAACGCATACCATTACAACGCATGTTTTTACAACGCAAGTACTTTTACAACGCATGCCATTACAACGTAAGTATTGGTAAGTATATAATTATATTTAATATTTTATATGTTTGGTTTTTTTTTACGTTTTCAGTTTTTGGGTAAAGGGGTATTTTTAGGGTTTAGGGTCAGTTTTCATTTTATGGGTAAAGGGGTATTTTTAGGGTTCAGGGTCAGTTTTCAGTTTTTGGGTAAAGGGGTATTTTTAGGGTTTAGGGTCAGTTTTCAGTTTTTGGGTAAAGGGGTATTTTTAGGGTTTAGGGTCAGTTTTCAGTTTTTGGGTAAAGGGGTATTTTTAGGGTTCAGGGTCAGTTTTCAGTTTTTGGGTAAAGGGGTATTTTTAGGGTTTAGGTCAGTTTTCAGTTTTTGGGTAAAGGGGTATTTTTAGGGTTCAGGGTCAGTTTTCAGTTTTTGGGTAAAGGGGTATTTTTAGGGTTCAGGGTCAGTTTTCAGTTTTTGGGTAAAGGGGTATTTTTAGGGTTCAGGGTCAGTTTTCAGTTTTTGGGTACAGGGGTATTTTTAGGGTTCAGGGTCAGTTTTCAGTTTTTGGGTAAAGGGGTATTTTTAGGGTTCAGGGTCAGTTTTCAGTTTTTGGGTACAGGGGTATTTTTAGGGTTCAGGGACAGTTTTCAGTTTTTGGGCACAGGGGTATTTTTAGGGTTCAGGGTCAGTTTTCAGTTTTTGGGTACAGGGGTATTTTTAGGGTTCAGGGACAGTTTTGGGTTTATGGGGTACAGGGGTATTTTTAGGGTTCAGGGACAGTTTTGGGTTTTTGGGGTACAGGGGTATTTTTAGGTTTCTGGGTTAATTTGGGTTTTTGGGGTACAGGGGTACAGGGTAAAAAAAATTAAATTAAATAAATTAAATTAAATTATATTAATTACAATTAATTAAAAAAAAAAATATTATATACTTACCAATACTTACGTTGTAATGGCATGCGTTGTAAAAGTACTTGCGTTGTAAAAACATGCGTTGTAATGGTATGCGTTGTAAAAGTTTTTGCGTTGTAAAAAATGCGTTGTAACGGTATGCGTTGTAAAAGTATGCGTTGTAACGTCATACATCCGTAGAACCCTTCTTCAGGGGGACAAAATCATGATACAAAGTGATTATATATTTCTTCTTTTCTTTAGTTGCCGTGATGGGACACTACAAAGTAAATATAGTCTAATTAATATTGCTTCTTTTTTTACTGTGCATAGGTTTGAATAGGATTAGCACAAGAGTGACAGAATGTGAAGGAAAGTGATAGACTGTGAGTGAAAAACTGTTCAGAAATGCTGTAACCTCAAAAAACTGTACCAAGATAATCCCACGTGATCGTGTTTGACTCACGGCGTAGCATAATGATGGAATGTTCTCACTTCTACAATGTTCAGCCCCAGTGTACAATTCAGTTGTACACTGGGGCTTAACATTCTATCACTTTCCTTCACATTCTATCACTCTTGTGCTAATCCTATTCAAACCTATGTACAGTAAAAAAAAGAAGCAATATTAATTCGACTATATTTATTTTGTAGTGTCCCATCACGGCAACTAAAGAAAAGAAAAGAAGAAATATATAATCACTTTGTATTATGATTTTGTACCCCTGAAGAAGGGTTCTACGGAACCTGAAATGCATTGGGTAGTTTTCTTCATTCAAAACACACGTTTGTGAAATGTATTGTTTATGATTTACAAGTGTATATGTTCTTACATTTCACTATATAATTGGTTTGATGACAGTTTAAAAAGACAGTTTTCAATTGAATGGTTTTGAAACATTGAAAAAATTACACTTTATTTTTGATCAAATCCATTGAGTAGCATGATTACTTTAGGAACCTCATTTATAAAAAAAAGATTTGAAATCGACATACTTTAACAGAAACCTTAGGGACTTAAAGGTAGAGCACCCTGCAGGCCTAGTCGTTTCTAGGTCTAGTCAGAACGAGGTGAAATGTGACCAGGATCACAGGAGCGATAAGGCAGCGCCGGGACAGCCCCTGACATCCATCAGCTGTCGCCGGAAGCCAGTTTGACTGTCATTCGGCGCTGGAGAGGAGGGGGTGAAACACACAGACACAGGCTTGGGAGCGCGGGCCATCAATTCAAACACATAAAATAAGCTTCCCCTTAATGGAACAATATACAATAATGACACCGCATGACGAGCGTAGTCTATGACGTCATCACTCAAAGAATAAGGTGGAAGGCATCACGTGCATGTCCAGCCTAGTTTATAACCCTGAGGGTGATGGTATATGCTCATATAATAATCACAATACACCAGTTAAGAAATGAGCAAGAACGGACAGAAGGAAGGCTGTAAACCGCTGGAGTAATGGGGCAATGGAGGACTGGAGTATTGGAGTAAGGGAGTAATGGGATAATGGAGTATCAGAGTACCTATGCCGCACTCCAGCGAGATCCCCCTCTAACCCCCTCTAACCTTGCGCCAATCTCCACAAGTGTTTCATTCCCTTGTATTTCTTCTACCCTGTTGGCCACGGGGTCTCAGTACCGACTTCCCTTGCTGGTGAGGTGAGGGGACAACTCTGTTAGACGAAGGTAGTGCCGAAGTGCCGCTCCCAGGCGCATCTACCTCCCCCTCCTGCGGAAAACCCACCCATTCATCCACCATGCACTCATCCATCCACCCATCCATCATGCATCCATCCACATCCACTAACCCAACTGAGTTCAGTTTGAATTGAAAATAATTTCACGATTTCCACAGCACATATTATTTGTGTCGGAGCTTATATAGCGAGCCTTTACATGTTTGGTTTTTGTTTGCATTATTTGGTGACATTTGGAAATCCGTGCGTTTTTCCATAGTTCTATCAGAAGAGATGTTCCTCAAAGTACGGCCCAGGGGGCCGCCTGCGGCCCTCATGACACCATTACAAGCAGCCCCCCCCCCCCCGTGTAAAATGTTTCCGAATACCTATACAATAAAAATCTACACCAACAGAGAAAAGCAACATTTGTAAAAGTTAATACATATGGGCCTGTAGCCAAATTGTGGTGTCAAATGTACCGGAAATATAGCTACGTTTGTTTCTTTCCACTTTCAATGCACATGTGTAGATGTTCTTGTTATATATTTCGCTGATGCATGCAACATGTTGCGAAAGACATTTGAAGATGAATACAGCTGCAATGCTGGAAGTTCCCTGTAAATTATAAAATAAGTACAACTTCACACGAGCAACTTCAATGTTGTTGTCGTTTTTGCCTTTCCATTTTTCTTTCTCCGTGTTTTGCTGTTGTGTTTTTTGGGGACGGCACAGACACGAAATGGCATTATTTGGTCACATTTGGAAATCTGTGCGTTTTTCCATAGTTCTATCAGAAGAGATGTTCCTCAAAGTACGGCCCAGGGGGCCGCCTGCTGCCCTCATGACACCTTTACATGCAGCCCCCCGCAAAATGTTTCAGAGTACCCATACATACTATAAAAATCTACACCAACAGAGAAAAGCAGCATTTGTAAAAGTTAATACATATGGGCCTGTAGCCAAATTGTGGTGTCAAATGTACCGGAAATATAGCTACGTTTGTTTCTTTCCACTTTCAATGCACATGTGTAGGAGATGTTCTTGTTATATATTTTGTTGGTACAGAAAAGAAAGGAGCTATGCAGATTGAAAAGCAGAACAGAACAGAGCGTCCTCCTTTGAAGTAAAGTCTCTTCTAATGACCCCCGACCCGACCCTTAGCCCAAAAGCACACGTTCGACAACAATTACAGCACATGCGTTTTAAATGTATGCGTTGTAAAAGCCTGTGCGATGTAAGGGGCCGCGTAGTAATGGCCCGCGTCGGAACGTTGCTTGCGCTGTAACGCTTGCGATGTAAACGCATGCGATGTAACGCATGCGTTGTGATAGGTGTTCCCCAAACGAGTGCAGATGTCGAAGCAAAGCTGACTGAGTTAAGCATTTGCAATGCAATAGCTCTCACATTTTCTAAACTTTGACCTATTGGCATTTTAAATGACAGTGCCTTTTATTTATGTGCACTTTGTACTTCTAGTCATTGTTTGCAGGTTTTCAAAACACATAAGTAAAAGGCATTGTCATTTACAATGCCAATAGCGCAAACTCTCGCAAATGCGTGACCTATTGCATTGCAAACGCATGTTTTTTGTTAGTAGGTTTGACCTGGTGGTAATTATTCATAATACATTTTAAAAAAATGGTTAATAAAGCACACGAAACAAGAGCAGAGTCAACATATTTAGTGCATTTGTTACAACTGCATTACCAATTGGGGTCAAAAACGCACCCAAGTTCAGGCACAAAGGTTTATGCTGCTGCGCAAAAAAACATGTGGTTCTGAAGGGCTGTGCATGTATTGGGAGAAATCTTATGCCTGCATTTAGGATGTGTTTTCCACTTTTAAAAAACTCTTTAGGGTGAATGAAATGATCAAACTACAAAACAATGCTTCCAGTTCAATAACCTTTTCTGGGTCACATAGCAATTGGGATAAGAAAACCTCCCACTCTAGGCATTCAGGCCTGAGTGCTGAGCAGTGACCACTCAGGTGCTTCTGTTACCTCTTAAGAGATGGGAACACATGTCACTTTTAAGTGTAAATGTGTGGTTATGAGTCTGGAAGAGCCCGTCTCTCCCCTTCCCCCCTATAAGTGTCATGACTGGGTATACAATGATCCCAGAATAGGACTGGATCCATGGTTGTGATGTGTACTCTCTGAGGCTGCCTTTTGGCCCACTTCGCTCATGAGTATAGAAGGTGGCATAGAGCTTTCGTGTTCACTGAACAAAAATTAAACTAAAACTTTGCACTATAATATACCAAAATAATTATTTTGATTGAGAAAATGATACACTATATTAGACAAACGCGAGCGCATCAACCCCCCACACACAGCACAGCTTGTTCCAGAGTACAGTAACATATTTAGGACTTAGGTTGGTTTTCTTCTGGATTGTATGAATAAACGCACTCTGGACTCTACACAGAGGATAAAGTGAAGAATTGGCGCATTCGGTAGCTGGTTGGGGCAGAGTTTTCCTTTAGGGACTGAAAAAAGGCCTTAGTTTGTACTGTATCATTCTTGAAGCAGGGTATGTTGAAGGAATTGGAGCCAGCCTTTCAGCTGCTAGTTTACCATTTTGTTGGGAAAGAGAAGTGACTGCGGCAACAGCGCTTGTGGTTCCTGACCGCGCTGCTGGTGATTCAAGGCTGACTACTCTTTGACATTGAGAAAACGATGCTTCAGGGTGGTGAGCGTTCACGGACTGATGCATGTCTTTCTGCATGCTACAAGATGGACTATCTGATGGTGCTACAGAAGTGTTAGAAGGGACTTCTCTTGGTCGATAAGACTGGAGGGGTGTGAGCTCCAAAAATCGCACTGACATATCCTGTTATCCGACTGAGAGCGCCTGTATCGAGCTATTTTACTAAATAATACGTTCATTAGGGGTCAGAACACCCCCCAAACAACTCCCTGAAGCTACTCACCAGATGTTGGGCAGCATACAACGTGGTCTTGTACACAAATGTGTTCTGCATCATGAAGTCCTTCAACACAGCCCCATCATCGCTGAATGCCCAATTTTGCATATGCAAATGAACATATGCATTATTCTCTGACTGAAAGGGCTTGGACGGGAGATAGTTTGCTTTCGCCCAGGACACTGCCAATGCTGTCATGCCGAGCCCTAAAGAAACATTTATTTACATGCCTTGGCTGCACTGTGTCTCTTTGTTTCCCCTGTTTGTTACTAATTAATGTACGTGTGAATGGCCGGGCCCTTCGCACACATCCTTTCTGATGATAATGTGTGCTCCTAGCACCCTGCTCTCTCTCCGCATGTTTTCATTAATGCCTGATATTTTGTGAGTAGCTGAATAGCTGGCGGGCTCCCGGGAGTCCCTTGCAAGGGAGCAGCTGAAGTGCGGTGCACAAACATGGCTGCTCTGCAGACAAGCATTTACAATGCGATAGGTCTCGTATTTACGCGAGACCTATTGCATTGTAAATGGTTGTGTACCATCGAGGAAATGAAGAAGTCAGGGATTCTTTGTTAAGATTAAATAGACTTTATTGGAAGTCTATGTAAGTAAATTAAAGGACCCACAGCAGAGGCAGGATTGCTCAGTATGAAGACAGAAGTAGCATGAATCACGAGAGGATTCTAGAGTAGAAGGATAGGATAGAAAAGAATGGAAATAGAAGAAATGTGAAGAGTAGACTATTACACCTTCCTTTTTATAGGGAAAACAAAAACAAAATTAATACAATATTACATTTCAATTATACAATATAATAAAGTACAAATCAGAGAATGGAAATAAAATTAAGATAAATCAAAATCTTTTAAATGAGCAGGTAACTTACAAATTCTTTTTGAAGGTAAATTGGTTGAA